>NC_141691.1:577895462-578495462 GCF_964263255.1 Lissotriton vulgaris
CACTGACCATGTCATGAATGATGTAATATGTGAGTGCAACTAACTCTATATGGAATTTCAATGGTTTTCTGCGAGTAAAATAAGGTTTTGTAAATGCTAATCCCTAACTATATATGGTCTATAACCTATGGTTTTTTCAGTGAATATATATATATATCCACATAGAAATCTGCTTCAGATGTTAAATCAGATGCCTGGTCACAATAAACAGCCAGCATGTGTTTTGTCTACTAACTTTCCTCGTGGCTGTAGAACCACAGAAGAATCACGCCAACAAACAATCATCAGTATTAAAAAGTAATATTAATATTTCAAATGGGAAAAGAGAAGAAAAAGTTGAATACTCCCCAGTGAAAACACCACGAACAATCACAAATGGTGACAAACCAAGGAAAGAAAGTGCATTGTGCATAGAAAAGGAAACACGAATATACAAAAACAGGTATGACCAAGATAAAGGACACCAATAAAAAGCCATAACATTGGCCATATTCAAGAAATAATAACTATGTGAAGGAGTCCATGCACGAAGAGGATAGTCTGAATTAAGAACAACCAATTCTGTACCCATAAACAACAAGTGCAGGATTTATAAGATGGCAAGGGACTGATAATTAATCATATTTTCATATATGAAGTAATGAAACTCCAAAAGCTGGAAACTGAAAAATCGGAATATGATGTAGGAAGTACTAATATGCGAAAAGATTTATTGTAAACCTGATTAGTAAACAGTATCATGGCATACAAGTCAAACAAAGTCGCAACAAAATTGACAAACTGTGACTTAGAGACACTGTCTATAGTTCCTCCTTGTTCACTATAACATGACACAAGAAGGGACCATTTTCGATTTTACATTTCACACGACCAGATAAAAAATGCTATTTTAGTCGTAAGAACAAAAGTGTGTAATGACGTCTGTCTGAAAATATAAAAAGTGAGAAAGATAAAAATTCTCACTTACTTATTGTAAGTAAGTCACAAATAAGCAATAACACAGAAAAAGAACAAACTCCAAAATAAATTCATCACTCAGTACTGCATACCAAATCAAAAAAAACAAGACACAGTTATCCGCAGATTGCCAAGGACAAACCAAATCCACTGGTCCAAGACATGCCCAAAAATGTAATTTTATGGGCACCAAGCCCATATTTTGACCTCAAATGAATAGTAATCAGTACAGCGGCAAATCCAATAACTAAATTATGCAATACTAACATATCAAAAGTAAGTCAATCACAGCGGATGTCAGAATCCACATCCGAACATTCTGTATCACAAGTTTGAAGGTAAGGATCAATGTGCTCCGATTTCATTGCCTTACTGAGCATGTGGTGACAAAGAAAGCAGCCAAGGTGGAACCCAACCAATGGAAAACCATGTAAACCATAAGAAAACGGAGCCACCATATTTGAACATCACAAATAACTACAGATAATGGAAACAAAAGTGAGAAGGATACCAAAATGCCCCAGGCTCTAGACAGCGGGCACACATGCCTCTTGTGCCCCAGGATACTTTCCATAATACACACACATTGTTTCTAAACTTATAAAACGGGGTTATTACTGGAAGAAAGTGAAGCCTTATGACTTGTGTTTATGAGACTGTGGAGGTTCAGAGAATTACGATGGGATCTAGATGCCCCTGTTTGATGAAGATCAAGAGTCGCATACTCCAAGATGAAACTGGTAAATAAAGAATGGCTAACATTGGGCTAATATTCTGTCATAGGCATGATTTTGCAGTGTCCAAGAGTTAATTGCAAATCTTTGGCTTCTGTTAGAGGGATGCAGTGCATGCACTTGGGTTATATAAAAGGGATATGAATTGTAATAAGAAATGTCAGGAGGTAAAAGTAGAAGACTTGGAATTGAATCATCCATATGGGTGGGTGGAAGTTCTGAATTCCCAAGGGAGCGGTTACCAAGCAGCCCTATATAAAGGGCCCATAACTGTATCTTATACATTTTTATAACAATGATTTTTATAATGTGCCAAATCAACTTTTCCATTATAGAGATCAAGTCTCTGAAGGGCCAACAAATGCACATTTGCCAAGCAGGTGATTAGAATGCTAGCTTACCCAGTTACAGAGCAAAAATAGATTCAGTAGCAATGTCAAGATCAGATATAAGTGGGAATGAATGGCAGGGCTTTCTCACTGCGGTAGACCTGTATAATATTATAGAGGGAGCAGGATAAGGCATGCAAGGGCCACCTACTTTTGGAGAAATAGTTCCTCTATAATAGACTCAGGACTTTATTTCCAAAAATTTAATAAGCCACCTATTATACAATGCTGTCATCTGCACAAGGTTTGGTGACCATAATCCAATTGAGAGCTCTAGCAACCCCTTCCAGCAATCCTGCCCGAACTATATCCAGTCTGAGTAGTGTACAGCCAACACCAGACAACCTTAGACAGTCCTGGAAACTACCTGAACCATAAAACCTTTGGGGGAAATAGTAGGTGCAAATATGCCTCTTGTGATGGGGTGCGTAATGGAGATAATGGGTAGGGAGGGGGTTGTGGACAGTTTCATAGCCCTCGGTGCTGCAATCAGGCTGTCCTGATTGAAGCCAGCCAAACCAGCATTGTAGGCCCCTCAGTGGTTCGATCACACTTGCCCATTGGCTAATGGCCTCCTGCACACAGCACTCAATACTCACCCTCGAGATAAAGTTCTTGTGGCCTCTCTGTTTAGGGAGTATAGGTATGTGACTAGAAAGAGCAAAAAGGAAATTATAACTGACCAGTGGGCTAGCATTATAAATACTGCTAAGATGAAGGATAGTAAGGCTTTTTGGAGGACAGTATCACATATGAGGGCAATAGATAAAACTGGCACCACTATTAGCTGCTATAAAGCCATTTATTCTGCCACTAACCAACAATGACGTTGTTAAAATTGATACTTTAACTTTTCTATTTGTATCTTTGTTGGAAGTCACGGCTGCCATTCGGGAGAGTAAGGGCAGCAAGGCCCCTGACTCTGATGGTGTTCCCATTGACTTGATTAAGTGTGGCCCAATATTAAGAGCACTTATATTGACAAACATCTTTAATTAAATGAGCCATCACACATTTCCAAAAATCCTAGGCCCTTTCAATTATAGTGCCCATTTTAAAAAAGGGGTGTTGAAGTAGACCTAAAGATTATCACCCTATCTCCCTGATAGAAATCCCTGCTAAGATCTTTGGAAGAGTCCTATACAATAGGATACTAACATGAAATGTATTGAAAGAGTGTTAGCTGGGTTTCCTGAATGGAATAGGTACGATGAAACAATGCCTGAACTTATACCCTATTATATAGGCAAATACACCATGGCGAAGCGATCTAACCTGTATCATGCTTTTATGGACTTGTCGACGGCCTTCGACTTTGTGGACAGGAATATGCTGCGTCAAATTTTTATCAAAATGGATCCAATACTGGTACGAACTTTAATATCCTAGCACGATGAGACAAAACATGTGTCGGGTGTAGCACTGATGGGGAAGTATCTGGTGTTTTTAATGTTAAACAGGGTGTGTGTCAGGGGTGTGTCCTTGCCCCTTGGTTATTCATTTAATACATAAATGACCTCAGTCAGATCAAATCAGCACTATTTATTTAGCGCAAAACATATCACCCGAAGGTCTCATGGCACTGGAGGAAACTCAGATGTTAGTTTAAACAGAGCCATATAGGAATCGAACAGCCAAGTTTTTAGCTCTCTATGGAAATGATTGTGACTTGTGATAGTGCGCAGGTACAGAGGCAATTTATTCCAGAAAGTAGGTGCAAGGAAAGAGAAAGATCTCCCTCCGATTCTGGTTGCACGGATTTTAATGGGAGTTAGAAGAAGTTTGTTGCCTGATCTTAAAGCCCTGCGTGGGCAATACCAGCTGATTTCTTCTTCCAGTAACCGGGACCATTGCCATAGATGGTTTTGTGAGTTAGGCAGAGAATCTTGAAACTGATTCATTTTCTAACAGGGAGCCAGTGGAGGAGTCTTAGATTAGGGACCAAAGAGGATCCTGATGAAAGATTTAGAACCAATCTAGCAGCCGTATTCTGCAGGACTTGACCCCTGGTTAGAAGCTCTTCATTTATAGAAGACAGCACAGCAATGCCATAATCCATGAGGTTAATAATCAGGCCTTGAACTAATGGTTTCCTAGCCTCGATCGGGAGCCATTTAAAAACTTCACGTAGGTTCTGCATGATGCCGAAACAGGACCCCATTAAGTGATTGACCTGATCTTTCATAGACGGTCTATTATCTATTTGAGTGCCTAAGTCAGATTGTTTTGGCTCTGGGCAGGGTCCCATAGTTTGGGGCCACCTTTCAGTGGACCAGTATTTGTGTGCTTTGCCAAAAAGGACTATTTCTGATTTTCCTCCATTTAGTTGGAGATGGTTCGAGTTCATCCATCTATTGATGTGGGTCATACAGTTTTTAAAGTGTATTTTCGTGTCAGTAGGGTCCGGACCGAGAGTGATCAGTATCTGAGTATCATCGGCATATGACATGACATCAAAGCCATAGGATCCGATCACCTTGGCCAACGGAGTAACAAAGATTAAAGAGCGTCAGGCTCAAAATAGAGCCTTGAGGTACTCCCATCCTTACGGGTCTGTTTCTGGAAATGATGTCAATCTGAACAGCGGTGACTTGGTCAGTTAGATAGCTTCTCAGCCATTTGAGGGCTTTCACTCTGACACCAATCTCCGAGAGTCTTAGATCTAAAATGGTGTGGGAGATGGTACAAAGGCAGCCAATAGGTCTAACAGGCCGAGAATGGACGGTTGTCCTCTGTCCAATGCTAGACTAATATTGTCTGTGACCTCTACCAGTGCTGTTTCAGAACTGTGTGCGGCCCTAAAGCCGGACTGGGACGCGTCCAGAAGACTGTGATTTTCTAAGTTAAGGACTAGCTGCCGATTGACCAGCGACTCAAGCATCATCCCAAAGTAAGGGAGGGGCAAGGTAGGGCGATAGTTTATTGTAAGATTTGGGTCAGCTGTGTTTTTTTTGATAGAATAGGCCTGATTCTGGCTGCCTTCCATATTTTGGGTACAACAGCTTGTGACAGCGATTTGTTGAATATGCCTGTCATACGGTCGAGAATTATAGGTGCAATTGTTGGAAGGAAGCGCAGTGGTATGGGATCCACAGGTGAGCCACATTTAAGTTTGTTCATGGCTCCAATCACGTCTTCCAGTTTACATGGAGAGAATTCTTCCAGAGTGGGGAAGGAACTTGGGGGAGTGGAAGGATTATTTTGTGAAATATTGGTAACTTCTTGAGGTGAAAAAGAGTTATGAATTATGTTTATTTTGTCTTCAAAATATTCAGCGACAGAGTTCAACCCCTTCTGTGAGATGGAGATCGATGGTTGTTCTTAGGGCGATGTGAACTCTTTTAAGATGTTTTGAAGCTCCTTGTTAGAGTTTGCTGCTTTTTCTATTCAGTTTAGGAGGAATGATTTTTGTGCTTGTTTAATACTTTCCAAATTGGTCAAAGGGATACTTCTATATTTATCCCAATCAATTTGATTTTTGTTTTTCCGTTCCGCGGTCCTACAGGAAAGTTTTACTATCTTCAGTTGTTCTGTGAACCAGGGTGAGGTTTTGGGTTTGAATTTAACTTTGGTGAAGGGAGCAATTTTATTTAAGGCAGATGGTATAGCCCCCTCAAGAGATGCTACAGCCAGATCAATATTATCTTCTTGGCATATGGGTGGAGGGCTAAAATGAGTAGAGAAGGAGGTAGAAGTAATTTTCTGCCATGACTTTCTCCATTTTGATTCGTTTTTTAGCTCATTTTTAATTTTCTGAGCTGGGATGGTAAATTTCAGAAGTTAATGGTCTGACCATAGTAGTGGGGATGGAGGTCCACCGTAGCAGTCAGCGAATTTGTAAATATCAGATCTAGTGTATGCCCAGCAGAGTAGGTGGGCCTATCCACCAGTTGTACGAGTCCGATAGATCTCATATCAGTAATAAGCTGATTGGTATCGGGGTCATATAAAATCTCCGCATGGTAATTAAAATCTCCTATTAGGAGAAAGAAATCTGATGCTAGCACATGTGGGGCGATGTTCTTTAGTAATTTATATGTGAAATCATTTTTCAGGCCAGGAGGTCTATATACTGGGGCCCCTCTCTAGGTGACCTGGGATAAACCTTCAATTCTAAAGATACATATTTCTAGTTGTTCTGTGCTAACCGAGTTTAAAGCGGTGATGGTCATACTGGGAGTCGTGGCAATTAGTAGACCATCTCCTCTTTTACCCCTTCGATATACCCTGGTTATTTTATATTTGGGAGGGAAGGCGGCACCACATCTGTGGAGGAGTGTTCGTGCAACCAGGATTCCGTTATAAAACAGATATCTGGTGACTCCATATCCATTAGACTCCATATTTCCATGGTGTGTTTTGGAATGGAGTGTGCGCTAAAATAGATTGCTTCTGTAGATTTGAATTGCTAAGAGACTTTAGAATAAGTTAATTTGCAGAGAGTTTGAGATGAGTTGTCAGATAGGCAGTCAATTAGGTATGCAATTTCATTTGTGTTACTAATATCTGTCTTTCCGTGTGGAACTAAATTATTCGGGCAGTATGTTAAGATTTTTAAGCTCCTGACTGGTATAATATAGCCTTGGTATTTCCAAAGCCACTCACCAGTATAAGTGAGAAAATGCAGGGTGAAAAGAAATGCAGGGTGAAAAGAGGCTCCTAACAACGGTCTGGCGGTGGTCTGGCATGGACGGGCAAAGACGGGTTTGTTTTCGGCGCGCCGCTGCGCACGTCCACGCCCTGCACCGGGAATGAGTGGTGCAGAGGCTAGAGTGCTGACAGCGTTTCCGGGCAAAGCCGCCGGAAGTGAAGTAGAAGCCTTTTCCGCCCCTCCGCTCAACTGCCCCAAGCCATGACAGACCGGGGGCTAAGGCTGATTACCAAATTAGGTTAGTGCTGCCAGGGGATCAATACGGACGACACATAAAAAATGTACCATAGTTTAAAAGTTGCAAATCAAGCGTGATAGTTATAACAAGAAAAGTAACCAACATAAAACTGACTGACCCAATGGCCAATGTTTCAAGCTTTCCGCTGGGGGTCTCTACCCTACTCTGCCATAAAATAGACTGGGAATGAGTGGTGCAGAAGCTAGAGCGCTGACAGCGTTTCCGGGCAAAGCAGCCGGAAGTGAGCTAGAAGCCTTTTCCGTGCCTCCGCTCAATCGGCACAAGCCGTGGCGGACCAGGGACTAAGGCTGATTATCAAATAGTCCAGATATCATAGACCGCACCACTGATGTACCCATGGAAAATTATTTATTTATTTATTTCACTTCTAAAGCCCACTGTCGCCTAACAGGCATCCTGGCGCTGGCAGACTCATAACAGAGGGAGGATCAAGACTAATGAAAATCTAGGACTTCAGGAATAGGCAGGTTTTGACACTCCTTCTAAATGGTAGGAGGCCAGCGGTTTGTCTGAGCTCGACCGGAAGAGCATTCCATAGTTTTGCTGCCGCCACACCAAATGATCTGCCTCCTGCTTTGGCTTTCTTAAACCATGGTAGCCTCACCAGTCTAGCCGAAGAGGAACGAAGGTTCTGGACCGGCACATGCCACGCAAACTTCCTTTGCAAGAGGACAGGATCCGACCCATGAAGGGCTTTAAACACCAAACAGAGAGACTTAAACTGGACTCTCTGTCTCAACGGGAGCCAGTGCAGTAAATGGCGCACCCATATGCAGATGACGTTGTACTAATGGCCCGCACTCTTAAAGCCTTATGCATTTTAATAATTTTTGGGGGGGATTTTATGGAGAAATTGGATCTAAGGACTAATCTTTCAAACTTGTTTACTATGTCATTCCGCCCAAAGTGTATACGTTTTCCACCCATTATGGTAGATCCAAATATGTAACTGAACACAGGAGCACCTTTTCATATCTAGTGATTTTGTTTAGAATCTCTGGTTCATGGGTGTCCCAAATGAAGCAAAAAAATGAATCTGTCAAAGGCAGTAGGCTCCCACCTTAGCTTACCGTCACCACCAGGTGGGAGGGGCCTTTTCCCACTGCTATAAGTATATTCAGCTCAGTGTGTACCTATTGCCACCTATGGGGCAGAAATATGGGGCATTATTGACCCACATCCACTGCAAATGGAAGAAAATAATTTCTGCAGGCATTTATTAATGTTGCCTGCATCGATCTCACATTTTATTTGACATAAGGAGTTAGCATTAAATTATTCATGTGACCAAATACGTATTTGTCCTGCGTTGCTATGGCTCTCTGTTATGAGCAATGTAGAAGTCTCACTCACTAAAAAGATACTTTTTGAATGCCTGGTGTGGGACAAAAGGTTCTCTGTTCCCTGGCTGTCCTATGTAAAAAAGACACTGGAAGGGATTAATGCAAGGTCTGCTGTTTCAGATTCTGCTATAGGTGGCTAACCAGCAGAAAGACAGCACAGGCCCTGTAGGAAAATTGCAAGTTATCAGGTTGCATGAGGAATCACAGAACCCCAGTATTGGAGATGACATACTTGCTAATTTTGGTGCTATGCCAACTGATTACCTGAATAATACTAATGAGAGTTGGGTGTGCTCGCTTTTTTTGTTTCGATTTGGAGCAGGGAACTTGAAATACTCCATTTGCTTCCTGCGAGGTTTCCAGTACAACCTGAGCTCCCGAGTTTGCCCGTGAAACAATATATCTAAGCAAACTATGATTCACTTTACTTTCTTCTGTGGGTATTACCAATTGTGTATGAGAATGTATTTAGCACCTCAGAAATTATGGTAATGCCCAAAAAAACCTTTAGGTGTTTGTAAGAATTAACTAACAATGAAACCAATCATTGTGTAAGTTTGTTTCTTAAGGCAGCCTTAAGTTCACAAAGCTCTATGCACTTTGACTAACCTCATGTACTTTTTTAGACTATTTATCATGCATGTTATGCTTTTGCTCATGTTCTATTCAATACATGCTGGTCACCGTTAATGTTCAATTTTTATCTTCTCTGTATGTATTTTAAATTATCTTTATGGTGGGTCTTCCTGATGAATAAAGATGCTTTCATTGATTGATTGCCTTGGAGTGGTTTGACAATGTTGTTAGTAAAAGCAGTTGCAGGAGAGACCTGTACTTTTCTTTATTTGATATGGTCTGGACATTAAAAATACTCGAGATACATTTTTAAGATATCATGTTTGCCTTTTCAAGATGCTTTTCTCAATATGGCAAACTATTGAGGCAATCTGCCAGTGATAACAAAGTGAAAATAAATATAAAAATCAATAAGTGCCATTTTTATCTCAAAGAATTACTCATTTTAACAGAACTCTAATTGAAAGATTAATACAGTTCAATACCATTATTACTAATTAGAATATTAACCCTGGGTTTACCATAGAACTTTAAAATAGGGATGTGTGAAGTTGCAAAGTCTTCTGTTGCACAACTTTATAGATTTTCTATAAACTTCACAACTTTGTGTAGTCCAAAGCTTATAAAGTGAAAACACATTTGAACATTAGTGATCCTTCACACTAAAAGGGTTTGACCCAAACTGGTGAAGATCTGATGATGTGTGTTGTTCAAGTGGCAGCTGTTTACCCACAGCCACTCAGTGTTAAGAACAGCAATGAGTGTTAGTGAGTACATTGCCATTCTCAAACCCACTGCAGTTGTCCTACAAATGATTCCATGTATCTGAATGCCGCCCTTTGTAGGTGCAATATTAGGCATCAATGACCTGGCCTGCTATACCTTCACTTAGTGCAAAGCTGGGAAACCTCATCCACCTTCCCAAAGGGTGAAGTTTCTTGATATTGATGGTGAAGTCAAAAGCTTCATCCACTCCTAATCTAGATGAGACTGTAAACGAGGGATCTTTTTCCACCCTGCTTGTGGAACAACCTTTTTTTTATGCCTACCTTCTAAGACAATAAAATTACACTAACTATATTCACAAGGAAGGGGCAGCAGGCAGCCATGGTATTCTGTGGTGCCTTCTGCCTGTCTTTAACTTTTCATATACCTGAAGGACTACTTGTGGAGAAGTAGAAGACATCCATTTACTTTATGTCCAAACCTTCAATTGATTTATTTCTCCTGAAACATATTCTCATCCAAAGAACTGAAAAAAATGTATTACTAAAATTGAATATTGTGTATATAAGTGAGCGGTTTGACCAAGAAGGTTGAATGAGCCAAAGTTGAGTGTCAGTTGCTTAGTATCCTAGCATGGAAATCCTCATAAATAAGGTCTTCCTGTTTGAAGCCAGTATTGGGGCAGAGGATAAAGTAAACTGTGTGATACATTTTCTTTTGTTTTAATCTGCGGCAGCCTAACTAACATTCAGGATTGCTCAATGTGAAATATGGAAGGGTAAAGCAACGGCTACCATGTGTTGAATGAGTTGCAGAGGTGTGAGTTTCTCAAAGATGATGTGCTTTTTTTTGGTGGTTGGTGCATGGTAAATACACTTGAGACGCATTTTGTGTAAACAGTAAACAGTAAACTTTATTTGATCCAGACCTCAACTGAGATCAACAAATACAAAATTTAGAATAATTTTAAATACTCATAAAAATGCTTAGTTAAAACACTTTTGCTTTTTTTAGGCTCACTACGAAATGGTCAGTGACGATATTCAACCACCAACTCAAACAGCAATTAGAAAGAATTTAGTAAAATAAAATCTTCGAATTGTACTTCTTGCTTAAAAGAGCTTCAAAAAGCTTTTTAAAAACTTAAACAGATTATGACAGACATATTCATTAACCGGAAAGTTACACAATGTAATTAAGTCTTGAGCAGAGAAAGCATTATACTTTCATTGAATTGGGATTATATAACGTCGTCGGGCCTTAACTATGCTCTCATTAGGACAGATTAATAAAACGTGGAACAAGTCTTGTTGGCCACCTTTGCAAAGATCACATAAACCTTTAGGGTTATCAGTGCCATCCCAGCTAGCTAAGAAAGTGGCTAAAGGGAGTATACCCGAGCGTAAAAGTAAAATACACCGCCTTACGCCGTGCTCTAATTGAAAACGCAAGTAAGGGACAGAAGTTTTGAATTCTTTTTGTTAAGCCAACCGTTTATAATGCTTCCATTGACAGCAGTGATCTTTATCAGATTCAAAACGAATTCTAGGGACCAAATGTTTTAAAAACTATTTCAGGTGTGCTGGGGACCACTCCTGTAAAAGTGCAACTGTGCACTGTGAGGCCTCCAAGGCCTGTACCATATTCTTATTAAAAGTATACCCAAACGCTTCCTCTCTAAAAGTCTCCAATTTTAACAAATATCTTAAGGTACCTGGGGCTGCATGTAGTAAATTGTAGGCCCACCTGATAATGTTAGATATTACTCTGGCAAAGATTCCCATTACTGATAGCTCGAGATGTAGGGCTTGAACTGGAACCGACTGTGCCACTTTTATCAGTTTACGGAGTATGATCCATTCTTTTACTTTTAGAAATTGCCATGTTTTAATTTGTGAATATTCCATGGCATATAATAAAATCGGAGGGATTTTCATACTGTAGACTTCCAGCATTGAAGTAGTTAATGAGTATGTACAGACATTTTAGAAGAGTACATATACCAAGCTCTGATTCTAGATCACTTCTGATGCAGGGTAGCTTCAAAAGCATTTATTAGTTGCAAGTTATTACAGTTAGTAACTGACACCTGAGCCTTGGTAACAAATTGAAAGTGTTGTGATGGGAATGCTCTTTGCATGGTGTACAGTTGTGTTCCCTGCCCTAAGTGTCCAACTGTGAGTATCCTGCATCTTGGTTTTGATGTTGGCCTGAGCCTCAAACTATTTAGTGTATGTGAAAAGACCTAGGCCTGTCCCTTGACAGGACTGAGATCCTGGACCCATCTTGGACCTAGAGGGGCACACCACGTGTGGCCTCATTTGACCAGCAATGGAGTATCGTCCCTGTCATGGATTCATCATGTCAAGTGATGATGGCAGGGTACTGTTTTTTTGTCAAATAGTAGTTGCAATCAAAATATTTTATCTGTGTCACTGCAGAGGAGGCCTACTGGACACTGGTGTAGAGTTTCACTTCAATACCCTAACTCATGTCCTAGTGCTAGTTATATGTGTGTGTGTGTAAGTGTGTAGCATGTGATGTGGATACATTTTCACCAAAGTAATGGAGGAATCTGGATTCCATTCAAAAAGCCCCTTCCATACTCATGTGTACAAGATTGAGGTGAGGATGTTTTCCCAGATAGTGGAAATGTATTGCTGACATCATTGACGCCGGAGAGAATAGATTAAGACACTTAAATGGGGAAAGAGGCTGCAGGTCTCCCCTTAGAAAATTGATTAGGTTGTTTTGCTGAGAGGGGATGCTGAAAGACTTCTTGAGTACTGCCAATTGGTGAAGATGAGGGTTGGGACTGCAGTCCCTGTTCTTCAGAGTGTGAAGGGGCATTTAGGTGATGCCTTTCCTGATCACTGTTCAAGTTGGCTTTTGATAGCCAGATGCAGAATGTTCACGCCTCTTTGTTCCTCTGTTGTGGCTGCGTCAAACTGGAGATGACCCTACTGTGAGGAGCTTCACTCTAAACAAAGCCTGGAAAGGGCGCATAACAGCAAAACCCACCCCAAATTGGTTTTTAGAGTGCAGAGAATACACATCATGTGTCTGCTTTGGCTTATAAAAGTGAGAGCTATTGACCCAAGTGTTGTTCCAGTTCCAAGTTCTTTTTAACCAAGAAAGGGAATTTAGCTGGTGTCCAGGGGTGAGGGGCATCATCTGGAGACTGACCTAAAAGGATGAGCTGTCTCCTTGAAATATCTGGAGAGTAATATGCCTGAGAATAAAGTGAAGGAATGTGCCAACCATCCAAGAGGAGCGACCGACCAGCATGAGCAGAAGCAGCCGACCCCAGAGCTGATGATCTGTCCATTTAGAGGGACTCGAGAGAGAGCAATATATATTGCTCCTAGGACTAAAGTGCAGAATTGCTTGCCCAAGCAGCCTGCACTATCGCTTTGCCTTGAAGTGTGCCTGAGTGGATGGCCATGCTGAAACCTTGATTTAGTGGCATGTACCATGGCAATGCCCTGAATTGTGCCTGAGCAGATGGTGCCACTGTGATACTGAAGGGGCCGGGTCAATGGCCCTACCCTGAACAGTGCACTAGCAAACCATGCCAGTGTGAAGTTGAACATTCTACCAAGGTGGATTGGGCTGCTACAGGTTTTGAATTCATGAACAAACCATACTTGGTCCCTATGATGAATGACAAGATCAGTGCAGACCACACTACTGTACCATCTCCTTGAGCAGAACTTGCATGAGCACCAAAGAAGTCCCTGCAGTGGCCCGTAACCTCTGACCTTGTAACTCACGTCTGTACTTGTGTGAAGCAGTCCTGTGACCAGCATGAGGCTATCAACAATGCCAGAGCCTGGCAGTCGGACCAGACGCAGTGTAGTGGTTGCCACTACTGCTTCTGAGGACTGAACTCAAATGCCGAAGAACTGACAGCCAATGCTTCTATTCCCTGAGGATTGAAGGAGAACCAGATGAGTGCTACAGACCCCAGCCATGACTGGCATTATAAAGAGCTCATTGGTGAGACATGAACACTGGGTCTGAGGGCCTGATTTAGACTTTGGCGGATGGGTTACACAGTCATAACGTGATGGAAACCCTACATGCCATGTTACAAGCATTATGTTCTAATGCATTTGTAATAAGGCGGATGAAATATCCATAACGTTTTGTGACAGAGTATCCATCCACCAACCTCTAAATCAGTCCATGAGTATGGAACTGAGGGTACACACTCTAATGGAGTGGGATAACAATCTACCTATGCCCAAAACCTGACATACCAGATTCAACTCCAAGTTTTCGAATATGAGAGAGAAGGGAGAGTTAAGGTGAAAAGGAGGGAACCCTGATCCCATGGACAGTGGTTCCACACCTGTAGGCTTTGTACCTGCATATTGCAGTGTATATTATTTTTTTTTTGACTGGATAAAATTGCTGACTTTTTATAAAAAGATAAGCACAGGACTGTAGACTAAATTATTGTGCTGCTGGGAAATCTTTGAGTTCTGAGATTGAAGCACCTCAACACAACCATATTGAGAGGCCTGTGACTGCTTGCCATTGCTACCACTGAGAGTTGTGTGCTGGAGGGGCTGTACTTGGACCTGTTTGCAGAGCCATAGTAGGAAGGAGCCTGGGCATCGGAGCAAAACTATCCCAGCCCCTATGGAGTATCTGCCGTCTGTGCTGATTTCTGAGTTTGCTGCCCAGTGACGACTGGAGCAGGTAGGAGCAGAGGGTGCAGCGGATGCTGGCGAAGACGACATTGAACAGGGGGTGATGCTGATGACAGAAGATGGCAAGCGGAGGCCACAGATGAGAAGGGAGAGTAAAAAAATTCTAGTAAATCTTACCTTGCACTAGCCGCTACCCCCACAGCCCCCAAACAAATGCTGTCAAGGGCGGACCGCAAACCCTGGCCCCCCACGATACACCAATGTCTGTTGCCTCTGCTAGCTGTGCAGCTCTGCAATGGGGTGTGACAAAGTGTCACACAACTTAGCCAAGGCTTTGCACACACATCCTTCAGTGATATTTACTGCTATTTTGGTCAGTAGCACCACAAATGGAACTGCAGCTTCCAATTCCTCTAGGAATTCAGCGCGTGTGCACTGTCTGTCAGTTGTAGGCAGAGGACAGATGTACAATAAGACTGGTCCCGAAAGGTTGATGCAAATTGCACACCAAATTTTTCATACCCAGGCTCTAGTTGTATGATCTACGATGTCGCAGAACAACCTCCCTAATGAATATTGATTAGGAAGGTCTCAATTAACGACCAACTGTGATTTCCTACACACACAGAGATTGTGGCCCGTAGGAACAGCAGACAATGATTCCAGTGTCTGCTTTCCTGGAAGGGAAACATTTTCTTGTTTTTAAATGAGCCAGCGTTCATTAAAGGGATTGGTGCTGCTTAAAGAAAAACTATTTCCAAGTTTGGAAAACATCAGGTGAGCATTGCTGACTCACCTGAGGCTGGTGACAGGATTCCCAAAGCTAAAGGGTTTTTAAGGGGATCCTTTCCACGTCGTGAAATAGTTGATGCTTCCACTGAGGTGTAGCAAGCCGATCAAGGGATTGCGACAGCAATTGCAAACTCAAACCATGGATACAAAGCATATTAAATTATAATTAGGAAGGCACGTCGCTTTCATGCATTTCCGTCTCGCAAATTAGATTTAATAAATTGTGAAAAAAACTATTTGCATTCACAATTCCTGTGAGTTTGAGAACCACAAAGTTGGCAAACGCAAATTGTTTTTGCACATCTAACCAATATTACAAGGGTATCGTCAAAACATCAATGGAATAACAAGGTCTGAGCAAGTAAGTGCCTTTTTCAGTTTTAATTTAAATCTGTGTACATCAACTACATGCTAAGAGTGTGCTACCAATGCCAAGCGTTGTGCATTAGTCAGTGGAGTAACACACAACCTCCAGTGAGTCAGATTCAATTTAGTTAATATTGACCTTTTACCAAATGCATGCTTTAATTACCTTTGTACTAATTCAAATGTCCTCCTGTGCTAAAAAATGTATTGTAATTGTTAGTAAACCTGAAATCATGTTGATTCCCACCCAACAAGAATAAATTAGGGTGCCAGACTTGTATGCTAAGACGACCTGCAGTGTAGATGCTCTTGTAGCAAAGCATTTCATTCTACATTTCTTTTAGCAATATGTTAATATTGTTCAAGAGTCTGTAGAAGCATATCACTAAATTAAATATCTTCCATCTGTCAGTCTTCTGGGAGAAATGGAGAAATGTAGAGGCGCCAGCATGTTCAAATAATACAACATTTGTGTTTGCTCTTACCCTTTGCAGCAGTGATCTCTCCTTATCTTTTGGATAACTATGGCCTGAAGGTAGTATGATTCCACCTCTTTCAAGCCTACCACTTACTCCTGAATCAAATCCATGGCAAAATGCCAGTCACAGTCCCATCACAACCTTATTTACATTTACATCACAATGTAATTTATTGGAAAATAATCTGATCTATCTATCCCTTGACGTTATTCCACATGCACATGTACTTAAACACTATCTAATCCATTTAATCTCTGATATTTTCACCCATCATAAGAATGCTGATGGATGGCTCAGGTGTTGTGTGTGGCGTTTTAGGCTCCGAGTGAATTTTCCCGATTCATGCCCTTATATAGGTACAATTTACATTGCCCATATAGACATAGAAATCAAGCTCTAATTAGGCATAGACCATGCAACCCAAATACAGGCATGGCTACGTCCACCCGTACCAAACGTCACAACATTTTCTTGGAAAATCGGCTTAAGCAGTTAGGAAACTTCCCCTTGCTTGAATATTGATTTGTCCAAGAACTCATGTACTTTGCAAAGAACAACTATTCCCTAGGGGTTCTTTCCTGACGTTATTATGCCCGACTTTACGTCAATCTATGGCATTCCTAAACACCTTCAAGGTATAAATATACCTTCACTTGCTATGGCAAACTACAGTGGTTCAGAACAGTTTGACTATCTACTTGCCCGACGCAGCTCGCTACAGCAAGTGCCGAAGGAAGCTGACCCTCCAGCTGACGCACTGATCAAGAGACTGCCTTTCTCTCGCTGAGAATCCAGCTCCAGTGTTTCCAAGCTCCCCTTGTGGGGTGTTGGGAAATCGAGTCCTGAAACAGAGATACCATACCTCCTTCATTCTAACTAAGGTATGGAGCTGATTAGAACCTAGAGAAACCTTTGGTAGATTATTGGCAAAAACAACTAAACCCTAAGCTAAACCATACTTACTTCTCCCCGCGTACTAGACTTAGGTTAGGTACATTGGGGTAGGCCTATTTTAGAAGCACCAGTTGAGTATTTTAGTCAATGTTATTTATGTTTGTATTTTTATATGGCTTAGAAACCATACAATGCTTTTACAGTATTATTTTATAATCCTATTCTCGCTGTACACATTATACTTTGCAGTCTGCTTAACGATTGTAGCAGTTCACTTGTCTTGCATGAGAAAGAAGACTGTTCAATAAACCCTTTTATTGAAAACGACCGTCTCTCTATTTCTCTGCAACTCTGTTGAAACGAAGCATGCACGATTGACTGAGTGAAATACTTATCTATTGTTTCCACGACTCTAGAGATATATTTCTTATTCTTGGGAAACAAAGTTGTCATGTTTATGCAGTTGTTAGAAATTAATCCCTTCTTGTGTATTCAAGAAAGTTTTTAGTGACCTCTGAGTTAGCTGGCACACTCACTATTGAGTCTATTATATTCGAAAGAGACCTAGTCGACCTCAGTCCTACATCAAATCTATAGGATATATTATTCCAATGCGCAGAGCCTATTGGGAATATAGGAACTACACTACATGGCGCCCAACGTTTGGTAAGGCACTAATTTAAAACAAGATACTAAAGTAACTCAGTTGTGCTTTTCTCAGAGACCCCTTTTTCCGTAAATACTCCAATAGACATCTGGAGTGGGTAAAAGGATAAAATATCCGCCATAGCTGAGTAGGACGAAAAATCCTATGTATAGGTTTTTGGTTTTTCAACGTTGAAGGATACAGTGTTCCAAAATATTGTGCACCTTATCTTTGTCTCCTTGAAACTTACTCTGCAACTTTCATTAAACAATGTCGATTAACGGCGACAACACCGTAACCGATGGAGCGGCAGCAGTTGCAGCCGTACAAGTTTTAAACTTTACAGGTTTCCAAGAGACCAACGCGGATGCTATAAGCATTCCAGAAACTTTAAGGAAAGCCATTACTATAAAACTCATACGAAATGGCCTATCAGCAAGAGGTAGTAGGGTAGTTTTTGTGATGGAGGCACACAAATATCATCAGACAGAGGTATTCTATTCATGGATAGTCTACACGAGGTAAATTGGACCCGGTCTCAGCTTACATTCGGACTTAGAAGAAATTTTGAAGAAAAGTTCCAGAGAAGGTAAACTTCAGCTGGGCAAGTCAGACAGCTGTGTCAAAGGAGGAGGTTTGGTCGTCAGGCAGCTGCTTGATGGAGTAGCGGTGAAGAGTTTTACATTCAGATATGTCGCTTTTCTGGAAGTCAAAAATCTCCATTGGAACAAAGCTGCAGACTGTAGCCCATGAGAACTTCATGAGGTGGGATACCCCTACTGAGAGGTCCTGCCTATCTTATATGCATGCAAGATTTGGTGCTGCATAAAAAAAGTAGTGAAAGCTACTGCAAAGTCAGGACGGCTGGCGATGTACCTCAGGCTGTTCGGCGAGCAGGAAAGCCTCAGCCTCCTGTTGGTTCAGAGGTCCAAGTTTCAAGTTTTGTCTGTTTGGGCTCCCTTAGCACCAGTTCCAAGGGTCCAGGACAGGTTGGGCACCACTTGGAGGACAAGATTCACTCCAGGCATGGTCCAGGTTAGTTTGTGGAGGTTTGCCCAATCCATGCTCTTCTTGAATCGTGAATTTCAGCAAAAACACCTCTTAATGTAGTGTCGCAGAGTTTTTCTCGCACACGGCTCACCAACATTAGGTTGGCGAGAGCGAGTGAGCAAAAACCAGTAGTAGACTGCCTCCTGGTGAGATTTCTCAATGCGGGATGTGGTAGGTTGCTACCACTTGTGTTGGGAAAGTTGCAGCTCAGGTTGCGATAGCTGAAGCTCGAGTATAAAATCTACTCAAGATGCAGAAAGAAGCAGCACCTTTTGGCACGGCGGGTGGTGCAATTTGTGCTGATTTTATAGTACAGGAAAAGCTCCCAGCACTAAAATACGTTGTGACTAGTGCAACAGACTGGAATTCCGCAGCTCGCTGTACTCCATGGATTCTCGATGAGTTTTCAGGTAACTCTGCAGAATTCCATGAGTTCTGCCCACCCCTAGTCTGGGTGCATGGTTCAAGGTTGTTGGATCTTGTTGTGCTGGTATAGTTCAGAGCAGGAGGCCAGTCAACTAGCCCGTGGAGTCACTCTGGTAGTCCTGGGACCAAGCAGCAAGACAGGTCTCAAGCAGCAGGACAGTTCTCCGAGGGAACAAGGCAGGCTTCAAGCAGCGACTCTCATGTACAAAACAGGCCAATAGCAGCAGAGCGGTCCTCTAAAACACAAGGCAGTCCTTCCGGGGGGTCTTCCGTTGGCCCAGGAGTGTAATAAAGAGTTTGTCAGAGGGCCCAATATTTACTCATGGTGCCAACCCTTGAAGTGGGAGAAACTTCTAAGCAATCCCCCATCTGGTTCTGGAAAGTTCCTTCCTTCCTATGCCCAGGTTCCACGTGTTCTAGGGTGACAAAAGGCTGATGTCAAGTTCCTTTGTGAGTGTGTCGGAGGCAGCCCTTTCAAATGTAAATGGGGCACGGAACAGCTCCGCCTCACCCATCCTGGCAGGATTGCCCATCCAGCCAACACCTATTTCCCCTTTGTCTCAGTGTTTGTGTAGAATACACAAATGTGAAATGCCCGCTATTCACAGTCATGCAACCCACGACACACACTGCAGGAAACAAATGGTTAGGAAAGGAAAATTCCAACTTTCTAAAAGTGCAAAAAGAACAATTGATGGACAGAATGCAGAACAATGTCATACATTCACCCAAGAACAGAGATCTGGGCCTACATCCATCATTTTTTTGCTCACCATGCCATTCCAGTTTGAACCCAGACATATGCAAATCGGTCCAGTGGGAACAGTTCAGCCCAAAATGCAAGGCACAGGCCTCCACAGGCCTCCCATTAGCCAGGATAGCTTGACTCCAGTGGCATGGAGAGCACAGGATCCACGTCTGGGCATGCCAGTCCCACTCAGGGTGGCATGGTGAGCAAAAGAATGATGGATTTAACCCAGATCTCTTGACTGGGGGTGTATGCTTAGATTTGTTCTGTATTCCGTCCATCAATTATGTGTCTTTTGCTTTCTTGCCCTAAGTGCACCGGGTATGCCTAGACGGGGCCTCACTGTGCCACTGGATTCAAGCTATCTTGGCTGCTGAGGGGTGAAACCCGGAAACCGGTCCTAGGAAGCTTGTTTCCAGTCCAGGCAGTACCTGGCTTGGCAGTTCGGGCTGGACTGTTCCCATGAGGCACAGGGTCAAGACTGATTTGCGTATTCCATGTCTGAACTAGAGTGGCACGGTGAGCAAAAGAATGATGGATTTAACCCAGATTTCTTGACTGGGGTGGATGCTTAGATTTGTTCTGCATTCCGTCCATCAATTGTGTGTCTTTAACTTTCTAAAAGTGGCATTTTCAGATTTGTAACTTAGAATCTAACTTTACCATTAAAGGGGATTTTTTTAAGGATGAAACAGGCATGCCTACCTTTTCCTAATCAAACATTAGCACTTATTAAATATAATAAGGTAACCCAATGTTATTCTATGAGAACGGTAGGCCTCACTGTAGTGAACAACTAAGTTAGTTTTTCACGACCAGGGCATATGAAACTTAAAAGTATACATCCAACTTTTTAAATAAGCTGTACCATGCCCTATGGTCAGTTTAGGGCATGCCACATGGGTAACATATGCATTAAAAAGGGAGCTCGAGGCCTGGCAAGAGGTTTATTTTTCCAGGTTGGATTGGCAGTTTAAACACTGCACACAGACTGCACTGAGACTGCAGTGGCAGGCCTGAGACATGTTTTAAAAGGCTACTCAAGTGAGTTGCACAATAAGTGCTGCAGGTCCACTAGTAGCATTTAATTTACAGACCATGGGCAGATGAAGTACCACTCTACTATAACTTATAAGTAAATTAAATATGACAATTGGGTGCAAGAAAATTTTACAATGTTTAAAGGAGAAAGCACAAGCAATTTAGCGCTGTTTAGCAGTGGTAAAGTGCACAAAATTCTAATGCCAACAAAAAAAATGAAATTCAGAAAACAGGAGTTGAGAAGACAAACAGTTTCGGGGAAGACCACACCATAGGCTATCGGGTCTAAAATACATGTAAATTGAACACAGTGTAGGAAATCAGCATGAAATCTTTTTGTTGCAATTAAAGTTTTTAACCGCTATTTAAAATGATACTTTGAACACTGTGAGTTAATGTCAGAATTTGTGAATTAATGTCAGAATTCCACATACTTAAAATAGTAAATGCATATTTTAAATAAACAATTATCCTGTAAGTCAAATTATTTTAGTTAAGTTCAATTCCATTGAGCTTCTGGAGCCCTCCCGGTTTTATTTCCCTAATGTATCTCCAAGTGCATATGACCTGAGCGAGGCCCCTGTAGACAATGTTGACCATACCAATTTCAAATGAATGTCTTCAATGGACATTGACTTTATCATTGATGGACAGCATTTCCAGAGTGTACCTTCCAAATGAAGAAGTGATGTACATTGGGATAGGGTAGCACACTCTAGACCAAACATGGCTAGAGAGGGTACTTTGGCTGTAAGCTTTTAACATGGCATCAACTCTCTTTCTACCAATAGTATTAAAAAAGCTTACCAGACCCTGGCATTGTGAAAAGCCTATTCTAAATAGAAATTGTGGATATGCTTTTGTAACTATATTTGCAATAAATAGCATATTCAGGTAGACATATTCCTTTTCCATTTCAATTCTGGACTTGTGGATGAACCATGTGGCTCTGTTCTTTACTAAAGATTTACTGAAACTCATGATTTTAGTTTCAGAAATATAAATTTCAAAATATTGATTATTGAAGAAATTAGACACGTATGGCAATTTTCATTGGGCACCTATTGATTTTTAACCCTAGCACCACAATACCATTCATATGCATTACGAAACTGCGCAATCTCAGCATCAAATACCAATGGGGCCATCCTTTCGCTCTGATCCTTTCCTGGGAGGGCAAACAACGGGCTCTTTGGTCGCTGCGTGAGGCAAACCAACTTCTCCAGCTCCTGCTGGAATCCACAGATGCTAGCCCTTCTTCCCTTTGGACCTCTTGCAGGCCACCAACCTGGCCAGAATAGGCACTGGCACTCCCCTCTCAGCGCAGCTTTGACCCTAAGGCACAGGAATCCTCACACACCAAACAGGACATCATCCAGCACAACCGAGCCATAATTGAGTCCCACTCACCGACTCGCTCATCAGCAACTTTGGAATAGTAACTATTTAACTTTGTGAAGGACAAGTTTGTATTCCCCCACATATTACCCATAGACTTGGGAACACTACAGACTTTATTACATGGTCTATAAATCAGACCCAATTGGGCTGGGATGCTTTTTATGGACTGCTGCCTGAAGTGTGAATGTGGTTGTAACAGGTTTGACGTTAACCTGTAACTGCTGCTGGGAGATAACTGACACGTTTTCGAGTCTCCAAGCTCCGAAGTCGGGAGGGAGCAAGCGAGGAAGACGCAGCGGATTCCAACTTCCCGCCCTCATTGATTCCTGACACAGCGGGGGTCGGGAAAAGAAACAGCTCCGCCGAGCACCGGACAGGAGACCTTGCCTTACCTGTTGATGGCGGGGCGGGCCTCACGACACGGCATTTCTAGCGCTTTGCGGCTCCGTGGTTTCAATCCTGCAGGTGGGAGCTGCTGCAGCGGCCGACGCAGCAGAGGTAGCGGCCCAGCCAGGAGGACGGAGGAGTTTTGTGAGGGCGTCTGCAGTGAGTGGCGGACAGACGGCCATGGTGGGAGTGGGCCATTAGCGGAGGCGGCTCGATTGGATCGTAGTGCTGCCTGTGACCTTGCTCTGTGTGCCCTGCTTGCCCTTGCTCCTGCTTGTCTCTTGCCCCATTCCTTTACAGTTCCTCCTGGCGTTCCGGCTACAAAAATTGAAAAGCAAGACCACTCAGCAAATAAAAGCCAGAATTTATGTAAAAGCCAAAGCAAGACAATAGAACAGACGATCTTGCTGTAATTTGTACAGTCGCAGAACTAGCATTACTCAGGCCTGAGAGTCCACTCTGGGGTTTTTGCTCGCATCCGAAAGGCGGCCCAGCAGTCTAGCAGTCCAGCAGTCCAGCGGTGATCGCAGAGTCTCCCACCGGGACTGTGCCGCGACTCGGCGTGAAGGAGACGTGAAGGAGACGGTGGAGCAAAAGGCTGGCTCCCGGCTCCTGGCCACGCAGCCTTATCTGCTTCATCAGCAGCCCCGCTTCAGCAACAGGCGGTGGCAGCCGGAGGCACCCTGAGCGCGCAGATCAGACCGGGCGTCAGAGCTTAAGGCTGGCTTCTGATTTCTGGCTCCTTCGCAGCTCCAGCAGAAGGCGTGCAGCAGTTCTTCAGCAGCAGCGGCTGCAGGAGTTTTCTGCCGGGGCAGCCTGGTTTACTTGGTTGCCTGGTCGGGTGAGCAGCAACCTGTGTTGAATTATGGATTTTGATTGCTGATTTATTCGCCCTGCCATGCATGTGACTCTAAAAGTTTGATAAGTCCTGTGCTTTACAAAAACCTCTGAAAGAAGACAAAAAAACTGCTCCTCGCCTCAGTCCCCCTATATTCTATAACTAGCCTCTACAATCTGCCCTGGGAAGGAATAGATAGAGGCAAAGAAGAGGCATAGGAGCATCAGTAGAGACTCTGATAAATAGGCGACAACCAAGGCTAGCCCTTCACCCAGACCTCTCAGCTTGCCCTGGAAATCATTAATTGGAGAACTGCTGAAGGGCATCTGGAGGGGTGAACACCCGCTCAGCGTGTGTTTAAATGGAGGAAAACCAGGTAGCGCCAATGCCTTCATCTGAGGCACGGCCCGAGGCTCTGTCCACTCGTGGAAATAGCTATCTCCACAGAGCCGCTAAGGGCTCAATCTATGAGGCATCAAGGAGAGCACTTCCTTTTCTCCAAGGACGGAATTCCCCCCACAGAGCATTTCACCAACACCAAGCTAACGCTCTCGAAAAATGGAGGGACCAAAAAACCCAGAAAAGGAGTTCAACACAAAAAACATCTAAACCAGCAGAATCAGCGGAAGTACTGATGACAACTCAGCTGCTCCTCCCTCCCTCGTCCCCTTCTTAAAGGAGGCCGCTGCGCACTAAGGGAGCGACCCTCGACCCTGTTCACAGGCCAGGTCGCTCCCCCACAGCGTCAGCATCTCCCCTGCTGCCTCAGTTTGTTTCCTGCTTTCCCGCTGTTTTTTTCGTGCTTCCCGCTCTCCCGCTGCCTCCCCTGCGGCCCGCCCCCGTGCCCGATTGGACACCCGCTTCCCCTCCCAGCTGCTCCTCCCTCTCTCGCCCCCTTCTTAATGGAGGCCGCTGGACGGCCGCGCCACTGGCGCGCCTAAGGCAAGCCCATCTACCCCCGTCCGTGCCTGGACCACACCCAGCGCCAGAACCCCTGGACCCCACGCTCGCCATGACGCCAGACTCAGATACGATGCCGACTCCCTCCACGCACTCAACGCTGGCCGACACAACACCTGCTTCCAGGCCGCACCGAAACTGAACCACGGACCCTTCTCCTGCCATTTCACCTGCGACAGACCCACCAAACCTCCTAAAACTAGACCCAACCCCCTCCGCTGCATTCGGCTCAACACCCGCTCCGCACGCAAACACGCCATCGAGCGCTGGGACCTGCTCAACACCTTCACCCCAGCATGGCCTTCCTCACCGAGACCTGGTGGAATGATTCCTCGGCACCCGACATCGCCATAGCCATCCCGGACAGCTACAAGATCACCCGCAGGGACCTAGCCAATGGAGTCGGAATAGGAATAGCCATCGTTTACAAGTCCACCCTTAAGGTCACCACCCACGCAGACGACACCCTCAACACCGCAGAACACCTGCACTTCCGGATCCACACCGACCACAACACCACCCTCAGAGGAACACTCGTCTACAGACCCCCCGGACCCCGGACCCAGTTCAGCGACTCCATCGCCGACCTCGCCAGCACTCACGCACTCGCCTCCATGGACTACATCCTCCTCGGGGACCTGAATTTCCACCTCGAGAACAACAATGATGCCAACTCCGCCACTCTGATCGAAAACCTCACCAGCTTCGGCCTCACGCTGGATGCCGTCTTCTCCACAAGCACCCACGTCGCCTTCGACCACACCTCCGAACCCCACTGAACCGACCACCGCTGCATCCATTTCACCTTCAAAAAACCAACCACGCACCATTGCACCCAACAGCCGCCGCGCCGCTGCTGGAACAAAGTCACCGAAGACCAGCTGACCACCACCCTCGCCCAGAACCCGCCCATCGACCCCACCTGCCCTGACGCTGCAGCCCGCAACCTCAGACAACGGATCGACGCCTGCGCCAACACCCTCGCCCCACTCAAGAGACCATCCAACAGCCACGCCAGCATGAGAGCCACCTGGTTCACCGACGAGCTCCTGACCTCTAAACGAGCCTGCCGTAAGCTGAAGAAGAAATGGCTCCACAAACGAACGCCAGAAAACAACGCAGCCCACAAGGACGCCACCTGCAGATATCACCACCTCATCAGACTAGCCAAGAGATCCTCCTTCAAAGACCGCCTGGATAACAACGCACATGACAGCAAAGAGCTCTTCCGCATCGTGAAAGAACTCTCCAATCCCGACGCCAGCGCCAACAACATCCCGCCCTCAAAGGAACTGTGCGACTCACTGGCCATATTTTTCCACCGCAAAATCGCTGACATCCACGACAGCTTCAACTCCACGACCGCACCAATGATGCACAACGTCACCACCCCCGCGATCACCAACATCGCCAACCACCTGACCTCCTGGACCAACACCAACGACGATGAGACACGCAAGATCATGAACTCCATCCACTCAGGATCTCCGTCAGACCCATGCCCACACCACGTATTCAACAAAGCAGACGCGGCCATCGCACCCCAACTACGGAAGATCATCAACATCTCCTTCGAGAAAGCGACATTTCCGGAAAGCTGGAAGCACGCCAAAATCAACGCCCTACTCAAAACACCCAAGGCGGACCCCAAGGACCTCAAGAACGTCCGACCCATCTCCCTGCTCCCGGTCCCGGTAAAGGTCATAGAACAAATCGTCAACATTCAACTGACCCGCCAACCTCGAAGACAACAACATCCTGGACCCGTCCCAATCCGGATTCAGACGTAACTACAGCACCAAAACAGCCCTATCGCCGCCACAGACGACATCAGACGCCAACTGGACAGCGGCGAAACATCAGCCCTAAACCTCCTGGACCTGTCAGCGGCTTTTGACACGGTCTGCCACCGCACCCTAAAGACACGCCTCCAAGAAGCTGGAATCCGAGAGAAGGCCCTTGACTGGACCACGTCCTTCCTCTCCGGCAGAACCCAGAGTGTCCGCCTCCCACCTTTCCGGTCAGAAGCCACCGACATCATCTGCGGCATCCCACAGGGCTCATCCCTCAGCCCGACACTGTTCAACATCTACATGGCCCCCCTCGCACAAGTGGCCCGCCACCACAACCTCAACATCATCTCCTACGCCGACGACACCCAGCTCATTCTCTCCCTCACCAAGGGTCCCCAAACCGCCAAAACCAACATCCACGAGGGCATGAAGGTCATCGCCGAATGGATGAGGAGCAGCCGTCTGAAACTGAAATCGGACAAGATGGAGGTCCTCATCCTCGGACCCACCCCCTCAGCCTGGAACGACTCCTGGTGGCCTACCGCCCTAGGGACTGCACCGACACCAACCGACCACGCACACAACCTAGGATTCATCCTCGACTCCCTCTCCATGTCCAAACAAGTCAAAGCCGTCTCCTCCTCCTGCTACAATACCCTCCGCCAGATCTACAAATGGATTCCGACTGAAACAAGAAGAACAGTGACACAGGCCCTCGTCAGCAGCAGACTGGACTACGGCAACGCACTCTAGGCAGGTATCCCAGCCAAACACCTACGACGACTACAACGCATCCAAAACGCCTCCGCCTGACTGATCATCAACACCCCCCACCACAGCCACATCACCCCCTACCTGAGAGACCTACACTGGCTCCCCGTCAACAAGAGGATCACCTTCAAGCTCCTCACCCACGCACACAAAGCACTCCACAACACCGGACCAGCCTACCTGAACAGCAGACTCAGCTTCTACACCCCCACCCGCCAGCTCCGCTCCGCCAGCCTGGCCCTCGCAGATGTCCCCCGCATCCAACGCTCGACCGCCGGTGGCAGATCCTTTTCTTACCTCCCCGCCAAAACCTGGATTACCCTCCCAACCCACCTATGCCAGACCCAAGACCTACTCGCCTTCAGAAGACTCCTCAAGACCTGGCTCTTTGAGCAGTAGCGGCACCCCCCTCCCCTCAGCACCTTGAGACCCTCACGGGTATGTAGCGCGCTTTACAAGTTCCTTGATTGATTTATTAATTGAATTGGGCATCATGGATACCTCGGACTTAATTAAGAAAAAAGTACCCAACGGTGACCTAGTAGTTACCATGGCCCACCTTGTAGGTATTATTTCTCTTATAACTCCGCCTCCCACAACAATTAGTACGCGCAATCTGGTGCAACCACACCTAATAAATAGCACAGTCATTGATATTTCCTCAGGAAGCCCCTCGGACAGCCAGCTGGCAGTCATTGACTTAACAACTAGCATGACTGAGAAAGACACAGGAGCAAAAACAGGGACCTGCCTTTAAACACCCAAGGATAATCCAGAGAAAGCACCATCTTATCCCAAACTAAATTGCATACCTACGGCTGCACAGATTCATAGCTCCATGAAGAGAGAAGTAGGAGCTACAGGACAACAAGCAATCGTAGGCTGCAGTCCACGGCCCATTGACCAAGCAGCATCTGAAACCTATGAAATTTTCAAGGGCAGCCAATGGGGTCCTCACACCAGTCCAGCCTCGCTTGGGGTCCCTTTTTGCAAACTGGGCAAATGTACAATAAAATCTACAGAGCCCGGGCAAGTACTCGAGCAGCACGAGCTCCTTCCCTCAGTGGCCTGCAGCTCTACGCTAAGCTCGAGTATAATGGAAAGTCTAACACCATCCGCTCTTAAAAATATCACAAACACTACGGAACAAGAATATTTATTGGCTTCTATAAATGAAACTGGTAAAAACAGTAAGGGCCCTGACATGGCAGTCCGACAAATTGGAGTTGCAACTAGATCTAATTCAAACCCTGGCCATCTCAATATTAAAGATCGAGGAAAAAATCAGTGCACTGCAAGAGAAGCAAAAGAAAGCCGCAGGCAAGTAATTCCCTGGCCCCTCTTGCTCCTGCCACCTGATTGCGGAAAAACTATGTTCCCTGCCAGATGCATTGAATCTAATACTAACAGACATAAAGTCGGCTCTACTGCAACAACTTAGCAGTAGCCACAGCAGGCTCAACGAGAAACCAATAGACAAAAAATCTGGCCGCAACACAGAGAGTGAGACCACCCTTCCAGGGCCAGCTGATGGGAAACTCTATTGCCGGTTGTGATGCTACCAAAGCAAGACCTCGTAAAATCTCCATCACGTACCTCGGAAGCAATTTATAACCAGGGGGCTGATCTGACCCCCACAGAGTACGAATTCGGCCTGGGAGCAAAGGATAAAAAATCACCAGGCTACCAACATAGAAAACTTTCAACCAATGATAACAAATGGCCCGTTGCCCTATCAAAAAGAGCAAAAAAAAGACAAAAGAAGGCCAGAAACAAAGCAGTGAGAGATTGTCACTTAAACCAGTGGCTAACTAAACTAACAAAATTAGATAACTCGCCTAATGTATATCCATTGTTTAAATGTTGCGGCAACTCAAAGAATCCATCAAGAAAAGCACAACCACCAGCCCTTCTACCTCAGGCTCCCCAGGATTCGACAATGCCTATTCCAAATGCAGCTCACACCATGGTACAAAGTATAACATCACTGCCCATTATATCAGGAGCATACCTGCAGAGGTACTAACTTTCTATCACGCAAAACCAGAAGGAACCTTCGCCCGGCAATAGTGGTAACACAATAAAAGGCCAAGAAATGAAACAACGCCTGGAAACCTCAACTGAACACATAGAGAGATTAGTTAATTCTACAATCAAGAAAGACCCAGGCTCCACCACTGATCAAAGCCCTGTACTTCGTAACTTAGAGCCATCAATTCACTCACAAAGGGCACAGCAACCCACAGTATGGGTGACAACTTTAATCCCACAAGAAGTTCTTCCATCTGTAATAGAAAGCGAAGTCCTGCAGAGATCATCGCTAGCGCACAAATTTATCAGACCTGCGCCCAATAATCATAATCCCCTAGCTCACCCTGATAATGAAGGCCATACAAAAAGATGCCAAGGCGAGGAGCAACCGGCTAAGCTGGCCTTCTTCCCATACTATCCGTCGGAAGGGAGGCACGATGTGTTGAATCGTTCCAACGTATTAAGGCTACTTCAGGCCACTCCTATCCAGTCAAAGTTAACCTCAGATGACATCCTGAGTGTGGAATTTAAACTTACCCCAACACTTTTTTAACACTAAAATCAACTTCACTGGCAGAAGAAATACTAGACCAAAAGGACATCCTCGAGGAATGGGGCATAGGAATTTCAAAAATACAAGCACCGAAATACCCAGCTCCGTTAAGAAAGCTATATGACCCAACGACTCCAAAGGTCCACCCCTACAGCAAATTGAAGGGGACAGGGCCCTTCCTCCTCTAGTCACAGATGGACAATATAAACATATCCTGCTTCCACTCATCATCAAGGAGCATGACTAGGAAAATAGTAACAGGACAAACAGGGAGTGCCCACCAACATGATCAGTAACCAGTCCCCTGCATTTTGCCAAGTGAAGTCGCAGCTTACTTCTGGCAGTGAGAAGTGTGTACTATTGCCACAACAACAGATAACCTTCCTATCATGGAATATAGCAGGACTATCAAGACTTCTTAGCTTAAACACAGCAAAATCACTGCTACTGGCGTCTGATGTTCTTTGTTTCCAAGAAACATGGGCTCTAACACCTCCAACCATTGTTTACTTTCAAGGAATCCACCATGTAGCTAAGAAAAAAACATCTTTGGGAGGCCCTCCGGTGGTCTGTCAATATATCTCAACTTGAACATGAAAATAAAAACACACTCAATCTCAAACCAAGATGAGATGCTTCAAGCCCTCGTATTGGAGAGTAGCAAGCCGCTGGCGCCCCACTTTGAAATCCTCCTGATCAATGTCTATTTTAACAGCTTTGGCTCAGATCGAGCAAGACGTCTTCGCCAGCTGTGTGATAATCTGGACCAAATCCTCTGTGACCATGTTAACTATGACACAATAATCTGTGGAGACTTTAATCTGCGACAATTAAGATCATTTAATACCACCTTCCTATCTCTAAATCCCTTAAGTACCCAAATGAATAAAAATCTAAGTAAACATGGATTACAATCTTTACAGCTCTTAGCAAACAGCCAAGAATCATCACCCCAACCCTTGAAGACCTTCAAAGGAATATGTACCATAGACTACGTTTTTGCCACAGTGAATCTTATTAACCACCTCGTAAGCTTTAAAGTGCTTTTTTTCTAAAGATAGCGACCATCTACCACTTTGTACAACATTCGTTATAAATCTCCCGAAACACAAACATCATAAAGTGTTGGGTACTTCATGCAATGACGAAAGTTTTCATCTAATTCGGAGGATAAAATGGGGCCAGGTCAATTTACGGAACTTAAAGTCTTGGAAAGCTGCCACAGGACAAGCCCAAAGCCCAAAGCGGAGAATATCTATTATCCCATTGAACTCCCATTATCGGGGGCATCCATGAATTACTTAATCCTTAAAAAGGCCCTAGGCGGCACCAGTTAAAATCAACCAACAACAGTCAACCAATTTTGCCGAGCTCATGGCACATTCGTAAGCTGATAGCGGCACGCAAGAATACATGCAAAGCACTTGCCAAAGTCGACCTGTCACTGGAACTCCAAGGAGCAAGAAAAAAGCATAGGCAATTGATATGGCAGGAAAAAAATCATCAGAGGGAAAAGGATTAGAAATATGTCCACTCAATCATGGACAATCATAATCAGGCAGACCTATAGAGATATTTCAAAAACAAAACAAGCCAAGAATTAGTAAGGATCAACTCCATCACTGAAGCAAGGTGGTCTTCACACTTAAATAACCTCTATGCAGCCGATCAAATAGGAGCCCCTCAGCCAGAATACTCCGATCCTTCGGACGACTCAGAGGACGGTGCCCCAATATTTACGATTACTAGTATTCAAAAAGTACTAAGAAAAATAAGATCTTCAGGTTCACCTGGTCCGAATGGCCTCCTGGCCCAACTGTTCAAAGAAGACTCGTCATTATGGTCTGCAATACTTCTTTCACTGTTCATAAATTGCACTAAATTCCATCAAGTACCCGACAGCTGGAGAGGTTCAATATTGCACCCAATTTTTAAAAAGGGCGACAGACTGAATCCCTGTAATTATTGGCTGATAGCTTTTTTGGATATTGAGGCTAAGGTCTATATAGCTGTACTCCTAAAAGATCTAGAGGCTTGGGCATCAACAAACGCAATAATTCCTTTTTGCCAAACTGGCTTCAGACCCAATTCCTCCACATTGGACAATATCATCACCCTATCTTACCTTGTCCACCAGGCAACAAACCAGAAGACATCAGTACTCCACGCATGTTTTGTGGACTATTCATCTGCATTCGATCTGGTGGACAGAGGCATTCTTTGGAGAAAACTGCAGGTGTGGGGCATTCCCAGAGGCCTCCTCAATGCCATCATATCGCTATACACAACTACCTGGGTGAGGGTTAAGCTGTTAGACACTGCGCTAACCAAGAAGATCAAAACCACCCAAGGGTTAAAACAAGGATGCGTCCTTGCTCCAATGTTGTTTAACTCCTTCACTGCGGCAGCAATTCCGCCGCAGTGCTAGGGGGTGGGGGGGGCGCGTGGCACATCCATGCTCGTGACGGAACAGCTCGGTCACAAGCCTCGGGCGCGCTGTGCTTGTGACGAAGCGGTTCCGTCGCGGCCCCGCCCACTCAATAGAACGCCCAGCGCAGTCACGGAATCCGCACTGCGCAGGCACACCGAGCAGGCCGTGACGGAACCGCTCCGTCACCAGCACAGCGCGACCGAGGCTGGTGACGGAACGGTTCTGTCACCAGCATGAGAGGGGTTAACTTATACACAGCGGACATGTCGCGGGCGCTTACCAATGCTAATCTAATCTCCTCAAAAGTCGGCAACACAAAGATCACAATATTGCAATATGCGGACGATATCGTCCTCCTCGACAATTCAAAAATAGGACTCCAGAGATCATTAAACTCTCTCCACCTATACAATAGTGTACATAAATTGAAAGTAAACAAAGCAAAAACAAAGGTTCTATCATTTGGAAGGACGCTACAAAAAAGAAATAACAATTGGTCCCTGGGTCCCCAAAAAATCTCTGGAGCCAAATCTTATAACTATTTGGGCACATGGTTTTCTGCAAATGGCGCATCAACAACATATAAGCGTCACTTAACCCCTTCGATGCTTGTGACAGAACCATTCCGTCATCAGTCACGGTTGAGCTGTACTTATGACGGAATGGTTCCGTCACAACCACATCCAGTTAAGGAATGTCCAGCACGGTAGGGAAATCGGGGCAGCATCCATGTGGTTAAAGAACAAGGCAGCGTTAATAACCACAAGACTGTGTCAACTTCATGCAGCCCTTAAAGTCCTTCCTCAGCGCCAATTAGAAAGGTACTTTACCATCTGCAATTACCTATGGCAGTGAGGCCTTTCCAGGTCAACTCACCAATACCATCGAAAAATTACAACTAAAAATATACAAAAGAGTGTTCAAATTGCCCAGTTACACCAGGGGACCCTTGGTGAGACTTGAATTTGGCCTGGAGGGCATCATATGGTCTAGTATGGGGTCTTTTATAAATTATTTTCACAGTAGCATCAGGGCAACACCGGGTACCCTGAAATTTATTTTGCAAGATATCTTCAAACATAAAATCAATCCATGGTCTACTTACTTAAGGATATCAGCAGAAACCATACAAATCGACTTGACTACTTTAAATACTTCATCATTTACATTTGAGTAATAAAAAGTATAATGAAAAAACAGGCTAGATCACTTTCCAAGACTATGGATCTGCAAAAAATGATTACCACTCCACCACTTAGGTTCCTGGAAGCTTCATACAACAATGAAAGTCAAGTTGGACTTAGGGCTCAACCTTATCTCAATTGCACTATAGGGAAAGCCTGTCTGACTAAAATCATGGCAGTAAGGATGCTGGCACTACAAATCAAAAGATTCTAATACCAACTGGCCGCTGCTGTCTAAAGTAGTCAAGTGTAGACTCTTAGGCTACAAATCAGAATCTCTTCTACATTTACTGTGCAGCTGTCCGATATTGCTTGACTGCCGTCGAATCTTACTGAAGCCACTCTTTTTAATTCACGGCAGAAGAACATGCAACCAAGTAATGAACTGGATTTTTAGTACAATGGTCCCCCTCGCACTGGCAAGAATAGGTACATTTTTTAAAGCAGCGCAGGACTTCCTAAAAAGAGTTAGCTTATGCCATAATTGAATCTTCTCTTAGTTGAAACTTTTTTATTCATTTTATGGAAGGTTTTTTAATTTACTTTTACCCATTACCTTCATAATAGATATGTGAAAGGGAAGATGGTAGAGAGAAAGCCTGTATACCAAGTGCCTCCCTTCCTTGGGCACAAAAGCCATTCATATTATATGGTTTTGACATGTAACTAGCATTTTATTTTTGCTTCTGTACAATTATGTTTTTTTTTATTTTAAATCTTTTCTATTGTCATTTTTTTAAGTAATCTACACAATAAACTTTGTATTGAATTTACTTCAGACTTCAGACTGCCTGCTCCCACTCCGATCGGGGTCACCAGAGAGTTTATTCCAACACTCAACAGTTAGGGACCTATCATTACTCACATACCTTTTAGACATAGGCGGATCAATAGCTCCACTCCTGAACCACCACGGTCGGCGGAGACCGATTTATAAGAGCTTGTATTACTGCAACCCCCATACCCATTATGACATCTTGGCAATGGCACCTGTTTCGTCTTCTGGGCCATTCCAGAATGGCAGTACAGCCCACAGGCCCCGTTGGCTGCTCTTTGTTACAACTGTTGTTCCTTCTCCCTCTTCCCTCCATCCCTTCACCGGAGAGCGGATGCACCCGTAGGGGAGACCACTTTGTAACCTGCCCCATACACCCTGACTATTGAGGACCCTAAACACACTCCTGTCACTCTTACGCCCTGGGGCAATGCAGCCCCTCTATACATCAACCAGCACTACTTGTCACCACCTCTCCTACCACCATGACCACGCTGCCACTTATTAATTTCCTCTCCCTCAATGTCAAAGGACTTAATTCACCCAACAAAAAGCAACAGATTTGGTGATATTTACTTATTTATGACCCTGACATTTTCTTACAAGAAACACACTTGTTACTCACAGATACACAACTCATGGCTCACCCCAAATATCCCTGCCAAAACTGGGCGTCCTCTACCTCTAAAACAGCAGGAGTGGCAATACTAATTGAAGCCAAGCTGGGGAAAACATCCACTCTGGTGTTTAGAGACATGGAAGGCCGCTACTTAAAAATTCAAACACAGCTAGGCACACAACCCTTAACTCTCTTCAATGTTTATGCACCTAACTAGGCCCAAGACGCCTTCCTGAGGTCCCTGTTGTTGGGACCAATTGCATTCCCCAAACATGGTCTGTGATCCAGATTTGGAATGCAGTACTGCTACCTATCGAGGCACAAGGACAATGTCATCTGCCCTTAAGACGGGCCTTACGGACCTGCGCCTGGTGGATGCCTGGAGATATCAATCACCAGACTCCTGGGATTACTCCTTCTACTCATATGCCCACCATTTCAATTCGCATATTGACTATTGCATTCTTTCCCATTCTCCGATAAGGTTAGTGGAAATTGGCACTATATTTGACATATCGGACCACGCTCATGTAGGCATAACCTTCCACATACCCGATCGCCTGGTGCCTTCCTCCCCACACTTTATGAGACCCAGTAGATGTTGCCCAGATTCACCAAGAGATCCTAGCCTTCTTCCATACTTCCCTGACTCGCCTGAATCCACGTGTTGAGATGCTTTTAAAGCAACAATCTGAGGGTTATCTCCTCCTTTGCCATAACACGCTCTTGCGAAGCCCGCCTGGTCGGAACAAACCTAGCCAAAAACCTTAAAGCTTTAGAATGCGCAGATCACACGTCACCCTCAGCTCAGCACAAAAAATCGCCTCACCATGCTACGGGGACAGCTAAGACTGCATCAAACTAATAGAGGGGACCGGGCACTAATGACACTTAAAGAGACATTTTTTGCAGGAGGAGGCAAGGTGGGGCCATTGTTGGCACACCGCCTCCAGGCCCAGTCAGCCAAAGCACACAACTCCAAAATTAAGCATCCGAATAATTCATGAGCAATGATGGAGCGAGACAAAGGGCAAGCTTAGCTTTTTCTGCCTTCTATAAAGGGCTGTATACCGCCGCTCCCCACGCGCCAGAAGAGATCACTTCCTTTCTCAGCACATGCCCTTGGGAACCTATTATTCCTCAGAACGGAAAACTCCTTGATGATCCTATTACTCTGGATGAATTACACCTGGCTCTAAAACAACTCCCGACGGGTAAAACTCCAGGACCATACAGCCTCACAATTGGCTTCTACCGCACTTTCCTGCCACCTCCTCCATCTTATTAATATTTTCTTTGAAATGTCGGGCCTTACCTCCTATGATGTCAGAAGCTGAAATGGTTCTCATCCCTAAACCAGGTAAAGATCCCTCTCTTTGTACTTACTGTTGCAACATTACCCTACTCAATGTAGATGCCAAGATATACACAAAAATCCTGTTGAACTGGCTGGAGCCTTACCTCACTGGCCTGATTGATGCAGATCAGATGGGCTTTATTTGGCACCGCCAGATGCAGACATCATCCATCGTGTTGCACACTTCATACAAAATATCCAAAGGCGGTCATCCCAGCTTGCCTGGTGTCTCTCGATGCAGCAAAAGCTTTGGACCATACCCATGGGCAGTTCCTAAGAGAGGCCCTTCCCAAGATAGGCATAGGATCGCCAATGATCTCCAAATTAATGTCCCCCTACGCCAATCCTACAGCAGGGAGTTGTATCAAAGGTCAACTTACAACTTCAGTCTCTGTGAACAGGGGCAACAGACAATGATGCCCACTCTCTTCCCTCCTCTTCGCCATGGCATGAAACCCTTAGCTATTGTTATACGTCGGTCCCGGGATATAATGGGTATCCCTTTTGGAGGTCAGGGCCACAAAGTATCACTCTTTGAAGATGATGTTCTACTCATGCTCACAGCACCTACCACTTCTCTTCTGGTACTAGCTTCCCTGCTACACACTTCCAAAGAAGCCTCGGGCTTCAAGATTAACATGACCAAGTCCCATGCCTTAAACCTCGCCCTTTCATATGTGGAAATTCAGCGAATCCAGTCTCTTACCCCTTACATTGGTCTGACAGCTCATTCCGATACCTGGGCCTTAACTTACCAGTGTCACTCTCCTCCTGGACCAAGGCCAATTGGCCATCATGTCCATGGGAAATCTGGGAAGACATACAACGCTGGAGAAAACTCCCAACTCCTTGGATGGGTCGCCTCAACATGGTTAAAATATCGCTTTTACCCAAAATCTTATCTCTATTTCAAATCCTGCCCTCACTCATTCCTCAGATAGACACCCAGAATCTCCAACGAGACCTAACTTCTTTCAAATGGGGCAAAGGTCACCCTGCTTCTCAAACAAATTACTTATGATGCCCCGTGATCGTGATGGCCTTGCCTGCCCTAACCTCCTGGATTATTACTGGGAGTCTCATCTTCGATATATCTCAAAGTGGGTGGTTCGGGAAAACACTGGTTTCACATGGACTGGGCAGTCGCATGCAGGCCCCTTTGGGATCTGGCCTGGCTCCCCAGAATGGTGCAACCATAGAGCACATACATAGCAACCCCCATGAAAACAGTGCTTGATATTTGGAATAAAATTGCGATTCCCAGAGTCCTCAAATCCTTCCCCTACCCCAACACGTATTTAGCTCGCAACCCCACGTTCCCTCAAGGCCTACAACCACATGCTTTTCCCTCATGGACTCAGGGAGATTGCTGCATAATCCAAGACCCATTTGAAGGGGACAGTTACAAAACCTTTGAATATTGCAAAAGATCCTTTCATGTAACGGAAGCTGATAGATTACACTCCTAACTTCCCAGGGAGCCATGAGACCGCTTACCACTTTCAAAGCTCAGGTTTGTACCCAAGGCTTAATCTCACGCACGTACAAGACACCAAAACACTCACAACGCAATCAACCTCACACCTATCAGAAGCAGTTGGAGGCAGACACGGGGGAGGTGATTTCACCAAAAAGTTGGGAATAATTATGGCTTGACATTACCAGAGTGTATAGGAGCTTCCCCCAATGTGAGTCAGCATACAAATTAAAGACGCATTGGTACTATACCCCTGCAAGACTACATAAAATACTACCCACACTCTCCCCCTTTGCTAGAGATGCCTGACAGAGGTGGGAGACTTTATACACATCTAGTGGGCTTGCAAGTTCTTAGCCATGTTTTGGAAGGAAGTCCTAAGCCACATCAATCATATGGTGGGTTTCCCCATACCAAGCTCCCCCATAGTGATCCTACTGGGTATCAGACTGACTCAACTTGCAGCCATGACACACTCTGATTGGCGCATCATTGCGCAGATGTTATGAGCAGCTAGACAAACTATTGCTCTCCATTGGAAGAAAACCTTCCCTTCCAATCTCCACATGATTCCTATGCCTCTGGCAGGTCATGGCAATGGAGCAACTGACAGCCTGCCTCACATATACGGATACCAAATTCAATTGCACTTGGCTACCCCTAATCCACTACCTTTCTCAGAGAGAAAACACTCATTATGGCCCCCCAGACTATGGGACCTCCAGCTGTTTGAGGGACCCATTTTCTCCAACAGACCGCTTCCCCCGACACTCAGACTGGACATTAAAGCCCCCTCTCTTTCAACACTAGCTCTTGACTAAACAACACCTTCTCGTCCACCATTCCGGTTACCAACCTTCCTTGCAATCTCCCCACTTCTGTCCCACCTTCTGTTACTTCAAGAGTTTTATTGTTTAGTCATCACTGTGGATGGCCAAGAATGGCATCCAAGATCATCAAGATGTTCTCGGGGCCGACACGGGCCCCCTATTCAATTGTATTTTACAATGTGTCAGATATATTTAATGACTGTTTGACATCTCCAAATCGCAATGTTTCTTGCTTAGCTTCTGTGTACTCTATGATACCTATTGATTATATGATCCCTAGCCTGCATCTACTGCAGGAAGATATGTAGGCTCACACTGACCTGTCAGAGATTGAAACAAGATGTGATGATGCTTGCTTTCCTTTGTTTTTCCATTTGCTCTCCTTAAAAATTTCAATAAACAGATTTGTTATAAAAGAAATTCTACAAACACCAACAGAAGTTAACATACACCATGCTTAAGCAGCATTTTAATAACACTGAGAAAACGAATTCAATAATGTGCAGAAGTAACATGAAAGCTTAATAAAATAAATGCATTTAAATGCAAAGATTGTAGTAGGCAACCATATTTACTCATACCAAGTCTAAATAGCTGAGAGGGACATTGACCAAAAGCTGACTTGACTAAAGGATGCTGACATAACCTAAAATTATTATTTTCTGAGCTTGCCAAGGACATGTTTTTCATAATGAATAATGGTTGTATACAATGTTTTCGTATAACTCCACAAGGGTTTCTACTTACACAAAGATCACTGTTACATAAAGAATGGAGGCTTGTCATTCAGTGAGGTAATGAAGAGGTTCACAAATGAAGATGCAGCTTTTTGAAAGAAAGTGAATGGTTGGAATGAGTATGAGAAATACCATTGCATTTGATAAGAAATGTTTCAATCAACACTGCTGCTGATGTTCATTGTATTCTTGGTGAGAAGACGAGAAGTGACCCTGCTCTCATTAGAGCATTGAAAAATGTTTGGCTGAGTGAAGTAAAAGATGATGAAATGCAACACTGAATTTATGTGTGGTTTATAAAAGGGCGTGTTCCTACAGTATTCAACACCGTTACCATCATCACACTATTGCAAGACCCAGTATGCGTATTTCACACTTGTGACTCTTCTCAGTTTCTTGAACCTCTTTATGAGAAGGTCTGCTTTGGTTGATTATTGATTTATTGAGCTGGCCTTTATGCTTTATGATCTCTTTAGACTCTAGAACTCTTTGTGGGTTCCTAACTGACATCCTTTTATTCACATTCCTAGAATAGGGATTTTCTTTCCTTTATGGAATGCTCTTCGTGCAATTTATGCAAATTTAAGATTAATCATTTGATTATTGATTTCTAATGAGATTCTAACCACTGAGATTGATGAAGTTAGTTTTGTTACTCTCATAAAGATGAACTACTAAAGGATTTGAGTAATAAAACCCTTTAAAACATACTAAACTATCATTACTGACTGAAAGTGGATAAGAAGATTGTAATGACAATTTAATGTTACTGTACAGCTCAGGGTTAATCTCAGTCAATGACAAAGATCCATAAGCCTCTTCAGCAAGGATTTTCTCCTTGATGAATGGTACATTTTTCCTGTGGTAAACCAATAATTTAAATGAGATACCAGCTCCACCAAAGTTGGTAGCTAGAGGATAGTTTACATTATGAGAAAGTGGAGCTGTAATTAATTACCCTGATTTAGAGAGATGCCCATGTCCTGCAGCCCAAAGCCCAAATTGTTAAGACTGGTGGAGTGCATATTTTTGAGGTGGTTGCACATTTGGAGGTATGAATATCAATAGGGTTATGTGTCGCAATTTTCTTGGTTATTGATGTTTTTATTTGAGTATTTGTATTATGTTTTTTGAATGAATTGGTGATGTTTATGTGCTTATTGTAAAGAAGTTGAAGAGGTTATCGGGCTCAATGCAGCCTAAGATCCCAGTATAGATAAATAAAAGTTGATTTATTGTTTTTCAATTCTGCTAAAGGTTTGTGGTGTAGGTTGTGAGTTAATGTTGACTGCACAACTGAAATAGGGACTATAATGATTTCCTGTGAATGTACTAATATTGATTGATGTTAGTGGAACTTACCTACGCATAAAGGTGAAACCGCTTTTATTAGGGTGATTTCCCGCTGGTCAGGATTTCTTTTGTGTGAGTGAAAAATCTTACTGAATTGTCATTTGGTTTTCTTTAGAGGAGCAGACAAAGATTGTATATTTTATGTTTGCTTACATTTGTAGAATAGTGTTTACGAGAAACTTGTAAAGGAGGGTGAACTGCTGTAAGGAGTGAGAAAATACGCCATAGTGTGCACTGAGATTAGTTTGTTGGTGTACTGTTGCGCTATTATTAGTTCATGATGAAACAGAGTGCAGCGCTAGTACAAGTCAATTGTTGTGTAACAACTGAATTGACATTGGTTTACGAATCAAGCTGTATCAGGATTTTGGGGAAAAATTTGATGTATACGGAATATTGAGTAGTGCCTACCTGAGTTGAGATTGTTTCTACAGTGATGCCTCCAGGTGTTACTCCTTCGATTGAGACTGTACCAGCATTCAGGGTTTCAACAGCACAGCCATTCGAGATTCGCATAGTAACTGCTCCAATTACCAAGGCTCTAAATGCTGTATCTCAAGGAGCTGTGGGAGGAACACCTGCAACAGTATTCCTCCTGGCATCACAGAATTCACCACTGTAAACTGTTCAGTCATTGAGGGAACAGAGAACGATTGTCTTTACAACACCAAAAGCACAAGGTGAGACCTTTTTTGAGGAGGGGATGTTTCCTCCATGATTTGAAGATCCCACAGAAAGTAAAATGACAGGAAGTGCAGAAAATGCAATTGTCATTAGCCAAGAGTCCGAGAAGGAAAGAACATTAAATGTTTCGAGGTTAAAAGTAGTGTTAGAAGAAATAATCAGAGGATATTTGGATCTTGAACATGTGAATCAATATGAAGAAAAAAAGCTGATTTATTTGATCATAGGGATTACTAGGTGTGTAGTGATTACATATGAGAAACTGATTGAATTGGTCCTAAAATACAAAATCGCTCTTTCAAAAAGTGTCTCATTGCAAAAAAGATTTAGAGCACAATTGGATGATGAAGCTATTGAGACAATACGTTCCCTCAGGATTGCGATTACACATTACTGAATTAGCAAAATGCATTCGTAAACGGAGTAATTAAAAACATTAGGGAGCAAATGGGTTAAGAAACATGAAAAGATAAATAAACAATCAGATGTGGCTGAAGCAAATAGTAAGCCAGCATCAGGTCCACCAGGTGAAAGAGAAGCCTTGGCTTTCCCATTGAGAGAGATACCGGGTGGCGGGAGTGCCCATGTACCTAGAAGTAGAGGCGATCTTTCAGGATTTATAAATAATTTTCCAAAACAGAGAGAGAATCTTGAGCAGTGGTGCACACAAGTTAATAGATTTTGAAGGATTTTGAAAGTGCTGTGGAATGATTTAAATACGTTCTTTGATATTGTAGTGCCAGGTGATTTGTGGGCTGAGTGCAAAATTGCTGTACAATGGCTGTGTACAGAACCAACAAGAGGGGGTAATGGATAAATGTGATGAAGTGATTACCTTTGTGAAAGCAAAGTTCCTGTGAAAGATACTGACTGAAAATAAAAAGAACAGCATATTAGCCCAGATCTGTACATGACTATCATGAATGATTGCTGCTGGTGTTTAGACAACACAGTGGACATGAACATCCTGACAAGGGGAGAGGGTGTGGCGTAATGTAATGGTCAGAACTGCTGACTTTGGTGCCAGGTTCGAGCCTTGGCATTGGCTCAACAAATCGCTTAATCTCCTTGTGCCTCCCAAAACTGAATGTGTTCTGGTGTCATATAACTGATGCTCATGTAATGCACTCCAATAGCTCCGGGGTGAGCTTGCTCTATATAAAACTGCAAATAAAAGAGGGATGTGGGTTTGCTTGTGTTGCAGTTTGTTCTTGGGTTGAGACCAGAGGTTAGTATGCATATACAACAGAGTGTGATTTGATTGGGATTTGCAGGCAATATTAGTGGAATGCAAAGTGTTCAAGGAAGTGTGGTTGTTTCACAGGGTAGAGGTTGAGGAGTTCCGGTCAATATGAATTCTGGTGGGGCTATTAAAATGTTGAAGAAAACATCTCCTTGTCATTATTATAACAAAATCAGGCATTAGAAGATGAGGTGTAGGCTGAATCCAAATAGAATGAGTGGTGATGCTCAAATGCAGAGAAGAAGTCAGATGCACCTATTCAACAAATGCAAGTACCAATGCTGACACAAGTTCCAATGATGCAGGTTCCACAAGCTTCGATGGTGTCAAAAAATATGGCAAACCCTCTATTTAAGGTGAATCAGATGCTGAGAGCAAGTTCAAATCCTTTTCAGACACAAAATCAGTACCCATGTCAACAGTCCCTTATGTTGGGCAGTGAGAGTTTTGGCTCGGACAAATTGCAATGACGGTGCCTGAGAGGGGAGAAAGAGGGGGAGGATGATTGCATACTTTGTGCAGTCTTGGTGGTAGTCCAGAGTTGGCCATTTGTAGAAGGAGAGGTAAATGGCCATCAAATGGCATTTTTGATCGACACTGGAGCCACCTCTTCCAGACTGACCCCTCTCAAGACCGAAGATTCAAGTTGTAGGTGTCACAAATAAACAGATAAAAAAATCAGTACAGAAGAAGTTCCTGTAAAAAAAGGTTCATTTGAAGTCCAGTAAATCTGTTAGGGAGAGACCTGTTGTGTAAGTTAACGTGCACAACTTACTGTACACTGGAGAGTGTTGAGTTTCAGACTCATGATGACGATGTTGAATTTGAAATAGCCCGACATGAAGCAGCTGTAGGATGGTACACAATGAGGACAGTAGAGCATTTAACTTCTGATTTACAAGAGACTGTAAACCCAGAAATGTGGGATTTTACAGGGAAAGACATCAGACTAATTAAAAAGGTGTAGAGCCAGTCCGAATCCCAGTGAAGCCCAATGCAAATTTTTCAGGAACACCACCATACATTTTGACTCCAGAAACGCACAAATAATCCAAGATATGTTGAAGAAAGGACCTCTAAAAGAAATTGTTGGAAGCTCTTGCAATTCTCCGAGCATGGGCTTGCAGAATCTTTAGACTCTGTAGATGTCTTGTGCAATACATCGATGAGCTACTTGTGGCGTCGAGCACATGAGAAACTGGTAGATAAGATACAAATGCCTTGTTAAATCCCCTGGCGGAGAAGGGACATAAAGTGGCTCAGAGTAAACTGCAACATTGTCAAAAAGATTTCCAGTACTTGGCACGTCATTGAGAAACGAACAAAAAGGGTGTCACAAGAGAGAGTAGTGAGCATCACCGAAATAAATCCACCAAGAACACAGAGAGAAGTTAGAATGTTCCTGGGTATGGTTGGCTACTGTAGACAGCTAATATCAAACGTTCCCCCTGTGGCTTGAGCCGGTACTGAGGCTGACACACAAAGCTGTACCTGATCCGCCTCCGTGGGACTGCGGGTGCTTGAATACTTTCCTATAGTTGAGAGAAAGTCTCTGTTGTGCTCTGGCACTAGGAATGCCTGATTACAGTAAGATGTTTACATTGTTTTGCAGTGAAAGGGAGAGCTGTGCTCTCTCAATGCTTACTCAGATGCGTGGAGATTCTCAGAGACCTGTGACTTATTTTTCAATCACCATTGACCCTGTAGCTGCAGGACTAACTGGCTGCCTTAAAGCGGTCACCGCAGTGGGAGCCAGTCTTGGAAATTTGAAAATATAGTAAAGGGACATTCTTTAATTATTTAACATGATTGTCTAGATGTCACGGGTTTGTGCACCAAGCCAAGGCCAGATATTAAAGATTGACCGTTAATTGAGCCTGAATATGGCTCAAGTCTGAGGAATAATTGAGGAAACCTGAGAGCAGCTTACTCTCCCTGTACAATTGAAGAAGTTGTGAAAGCTTCATGGCTTCAAGTGTTATCTCAGCACAAGTTGCAGAACTGATTGCCCTTACAAGAGCTTGCAGTCTATCAGCCCAATTGAGAGTGACTATATTTCCAGATAATCACTATGTCTTTAATGTGGTCCATGATTCTGGACAGTTATAGTCATAGAGAGGTTTCATGATATCATCTGGCATGCCTTTAAAGAATGGCAAATATGTAAAAAAAAATGGTTGGATGCATTGAAAATGCCAACAGAGGTTGCAGTGGTTAAATGTTTGGGTCACAGAAGTGGCAATGGCTATGTCACAGTCGGAAACAGATTTGGGATGAAGTTGCATGCTATTGTGGACTTATGGCCTGCACATTTAATGGGTCCATGCACAGATGACACTGCTTTTTCAATGTTGTTAGTATCCAATACATGGGAAGAGCTCAAAAGATTGCAGGGAAATATTTCAGAGGAAGAACAGCAGGGTTGAATCGGAGCAGTATGTGGGAGAATGCAAATGACATCTGGATTTCAGCAGATAAGAAACCAGTGCTGCCAGACAGTTTGTTGTTTCCCAAGACGTAACATTTCCATGGCCCAACACATCTAGTGAGAGTATTCAGACAGAATTGGTTTAACCTCAGATTTAGGATGTTTGCAGAAGAGTTGTGCCATCGACGTATGACATGCCAGCAGATTATTGTAGGGAGAAGACCATCAGTAGCACTAAGGGCCTCATTACAACTTTGGCAGTGTGGGAGCGGGCTACCATGCCACTGCCCGACTCCCACACCGCTAAAGCTGACTGCCGCCCGCCTGCCAGATTACGAGTTTGCTTGTGGTCTGGCACAGTTCCCTGGCAGTGCCTATAAGAAAGGCACCGCAATGAGAGTGTCAAGGGCCATTTCTGCATGGCATGAACTGTGCAGTCCATGCCGAGCAAGAAAAGGGGTGCATCCACACAGTGGGGCCCACCTGGGGCAGCCATCTGAACCAAAGCGGGGTAGAGATTGACACTGGGTGACTTCCTGGTCCAAGCTGAGGAGAGAGATTTGTCTCTCTCCCTCACAGGATATCGAGGGTGAAAGGTTTCAGAGCCATTTTTAGGTCTCGTGACCTACAATGCGCGCAAGCGCATTGAGGGAACGAGAATTCAAGTGGCGAAAATCATCGTCAAACCAAGGGCTTTCAGCCCCGCGGTTTTCATGCAGTTCACATGAATCACGTGATTAAACATGCACGCGCATCAGCAGCATTTCTCCTGCAGGCTCGCAAAAGGCTCTCCTCCCTCCCCACATCAAAGTCATCAATCACCCTCCCACAGGCTTCCCCAGCGCTGCCCCGCCCCCTGCTTCACGGCCAGGCCATCTGTTCCCTGCCAGACCTCTCACACCTCCGTCACAGCATGCCTGTGTACTTCAAAGGCTTATCACTTCACACGGCCGACGGCCGTGCAACCAGAGCACTTCAGTTGGTGCGCAGCCACCCTCCCAGCACTGCCTTGTTACTCTCGGCAGCCGTGACTCCCTAAACACTTTTTATATTAAAATAGCAGCAGCAGCATTTCTCCTGCGCCAGGCCACATCAAAGGCTCTGTGCCACTTTCACCCACACAGCACCACTTTCAGACACGCAACGCCACTCACACCCATGCAAGCCCACTATCACCCACGTAATGCCACACTCACCCAAGCAACGCCACTCACCCAAGCAACACCACTCACCCAAGCAACACCACTCACCCACGCAACGCCACTCATCCACGCAACGCCACTCATCCACGCAACCCCACTCATCCACGCAACGCCACTCATCCACGCAACGCTACTCACACATGCAACGCCACTCACACATGCAACGCCACTCACACATGCAACGCCACTCACACATGCAATGCCACTCACACATGCAACGCCACTCAAACACGCAACGCCACTCACACACGCAACGCCACTCACACACGCAACGCCACTCACACACGCAACGCCACTCACACCCACGCAGTGCCACTTTAACCCACGCAGCACCACTTTCAGACACACAACGCCACTCACACCCACGCAACGCCACACTCACACACGCAACGCCACACTCACACATGCAATGCCACTCACACACGCAACGCCACTCACACACGCAACGCCACTCACACACGCAACGCAACTCACCCACGCACCGCCACTCACCCACGCAACGCCACTCACCCACGCAACGCTACTCACCCACGCAACAACACTCACACATGCAACGCCACTCATCCACGCAACGCCACTCACTCAAAGCCACTCACACCCATGCAGTGCCACTTTCACCCACACTGTGCAGTGCACAATAGGTCTCGCAGTAGGATTGTTGGAGCTATTGGTTTTGTAAATGACAAAGCCCTTTATGTTTTTAAAATGAAAACAAAAATAAAAGGCATTGTTATTTGCAATTGTAATAGCTCCAACTTTCCTACTGCGAGACCTATTGGCAACGCCAGTGCTTGTTGGTTTTGGGCTCTACTTGTGCCGAGCATTTAAGCAGTTCACCTTATCTTACAAAAGGGGAGACAGCCACATTAATGGGAGCAGAAAGAGGACTCCAGACAGCATAAACACACACATGGGGCAGCTATCTTTGAGTTGTGTTCCTGGGTTTTCGCCTCGCAACCTTACAACTTTTTCTTGCTTACTTACTATATATTATTTACTATTGCTCATTGTGTTAGCTTTTTTTATTATTTTATTTTACTAGCCAGTATGTGAAAGCACAGTAGGATTTCACTCATTGTACACTTGCTCTTTCTCTGAACAGTCCACAACATTCCGGGGGCTTTCTGAATCATAAGGTAGATATCAGTCTCTACCTGTTCCTCACACAAGCCACCCCTTTGTTTTCCTCTCCAACATGGTACCAACTAATTCTCACTCTTAAGCTATGCTGTTACCTCAAGTGGCTCTGAACGCTTGTAAGATTGTTTACCCCCTAACATTTCTAAAAAAGTGGCGAAAACCTTCAAACACAATCTACTCAAACGGTTCCCGAAACACTAGTATTGGATCCCTATTTCTGGATGTCAAAGGGTGTTGTGAATAATGCCCTAATCCTCTTCAGTAACAGAAGAGCCCAGTGGAGAAAAGTCTTAACCTCAACTTTTCAATCTAAACCAGTGAGGAAAACTCCTGATGGTTTCCGAGTATCCATAATACCCTCACCAGACTACAATGCAGTTCTTACCACATCCCTATATAACAATGGAATCATCCTCAAACAAGCATTAGACAGAAATATCAATCCGTTTGACAGATTCTTTTCGAGGATTATAAATACCTTGAATAATACTGGGCTGAATATCCCACAGAACCAAAGTCCTCCCGCAGCATTGAAGCAGCATGCCACATCATCTAACTGTACCACTACAGCCATTTCTCCCCCATCTCGTCAGACCTCGAACACACAGCCCTCTAAAAGCTATGAGAATATCAATGATGAAGTACTTGGATCTAATATATCCAATATAATCTGCCCGAGCACCAATATAGGGATTTGCCTTCCCCCTTTCTCTGATGAGTCTGAAACACAAATCACCCCGTCCTGAAGAATGCACATATAATAATAAGGAAAACTCTTCCAACTACCTGCCCACTACACCTGCTTCGCCCCTACAGAGTTCACACCCTTCCCCCATACCTCCCAGCCCACTGGTGTCTATTGCCCCTCAACCCAAGAATCTTGTAGGGAACGTTAATAGGTTAACTCTTCCTACCCCTCACCCACTCTCATCCTCCAGTACACCTACCTTGAGCCCGCAACCACATTCCTTCACTTCCACGTGCCTCTAACTTATGTGGACTTCCAATTGCCCTCCATTACGCCATGCTCTGAGAGGCCTCATTAACTATCTACCCCTAGTCTGGCCTCACACACTGCCAACCCAATATCCATCGAGGATAGGTTGGAAGACTTCAAGCCTGATCTTCAACGAGTTAAAGATAGCTTGCAGAACCTAGTACGCTTCTCTGTGAAGATGGAAACATTTTGGAAGATCAATTCAATCACTGAGACAAATCATCCCAGTACTCCTGCAACAGATAAGCAATGCAGGAGAAAAACTTCATCCAGGGAAAACACACTCAGTTTGCTTGGGAAAGCACAACCTTATCCTAATCACTCCAGACCCCATAGTTCTACCAACAATCTGTCTGAGGATGTCATCCCTACTTCTATAATATTCTGGTCCTCGCAGTTATTATCACACCTCACCAGTCAATATTCAATCTATTTTTTCCAACCCGTTTAGAGAAAGTACTGTGAAATGCAAAACTATTAACAAGGATAACCTAGTCCCTGTCTCCACATCAGACCTAGAAACGGTAATAACTAAATTGCAAATCAAATCAATACTTCTTAATTGCCGGTCAGCAGTCAAACACGCTGCTGATATTGCTGACCTCATTCTTACGCATGAGTTGGACATCATGATCCTAACTGAAACCTTGAAAAAGGAGGTCAAAGAGAGCACAATCCTAAAAGTACATATCCATATGAGACTAGTGGGTTATGTAGTCATAACAGTATTAGATCTGAATATAATTTGTAGCTTGTAGTGCAGGACAGAATAGATCAGTAAATAAAGTTCATATTTGTGTCATCTTTTTCTTTATTGAAGATCCATAAAAAATTATTTTCTCAGTTGATAAAAAGACAGCCGACACGTGTTTCGTCCATACTCACAATAAGTACTCAGATTTTTTCAAGGCTGTAAATACAAGGTAGGAAAATATATACAAAGTATTACAACATTGCAAAAAAATAATTTTTTTCTTTTTTTTTTTAAAAGACAAGCATTCAGCGGGCCTAAACATTACATAAATGAAAAATGTTTTATGTAATAATAGATAAAGCATAAGTCCCCAAAAGAAACCAAAACGTGCTGGGTGATGGGGAAGAGTGGATCAAGTGGTCTTATAGGAGAAGAGAGAAAAAGAGAAAAAAATCAGCTATCAAGGGAAGACAATAGTCTGTCAAATTGATAATAAAACACCCAGTGTAAACAAGATACAGAATATAGTGTTATACAGTGCAAGGTAAGACTCTCACCAAAGAACGTACCATATTCAAAAGAAAGACTGACCTAATAAGTAAGGAATTATACGGTTCATGTATCATCAGGTAATACGATTGTGGACATGATCATAAAGCTCCTGCGTCAAATGAGAAAGAGAAGGGTATGCATAACTACAAAATCAAGTGAGATGTAAGTAAACCTCAACGGACACAAAGGTGTCAGGAAATCAAATGATTGGCACACACATCATATGTCAAGAGGGATTGTAACACTTCTAGGTCAAATAAATATATAAACCTAAAAAAGATTGATGTAATTAAGAGATAATATCAAATACACAAGAGATAAAACATGACTATTATAATAACATGTTAAGTACAAGAACTCTCACTAAAGTAAATAACAAGAGTCCAAAGTATCCAAATGAGTCCAGCCCAGTAAAATAACGTAGTAGGTGGCTAAGGAAGGTGACCAATTCAAACTCTATAAAGGAAAATATAAATTTAAATAAAGAGCACGGTGAGGAGTTAAATACACTGGGATGTATCCCACAAAATCATCAGTTCATGATTCGATGACCTATTAGTTAGGCTAAAGTCTAGCGAAAAGTGCTAGTAGTGTGGCTAGTTACCAAAGGTGAGCATCCAAATCAATCAAACTGTAGTCAACTATAGGGAAAGTAGCTAGCATGAGTATCTCGGCTCCAAAGCTCTGTCTCAATCAAGTATGCTATCTCCATATATCTATTTAAGAATGTAAAGAGGTTATGAGGTCTAATGGTAAAGAACCTGTATAAGAAAAATGCTAGTAGCTAATCCAAAACATGACCGTGTTAATGGTCAAGTATAGGAAGCCAAAACGCATGGGAAACTCACCAGCACGGGCTAAATATATTCCTCATTTGGATAAAGAATTAGTCAAGGAAGAGCATTATTCATATTCCTGTGTGAAAAAATAAGATGACACTAATAAACCACCGGTATGAAAAGCGTAAGTTACAAAGTAGTTCATAGGTAACAAGCTGCAAAGTCCCTACACCATAGTGATGCGTTAATGCCATATGACCTGGGTCCATGTGTAACTATCAAAAAAATTTCAGAGATCTAAGACATCCATGTTTTATATACTACTAGTAACAGCGCAAAACACAAAATATGTGTGTCTGGTAAAGTCTGTAAACATATTGCAAGGTAAGAGTGCATACCAAGTAAGTAATGATCAATAAACTTCCACAATCGTAATAACGGCCCATTCCTGAGCCGCAGTGGCGTGTAGTAAATAGGCTGTTGCCCAAGCGTACTGCAGAAAATAAATAAAACACACAAAATGGAAAGCGTAAATGAACCAGTTTCAACAATAGAAAGACTCTATAACCGGGGGCCAAGCTTACCTATAAAGTCACCTCGGTTATATGTGAGGCTGTAAGAAAACAAAAACACGCGCCTAAATAAAATACCGAGTTTGAGCACTGGAAATAACTTCTCACGAGAATAACTAGCACACTGCACTCAAGCGCGCTTACCGAAAAGGATGTATCGGCACCACCTGATACTGGCACCCTGCGAGAGGCCATAATCCGTTAAGCAGCCGTAATATACACGGAAGAGAAAGCGGGCACCGGTAATTGTAAAATCCCACGCACGAGGTAGCGAAATAGAAATCGGACTTGAAAACTATCGTAGCAGTACTGAATAATGACTGCAATAGAGACGAGTGAAACCCGCCATGTTGAAATGGGAAAACGGGACAAGTTCTAAATGCAAGAGCAAGGAACAAACGCAAAAGTTATGAAGCTAGAAATTGCAGCTCACAATAACAGAAAGAATAATAAAGTATTCAAAATTAGTGATACGAAAAATATATTAAGCTAGATAAGTAAAAATAAAAATAAAAACAATATGCTAGATTCATAACCCTAGCCAAAGCCGAAGACAGTAAAAACCGGCAATGTAGGTGCTGGCTGGGATGGCTAAGCTGTAATAAATTTTACTACAAGTTAAGAATCTACATCGTATACGACCACTCGATGGTGAAGCCATGTGCATTGAAAAAAGTAGAAAATTGATTGTAGGATATAACAGAACTCGAATCCAGTGAAAAGACATAAGTGGTTAATACATTGACCTATATAAATAAATCATTACAATAATCATGTAATTACAGTTAATTTGGATTCTTAAAAAGCATTATAAGCATATTGTTTTCATTTCACATCGGTATATATTATAAGTAAAGAAAAAAAAATCAATCATATAGTTACAGTGTAGTTTAAAATGTTAAAAAACATTGGGTTCATAGTTTCAATCCTTCAAACTTAGTATGAGAATAAGAAACATTGAAGTGTCGACTAATATCGGTTTCATCTAGAGCAGCACAAGTATATGTAATCTAGCACAATATTATCGTTATCTATTCAAATGACCTCCTTTTTCTAGTTGTATATTTGTCAATCTCTTGTTTTGACATTTTGATCCCTCTTGGTATTGGGGGATAGTGGTCTATGTAGCACTCCGTCTTTGATACTTAATAGATTGTATTGACTTTTCCAGCATTGTTTTTCAATATACTATCACCAGTAAATGTGCAATTTCTTCCAATTTTGGATACACCACTACTGTTCCTTTTTTGCTAACTGAAACCTTGCTAAATGACTGCTCCTCGCCAATTTTGGACATCTTAATTCCTCCTGAATATGACATCATCAGACTGGATAGATCTATTAAAATTGTCGGCCAGAGCATACATTTATCACTCCAGTCCTACCCTGAGACACTTACAAACGGTGTTGATGTCCCCTTACAAACACCTCGGCATTGAAATTTGGAAGGAAAGCAAGATATTCTGTTAGCTACACACGATCTTCCATCCTCTGGCGACAATCTTCTTTTCATCAAACAAATGATGGAAATGATAGCCTCTAATTGTGCCCAGGCCCCCGAACCGTATCTTCCCTGGGGATCTCAACCTTCACTAGAATGATGCACCTTCAAAGCTTTCCTCTCAGACCTAAACTTCACCCAGGTTTGCAATATACCCCATTTACAACAAGAGCACCACCCTTGTTTTATCCACAGATACAGATGAAATAATGCAACTTGAAAGCATATCAAAGTGTGACTGGTCTGATCACTACATAATCTCTTTTCACATCCTTGTCTAGACAAGGTCAATCTCATAAAACCAAACAGTGGACTAGGAATCTGAGAGACATTAGCACAATTGACCTAACCTCCATTAGTAATAACTTACTTCCTCCAACCCCTAACACGATCAGTCTGGATGACCTCACTGAGCACTATAAACATGCCAAGACAAATATATTCGACACTGTTGCTCTGCTTGGAACGACGCAAACTAAGCCTCACGGAGAGGTTATGGAGAAATTCTTCTTCCCTAACAAATATCAAACAGTTGAGGAGGGCAAGAAGTTCTTATAATAGACATATCTGCAGCACGAAAGCCACACACTTTAGGTTTCAGCTTGACAATGCCCAAAACAGACCTAAAAAATGATTTGAAATCATAAAACAAGTTAACCACTCAAATGACCAACAATATGCTCCCAAGATATCACTCCTCAGTTATGAGGACTTCTCGACACTCTTTATCGAAAAGTTCAGAAATATTGAACTGAAACTGCAACTCGCATCACAAAATGGGCATCATCTGACCCAGCCCATTACACCGACAAGGCAAACCTCAGAGTGCTCCAACCTCCAGAGCCATAGATCAAACTCTACAAAATAATGCATCGAGGAACAACTTTAGACTATGTGTCGATGTCGAGCTACGAAAAATCATAAAGTCATTAAATCCCTCTAATAATTTCCATGATCCTTGGCCTGCCAAATTCTTCAAAGAGCTTAGATTTGTCATTCTTCCACTCTGGTCCTTGATTATCCATGAATCTCTCGTAAAGGGTAGAATGCCTGACTGCCTAAATATAGGACAAGTCACACGCATTGCAAAAAAGCCTAAAGTAGACCTAACCTGATCCCAAAAATGTCCTTCCAATTTCTGTAGCTAAACCTCTTGAGAAATGCGTAGACATACAACTGTACAATCACATCGGAAAGTTCCAGGTGCTTAACCACTACCAATGTGGTTTTAGAGTGGGGAATAGTACTGAAACGGCTCTAACCCACATTGCTGATGACACCTTGATACTACTTGACCAGAATGATCCATGCCTACGTATTCTTCTTGATCTTTCCCCGGAGTTTGACATGGTCAAACAAGAAAACCTGATTGATCTTCTGGAAAAAAGGATGGGGCTAGCTGGCCACGTCTGAAACTGGTTTACCTTGTTCCTACAGAATAAAATGCAAAGAATCAAAGTGACCTATTCCCTCGCTAACAGAACACTAGTTTCAATGAGAGTGCCTCAAGGCTCCACACTCTCGCCTATGCTTTTGAACTTGTTCATTGGACTCATCACAGACATTCTGAAACGTTCAAACATACAATACCACATGTACGTTGATGACACTCAACTTCATATGAAAATGACCTCACTGGAAGACATCAAAACTCTGATCTGTGTTCCTCTGAAAACTCAACAATAGTTACCCACAATCACCTTATGCTGAATACTCTCAAGACCTAATTCCTCCTGATTGTCCAACCCAACCACTCCGCACCCATTCAAGAATGACTCAAACAACTTACATCTGTCAACTGCGATCCGCATGTTGTTGAATACACAAGATCTTTAGGCATAACGCTGGACAAATACCTGAATATGCAATACCACATCAGTGCAACAACTAGGGGAGATAACCACCATCTCAACACACTTAAATCATTCCGGTCTCCTGTGGATTTGCACCTAGCAGTCCAGTCCTTAGTTATCTCCTGTTTGGAATATGGAATTGTCCCCTTGGCTGGGTTGTCCAAAGCTAGACTGGCCCCTCTTAGGACCACTCTGAATTCTGCTGCCAGACTCCTCACGGGCTCACAAAAACATGATCACATTATACCTGACCTAATCCAGCTCAAATGGCTATTGCTCAAAGATCGGGTTCATTTCAAAATGGCCTGCTTGACGCACAAAGCTCTTCGTTATAACACCCCCACTTACTTGGCAAAAAAGCTTGAACTTTCTGGTATGAATCGGGCCCTAAGAAGCTCCAGCGCTCTCCTGCTGAAACATCACTAATTGAAAAAGAAAAGAACATACAACCGCGCCTTCTCTGGTCTTGCCCCAAACATTTGGAACGCTCTTCCTCCTGATATCCATTCTAATCCTTCGATCTCTTCATTCAAAATACAAGTCAAAGGGCTACTCCTGAATAACCAGCTACAACAATCGACCTGAAGAACACATAACTAACTTTTATGTCTTACAGACAACAGGGGCATCTCATACTTTGAAGCAATTTGTTTTTTGATGCAATTTGTGTTTACGTTACATGCTCCACATTTTTGGTTTGCTCTTTCTGTAACCGTGATGGTTAACTACAAATGTGTATTTTATTTGCTTTTTACTGACCAATCTCATCTTCTTTCTGTTGTACAGTGCTCTGATACCCTTACGGGTCATGTTTGTGCTAAAAAAAACCTTTCAAATAAAATAAATCAAATAAATAAATCCCCATGCACAGGGTTAATAGGGGGGCCTGCAGGGCCCCATTTGTTTCCCCACTGCCAGCATTTCATGGTGGGTTCACTGCCATGAAAAGACTGGTAGTGGGGAAACTCGTAAAATATTTGGCGGTGTTACAGCGGCACCGCCAAGAATATTGCTTCCTTACACGTCACACCACAGCCAGGGATCGCTAATCCCTGGAGGTTGCGATGGTTCTCTGGAAGTCTGATCGCTGTATTCATACTACAGCAGTCGGACAGTTGGTGCGGTGATCCTAGACCACAACTGCACCTCCACGTGAGTTTGGCAGTTCCATGGACCAAACTCGTAATCAGCCTGTGAGTCACATAGGAAGATCAGGTGGTTCCTTCAACAGAATGCAAATGGACTTTATTGAGATGCCTGTTTGTAATGGTCTGAGATTTGTTCAGGGTATAGTGCGTATTTTTTATCAATGGGTGGAAGCAAAAACTGAGAAATAACTGTCTCATTGTAGCAAAACTGCTGTTGAGAGAGCCCAGGTTTGGGTTACCAGTTTCTCTGAAGTCAGATTGTGGCACTTATTTAAACAATTAGGTCCTTAGAATGCTTTGTGCAGCTCTACAGGTGAAACAGAGAATACACTGCAGTTATCGCCCAGATGCATATGGGATTGTTGAATAGCTCAATGCAACCACAAAGTTCTGGTTGGTGAAAGTATGTGAATCCAGATGGCCTGATGCTTTGCCCTTGGTGTTGATGAGTCTCTGAAGTGCACCTGAAAGGAAGGCAGGATTATTGCAGGATGAGATCCTGATGGGGCATGGAGTGAGTTGCCTGTTTTAACTGGAAATGCACTTGTGAACATTACAGATGATATGATATTTAATTACTGCAAAGGATTGACTCATGTGGTGTATTCAGTTCCTCGTCAGGCTGAAGCTGACACTGCAAATGTACACCAAGAACAGTGTCACAACCTTAGTTTTGGTGACTGATAAAGAAACATGTGCAGAAGTCTTGCCTGGAACTTATATTGAAAGGCCCCTCCCAGGAGATTTTCCAGCGTACCAATCAGGGTGTATGCATCACAAACCCAGATAAAATGATGTACAGATGAAGAAATAGTCAGCCCCAATTCACAAAGGTAAACTGAGAAGAAAGTCTCACTTTACAACTTTCTGCATTCACAAAGGGCTTTTAGGAGCAGTAAAGCTAGTCTTTTGTCTCAGTTTTGGTCTTAGTTAAACTTAAGACCAAAACTTATTTTACCTGAGACAAAAGTCTAACTTTACTCATCATAAATGCCCTTTGTGAATACCATAATCGTAAAGTTAGACTTTCATCTCAACTTACCTTTGTGAATTGGGCCCAGTGTTCTTTGAGTCATGACTGGGAGCATTGGTAACTGTCCCACCACAGGTTGTACAAGTTCAAGTAGTAGTACTGCAAGAGACACAATAGCAGGGAGGAGAATGGGGTTAAGAACCAGAGTCGCACCAAATCAAGTTCCTGTGATTTCACAATGTGGCATTGAAGTTTCTGGTGAGGAAGAAAAATAAGTAACAAGAGCTCAACCTGAGGTGACAGTTGAGACATTAAACAGAACAACCAGAAGATCCAGATGAAGTGACAAGTACTGGATCAAGAAGAGTCACTTACAATGTTGAATGGCCACAAAACCAGGGTCGGAAGAAAAGGAGATCAAGTGTGTCCGTTGAATGCATACTGTTGAATGCATACTGCCAACAATTTCAGAGAAGACAGAATCAAGCAGTACAAGTGGCACAGAAGAAGGAGATCAACAGGCACCAAGGAGATCAAAAATAGTAAGAGTGCCTTGTCAGAGGTATTCTGCACCTGAATGCACTTACTGCATGAATCAGGTGCAAAAAAGACCAATATCAGATTTGATTGACTTGAGATAAGAACTGTTTGAACCTTCAAACATAAAAATAAAACATTATTGGGAAAAAGCTACTGAAAAAGGAATCTGAAAGAAACAAAAAGTTTGAAAAATGAATTGACTGACAAGTGAAATAGACTGAAAATAAAGACTGATCAGTTATTAAACAAAAAGAACTACAAAGATTTCCTTAGGCCCAAGGTTGCAGTAGAAGAGTAGGGATAACATTTTAGAAGACGACAGATTAGGGTTAGGGATGACTACACAAAGGGCGTTGAAAATAAAGCTGAAAGACCTAACTGCAAAAAAACAATCTAAGAGACTGTTGAAAGCGAGCTGTTTATTTACTGCTTTCATATTTTTGCTTAACTTTCTGACTGCAGACATACGTGTTTCCTAACCTGGGTATGATGCAAGATTATTATGGTCATTAAATTTTTAGTATTGGTATTAGTGGCTATCTTTTTTTTAAATTTTGTTTTATTTTACAGAGTTTTATATAGCGCAAACTTGACCCGAATCAGATATCGGAGAGCGCTTTACATAGCACCAGTTGCATTACATGAGGGCACATTCATTTTTTTTAGGCACGGGGAGATAAAGTGATTTGCCTAGAATCACAGGATGTTCAGGGTCATTGCAAAGACTCAAACTCAGATTCGAGGTCGACCGCCCTAGCCGTTAGGCCAACTCCTCTCCCAGCAGTACATTACACACCAGAGACAGAGAAATCTACATCTGTATTTAGTAACATGACAACTGCACATGTATTAGATGAAGATGAATTGAAAACTTCCTTTGTAGATTACATGAAAGAAGATTATTCAACTCTTTATTCTAGGTTAGTTCACGAATACATACATTGGATGCATAGGACTGTTATGGCTGTGTGCATTTGCCTGCATCAGCTGCAGAGGTAGTGACCTAACATCACATACCTTTGTAATAAGCAATCACATGTAGTAGCTTGCTTAGCTTAGTACGTAGGCAAGAACATTTTGAATATTATTACTCAAACTATGACATTATTCTTTCAAAAGTCCCCTTGCGGAAAAGCATGAATTTACATCCACAGGCAAAGGAAATAGACACATCTTGGTATTATTTTAAACCATCCATACTTATAAACACTGTTAAGGCATATGAAAACAATTTGACATGACTGATGAAACCTTTATAAAAGACAATTATCATGTTGTTAGAAAAAAAAAGGAGAGCACATATTTCACATTGTAAATATAGAGAAGAAAACATTTTGAAAAATGTTTGGATAAAGGAAAAAAATGAATACATAAAGAAAATGATCTATTCTAAACTAAAACTAGACAGAAAACAAACGGGTAAAATATGTGTTAACAGAAGAAGAAACCAAATTAGGAAAAGACCTGTAGGATTAGCAGTTGTGAACATGCATTCGAAATTATGAGTGGATCATGCCAAATGTTACATGGAGAAAAGACAGGTATTCCAGGAGTTTATTTTATTTGAGGACAAGATGCTTATTTTCAGTTGCCAGCTGATTGGGAGGGTATTTGTTATTTAGCTTTGATGTTTCCTAAAATGTATCAGGTGCATAGTATAGATGTTTTGACAATGACACCATCACACAGACACACCTGTAGTATAAGTGAAGGCACGCTATTAGTTGAGACATTTTAGGTGTAATCATCCCATCAGTAGGAGGTGTCCTGGATGATGAGAAAATAAGAAAACTTGTAAGGGGTAGAAGCCAAACTGGCAACCAGTTCTTCTGGACCTTTATTAGTTGTTAACTCATAATTAGTGGCTGTTAGTTTATTGCTTTTACAAAATCATGTAGCTTTAGACATTTTGCTTTCAGAAAAAAGAGGAGTCTGCAAGATGCTGAAAGCTTGGTATTGCTGTACTTATAAGCCTGACGAGAGGAAGAATATCTTAGAATACACAAAGAACCTTTCTGCAATGAATGCTGAATTAGAATCATTAGAAACCATAGTGGTTTAAAAAATGTGGGCAAAGAAGTTTCTGCTAAAGGCAATTGGTTCACAACAGCAGGAGGAGGGATTCTTAAAGCCATACTAGGACCCTATACTAATGTTTGGTCAGACAAAGAGGGAATTTGAATTAAATTATCACATCAATCGAGAATATAAAAGGTTGAAGGAATCAGAGCTTGAAAGGAAAGAGGAAAAACTCAAATGAAGATAAGGGTGATCTTTAAAGATTCATTTTTGAAATAATTTATGATGGTTAGATAACCATCAGAGGGGAAAGTTGCAGGAGCATTTTAATAATATCGAGAAAACGAATGCAACAATGTGCAAAATTAAAATGAGGGTTTACATAATAAATGTGTTTAAATGCAAAAATTCTAACAGGCAACCATATTTACTCATACTAGGCTCACATCACCTAAAATGTTTAATTTCTGAGATTCTCATGGACATGTTTTTCATAATGAAAAATAGTTGCATAAAATGTTTTCATTTAATTCTGCAAGTGTTTCAGCTTACACAAAGATCACTGTTCAAGAATGAATGGAGACTTGCCATTTAGTGAGGACATGAAGAAGTTCACATATAGAGATGCAGCGTTTTGAAAAAAACAAATGATAGGAATAAGTATGAAAAATGCAAATGTTTCACTGGACACTGCTGCTTAAAGTCATCATATTCTTGGTGAGAAGGTGGGGAGAGATCCTGTTCCCATGAGGGCATTGAAAGATGATCGGCTGACTGAAGAAAAAGAAGATGATGAATCGCAACATTGAATTTATGTATAGTTTATAAAAGTGCATCTTCCCAGAGTAGTCACCACCATTACCCTTATCACAATATTGCCAGGCCCAGCATGCATATTTTCATGCTTGAGACTCTGAGTTTCTTGATCCTCCCTTTGTCAGAAGTTCTGTTTTGATTGATTATTGATTTATTGAGCTGGCGTTCATAATGAAGCTTTATTCTTTATAATTTCTTAAGACTCTAGAATCTTTTTGGGTTCCTAACTGACACCCTTTCATTCCCATTGCTAGAACAGGGATTATTTTTTTCCTATATGGAAACCACTTAATACAGTTTATTGCCAATTTCTGATTAATAATTGATTATTGATTTCTAATATGATTGATAAAAATAAGTGTTATTCTTATAAAGATGAACTACTAAAATATTTGATTAACAAAACCCTTTAAAACATACTAAACTCTTATTATTGACAGTCAGTAGATTATTAGAAGATTGTAATGACTATTTATTGTTGATGTACTACTCCTGGTTAATCTCAGCAAACGACAAAGATCAAAAGGCCTGTTAAGTGGGGATTTTCTCCTTGCTGAATGGTAAATTCTTCTTGTGGTAAATGAATGATTTAAATGAGATCCCCGCTCCAACAACACCATAGCTTTTGTGCAATTTTCTGTTTCTCCTCCAAAAGGTTCTTGTGCTCCCCAAACTCCACCTTCATGTACTTTCAGCCAAAAAGCAAGTGGAAAATAGCAGCTGTACTTCCATCTACATGCACACTAATTTTGCAATGTATGCTAATCCTTAAGTAAACTCTGCATTGGGCCACACTTAAGGTATGTAAGAAATACTTTAGATGGTAGAAAATAGGTAACAACAAATCAATACCACATGGCATTAAAGAGGAAATCAATAAGGGTCTGAGTGGCCCTGTATGTGCCATTTATCCTATGGCCTAAACACTGTTTCTTGCCATAGGCCAGAATGTAACTTGCCTCCTGCATCATCAAGAGTGGTCGCCCCTGAATGAGGAGTCACTGCTGTGGGTTCCCAAGTGCCACCTACCCACAAATCATGATGTATGCATACTTGTGTGACATAGCACCAATAACCATAGTTAAAATAATCTTTACAGCCCATTACCAAACTCTGAAACGTCTTACACAGTGACTGTATGTCTGAGTAAAGGAAATCAGAGTCAGACAGGCCCTGATGGGAATCCACATGATGCATGGTCTCTTGGGGAAAAAAGAAGAGCAATGATCAGGCTGTACCACTCTTAAAATGCGCTGCGTGTTGATTTGCTAAATTTTCATCGAGAGTCTTTGCCAAGCTAGTTCAACTTGTAAGATTATGAATTGTGTATATTTTACTAAGTATTTCCCTCTGTGCCAATCAGTTTTGAAAGGTAGTACGTATCCCGGCAAAAAGAAATGCCAAGGTCAAATATAAGTTAAAGACAACTATTTTAAAAGTAAGTTAAGCAATTTTCAAAATCAAGCTATTTTTGCCTTGGACGGAAGAAAATATACAACAGTTTAGTCTAGCACATCATTAAGAGTACAAGCTCAGTCACCTTAAGTGAAACAGAAGCAATTACCGAGTAGGATGTTCTGTTACCATGTGAACAAAAAAAGTGAATACATTTTTCCTTTCAGTGTTACTAACAAAATGTTCTTAGAGACGGGAAAATGTGACAATTTCAACGATGACAAATGCCAAAAGCTTTGCACTGAAGTACCGTGGTAAACCTTTTGCACGCAGCCATGAACTCATAGAACACTCCATCAACTGCAAATTGTTCATTTAGTAGTCCATTGTATGAAGACGACTATATTTTAACTCGATTTCAATCAACCACTGAGAAATTGGCAATACCACCGGCCATCTACATAGTCTTTCAGAACATATTTCAATGCACAGATGAAAAAATAATGTAGAAGAATTCACTGCTTTTCAACTGTGCACCCAATTTATTTCGCAGAATTGAAGTGCCAGATTAGCAGCAGTGCTACTATTAATTTTCAAATTAATTTTATCAATATACATACTTTAATCAAGTAGCTTATTGTCTCTGGAAATTGTATTTATTGTTTTCCTAGAGATTATTATCCATTTTAATTACATTAATGGAGTGAAAACTCCTGGCATTGATAGCATAAGAGATAAGCACCCCTGCTGATGGACTTTCAAACAAAGCACAGTTCTCAATAATTGTGTATATTCAAAATCTGCAATGTGCAATTTGAAAATATCTTTTTAACTATAAGATTTAGAAGGAGTACCATAACTTTGGTCAACTCAGAGTTTTTCTTTGGGAAACAGGCTTGCAGCAATAATGTTACAGAGGTGTCATTCATCACAGCGATGTCCTCCTGAGCATTGCATGAGAGTGGCTAAACTTAACAGGGTATTGATCAGGATCAATTACTTCAGTAAGTCTGACACCAAAAGAAAGCTCAGAAAGTAGTTCACTACAGAACAAACATCTACATAAAATGTACCACTTTTACTTATTGGAGAACAACTATCAAGGTTGGGTTGAGAAGTGACTTCTCAGTTAACAAACTCTTCCTTGAAATGTCTGTACTTATCTAAGATAACACCATTAACCTAATAGGTCTCACACAAAAAATACAACTGGTTGATATTTTGGATACATTGCTACCCCCTGGGCAAAACAAGAGAGAGCAATCTTGGATGGAAACAAAGCTGCCACCATCTAAGCCATGCAGCTTCCTCACAAGCAACTACACATACTCTTTGATATAAGAACCTCCAGGCACTCTATTCTTTGATGCTCAAAATAGGCAGTGATTGAATGTTCATCTTCAAGAAACAAAACTAAGCTACAATAGTTTCCTCACTGAATTTTCCAAATTAACTCAATGGTTCCAAACATAGCCAAGAAAATACTGACAATAGTAGAGTTTAACTAATGGGTGATAACTAGAGTAACAAAGTATCGGATTATGCGGAAAGTATATACCCTTCTGAGATACAACCAAAGCGAAAATGTATATATCTCTTCAGCTGGTGACATTCATATACAACTTCTCGCCGCATTCGGACGTTCATTTGTCTTTGCATAGCTGGAAATTGCAGATCATTAACCAGCTTATATAAAAGTGAGTTCAATAACCTTCAATGGGACATATTAGAATGATGAATTCCCGATGGACCTTGAGCAAGTTTCATTATTGTATGGTGAATCCTAATGCAAGAATCATGAAAATATTGCACATCCCACCATCTGGATTGGAAAAGGGTACAACTTGTTCAGACTTTGATTGAACAAAATGCCACATCTTCATAAGAGGCATCATTGCTTCATCAAACACGCTCAAAATTCTGTACTGCAACATCCAGATCCCATAAGCATCTAGCACAGTTGTATAGAATTCACCATGAGCCCTTGTTCCCAAATATTTAGAAGATTCTGTTGTCATCCAAAGTAAGTACTGCTAAGAAAAAGAGGAGTTTTTTTGTAGCAAGAGATGCAAGAATGGTCATGCAATTACTGACAAACTAGAACCACTACCATCCTCTCCCATTCAGCCTCACTCACTAAATGGCTTTTTCAGAGTTTTCACCCAATGGGCCCAAACCATAGCACCATATATTATATCATTTATCAACACTTTATTCTAACCACTTCCTTTCCAAAAGGTATAGTGCTTTCGTCGCAAAATCTCACAATATTATCCCCTCTTCTTAGAACACCTGTGGTAGACTTCTTGCCACATAATTTAGTCAGGCCTGGAGCATACTTGGTCCTCCCCAGACAATAATTACAGTCGCCCTAATTATAATACATGACCACTGTCCTGCTCTCCTGAGGTTATCGAACAGCATCTAGAGAAGACAACTCTGATGCACTCTTCCTGAATGAACAAACTCCTGTCTGGTGTTTGCTGTTTCCCTCACTGTCTGTGTCACTTTTCCTTGGAGATCTGTTGCTACTGTTATGTCAATAGAGCTGGGTACACTGAAAGACGGAATTTCATTAATGTTCTCATCCTGACACAGCTGTAATAATCTAAACTCTTTTTTTCCTGCATGTTTCCCCTTCTTCCACAGTTGAGGGACGGCAATCATAAGGGACCTGCCAAACTACAGTTCTTGTGCTCCTCAAGGAAAACTTTGGTGCTGGCAGAGATTGAAAAGATTTTCAATTGGTGTTAAGACATGTAATCTGTAAAGGGTAGAGTCCTAATTCTCTTTTGAACAGACAATGGCTTCTGGCAGCATTTTAACGTAGTAGCTGCATTGAGGGATGATGTCTACCAACCTCATGTTTAAAATTCATGCATCTGCAGCAGATGGGGCCCTTTTTTGTTTATGCTTCTTTGAGCGTGAATGCTCACAAGTATTATCTGCTGTACTTCATACATGGGATAAGGTAATCCCTGCCCTACATAGGATATTGCAACTACAAGTCACCAAGGAGTTTCAAGACCACATAGAGGAACAAGGCCATTCTTTTTAAAGGTTATGGAACTCCAAGGTGACTTTCAATATACTTATCGTGTACAGCAGGGGGTACTTTATTCCTTATAATACATGGTCACACTGTCACCTTTACCACAAACCACTTAAATTCTTGGTGCATATGAAAAAGAAAGCAAGTTTGCAAATATTAGAATCAGTTTAATACAAGTCAGCCTTTCACAAAAAGGGCAGTAAAAACATGTTGAAAGATTCTAACTTTTCAATAATTGCCTATGGAGTGCAAAAAATAACCATGTTGCCATAAATCTAAATCTACTTTTTGCTTGTAACTGTACAGCTAAAAAACCAGAGCAGAATTAAGAAAACATTGTTTTATTTTCATTCTTTAAGCAGCTTCTTGTATTATGCTCCACGACCTAACCTGTTTTTCTCCTTGGCTGCTGGCTTCGGCAGAAAGCACTGTGATGCCAGAGTTCAGCTGTAATAACTTATTACATTTGAGTTCTGATGTAACTTCTTTATATTAGGTGATTGGGTGCATCACAAGTAAACTACTATAAAAAAAACAATTAGAGACATGTTTTTATAAAAGGATTGCAGTATCCCATATGTTATAAACACACTTTTGCATACTCATTGCACACATCACTTTGCATAATACAGTTAGTGCAAGAAGGAGGGTAGGTACAACCTACAAAGAGACAATGACTGCCATGCATCCATCCCCAATTACTACCATTATTTGCGGGCCATGTCTTAGGTGAATGCAAATAGTGTTTTGCACAGAAATGGCACCTTTAGGTTGTACATGTGTTTTTCATCCGGTAGCTAATCCAGGTCTTCATTCTCCACATCAGGACTATGTCAAATTCATAGATTTATGGCTGCATAAGAAGCAGATCCTAAATCCATAAAATATAAAGAATAGTACAGCCAAGAACTCTTCCATCATCAAGCTGTAGGATGACGCAACCCTGTGTATAAATATAAGTAGTGATTCAAAAAGCTTCTGTAAAAAAGGCTACATCTGTAAAACGCTTCTGTAAAAAAGGCTACATCTACAAATTGGAAACCAATTGTCTGCCCACAAATAACTACAGATCAGGACATGCCAACCTCATCCATCGACCAAATTTGAAGGAAATATCCTGAAATAACTACACAGAAAAGGCACAGGAGGGTGGTTCTGCAAGAACCCCCAACCACTCCTGGACCATCTCCACTTTCTTTAAACAAACCTTTGACCACAGATCTGGCAAGAGTGATTATTCTCTCCCATTCAATAACAGTTACAGACCTCCAGAAAGTATTCTTTTAGAATGAAGGAGGTCAAGGACACTTGACGCATTAGTTCCTGCTGATACTGATGCTAGTGCACAGCTTATCATGTTCCATTGGACATCATGACATCAACACAATGACCTTCAACTTCTGGTTGGGGACATAGCACCAGTTACAGAAACTAGTTGGCCTTGATAACTCCATACACTCCTCATGAGTGACTTAAAGTGGATTTAAATACTTTCTGAAGGAGGTTCAGTTAATGGCAATATCTCCACATAAGAGCCTTTAAAATCAATCAAGTATCATGAAAAAGTTCAGCAAAAATGTAATTATAGTAAGAGTATTATCTTTCAAAGATTTCATAGTAAGAATTGCATTTGTTCAATAGGTAACAGCAAAATGACATGTGCAACAATGAATTTGTAAATTGAAAGGGCAGTACACATACATATAAAATGTGAGAATAAAAATGGAATACGAATCTTGGCAGCATTTTATTACAATGGTCAGTAAAATTTGGACTCAAGGGGTCCGATTCACAAAAGTAATCTGAGACAAAATCCTAACTTTACGACTTTCAGTATTCACAAAAGGCATTTAGGAGTAGTAAAGTTAGGAATTTGTCTTAAGACAAAATCCTAACTTAAGTTTAACTTAAGTTTAACTTAAGCTAGGATTTTGTCTTAAAACCAAAACTTAAGACAAACTTAAGACAAATCCCTGACTTGCATTATATCAAACTCAGAAATAAAGGAATGAGAAGAGACACTTTGACCACCCAGGGTCACTTCAATGACCGCAGATGGATCATGGGACTCGGGGTCATGCACAAAAAGAACAAGTATTCAAACAGAGATAGACACTAATGTGGAAGAAATTCAACATGTTGGGGCGATGGACATACTGTGCATTACAGAGTTGGTCAGTTCGAAGATCACGGCACAGTAATGTAGGGTGGGAGTGGAGTTGGGGACTGGTTACTAGGCTAACACACATGACACAATACACAAAACTTGAGGGATGGAAGCAAGACCCATGGGATGGACTGAGGTGGGAAGGGGACCCAAACCAACAAACATGCTGACCCATACATTAAAACTACTGACTTGGAATATTTTATTATTTATTTATTATTATTATGTATTTATTTATTATTATTATTATTATTTGTAAAGCACAACAAATCATCCCCAAGGGGATCTCTCTGTGCCTGGGTAGCAGACAACATAATTAGGGAGTGATCATTAAAACAGCCAGGTTTTAAGAAGTTTCTTAAATTGCGCCAAATTGGAACATGCTCGGATATCTTCTGGCAATCTGTTCCAGTGGGCGGGGCTTAGATGAGAAAAAGTGCGCCCACCCATTTTGGCCTTCCTAATTCTCCGAGTGCAGAGCAGCTTTCGACTGCTTGATCTCAAATGGCGCACATGGAATATCAAATCAAAGGACTGGACTGCAAAATTTAGAGGGTCTAATGACAAAAGCACTGAACAGACAGACAGCGGACATTGTCTTCCTCCTAGAAACACACATGAAAGGCATCAGATTTAAAGCACTGACCAGAGGGAAATATGCAGTGGTAAGCCACACATTCTACACCACGGGCTCCAGAAGGGTAGTGATCCTGATCAGGAAAGCGACTTTCCATGTTACCAGAACATGGATAGACAAACAGGGCCGGTACAAAGCAACTCTGGGAGAATGAGAGGGGAAAACGGTAGCACTGATAAACGTGAATGCCCCACCAGGGTTACTGTTAGATACACTGGATACGATAGGTAACCCGATCACGGCATTTCCTAGGCCTTAACCACATTGGGAGGGGACTTCAATATGGCATTAGACAAGGGCCCGAATAGACTGGCAATCCAGCCCTGGGCCAGAAAGTTACACTCCTTTGCACAAGCACTAGGCAGAGGGGACAATTGGAGAACAACGCATGGCCCACAGTGTTCTGCATTCAGGGGTGCATGGTACTCACTCCCGCATTGACAACTTCTTCACACCACAGGTAACACTCCTCAGGTTCACGGAGGCGGAATCCATAGCACAGGGAATCTCTGATCACTCACCTCTAAGCACCTGTCTAGAAACCCAGAAACCACAGGGGAGAGGAGAATGGCAGCTTGGCGATTTGCTAAACAGGAGGTAGACCACCTAATGGAGGCCTCCAAACACTACCTTGAAGACGATACTACAATGGTAAAAGAGACATATGGGAGGCCTAGAAGATCACAATCCAAGGAGAGAGAATATCAAGGAGTTTAAAGACAAGTGCAATAGGGAGGCACAATGCAATGAAATAGAGAGGGAACATTTAGAATTGGAGAGAGACTATCTACTACAACTATCAGAGCCACAAAAAGCCTGCATCACAATGAAGCAGAAGTACTGTGCAATGCTTACTGACACAGTAAAGCAAAATCATGTAGCACAATAAAGATGCACCTACGAAGTAAGTGATAAGGCAGGCATGGTCTTAGAATGGCTCAGCGCCAAGGAACAAGAGAGGAACTACACCCCCATGATAATAGTGGATGGAACACCCACGCAAGACCATAGCGGACACATTGGTGGAACGTTTTCATGGCTTCTACACTGTAAAATCAAAGCAGGCTGGCAGCACCTACTGGCGTTTGTCCATGACTACCCCCGCAGACAGCTAGCGGGACAAAGGGACACAGGACTAGAGGATGACCTCACACAGGAGGCAGTAAAGTTGGCCCTCATGCAATTGCAATCAGGGTAAACCCCAGGCCCGAACGGACTCCTAGAGAAATTCATTAAAAGAATGGAGAAAGCGAGATTAGCATCACTTTACCACATGTTTACTGTGGTCCACCAGAAAGGAATACTTCCTAGAGATCTGGACATGACAATGATAGTATTCATACCCAAGGCATGGAATCCCAGAGAGCACTGGAACTCACACCCGCACCTCCTCTTCCTTAACCTAAGATGCCAAATTACTAGCAAAGGTTCTAGCGAACCAACTGGGTAGTGTGATATTAGATTTTAGATGGATTAACTTACTGCCCTGTTTTTCTGTATAGATCCAAGGTTTGCACTTGATACTATTGGCTTTAATACTGGTTGTGCCTATATGAGCTTAGATTTATACATTACATATTTGATCTCTTAGCCGTCAACTAAAATTGAGTTGAAGAAGAGGGTAGTAAATCATGGACACCACAACGCAGTTAAATCACAGGTCCAAGAACGTGCATTAACCCTTCTATTATGCATGGCGGACACCATTAGGTTTTTGTCTATGGTTGTGTTCTTTGTTTTGTATCGTGAGCTGGTATGTCATATCTCCCAGTGTGAAAGATCACTAAGAACAATGAACTGCACAGCTATGATGCTTATGAATTGCATTTTAACTTGCTTTATTGTTCAACTTTATGGCCTATGGCAGAAATAAAGTTTTTATTGAGACTTGAAACACCCAGATCAAAACGGCTTCATGCCCCATATGTCCAAGAAGCTCAAATTACAAGGCCCTACAACAATATGGCAGAGGCGAGGGACCCAAGAGAGCCCCTGCCCATGGCCTCCCAAAACGTAAACAAAGCATTTGATTCTCTGAAATGGCTCTTTCTTTTGTGTGATTCTCCAGAAAATGGGTATCGACGCACATTTTTGAATTGGTACAACTGCTATATACAAACTCCAGAATATACAGTAAATGGAGTCACATCGCAAAAGTTCCAGATACGGTGTAGAACTAGGCAGGGGTTACCTGTGTCACCAATGCTATTCACGCTGGCAAGGGAAGGACTGGCATAGTGGGTAAGAGTTGATGGCCAGATTTGGGGATGGAGATGGGAATTCATAAGGGAGGAGCATATCTTGCTATATGCGGATGACATCCTGCTGTATCTGGCAGAGCCAGTAATTTCCCTAGCAAGGTTGGGCGTTATATTTAAAATATATGGCAAATACTCTGGATTAAGTATTAAGTTGGACAAGCCCCTACAGTTCCGGATGGGTGGATGGGCACCAGCACCATCTCTACCCATGAACCTAAAGAGTGTGGACAACCACTTCAAATACCGGAGACTGTGGATTTCCACTGACTTAAAAACGCACCACACAGACAACTAAGTGCCCCTACTCAACAGGCCACAGGCAGAAATAAAACATTGGCGAGCCCTACTGTTCTCACTGATGGGACGGGCAGCAATTTTCAAAAGGGTTGCGCTATCCAAATTAACATAAATACTACAGAACAGTTCATACCATATACCACCCACTTTGTTCAAGACTCTAAATAGGTTACTGAGATCTGTGCTATGGATGGACGGCCCACAACAAATAGCGCTCTCAACACTCTAACGCTTGGCGTACAACAGGAGCTTAGCACTCTCTAATCTCCAGAAATATTATGAGGTGGCTCAGGTTATCATTGTAAAGAAGTGGGCTTATTCACCACCAGAGGACCCGGCATTCCAACTGGACCGACATTGTGCAAGAAGGGTTACCCTCCATGCACATTATGATTTCAGAGTGGCTTCATACACACCACCAGTGACTGTTACGTTGCTCACTATCTGGCATAGATTATTCAGGGAAATGGGATGGTAAAGCAGACTAATGCCAAAGACTCCACTGTGGCTGGGGACTCAACAGGGCCTGACTAACACAATCCTGCGATTCAGGTAGTGGAACCTGATCGGACTATCTACCCTAGGGGACATATGAGACGTGAATGGCATAGTGCCTTTCAACCACCAGAGGAAGGAATATGATATGGCATCCAAACAGCTGTTCGACTGTCTGTGGCTGCATCATGTGTTACTAGCCCGAATCACCCCAGGCTGACTCCCCCTAGAAAGAGGATTTTTGGACAGACATATGACCACCAAGGCCATCTCAATAACATACAGCACTCTTATGACAAATACACAGGGAGACCTGGTTAAACTGAGGGAGCGATGGCAGACAGATGTCGGAGATATCAATGCCGATGACAGGAGAAATGTCCTGCAATTCCCCCGAAAAGTGGCAATACAGGCGCATTTCCACCTGATCCAACTCAAAATATTACCCAGCGCATACTACACTAGAACACTATTATACAAAATAGGAAGTGCAGTGGACAACAGGTATTTAAGTGCCTGTGATCAACAGGGATCCTTCTTCCACATGCTGTGGTATTGCCAAATGTTAGAGCCGTTCTAGAGGGCGATGCAGACTCAGCTTGAAGTGGCAATGGGCACACCAAGAGAGGGACATACTGGTGCAGAATGGCATGTGGAGGGACTTGAACGCAACATCATATCAAAATATATTGGTCCATATGGGATTACTCATGGCCAAAAGAAAAATTGTGAGTAGATGGGGGAGTGAGAAACGGCCATGGGCGCAGGACTGGGTGAAGAAAATGCAGAGATGAAGAACCCTGGAAAAATTTCTGTGCAGGGGATGCCCGTAGAAATTTGGAAAAATATGGGACAGCTGGGACAAAAAGGAGTGCTAGTTGAGGTCACCATAGGAGGCAGATAGCAGATCATGGGAAAACTAAAGAATATGCACCACACCAAAGACCAAAAGGAACTGATGAAGGACGCACAGTGTTGAGAGCAGAAGACCAAACCCAGAGACTAACATGAAGGGACAGCAAAGATAATGGTAATTCCCCGGGTTGGAGAAGGAAAATGTGGGGGGATAAACAGTGCAAGTTGTCAATTGGTTCCTGGTTAATTTTTTGGGAAATAAATGTTTAACTATAATTCCTGGCTTGTCAGGTACTAACAGTGTTACACCTGTAAAACTCAATAACATTTAATACAAAAAAAAGAAAAAGCAGTCTATGTTCAACTCAACTATCACATCAGTGCTAACCATTTCATGCATGACTACTATTTTGGCTTCAAATCACACTGCATGTCAAAGACCACTACCTCACACCCTGCCTCCTAAATGACTGGCCCTCTCTTCTGCCTTCAACACAGTCAACCACTACATCTTCTTATGCACCCTGGAATTTCGAATGGTATTAACCTGCAATGTCCTTCACTGGTTCTCCTCCTACCTTTCCAACCAACACCAGTTTTTTCGCATGGACACCTCTTGGTAACAAAAGATCCCTAACACCTGTAGAGTCATCATGGTTTCATGCTATCTTCTGTCATCTTCAACATTACAAGGAACCTCTTGGTGGTCTTCTGACAGATAACAGCATCAAGATTCACCAAGATGCTGATGATAAGCAACTCTATTTGGAAGTCTCCACTTCTTCAGGCATCGAATGCCTGAAACCTTACGTGTACATCATCCAGACAAGATAAAGAACAAACCTAGCTCAATGACATGAACCTTCACAGCTTTGACCCTAATCTTTCATGGGATTCCAAGTTGCTTGGATCACCTAAGACACAACTTTTACATAGAAATAATGTGAAACAGTTTCTTCTAGAATGCACCCTCAGAATTGCTGTTCAAAAACTCATACTCAACGCATCTAGATGGTGGCAACAACCTTCTCTATGGCCTCCGAGATTCCACACTAGCACCCCTTAAGGGCATCCTCCTCATCCAGCATCTTCAAAATTAGCTGGGTGATTTAAAAAGCCATTGTGACCACCACCCCTGCTTATCTTGCAGACAAGCTCACGATCTTTGGTGTCCAGGACACAGGCTCATGATCCTTGATGGCCGGGACACCATAAGATTATAAGTAGTATAAAATTAAAAATCAAGACAGCTCCTTTTTCCATCTATGCATCCAGAATCTGGAACAACATCTCTGTATAGATCGGGAGCGCCCCAATGCTGCTCCAATTTAGGAACGAGTTGAAGACTCTTTTTTTTTAAAGAATAGTACATCATAATACATTAACTGTGCACAAGCCAGCTTCCTCTCCCATTACTCATTGACTTTATGCTTGTCGTTGGACATGCGAAGTGCTTTCACTGTCTTTTAGCTAAGTTCATGCTTTAGAAACACTATATACATGCACACGTACATACATACCTCCTGGTCATGAACATTCTGATAGTGCTAGCTCTGTTTGTCTGCTTTCACTCCATGCTTGCTGTTAACTTTTCTTATTCTTTATTGGAAAGTATGAAGTTCTTAGGCACACGAATAAAATGCTCATATCACCATGGCCGACAACTTTGTTGGCTGATATGTTTTTTGGTTATGCTAAAGGTTGCAGCTATTACAATATGGCCCGTTACAGTGTAAGCTTTATGTTTACAAAGGTGGATGTTTAATGTCAACATGTAGATTGAGCTGATACATTTTGCACCATGTTAGTTTAGTCTGTCAGTAGCCTTAGGGGCTGATCACAAGTTTGGCGGCTTGACTGCAGGACTACCGTTGCGGAGGTCGGGAGGATACCGCCAAGCCGGCAGCATCCCAATTGCCACATTATGAGTTAAACACAGGGCCGGAAGTTGCCAATGGGTGTTTTGAGGGGGAGACATCATTCGGATTCAAGAGTAAGCCTAAAGGCAGTGCCGCCACACAGCAGTGCCTGCACTATTGTGCAGGCTCTGTCACCAGGCAATATATTGTGCATGGCACACAGTGCGCGTACAACAGTGCAGGCATAGGGGGGGCACATTATGTTTCCCCAGCTAAAGCCCCTTCCCTGCCTTTCTGCCAACCTTTTTATGGCGGAGTCCCCCGCATGAAAAGGTTGGCAGAAATCCAACTCCAGATTGTCACAGCAGTGCTGGCTTCGGCACACCTCCAATCCCCCCCCACCTTCTCCACTGCTTTGGGATTCAGGATCCTCATGGTGGTGGCGGTCTTGGGATGCTCGGACTGCCATGTTCGTAATTGGAAGGTCGGACCTCCTACTTGGCAGCGGTATTCCCGCCGTTGACTGTACGGCGGTCCCCGGACCGCCAAACTCGTAATCAGCCCCTAAGTGTCTACAAAACATGTCTAATTTTGTAAATATAAAATCAAATCAGTGGTATGGTATACAAACCCCATGAATGACTATTGATTAGGAGAAGTCTTAGTGGTAGAATATTCACCAAGGGCATGCCAGATTGCTGAGCTCCGCCCTCTCAGTTACATAGTTGGTTCCAGAAGCCATTCAGAAGGTGTACTTCACCTAGGAAACACATACTGCTTCTGTGCCAAAGCTCTGATAATGAATATCTGCAGCCAGCTACTCAAACGTATGCTGTGTGTTCCATCCTATGATACTCTCAAGGCAAGTTTTGCTATTTAATGCTTCAACTAAGGTTTAGCATAGTGCTTAGAAACAGCATTAGGGTGCTAAGATGCCATACATGTTTTAACACTGTTAAAAACATTTTTCTTGTTCACTTAACGGCTTTTATTTTCACATTCTGAACAGTTACTGTACATATTTTATTCACTAGACTGAATACTTTAAAATACACATTTAAAACGAAATGTCCCTGTTTCTTAGTGCTAACTTTGAGTGTGCTATTCATAAACAAAAGATTGTCTGGATTGCCATTGTGTCCCTGGACTTATCTAGAGTGACTGATAGCCTGAAAATTCTGCCTGTGCCTGATTGCTCAGTGGGTTTGTGTTAGGACTGCGACACAACTATCATTCTAATTCAATATTAATGCATTGAATTAAGCAATTGCATCAGGGGGTTAGAAATCTGACCCACGAGGCTCTTGAGATCCCCCATATTTCTTATCAACCTTAGCTGTCCAATTACCACAATCTTACATTAAACGTTTTATCGACAATACCCGCCATGATCATAACACAATTCTTCCGGCAGAAAATGCTGTAATTAAGAACTATAGGGAAATTGCTTGATAACTGCATCTCACCCTGCATGACAAGTTATATTATGCTATATGGCATCAACCTGCAGGTACTTCAAATAGTTAATGCTGTGAAGCATCCCACTAACTCACAAATTTATACATAAGATTAACATCTCTAACTACACAATTTCATGAAGAATACATCCATGACACTGAGAGGAAACAGCATGAGAAAGTAACACTTGTGTTTGACTAAATGACCAACACTGGGCTACCATGGAGCAGTGTGCTGCAGTGCTCTTCAGGCCTTCATCTGTGGTAGTAAGCCTATACAGGATACCCATGCCAACGTTTTCTCACCCTTTGACTTACTCGAGGGATAGAATTTCATATCCTATTTGCCCATAGGCCTAAACATTTGAGGAGTCTAAATTATACATCAGGAAAAACAGAATTTAGCACCTTGCTAGTGCTTTTATACTGTAAGGAGAGACTGCTTTGTCAACTCTAGACACTCCCACTGGCTTCCGGTGGCACCAACAACAAAAGCCAATCCAATCTTTCTGCATCCTCTTATTTGTTAAGTGAGGAAAGATGCCTTACTTGCATTTTTTGAAATGTCTAATAATTGAAACAGGTTTTTTGATGTAGCACAATTCCCTTTGCATTCCAAGTTTATCAATTCAGGAAAGAGGTCTTTATTTAATTTTGAAATATTATAGTGAAACTAAAGAAAAAGGCCTAGTCAATGGACATATGACTCTGCAGAGACATAACTTTCTAGATTAGCACAACAGTTCTGACAATGTTTCTTAAAAACTACAAATTGGGCAGAAACATGAAAGTTTTGTCATTTATTATACCACCGCACATGAACTATCTTCATCATTCTCATTCTTATTAGATGTAGTAAAAGGCCCAACAATATTTTAATACACTATATAATGATTGTAGATATATCTGTAGAATTTGAATGGGTTTTTTGCATACTTGGTGCAATTTGTCTTATTGCTCTTTCAAAATAAAAATATGTATTCTGTTACCTAATCAATCTATTGATAGTAATAATTTCCTTTGATTTTGTTTGATTAGCCGCATCAAAATGGGCAGGTTCAAAATTGTTTCGAAACAAGATCAGAGAATTAAATTTTAAGATTCATCCATGGCAGCATTTGGTGAATAGAAAATTCAGAATTGCAAATTTTTGTTTAAAGCGTCCCATTTCAATGTTTATCAGGCTACACACAGTCTTTCAATATAACAGACAGAGAAGAGAATATGGCCAAACGGCTAGGACTAGCTGAAGAACCGGGTTCGAGTCTCAGCAGGGACGCTCAGCATTCTGTGATCTTGGGCAAATTTCCCCGTGCCCAACACAATTAATGTTTGTCTCTATGTGACGTAACTGGAGTTCATATAAAGCGCTCTGATACCTCCGGGTCTAGTTAGCGCTATATAACCCCCCGCCCCCCCCAAAAAAGCTGTGTTTTAAAATATATTTGAAATAGACACTTTGAAAAGTGTATGTGTGACATAGTTTTGGCTGCTTTAAATTTGGATGCATGAATGTTTCAAGAACACCATGTAGTTGGGGTATGATGAGAGGTCCAGGGACCGCATTATAGTATGTGGCAAAATAGAACAAGCTCTTGTGCTTAATGCTTGTGCCCTCAGTGCCTTTTAGTTCTATGGAAGTTGCTGCTCATATGGCCCCTTCTGAATAATGATCATGACGCCACACATGTTGTGCTGGCATCATTACAAGGTGTGTTCCATCGGCTGCATGGGGCTGTGGCACAATGCAAATGAGAAAACACTTTGCCTCTCTGTCGGTTCCGTATTACAAATGTGGGCGCAGAGCCCAAGAGGCCATCAGGAGGCACACTCACTTCAAACAGCCAGCCCGCCCGCCCTTTCATGAATGCCCTGTCCTGAGTCCAGACACATGTTTGCAGATGCACCTGTGACATCACATTCACTTTAACATGATGCACTGTCCCGGTCTGTGTCTGGAGCACCCGTTAAAAAGATGACCGCGGCACAGACTAGGGCAGAGTACCAAACGTGTAATACGGGTAGTTAGTCATGATAAATCAACTTGGTGTCCTAGGCAGTGAATCACTACCAGTTTGTTTCAGTATCTCCCCTCAAAGGATCCACAGCTAGCACATTTAATATAAATGCAAATAAAAAAGGAATGGCACGCCATACCCCACTTATTTTACAAAAAGCACACTGAGGTCCAGAGTACCGGACCTTCCACGCCTAGTGATGTTGGCCTGAAAAATGTTTTTTCAGGTCTTTCTTGATTTAACTAATAACTTAATGTGTACTTGACCACCCAATGTAAACAGAGCTTTGCTGCCCTTCTCCTACTGCTCAAATGTACACTCAGTTGTCTGATTTGTTACTGTGAAGTTGACTCGATGAGCCCAGAACTCCTAAAGATGCTGAAGGAAAAACCCATAAGCATGTCTTCATGGGTAGGAAGTTTGGTCCCTTCTGCTCTCTGATTTCAAACCCTTGGGTTTCATTCCCGAGAATGTCTTTCGGTAAGTCTAATGTCATATTTACTAATTCAGCACCTGTCGGCTGCAAACTTATTCAGCAAATAGTAGGTTTTCCTCCTCTTCCGCATGTGTCCCAAACAACGTGCTTTCCACTGTTTCTGTTTTTAGGAAGTCCATTATTTAGCATAGGGGTGTCCATTTGGTTCACACCGTAAAATAATAAATTCTACTCCTTCCTGGTTTAAGAAAGGTAGAAGGACACTGGGTTGCACAGTACCTCTTTTATCTCTCTGCTTTTCTGTTTTTGACCATTGATGGTCTGAGGTTGGACCTTTGAATGTGTGAAAACAATCTACTTTGTATGGTCAAAGAAAGTCCTTCATAGAATGTGGTGCTCAGGAAATGAGATAAGCTAGCACATGAAATAACTTTCTGCACATTGCTAGTAGGTAAATATTTAGAAACAACATACAGAGCCTGAGCTGTCCACGAAATGACACATTCAATGTTATTTTATGCTGAAAAAATGTTATCAACAATATACAGATACACATTTCACATGTTCGAATGAAAAGGACGAAACCGGTGGTGCTGTATCTGCAGGTCCTGGTTGATATCTGGTAGAGATGAGCAGAGGAGTGGATGTGGCAGGCTTTTCTCTGAACTACTGTAAATGGGTTACTTGGGTAGCCTGTTCTATGGAGCAGGCTACACAGATAGCCTCAATTAAGTAATTCAGGTTTGGAAAGGAATGGCAGACATGTTGCTTCTTGGTCTCGTTCCAGTAATGGAAAAATATTCAATATTGTTTCACTTTGGTGCTTACTTTGTAATTATTTCCCAAAACTACATTTTTGGTTTCAGAATATTGTGAAAAAAAGTTAATTTCGTTAAAGGATTAATTTGTTGCAATTAAATCATTCACAAGGTGTGTCCAACTTTCATGCAGGAGTGCAGAATCCATGGGGTACATATTATTGAAAACTGTATAAGTGAGCCTGTTCCGATTTAAAGAAGGTTAATCGATGTGTTGATAACTTATGGATCTAGTTCATGCCAACCAACATTGAAACCCACAAAGACTGCACTAGACTCAGTTTTGTACAATGCACAGCTAAAGGTTGTGCCTGGTGCAAAACCGGTCTTGGAGCAGTGTTTTGATGTGTGCCCTGTTGCACTGCCAGCACAACACTCATGGACAAAGGTGAATGTATTGGTGGCAGTGCATCAGGACCCTGGAATGTTGCACCTTGAATGCTACTCTCTACATGATTGAGGCTTCCTAGATCGTATCTGTGTTCTGTATGCAGTCTTCAACATATCTGGTAAAGACAACTACTTTCCTCTTACCAAAAAGTTCTAGAGTATAAGATTGAGTACAAAAAGCCCATTCATTCATTCTATAGTCTTTATTTGGTCATAACAATGACCCTAAAACACGGATTTAAAAATACATTGTACATCATAGTTTTTCAGAGTCAGAGATTGTTGAGAAAACATCACACATCATTAGCATGAATTTAAAAACACCATACAAATATAATTTATGTATACATTTAGCAAATGGTACAAACATTGCTTTATGTGCACCCATGGAGGCTAACTTTAATTTCAATACTGTTAACAATCGTTAGGGCTAAAATAAATATTCTTATGAAGCATACCTTCTTCTCAAATTTTATTGCAGACCAAATATAATTAAGAACAGAAAAACAAATTGTATTAGTATTTAGGCACTTTAAAAAAAAACAGCCTTCTGTATTCAATGTAAAGTGCTTGTGTTTTAAAGTTGTTAGTAAGAAGTGCCTTCTCAATCTGCTATAAAAAGTGCAAAAAAACCTAAATGCGCTGTTGTTTGGGGCAAGGAATTATTACATATGCAGCCTGGAAGAGATTCGAACCAGGAGACAGTATTGGGGAAAGCAACCAAATAGTGGATTGAATGTAACCTGAGCCTCGAAAGTTATAAACTGTGTTCTGTTTTTTTCCAGCCAGGTTAGATACTGCTCTATCTCAGGCGTTGTGGAACTTGGCAAATTGTAAAGAACTGAAGTTAAGTGGCTTGATATTGCGATTCTAATCTCTTCATTCTTCATGAGAAATTGTTTCTTAACTATGGCCTTAGTTTGGGGCCCAATACTATCTGGAAATGTAAAAAGGTTAATCAGGCCATATCATTAAAGCTGTCCAAATTCAGACAATCACTCAGAATGTCTCTCGAAAAACCTGTTTGTGGGCTACACCAAATTTTAATCCAGAGTAAACAGGGGCCATTTTAGCTTTGTCTTCCAAATAGTACATACCCAATTCACTATGGGAGATAAAGCTTGGGATGATTTAGGGATGGCCAGTATCTGCCCGGCAGAGGAACTTGATTTCGAAAGCCTGCATTTTAACAGGTGCTTCATGGCCCCACACTCCAGATCCATATGTTCCCACGCCCAGACATTTAGATTGATATAGCTGGACCATTTCTTTAAATGGCTTGTACCCAAAAATTTTTGCGAATCTAAAAATAGGTTCCCACACTACTCCCATTTTCTGCATTCTCTGGTAAGTCATGCCTCCCCATGACAAATTTGCTTCAAACAAGATGCCTAGATAATTAAAATATAAAACTTTAGTGATCGGGTTCCAAACAATTCAAATAGATTTTGTTTTGGGGTGCTGCCTGGGATTCCAAATCCGACCCTGTGGGAGTGCTGCTTCCGTTTACTTGCCTGCCTGTCAGCGCCTTATCCGGCCACTTCGCCACCATGCCTCGCGGCCCCCGCTCCGCGGGAGCCGCTCGAAGGCGAGAGACTTTTGTGGGGGATCCAGCCCCGGCTCCAGGACGTGCTTTTGAGCACCAACGCAACTCCAGGGACACCACAGCAGGACATTCAGCACTGAGGCGGGACTGCGAGGACCAGCGTGCCCAGCGGCACTGATTGGCCGCAGCTGGTCCTCTTCCCGCCCCCTCCACCGTAAAAACAGCGCGGTGTGAGTGCTGCCTGGGTGCTGCCTGGGATTCCAAATCCGACCCTGTGGGAGTGCTGCTTCCGTTTACTTGCCTGCCTGTCAGCTCCTTATCCGGCCACTTCGCCACCACGCCTCGCGGCCCCCGCTCCGCGGGAGCCGCTCGAAGGCGAGAGACTTTTGTGGGGGATCCAGCCCCGGCTCCAGGACGTGCTTTTGAGCACCAACGCAACTCCAGGGACACCACAGCAGGACATTCAGCACTGAGGCGGGACTGCGAGGACCAGCGTGCCCAGCGGCGCTGATTGGCCGCAGCTGGTCCTCTTCCCGCCTCCTCCACCGTAAAAACAGCGCGGTGTGAGTGCTGCCTGGGTGCTGCCTGGGATTCCAAATCCGACCCTGTGGGAGTGCTGCTTCCGTTTACTTGCCTGCCTGTCAGCGCCTTATCCGGCCACTTCGCCACCACGCCTCGCGGCCCCCGCTCCGCGGGAGCCGCTCGAAGGCGAGAGACTTTTGTGGGGGATCCAGCCCCGGCTCCAGGACGTGCTTTTGAGCACCAACGCAACTCCAGGGACACCACAGCAGGACATTCAGCGCTGAGGCGGGACTGCGAGGACCAGCGTGCCCAGCGGCGCTGATTGGCCGCAGCTGGTCCTCTTCCCGCCCCCTCCACCTGTTTATTTCACTGATAAGCAGTCATTCGAACGCGCACGCGGGACGCGCGCGGGGCAAACGCCGGGGCTAAGACCGGGCATAGAGCAGGCCGTTTTAGGCCGTTAGAGGCAGTTAGAGACTGGGCTGGGCCACCCCATTTGATTCTTCAACTACACTGTCCAATTCGAATCCATCATGGCAACCCGCGAGTTTAGAGACAGAGCAGCCAAATCTAAACTAAAAAATGGTACCCTGGACGATTTCATCACCAGGACCCACACTGCCATCGACAACGAAATAACTAAGATGCAACACAGGGTTTCAATAGAACTCGAAGCTGCTAGAAGACTGTCAGTCGAGTTAACTGCCGCCAAAAAATCCTCTCTTGGTCCTATTGCTTGGGCGAAAACACCAGAGCGCCCGCCAGGCTCTACACCAACCCTGATTGTTACAAACGCCAATATCCATACTACACAAGCAGATAGTATATCTCCCCCACAGGGGAAATTTTCACAAAACCCTATTCCCTCCCCAAATTCTCATCTGGGTGCGAATGTAGAACAAAAGAAGGGAACTGAGGAGGGTCTACCCTCTAAAGTCGAACCCATCCCCGTTTTACAAGAAAAAGGTGACAGTTTACTCAAATCACAAAAGCACCCACACAATAAAAGGAAGCGCAACCCTACCTCGGCATACTCAAGAAAAAAGGCCAACGTGGCGAAGGCGCAGCTACCAACAAAGGCACCTCCCCCTGCTACATTGCCACTACCAAAACCTTCTCCCCTGGTAACATGCCAAGAAAACACTTCCCCTCATACAGTAGTCATCCAAGAAAACAACAACCTTATCATAGAAAGTGACACTGCAGGAACCCCGCTATGTACCATTAAAGGGAAGGACGTCGAATTTCTTACTATTGTCTGGGAAACACTAAAAAAACTACTTTCCCCACTAGAAAAGAGATTCACACACATAGAAACACAGCTACTAGAAATAGAAAAAAGCATACTAAACCTGGCAACCATCACCATGCAGAATCCCAAAATCTTAAGTTCAAAAGGACCCTTGCTGCCAGCAGCACCTCCTGATCCTATTATTCAAGTTGTTGCGAGCCCGCGCCCCCCTCCCAAGGTCAAGTCATCAGGAACCATTAACACACTTCCGCCTGCTGCAACCTCTTCTTCTACTATCCCCACTGCTACACCTAAGGTCAAACCAATACCCAAACCCCGAACTAAGGTAGAAACCCATAATTCCCCCAGTAGGGTAATGTCAAATATCATGCAACCGGGGGCTGCATCCCTCCCGCCACCCCCCTTAGCCATACCCGGCCAAAGAGCACCTGCCCCGACTGACCTTCTCAATCCGAGGCAAAATGGCCAGGATACAAATCCTCCAACATCGCAGAGAGCCAGCACCAGTTTTATACGATCAAGGGGATTTGTAGACCTTCCCCCTGAGGTTAGCCCCTATGTTGTGGTGCTGACTGGGGTAACCGAATTGACGTACAACCAGCAGGAAAACTTTGCCTCTTTAAAGAATAAGGTGATCCACTGGTTGGACGCCAATAAACCAATACCCAACCATCTAAGGAGCAAAATCCTTATGGTACAGAGGGTACCTTGGGTAGGGACCACACAAAAGTCCATCTGCGGAGACTGTATGATTATCTCCTTTGAGGATTCAAACACTGCTCACGCCATTTACTCATGGATCAACCATAGTTCAACTGCATCAATAATAGCAAGACCACTCACTTTTTTCTATCCACCATGTGCCCCTCCAGCTCAGGGGGGGAATTGGAGTAGGATGCAGGTGAGGAACCACACATGGGGAGCACAAAGTAACTGGTGGGTAGATACACGTGGAGGATGGAATGGGGTCCCGACTTCCAATAGATACGGATGCCTTGAGGAAGTGGACTGACTTCTACACCCAACAACCACTGTACCCCCCTCACCCACCCCAAACTGCGGCCGTATTCAGTCTACGGGCATCGCACCAACAACTAGTGTTCTAAATATACACATGGTCGGTCAATCTCTTCCATCAACATCACCCCACATAGTGACAAACGATCCTAGATTAGGGGCAGACAGGCAAGTCACATGCTCACCCAAGGGTGCAACTATTGATTCCAACCTGAGGCTGGAGCTTAATCCCCCCATTCCAAATAGCCTCAAACTAAATAGTGCCCCATTTGATCCTCCCCCACCCAACCAGTGTGGGAAACTTGTAGCACAAGAGCGCCCCGCAAAACCAGACACTAGAAGTACACTAGAGGCTCAAGGCATAATTTCCATTTTGTCCTGGAATGTGGCAGGGCTAGCCAACAAAGTAGACACCCCTGATTGGACAGACCTAGTAGAGGGATATGACATATGTCTCTTACAAGAGACATGGGCTAGAGAACAATTCAGCCGCCAGGGATTCGCTATCTTTAACACCGAAGCGAAATGGGGAGGAAAGGGTCGACCCTCAGGAGGACTTTCGACTTGGGTTGGGTCCCATTTGGCCTGTAGGGCCACACATCTGGAAACTAATTCCTGTGACTTCCAGTGTGTCTCCCTTGACTGGTCATGTGGAGGGAAGCTTGTACTGATTAACTTTTATTCAAGGCCAGTGGGGGTTGCTGCAACATCGGGCCCAGTGGAAGACCTAGCACAGTTCCTGGATACACATAATTTTTCTTCCCCTTTAATCATAGGTGGAGATTTTAACCAGCAATATGAACCACTTCCTGACTACATGAAAGGCATATCCAGTGAGGAGGATGACCTATGGGATATTCCTACCCTGGCAGATCCAGTGACCAAGGCATGTTCCCCCCTTGCCATTCAGATAATGTCCCTCACTCTCAGTCACTCTTTGAGGGCGTGTAACGGCCGGACTGAGGGTGATATACCCCCTAAAAACACCTTTAATAGGCCGGGCCATGAGTCACGGATCGACTATATAATGGTTCCAACCAGGGATTGGAGGAGGGTGAAAGATTTTAAAATTATCACCAGACATGATAGTGACCACAATCTGCTTTCACTAAAATTCCAGATCCCTGATCGACAATTAGAAAAGGTAGACCATAATGCACCCTCACAGCCCGACCTAGTGCTATCCAGAAATAGGCGTAGAATAAAATGGACCAAATTGCTGGAAAATCACAATAATATTAAGAGACTCTACGCACTAGTCGTCCCCGTCCTGGAAAAGGTAGAGTGCTGCTTGAACCATCCAGCTAGCGAATCCGAGACCAAAACCACGGGTAGCTTGGGTACTCAGGCACAATTGGCTATTCTTGGTAACATCCATTCGGAGCTATGCACTAATCTTGCAGAGGTACTGAACCCAGTTGCCAGGCCTCGCAAACCCAAACAGAGAAGAGCGACCTGGTTCAATGCCTCTTGCAGGGAAGCAAAAACCCTATTGTTGGAATCACTGAAAGCACGAGATGCTCCAAACACAATCAGGGAGAGACGAGCAGCCTATAAATCTGCCCTCCACACTGCAAAAATAGATTGGGACGAGGACAATTGGACAAAAATAACAGCTGCCCTCGCTTGCCAGGACCCACGGACCTTTTGGCAAATTGTCAGGCACGGCTCGGCCGAACCACTTGCAGCAGTCGAGGCCTGTATAGCACCATCTGTCTGGGAGGAACATTTTAAAAACCTATATCAACCACATAGCAGTGATAGTGGAAGAACTGAACTTGCTGGAGATTCCCCCAAAATCATAAACAGTTTAATTGACACGGATGGCTTCAGCACAGAAGAAGTCACCCTGGCAATTTCCTCTCTGTCTGCAGGTAAGGCGCCGGGCCTAGACAGGCTCCCAGGCGATCTTTACAAGCATGAACCTAAAGTCTGGGCTCCCTATCTTGGGGTACTATTCAATTCCATTCTGAAAGGTCTGCCAATCCCTTCCACCTGGTCAGGGGCAGAAATAGTGCCAATTTTCAAAAAGGGGTCCCCCCTCCTCCCTGCAAACTATAGGCCTATAAGCCTAATTGATGTTTCCCAGAAACTCTTTTCTAAGCTCCTGTTAAATCGCTTACACGAGTGGATCAGGGACTTCAACATCCTTAGCCCTTTCCAAGCAGGCTTTAGGGAGAAGGTCTCCACAGTGGACCAGGTCTTCCGTCTCACCCTCATACACTGGAAAACAGTACAGCTGGAGGGTGGCAGCCTCTACACTGTATTTGGGGACCTGAGGGCAGCGTTAGCCTGGTCCCGAGGAACAAGCTGTGGGAGGTCCTTAACAAACTGGGGGTCCCGAAGGTCTTTTGAATATGATAATCCGCCTCCACACTAGCAATTTTGCCCAGGTTAGATGCGGCAGGATGGGGGAATTGTCTGAGAAGTTCCCCGTTGGCAGGGGGGTAAGGCAGGGTTGTGTGCTTGCATCAACCCTGTTCTGCCTCTATGTCAACGGGGTAATCTCTCACTTAGCGGGCGTATCCAACTCTGACACCCCAAAATTGGCTGCTGAGAGGGTGTCAGCCATCATGTTTGCCGACGACACACTGCTTTTATCCAAGTCGGCAAAAGGCATCCAGCGCATCCTTGATGGCTTTGTGGACTTCTGTGAGGCCCATGGATTAGAAATCAACGCCGCCAAGACGAAATTCATGGTCCTCAACCCCCCACAGAAATTTCACTTCAGTCCAAGCATTGCACATATTAAGCTGGAAAGGGTAAAAACCTTCGAATACTTGGGAATCGTATTAAATGATAAATTTACCTGGAGCTCTCATTTGGAGAAAGCTGCACTGAAACTGACCCAGCATTCGGGAGGTATAATGAAGCTCTTGGCAAACAACAAATCCTCAATCAGGCCGATCGGCCCCCCATTACAGATTTACAAATCCCAGGCCAAGGGGGCTGCCATCTATGGATCTGAACTCTGGGGCCATGAAAACACATCAAAGCTGTTGAAGGTGGAAAACAAATTCATTCGTAACCTTGTTGGACTACCACCGAGCACCCCCCTTGTCCCCCTCAGGATGGACCTAGGCCTATGCCCGCTTGATGAGGACCTGGCCCTACGCCCACTGGCCTTCTGGCGTAGAATATGGACAACTCCAGAATTGGCCAGCTACAGGGAAGGACTCCGGGAGGTTCTTGCCACTCCAGGTGCCGGAAAAATTAAATGGCTCAATTCCATCAAACTAGAACTGGAGGCCTTAGGTCTCTCAACTATGTGGTCTGACCCCCAGAACACGTGCCACATCCTTTCTAAAAAGGATCTAGCCAGGTCATACCGTGAAAGCAAACTTTCCCTGATACTCAGCCACCAACACTTGGGGTCATTGACAGCTTCCTTCCTGTCCCACAAGGTGAATTACAATATGGAACCCACTCTAGATAAAATGTATCCCTCCCTACTGAGGAAATTATATCTCCAGTGGAGACATGGATCTCTCCCCATCAGAACTCTCACAACCAAATGGAGTCACGATCCAAGTGGCACCTGTCCAGCATGCAGAAATTCGGAAGAAAGTGAGCTCCACATCCTTTTTTTCTGTCCAGCTTACCATGGGATCCGCAGGCACTGGATTCTCCCCTTATGTAGGAATCTGGGATTCAAGAAGTGTCTGCATGCTTTTAGAGTCTTAAAAACTGATTTGTCAGACCATATCGTGTTCGCTATGGCCAAGTACTTGGGCGCCCTCTGGTCCATCAGAAGGAAATGCCTCAAAACATAGACTTGAGCACGGATCTGCTTCTAGTATATAAGGATTTCTTTCTAGCAATGTTTTTATGAATTTTATAAATCACTGTATAAATCATTTAAATGAACTGTTTTATATAATTGTCTTTTATGGTAAACTTTTACCGAAATAAAGATTTTTGAACTGAACTGATTTTGTTTTGGTGTTTTTTGGACGGCAGGTTAAAATAAATGCTTTCTGGTGATTTATTTTTAGACTAGGTTTATCATAAAACTGTTGAAACCATTTAAACGTTTCTGGAGAACAATTGCTGTTTGTGAGATTAAAACTGTGTCATCCAGTAAAAAAAGTAATATATAAATGATTCAGCATGTCGTTGGTATTTAAAGCATGACATAAATGCATATGAGGACGTTTTTAGGCGTTTTGTGAAAGAGAAAGTGTACATTTCATAATCACAGAAATGGAAAAGCATTTCCTAAAATATGTTGATATGTTTCTCTCTAGATTTAATACAGAAAATCCCAAATGGATTAAATAATTGCTACTCAAAGCGACATTAATAAATAAGTGTTGCACTTATAATAACTCCAATATATATTATGGTAACTGTGATTCAGTTTTCCAGATTGTCTCCAATTTGCTAACACGTATTTAATTAATTTGATCATTCTTGCAAAGTTAATATAAAGTGAAACAAAAAAGCAGGCAAAGCATAACTTATCTGTTAAAATCATAGGAATGTGCAAGTCCAAATCTCTAAATAACTGATCTAAAGCATTATAGATCTCAAAATGTCCTTATAAAATCATCGAACCATGAACTGGTTAAATCAAGTGATGAATAAATGAATTAAGGGTTAATTTCAGAATTCCAGTTTCATATGTCATTGGTATTGGGAAGCCCACATTTCTCTTAATACCTATTAATGTTCCTCAGTGCAATAGATAAAATGTTCAAGAAATGAGAAAGCTCTAAGATGCACAGATGAGGGCAGTATCATTTCAAAGCGTTAAGATGTACAGATGAGGGCAGTATAATTCCAGATCTAGCTTTGGAATGCAGTATAGTTGGACCGAGGCACACATTTAAATTTGATTAAAAGTAAACTTATCATTAATGGGTTTTATTCAGTTGACTGACAAACTAGGAGTAGTCCTCTCTAGAATTGATGGATAAGGGCTATACAATATGTATTCAAAGTGGCATTTGAATGTTAAAATGAATTTTTAGTGCAATTATTAATGACTTACAATAATAAGACCATGGTTCAATTATTTCATAAATTAATTTTGAGGTACTTATATACAAAGTTAACTGAATCTTAAACAATTTTAATTTATAAGTTCTGGCACATATGAAAGAAAATATATCTTTAACATACTTTATCAAAACAAAAAAAGAACAAACAGGTGCAACACACCCTTGTGATATTTCCCTGGCAAAGTTTTTCCATTTATTTAAATGTATAAAGTTAGGGATTTTCATGAATACATGATGCAGATAGGTAAGAGTTTTGGGATTTAGCTAGCTTATTTTGTTTCATTTCAAATGACTGCTGTATTACAAAATCATGTTTTCTTCAATAAAAAGTACATTATGTGCCTGATTTAAAAAAAAAAGGTGCAAACAGAAACGGTGATGGTTTTACATAGAAATTTCCATTAGTGAAAGAATTGCAATGTTAGTTGAATTTTAGTTCTACAAAATCAGCAGAAAACTTGCTGGGCCAATGCAACCATTCTTTCGCCAACAAATAACAGGAATTAATAGTCCATACACACAATTAGCTGGTTTATAATCCACCAGCTACAAAATGTAAAGACTGACTAGGGATTGGCACAGCCGAACATCTGAAAAGCATCCCATATAAAAGAAACATATGAAAAAACATTTCATATAATATCCTACACATGCAAATGAGCATAAATTGTAAACTTAAGTGAAGGAGTTGGCATTGGTAGTGTTGGCACCGCCATACACTGTTGATCAATTCATGGTTTACATACTAGAAATTGTATCATTGATTTAGGGGATTTTGATGCCAGTCCCTTCTATCCTCTTCAACAAAGGAGGTTCTCATAATTGATCCTTTGGGTACGGGACGTGAATAAAAGTTGTGTTCCACTTTTTTGAGGGCATATTTCGAGTGTTTCTCTTAGGAAATACTGCTGCTATATTTAACTAATAACAAAGGTAAAGCAGAATTTTGCATGTGGAATTGAGATGGGATGGGACGGTCTAAATCTGGTGGGTTTTCCACCACCAACATGACGTGTAATTGCCTTCATTGGTAGAAACAGAATCTCTTCCTGCCCAATTCCAAATCAGGTCTTAAGCTGTTTTTATCACAACATGAAGTTTTTATAGAAACGTACAACCCTAAAAAGCAGTAAGCAGACAAAATTGTCTATAATGAGCTATAACATGAAAACGTGAATAGAGGATTACTTAAAAAGTTAAACTAACTAGCAGCAGTTATTGTGTGTATAATATGGATTTTTAAATGTTATGTTTATAACCATGAAGTAAAACATGAACCAGTTCCTCGATTAAAGCCATTTCACAGTTTCATATCCAATTTTGGGCTGAGATTCCTTGTCTCGTTCCTTACACTTTACCTATTCGGTAAAGTCCACCCCCAACTTCAAAAAAGTAACCAGCACAATATATTATTTCAACAATTCAGGTATTTCTCCTTTCCTTGCTCATGCTAAAGGGTCAAATATTAAGTACACATTTTAAGATCTTTCACATGAGGCATATTCATTTCATAATGGTATTCATTACAACAGCTATCTGAATCTCACTTTTCTGCAAAGATAACATAGGAGTTGCCAGTATTCATGAAATCCCCGTCTCAACACCCACTCTAGTATCTGATTTTGAAATCTCTGTTGTCGAATGTGCTCTCAATAAGTAATTCAATGACTCTTGAAAGAGGAACTCTGTGATATTGCTGTTTACTGTCATTTTGAGGATTAAAATGAAACAAGATTCTCTGTTGTCAAATGTGCTCTCAATAAGTAATTCAATGACTCTTGAAAGAGGGACTCTGTGATATTGCTGTTTACTGTCATTTTGAGGATTAAGATGAAATACGTTTATTGAGTTAAAATTACACTCAAATCTTGAGTTTTTGTTTACAGTGTTCCTCAGGAAGGTGTTCTTTCCAACTTAAATTAATCTAGCAACAAAATTTCACCTCCATATATTGAGTCACATAAGTACCAACCCATAAAACAATTTATACAGTAATGTTATACCAAACATTGGTGAGCACTTCTACAAATCTATAACACTTAGCTAAAAATATGTAATTGTGCTTGAATAGACACATACAGGACTCTGTACAAACCAAAAGCTCTCAATGTAAAAATATTGTTTTGTAATATTGAATGATTATTTATCTTTACAGTTGATTAGTGACTATTCGTTCTGTATATTGTTCAGTGAATGAACAGGTCATATCTAAAGATCATTGTTGCCATCTCAGTTTAATCACGAAACAAAACAGCAACAGAATAAGATCTTTCTAAGGATTTAGGCCTCCATCACCTTCTTTTTAATTTGATGATCATCATAAAATCTTTCTTCAATTGTAAATACAATCATAAAATAACATACATTCATATATCAGTGTTAAAAATAATTAAACATTGAATCACATTAATGCACAGATGAAAAATACAGCTTTGAGACTTTAACCTCATCAATCGGGCCTGGAGCACCTCGATCTTACAGCAGCACACAAAAAACCTGATACTGCAGCAAGAACATATGCATTGGGAAGTAGTTGTAAACACATAAGCACCTGACTGGCTTGGGTAAACTCCATGGCTTTCAGAATTGGTAAAAGAAAACGCATTCTAGAAACACTAAAATATTTACAAAGCAATACAAAATGAAGAGTATCCTGTGGAGACACATTGTTGCAGCCACAGGGCCCTAACACGCCAGGGCTTACCCAGCCACTCGGAGAGGCTAACAGATGATGCAATAAGTTAAACCTAAATAGAGACACCACAAATCTGTCTCTATCATCAGATAACTGGGAAAGGTTAGGTTCCATGCCCTGCACTGTTTTCAGTAATAAACGCCCCCGGGTCTTGGGCTCCGCAGTTCCCGCTATCCACACGTGCACAGACTAAATCCATTAGTAGTTTTTTCTCCAAGGGACACAACGAATGATATTTATGAAATATGGTCCCCCTCCCTACGCTAGTTCATGTAGCTGTTACATACTGTAGCCAGGGCATTTTATGCATGGGGTCCAGAGATAAACAGTCCAACAAAATAGACCTGCTAAGCTGTAAACCTTCGCCAGTCCATATCTTAACCCAACAAAGAAGTGGTCTAATAGCTATAAGATCCCTACGGTATCTTAGATCCAGCTCCTCGAGCACCAAGATTTTGATGGTCTATCATTACTCTTGTTCATTTCTTTAGTATATTTTTTTTAATTAAGACTTACCATGGTATAAATATGTACATATACTCTCATTAAAGACTACTGTATGAGTGCATTCCAAACATCATTTAATTCAGAGTACTACATATCCTGTTTAGAATGTATGCAGTAAAGAAAGCAGAAACAAGTGAAAAACCTAACACAAACCAAGGTAACGAATGAAATGAATAGCTGGGTTTTATTATTTTAGTGTAAGGGCTGAAGAAGCGGTGAGGGTAGTAAAGGCCTCTCAGTAAAGAAACATATGCATGAAGTTAAATCCTAGCCTCCTCCTAAACCCAGGATTGAAAGGCCAACTAGCTTATAGCATTTGTTTATCATTTCATGTGTTATTGGGATATTTATGATGTCTCAACACATCACTATAAAATTAAGACCAAGATGGTATTTGAGATTATGTTTAGATTGTCTATAAGAACCCGTTGGTAATTTTCTGATATTATATTGCCAAGTAGTTTCTAATTTAAGCTGTACTTTGTACTATTTTAAATTATGTTTTTAGCACTTCTATTTTTACAATTATTTCAAATAAAAGCTTTCTATTTACTTTCATGTACTTTCATAAATATTCAGAATTGGTGGAAACACTGCTTCTCAATTTCATCTTTAAACCAATACTAGAATATCAAAAAGCAATACAAATAATATTGATCCATATGGAACTCCACTACATTCCAACATTCTAAAACGTGTGCTTTTCATTGCTACTTACTAAAAGCTGCCTCTCAATAAAATGCATTTCACACTTTTATTCCTAATCACCTATTGTAGGATTTTTTTCTTGGTAATATTTTAAATGACTTCACAAAATTCAAGTCTGTATTATGCATCTTTTTTTATCAAGATATATACTTTTGTAAAACTTTTTTTGTTTTTTAAAGTAGTTATGAAGTAACATACCCCTATTTTGCCTATTGTTTCTACTAATTGCAAACGTCAGCATGCTTTAAATCTGTAGTTTAAAATTTAACTTAAGAGCAGGTGGGTGGATGTACTAAACTGTGGAGGCTGGGTTCAGATACTTCATAACCCCAAAACACTCTGCGTCCTATTTACAAATTGCATTCACAAACAAGTGTACGAGTACAAATCTCCACCTCCACCTCTCCTATATTTTCCACCAAGGAGACATCCTCACACCTATAAGTTTACTAGTTAGGGGCCCATTATGATCTCATTAGGAAACTGTCCCAAATAAATTGGTTCTGGACTTGTTTCCTACCGAATCCGGTCTACGATTACGATTACTATGCTTCCCAACATCATTCCGTCAGACTCACATTGACTTCAATGGGAGCCTGTGTTCTGACCGAGAACACTGGCTCCCATTGGAAAAAGGGGTGGTTGGGCAAAACCTTGCACCCTGTGGTGGGCACCCCATGCTGCCTGCCACATTGTGCATGCTTGGGTAGAGGGGTTCCTTGGGTACCCCCACAGGCCACATTCTGTTGCCTCCGGGTGAAGGGGGGTCTGCAACGGGCCCCCAAGAACCGATTCCGAAAGCCATTTCGTCTTGGGCAAACTGAGTCTGAACGGCTGTCCGAATCGGTCACCATCATCGCTCGTTCGGAAACCGTGCCCATTGAGCTGAACGATTCAGCTCCGAAAGACTCGGACCGACCCAATGCCTTTCAGAACTGATGCAGAGTGTTCAAAGGGTTTCCAGACATCGTAATCGGTCGGTGGGAACACTGACCGATTCGATATGAAACAAGGGTTCCGAATCGGATTCTACACTACTGAATACCATCCGCAGCCCTTCCTAATGACACTGTAATTGACCCCTAAGTAGTAAATGTGGGGCGGGGGGGCAGAGGGAGTGGCTGCTACTTAACCTCTTCGCCGCTAATGACAAGGGTAACTCGTCATGGAGTTTCCATTGATTTCAATGGAAATTACATTGATATGCAGGCACCACCCTTAGCATCCAAGTGGTTAATAGGAGGGCTTTAGGAATGAGTAAAAAGCAGTACTGAGATGATTATCCAGGGGTTTAAGTAGGGCATGTTAAGTAAGGCATGCACTCACCCACAAAAGAATAAGCCCATTGCTATTCACAAACTGCACTTCTAAATTTATTACAGGCAATAAGGGGCCCTAAACAGTAATACATTATTTTATCTCAAAGCTGGAGTAAGTCCAGCACCACACATGGGCAACAAATGGTACTGCGACACCCTCCCATAGAAAACAACTTTTGTTATAATGTTAAATTAATTTATTTTAAAAAATGTAAAATATAAATACACAAAATTTACTTTTAGCAAAACTTAAACTAAAACCTTTTTATTACTTAATTAAAAAATATTTTAAAAATCAAATGTATACATGAATCTCACATTAATTTCAATTCAAATATAATTACATTACTTTCACTTAATTCTATACATCACTTTTAATATGTATTAATGTGCAAAAATGTATTTTTCTACTTTACGTAAAGATTTATTTATCAAACATCAGAAAAATAATTTTACATTATTTTAATATATTTAAACTAATTAAAGGTTTAATTCAAAATAAGTTTACCAGGGCTGTAGCATGTTTTATATTTTATTCTACATTTTAAAAAAGATATACATTAATATTTATTAAAAAAATTCATATTTATTTTGTAAAATAAACTTTTCACTTTTCACTATATGTTACAGTAGTAAGGCATCACAATGGGGTGGAGACTATGAGAAGTGCAGAAAAAGTTTTAAAAAAGCTTATTACATTTTATCATAAATTAGTAGAAATATAGTACAGAAAGTACAAAAAATATTGAGTAGAAAATAGAGAAAACATGTGGCAAAGTTAATTTTGAATTCTATTTTTATTTAATGTGCAAATATTAAATTAATTTAAAAATATTTTTCTGAAGTTCTATTTAACAAATAAATTCCCACAAAAAGCATTTTCTATTAGGAGGCATTATTTATGATTAACATCGATGTATAGAATAATTAAAAGAAGCTTAATGATATTTTAATACAAATTAATGTTGCATTCATTTATAAATTCAAAACAATTTCTTAAGATATTATACAATGAAATAATAAAAGTTATACATTTTTATTTCTCAACATTAAAATATATTTACTTATATTTTTAACACATTTTCCCAATTTGATGTATTTTAACATTATTTCATATGGGTTTTATTTTAAGTTCCTATCTCTGTTATTTTCTATCGTAGGGTATTGCAGTATCAGTAGTTGGCATGTGAGGTGCCGGAGGTATAGCTCTACACTTTTCAGATTTTGTGAATAGCCAAAAGTAGTAAAGGTAATCAAAATTATAAGAGGAAATTATACATGTAAATTATTTGCAACCTTTGTGAATAGCCCCACTACTGTTCATGTGTTTTTCCCTTAAACTGCAACTTACGCAGGCTAAAAAGTTTTACCAGCATGGTGCAAACTGTGTTCTTATCACTACATCATAATTAGTCACCATATAACAAATGAATTAATATGCTATGAAATCTGTAAATTTTTGTCAGTGGAAATACAGTTTATACTTTCTAAAACATTGCAATGTTCTGCATTTTATATTTATTAGGGCCTAGTCAAGTGATTGTTAAATTGTTTTTCAGATTTATAGTTTGTGCATTAATAATTATAATTAGCTTGACTTTTCACATTCAAATGTGCATATATAGGTGGGATTACCATAATTGCAGTTGAAACTATTTTTATATGATGCTTAGATATATGTTTATTGAAGTTTTATAGCTATGCCACATTTTTGTGATAAATGCCATTGTAAGCAAGATGGATGCCATCTATGTCACTTACATCTGCTTTGTCTAATCCTACGTGCAACTTCTTCCCACAGACTCCCCAGAGCACAGTCAGACTGATGTGTAATGGTTGAATTCCACTGTTATTACATTGCTTTTTATTAACTTTCTCCTGTTCTCCATGATTTGAAACATTATCAAGGTCTCTTCTGCTGCCTTTTGATTTACATACTAGTCCACTCATTTGCTGAAAGTTCCATTCATCAAATGTTTCATATTGGTTAGAAAATCTCCCGATGGTAATAACAAAGAGGATGTTGAATACGTTTTTTGCTTCTTTTTTTTAATGGGATGGTGCTTATGTGTCAATTAAATATATTTTTTTCTGTGTTCTGATTTGCCAAAGAGATAACATTCAGATCATGACCATGATGATTTTGCAGCCTTACTTATTTATTATGCGAGAATTGTGTATAAGAGCCCCTGCATTTGAGGGTGAGCCAGAAGGCTTTCCGGTTCTACTAGGGATGCTGTCCAATTTCCTTTTGCTTTTGATTCCCTTTGAGGACGTCGAATAATTCTGATTTTGCATACTCTGTCAACTGAGAGCGTTTATGGCAGTATTTCTGTTTCACTTACTGTTGAATTTTGTAAGAAAACCCTTTAACTTTCTACTAATCTACAAATCAAGTATTGAGTGGGGTCCATTATTATTTGAACTGTTTAACTCTGCTAATCGATGATTAAAGGGTGTGCTAATGAGCAATTCAACCAGTGGGAGAACTGGATGAGGTAAAATTTCAGGGTGTCCAGATTTTGACGTGTCCAAATTTTGGGGTATGGTTTTGCTCCCACGTGATCCCTGACTGCCTGATGTGGATTCCACTACCATAAATGCATGTGCAGAGAATGCACTTACAGGCGAGCTGAAAACCAAATGCATGCCTTTTTTTTCACCTTTTAAGTAATCATTTTTATATTTCACAAACAGATATGTAATTCTGTTTGTCAAATATAAAACAAAATGATCAACACTTACACATAGCATTTTTTACCCAGTGTATCAGTGCCATTGATTATGTTCTCAGACTGAAACCACCGTGCCTTGCAACGGTTGTCGCTGGTGGTGAAATCTAGTAACTGATGCCCTGCCACTGTTACCCGGTTGCCCTTTAGTCGATGGCCAGTGGGGTCCAAGGTTTCCGTCAGCATAAGTGCCTGAGTCTCCACTGGTGGATACCTTGTAGATCCGTCACCTATAAATGGGGCAGGAGAACTTAAAAATTTGTGGACTAGTCATCTGTAATTGTTTTGCTAAATATCCTGCCTCCACCAACCTCTAAATAACAACCCTTATTGTGTAGAAATGCCCCTCCCGAATTTTCCCAGGCAACTAAACTTGTAAGAGGTACAACCGATCTCTAATCAAGTAATTTTTAACAAACATTGATTGCTACAATATTGGGTAAGATCCTATGACATGGTTTACAACAAATATATTCCCAAAAATAATATCAGGAACGTCCCTTGAAATAACATGCACAGCATTTGAAAGAATGGAGTGAAAATAGGTGGTGCAAATATTGCTACACCTTTAATCAAATATGCTTCTTGTGTCAGAAATATTTACCACAGGTGGGTAGAGTGAATACTCAGGATCTGCCACCTCAGATATGCTCTAAACAAATCAAGGGCCCTTTTTTCTGAGTAATAATCTGCAACCACAGGCAAGAGCCTAAAATGAAGGTGATCACATTAAAGATATGTAGAGCCTAGGGCAGAAGGCTGCAATGCTATTACAACATTAATTCCACTGAGAATAGAATAGTTTAAATTAAGCAGGGATAAACAGAAAGGCAATCAATTGAATGCTGGAACATATGATCCATATCAGCCATTGTTGGCGGTCTGTCTGTTTGTCTTCAGTAGAGCTTCCAACATTGCCAGGTTCTATTTTTAATTAGGATATTGTGTCCTGCCAAGAAAGATTTCAGTATTTGGATTCTTTTTTGACTTGCCACTTTAGAGCAGGGTAACAACATGAAACTGATTATCCACATCTTTAAATTTTTAATAATTATATATACATTTTTACATTAAAACACGTGAGTTGCATACTATTTAATTGTTCTGCTAATGGGCTTGTGTATAAAAATGCCAGCTAAATAGTCTTCAGTTATGTAATGATTGGCAAAGATGTCAGAATTGCTAAATATTCCTTTTCTTAAAAATGTCCACATTTTTTCAGGGGTCACAATGCTGGATGAGATTGACCAACATGATTGGCCCATGCTAACAGCCCAGTGCCCACCATAAACAAATAACAGAGACAGCATGCATACTTTAGGTTGTCACAGTATATATTAATATTCTCTCTGTGTAACTGATGCAAAAAGAACAATTGATGGACAGAATCCAGAACAATGTCATACATTCACTCCAGTACAGAGATCTGGGCCTAAATCCATCGTTTTTTTGCTCACCATGCCATTCTAGTTTGGACCCAGCCATATGCAAATCAGTCTTGACCCTGTGCCCCAATGGGAACAGTCCAGCCTGAACTGCCAGGCCAGGTCCTCCATGGACTGGAAACAAGCATCCTAGGAGTGGTTTCAGGCTTTCGGACTTTCAGCCCTCATCAGCCAGGATAGCTTGACTCCAGTGGCATGGAGAGCACGGGACCCACGTCTGGGCATGCCCGTCCCACTAGGGGTGACAAATGCAAAAAGAACAATTGATGGACTGGGCTCACTGTGCCACTGGAATCAAGCTATCCTAGCTGAAGAGGGGTAGAACCCCGGAACCGGTCCTAGGATGCTTGTTTCTGGTCCAGGGAGGACCTGGCTTGGCAGTTCGGGCTGGACTGTTTCCATGAGGCACAGGGTCAAGACTGATTTGCATATGGCCAGGTCTAAACTGGGGCGGCATGGTGAGCAAAAGAATGGTGGATTCAACCCAGATCTCTTGACTGGGGGTAAATGTTTCGATTTGTTCTGCATTCCGTCTATCAATTGTGTGTCGTCTGTATAACTGAGTCATAATCTTTTTTTAGCTCTCAGCACATCGGAGGCTTCTAGTTCTACAAATCAAACATCATAAAAAACGTTTCTTTTAGCTTTTAGGAATGTCATTTATTTTTTACTTTCTAGTGGTTAAAGATTTTACGATTTGTAATATTCAATGCTATTTTAGCAGAATACGTCCCATTCCTCTCTGAGCCTATGGGCATCCTGCTATTCAGCTGCTGTATATCAGAATGTGATGATCTAAGTATTATAAATGCTGTTGAACCAATTTATTATTGTATCTGTGCTTTGAAATAAGGTTTGCAACCTGCCCATTTCCAGTAATGTATTGCAGTTGCATTTATAGAGAGTTTCATACCCTTAGATGAAGGACCTGACTATATATAATAATTTATTTCTATGCCAAAAAACAGACATTTCTACTTTGAGTCACTTAAATGCCCCAAATTGCCTAGTCACCCTTTATATGTTGAGACTAAGGGGCTGATTACGATGCAGTAGGTTATGGCTCCGACCATCAGTAGAGCCATTCCTACCGCATCGTAATCAGCTGGTCGGATTCCTTTCCGACCGACCCATTAGGATGGTATCAGTCGGAAAGGAATCCTACCGGTCATTACGACTGGCTTCCGACTGGCTTGGAGAGCCCGTCCACCAGTTAGAATGACTTCAGTAATCCCAAGGGAGGCTCTTTCCGCCCGAGGGATTACAATTTCGGATTACTACGGCCTTTCTTTGCCGACCTTTCTGACATAGAAAGGCTCTAGGAAGTCGACTTTGGGAGTCCCCATGGGTGCACAGCCTCCGACTGGAGGCCGAGGGGGCACCTATTGTGCCCCCTGTTGATCCCTGTATGCCGGGATGAACTGCACCTCGCGTTTTACAACGAAAGCATGCATTCCGTTTTGAATGCATGCTCCCATTGTAAAGAATAAGAGTGCTAATTGATTGGTCGGGAGCCAACAGGAGGTTGGTCAGGACCACCAACAGGAGTCCGGTCGGTCCCAGTACCGAAACGATGTCGGGTGGACTTAAGTCTGAGTGACATCGTAATTCTGCCCTAATTTGTGAAACTCCCCTTAGCTTTTACTTTTTTAGGTTAGTCACGTGAGTCACTGATAGCATTTCTGGGTGCATGTACATTATTTATTAGGATTAGTTCTCTCATTTCTCTACAGGATAGCCACTTGCAAGTTGAGATTTTTTTATCTTAATCTTTTTGCATCCTTTTCCCTTTAAACCAATGTACCCCTGACACAAACAGAAGGGATATATGATGTTACAACGCATACTTTTAGCACGCATACCATTACCACAGATTTTTTACAACGCAGGTCATGTTACAACGGATACCTTTACAACGCAATACACTACAACGCAGATACTATTACAACGCATACCATTACAACGTAAGTATAGGTAAGTATATAATATTAATATATATTTCAAATAATTATTTTTGTAATATTTAATTCAATTAATCATTATTTAATTATTAAAAAATTATATTAATGAAATTAATTTTATGTTTATTATTTGTAAATATATATTAAAAAAACCCTGTACCCCAAAACCGAAACCCAGCCCTAAAACCTAAAAATACCCCTGTACCCCAAAACCCAAACCCAACCCTAAAACCTAAAAATACCCCTGTACCCCAAAACCCAAACCCAGCCCTAAAACCTAAAAATACCCCTGTACCCCAAAACCCAACCCAACCCTAAAACCTAAAAATACCCCTGTACCCCAAAACTCAAACCCAACCCTAAAACCTAAAAATACCCCTGTACCCCAAAACCCAAACCCAACCATAAAACCTAAAAATACCCCTGTACCCCAAAACCCAAACCCAGCCCTAAAACCTAAAAATACCCCTGTACCTCAAAACCCAAACCCAACCCTAAAACCTAAAAATACCCCTGTACCCCAAAACCCAAACCCTCCCCTAAAACCTAAAAATACCCCTGTACCCCAAAACCCAAACCCAGCCCTAAAACCTAAAAATACCCCTGTACCCCAAAACACAAACCCAACCCTAAAACCTAAAAATACCCCTGTACCCCAAAACCCAAACCCAGCCCTAAAACCTAAAAATACCCCTGTACCCCAAAACCCAAACCCAGCCCTAAAACCTAAAACTACCCCTGTACCCCAAAACCCAAACCCAGCCCTAAAACCTAAAACTACCCCTGTACCCCAAAACCCAAACCCAACCCTAAAACCTAAAAATACCCCTGTACCCCAAAACACAAACCCAATACCCCTAATAAATGTAAATTAAAAAAGATAAACTTACCTATAAACTAACCTAAACTTACGATGTAATGGCATGCGTTGTAATAGTACCTCCGTTGTAGAGTAATGCGTTGTAAAGGTATCCGTGGTAATGGATCCTGCGTGATAATGGATCCGTGGTAACGGTACTTCATGCTAAAAGTTGCGTTCTAACAGTTACATACCAAACAGGAGTTGTCGAATAATTGCATTTACAGCATCCTAATTGAATAAGCTAATCATTGTACTTTGACCCACATACTCTTTAGCTTAGTTTTCTATGCATCGTTTCTAAAATGAATTAAATCTCATTTGACGTTAGGCTTTTTTTCTGTTGTTCTCCCTGCACAAAACAGTAAGTGGCCCAGGATCAAACCATTAATCAAAGTACCGATATACTCCATCTGAAACATTTCAAAACAGCTCCCCGGGCTCGTGCTCCTCCCAATTGAACAATTATAATTCACATCTCACTGTTATTGGTATTTCAAAAATCTGACCTTGACGTCGTCGAGCTTTTCCAATCTGCAGCTGTCAGACTAGTGGTTATGGCTGACATACAATGATTAGACCGCATTTCCCCCACTCTGCCTTCAGTCCCCTGGCTGACCATCTGTGCCAACTAATAATTCACTTCTCGAACTTTCTTCTTGCGCGCATAATGTCATTCAGTCTGGTAATGATTTCTTAAGGGTTCTACTTCTGTCCATCCTCTTTGTGTTAAAACACAAATTTTTACTTTTCTATAATTCATGATTGTGTGTAACGATTTGATTTTATTGCAAGAGAGGATTGTGAAATATTTCACCAACCAAAAGAAACGTATTGATTTTTATTCATACAAAAGTAGAGAGAAAGTAGTGAAAGCGACACCACAAAATACCAATAAAAGAAGGTAAAGGAGATTAGCAATATACTTTCATTATCTGTTTTGAAAAAGTTGGCGTTTTCCCGCAAAATAAGACACAATGCCAACAATATTATTAAAAACAGACAGTCGTAATTCCTTAGGCGATAGATATGCCTCTACAAAACTCTTGCGTGTCAATAAGCCAAACATGCTCCAAATTTTAAATTCACTTACCTTGAAGCGGTTGATTAGATCGTAGCGCGTGAGCAGCTCGTAGAAAATGAATTTCAAAGCATGTTCTCCACTGGCATCATTTAGCGCAAACACATCAAAGGACCACTTGTCTACATTCTGCCAGGGGAAGGAAGATTATGCTCAGATTAGTTCACACAGTCGCTATTGTTGACATGTATTTGTGTTTTAGTCATACTCATACACACACACACACAAAGTAGGATTAGAGTGAAAGGTCCCAGTAATGGGGATCAGTCAATTGCAAGTTCTGGAATTTATATTTTAGAAATAAACCCTAGCTTACATTTTCTGGCTGAAGGAGTTTCAGTTATCAGGCTCTTTTTTTATTGAGCAGAAAAATAGAAAGAAATTCATTATATCCCTGTAAATACACAATATAAAATCGGCAAATATTTAGGGAAGGGATAAATTAAAGTTCAGTGTAACAACAAAACATTTCAATCATAATAAAACATTAGCAAGAAGTAAAATCTCATCCCCCTTTCGGGGATACCCATCCCTACCTTTTGGCATAAAAATTATATTATAGTTCATTGCATCATAAATAAAGATCTAATCATATTATTTAAGTACTAAAATCAAAAAACGTCATAGTAAACCAATGAAGGAATAACCAACAAGGAACAATTGTGTAGAGATAGAGTGCAATACATTGCAGGAAAAAAAAAGAAAATAAAGTTATCAGGCTCTTGAGGTTTAGGCAGTGTACCCCACTTGCACACGGCAACTGCAAAGTTGTATGAAATTCTGTTAATCATTTGTTTATAATTGTTAGTAATTCTGTTTCTCATTTAGTAACATTTTAAAACACAGCTGTACGTGTCTTGTTATGAATATCACCTTCAACCAGTTCTGTCATTTCATCCAACAGCACTTGGCATGTTGGGGTTTGAGCCAAAATTGAAAGGGTTAACATCAAAACGACAAGCTCCACAGAACAACAAGCTGGTGCCTGGCAAGTGAGAAATGGCTGATAGTATCATGTGTCATAGTGAAATGCAAAATCAAATTGAGTTCCTTACTGTCAAACCTTTTTTTATTTGATGCATTCAAGAGTTAACCATTTCCGTATGTGTGAAGGCAGAAATAGCTTTTTTAAATTCAAATGCAGGTGCTGTGCTGATAATGGCTAACGTAGAAAGACGTCCCAATGTGAGCAGCGGCACATGCACATGCCTGAATAGCCACTGGAAAGCTGATGCTAGATGCCAGCCACCATGCTATAATGTTAAAATGGTGGCTGTCAACCAAAATGGAGTCCCTTTATATGTTGGGCTATATCATAGCCAAAAGGTAGCCAAAACCTGCTTCCCCAGAGACCCCGGTGGGCAGCCCTCCCTCTGGTCGGCTGCTCCCCTCAGCCCACTACTTGAATCCTTAATATCTAAGAGAAAATTCTCACCTGATTAACTTGCAGACACTAACACATTTTGTACTTCACTTCATATTACTTCATCAGCATTCTTCAGTCTTCCTTCACCTCCCACAAGCTCCTCTGAACTTTGGCCTGTCATGTCCGAAGCTCCCCTAAAGGCTCTCAACCACCAACTGCTCCCTCAAGCAATAGAGGAACACTGATCCTCGCAGATGGGAGAAAACACCTCTGTAAATACAGGCAGGCTCCTAATGTGTTGGCGGTAGCTCTTGAATCGTCATCTCCCTCCAACTACACCCAATGTTGGCAAGGATGGTAAACGTAACAAGAAACTTCACAAAGTTGATAAATTCCAGTTTTACCAAGTTGTCACACTGCTACCTTTCTTGCTAATTTCTTCATTGGGGTACATCACCATACTTAAAATACATGTGATCCATTCTGATTTCAAATCATGGTGCTATTCAACCCCCCTCCTCCAGGGTTTTGTACTTCTCTCCACACTCTTAAAGGATTCCCTCCCCTCTGTCCCCCAAAAATCAATCAGATCACAAGTGATTATGCACATGCTCCTGAAGCCGATGTGATTGAGTCTCTTAATCCATCTACCACACAAACGCTCAACTTTCCACCTTTCTAAAACACTCAAAAACTATGTGTTAAGGGCTGGCATCTTTTCTGCTCTTCTTTCCAAAATACCCAGTGAATTTCTGGTTCAACCCAGCTGTTCCACACCCAGTGCCATGGCCAAAAAACACAGAAAAAAATGGATAACAGGAAATATCAGACCCTAGAGGAAACTCATAGACAACAAGACATCAGGAAAAACATGTGAGGGCGGATAAAAGCCCCTAGAACAGGAAACAGAAAATAAAAGGAGCCAGGAAACCTCGAGTAGGAAATACAGCAATGTCATAACAGCTGCTAAGAGATATCCTGCTGTATTTGTAACAAGGCTAAAAAACACACACAGGCATAATACAAATTTAACAGAGTCTCACAACATGGCATGTGGATTCAGGAGAAACGAGCACTAACAAACAAAAGTGGGCATGTGGGGAGGCCAGACGTGGGTTCAATGAAAAGACTAGGGCACAAGGGTCATCACATGCAAGGGCACAAAACTATTTGCTGCAAAGTCATAGCTCTTCAGAGAGCAATAACACTTAACACCTCAGGAATATTAGCTGGATTGTGCCCAAAGAGCACAGCAAGAACAGATGCTATACTGTGTTGCTGGGAGAGCTCTTTCTATTTCTTACTAGGCTATTAGACTGTGTGACATACAGGTGATACACAGGTCAATATGGTCTCCAAGTCGGGTGACTTCTGGGCTACTTTAGAAAACGAAATCAATCCAAGGGGTCAAAGACTGCTACAGATGGATATACTTCATAACATAATTATTTCCCAAATGCACCTTTTGGATAGGGAATTATTGATTTATATATTTGTACAGTAGAGACCAATTTAATCATACTGAGGGCCTGAGGTAAGAACTTTCCATTTGCAAAAAATGGTCGCAAAGGGCGCACCAACTATTTTTATTTGCTAACAGAAAGGAATTTTGCGAACCGACTTATGTACTAAATGGCCGGTTCACACAATTCAAAATCTTAGTGGGTCGCAACTCGACCTACCTCATTAATATGCATGAAACAGGTCGCAAATTGCATCCCACTACGAATGGCTAGTCACAGGCATGTGTCTTGCTGGGGTCTGGGAGTCTCCTGGGGACCCTATCCCGTTTGTGAATGGCTTACCACCAATTTTGAATTGGTGGCAAAATATTAATGTTTTGCGACCAGATTTCAGTTTCAAAACATTAATGATTACCTTAAGGAATCAGTTATTGAAAGAGACACTCTTAACACACCGCTCCAAAATAGCGATTCCTTAATGTTTACCCTTTGAACGATTTCAAAAAACCTTATCCAAATCAATAAATAAGTTTAGTACATTATAAAAAGTGTGTTAGCAATGGTATTTGAGGGTTTGCAACAGTTACAACATTTTGTACATCAGGCCCTAAGAGCACTCTAAAATTGCCAGATTGCAGATGTGGTGTAATTTATAAATCAATCAAAGGGGAAACAACGTCTTTGGAGCATTTTATCAAAAGAGGTCAGAAAATATTTTTCTTTTGTGGGTTAGCAAGCCTCTTTGCAGAGGGAGCTCTATAAATGATAAATGGTTTCTGCTATATGAGATGGTCAGTGAGGGATTTTTGCAGTGTAATTTTATGTTATGTGAATTAGTAAATTGCCTGTAAGGGTATCCAGGCGCTAACCGGGGCAGTGGGTCAGTCTCTGTACTAGAATAAAAGTAAATACCGCAAGTCAGGGGGAATACGATGAAATGTTGGAGCTGCACGTGGCGAAGGCTATAGACAAGGAGTCCACCTCATGATTGAGAAGTGATGGCTACAAAGTTCTCTGTTTGAAGATTCCAATTATGGGATAACAGTATCAGATGAGGGCCAGGAATGAGGTGAATGCGCAGGCACATGCTCATGCCTCAGTACTGACTGTGTGTTTGTGTGTGTCCAAATACAGTGCAGTTATATTTGCTAAAGATTTATTATAACCTACCCTGGTATCTAGGCGCACCTGGAGTTTGAACAGTAAATACACATTCCACCATGACCCTCATTTATATACTATATATATTGCTACGACATGCTATGTGTTTACCACACAATGTGAGCATGTTTAGCCCACAATGTGAGGATCTGATTAGTGTGTGTGTTTTCATAGATGAGTTGAACTGTATCTGGATACCAGTACTGGATAAGCACTGGTCAGGATGAGGCAACCAACTTAACCAACTGTGCCTTTCTGATGCTAGCCAGGGTCACATGACTCTGCTGATGTGGGTTGTGTATTACTCACAGACATGGGGAAAAGGGCTTAGTGGGACAAGATGGGCCATCCTGGCAGGCTGGTTAGGGAAGAAGTTGTTCCTAGCACTGAAAGTAGCCTCCTCTACTAAAACCTGGGACTTGGATTATTTTCTGCAAAACTGCTCTGAGAACTTACAGGAGACCGGGATCTACCTGCAAGGCGACCCAACGAAGGAGCAACGCTTATGAAACTGACTTCTTTCTTCTCCACAGCAGCAAATCCCTTTCAGTGGGACCTCTCAATGATCGTACCCACCCTCGTGGAGCCCTCTTTGGCTACAGCCTGTAGTTTCATTCCCCTGGGGTATTGTGAGCTGTAGAAAAACTTTTACACTAGAATGCAGAATTCTTTACAGGGCTCAACAGCAACCAGCACTTCATTAGCGATGATGACCTCCTCAGCCTAAAAAATCAGAGATTCCTGCTTGGATCTCTTCCCGCCATCATTGGCTGCTTCTCTGAGACTTTATCCATCAGCTCTTTTTCATCGACTACTTCATCACGGCTACAGCCTGCTATATGGTCCTGCTGAGGACTCTACCTTCTCCAAGAAATCTTCACAGATTTTTTGTAAGTCTAAAGGTAAGTGTTGACTGGGGCAAACTTGGTGACAGCTTCGGGCACTCACTCCATCCTAACTTGTGACTTTACCCCGGGCATGCATGACCAGAAGTCCACAGTTGGCACTTTGTTATTTTTGGCAGTACTTTTCACTAAAAACGTAAATAATTCATAAGTCTGGTACGACGGATTAGATATAATTTGTTTTGGTGCCATATTATTTATTGAATTGTACTCTAGTTTTAATTTGGGATTTTTCTTGTGTTGTGTTTTCACTTTACTACTGCTTGTGTGCTGCATAAATACTTTTCACATTGCTTTTATGAGAAGCCTGACTGATTTGTGCCAAACTATCAGAAGGTTAAACACGGACTCATTCAGTGATTTTCCTGGTTCACTCTGACAAGGATTATGGTTGCTGCCTGAGTGGGGCTTCCACCCACCTCAATCAATACCCTCATTTCTTACAATGTGTAACTATGTAGGTTTCAGTTATACCAAGCTGTTGTGACAGGTCTGTTGAACTACCACCAACCATGATGCTATGTAGGGGCGCAGTGGGGAAAAATCCTTTGACATACACTCAAAACACCAGCCGCCGGCATCCTCTACAAATGTACTGTGGCAGGCTCTAGCAGATTGTGTTAGTTGCCTGTGTGTGGTGACATCAGGACTTGCATTGCCTCAAAGTCCCAAATCCAAACGCAAAGCTAAGAGAGATCACAACTTCATCACATCCCTCCCGTCCCCAACATGCCCAGTAGCAGGCAGGTGAAACAATACTTGTAATGCCATAAAGACATTGTAGTGTTTAACACAATTTTGTCAATTGAACACATATACCTATCAATCATATCTATATTGAGCCTTGTTTATTTGACCTTTTACTGGGGCACTGTCACAACCTGCCTTTCTGCCTACTTGCCGGCCCAGAGGAGGAAGGGCCACAACTATGTCAGCTGGCGCCAAAGTGCCGGAGCACCATATAGCCTAGTAGGGCATCCAGCAGCGCAGGACACACTCGGTGCGTACCAGGGTACGGCTCGGGGCCAAGACCGGGCCAAAACTGGCCCGTCCTAGCCCGTTAGAGTCCGGAAGATGCTGGGCCCACCCTCTTGGTCTCTCGGTTTCTGGGTACGTGAGAGTGTAAGCACCTGGATCAGGTATATTACAAGATATAGGAATCGCTGTTTACCAGCACCCTTTGCATTGGCATTGTGAGGAGGGGGTTGTCCAGACCATAAGACCCAGAGACTCCCGCTTCCAGTGTCACAGAACATGGGCCTGGAGGTGCCATCAAATATCGGTTGGGCTTTTGCTGCTCCACTGGGTGAAGAGCTAGCAACCGGGCTAAGAGCAGCTGGGGTGGGACATTCTTTTGGTTGGAGTTGGCTAGAGTTGGCCCCAGGACACACTGTACCTTCTTCGTTTGGTTGGGAGCAAGAAACCCATCTTGACTTCAGAGAAGAGGGTTGATACATCACTGTGAGTAAATGTTTCTGCGTACCTCTAAATCAGTGATCCCCTGTGTTTTTAAATACTTGGAGGTTTTTTGGGAGTAGACCGTGGGGAAAAGAAAGGCGGCGTCCATTGACAATACGCCCCATTGGAATAAGAAAGCCACTATTGACTCTTTTCTGGCAAAAGTGGTATGGGCCATCTCAAAGGAGATTGATAGAGCAGGAAGAAGACTGTCTTTGGGTCCTGTCTGCCTTCCACCACCCCCGTTTGAGGAGCTTGCATTTAATGAAGCTTCTAATCCGCAACCTCCAAACCTACTAGAAACTTTGGATCCCATTACTGGCGTTTTATTACCCCATCACCTGTCCTAACAGATGTGACCTCTAGTATACCTCTCCCTGACCCTCCTGGCATTACTGGTACTACTGGCAAAATGAGTAATGGTGGTAGGGAGACACCAGCCACCAAACAAGGAGTGGCACCACATGGGAATACAGCTCCAAAGAGGTTGCGAAGAGCTACGAAGAAAAATGAGCCCCAAAGAAGAGGGGAGGAACATGTAACATCAAATAACTGGTAGACATGGGGGACTTTTTTGGGGATTCTCTAAAGTATAACATTACATAGGTGTTGATGGGTATGTTGTTTCAGTGTTGGGACAAAATGAATAAGGGCTTGTCTGATTCCTGAGATACCCTCGAGAGAATGGAAGGAATATTGAATACCATCAATGAAATCTCTTCCATCTCAGTCTCTTCTGCACAGGCAGTACAATCTGGAACATCTTTGTGACCTAATTTAAATCCTGCACCATTACCTAATAGACACCGGAGGGAGAGGGGGGGGGGGTGCGGAGGGGGGGTCAGGTACATGAAGCAGTTTGCCAGAGGGCTCCTCTTAGTTTTGCTATCCCCAAGTTAGGGGTGGGAATGGGGATTTTGGTGAGCAGGGGTATAGTGATTAGCGCCCTTTGCAAAGTGTGCATGAGACATCCAGGGAAAGTTCATCCATTAAAAATAGCCCTAGATTACCAGTTATTGATCTTCCCCCAGCTTGCTGCCCCTATACCATGATCCTGACTAGGGTTCCTCGGTTGGGTGCTCACAGTAAGGAGCCCACGAGTAAATTAATCAACAAAGTGATGAATTGGCTATGTAAAAACAGCAGATTCAATGTGGGAGATCACAGTCAAATCCTGATGGCAAGGAGGGTTTCTTGGATCGGCCGAACTAAGAAATCATTTGAGGGAGATTGTGTGATCATCTCATTTGGATCTTCAGAGCGTGCACGTAACAGCTTGAGACAATCTGTCCAGTATCCTTTTTATGCTTCGGGTATTAAGCCCCTTCCACTGGGTTTCTTTTATAGATCTGCATCTTACCCTGTAAATAACAGCCCGGTTCTAGGGCCGGGAGGGAGTGTCTATGCTGGGGGGAAATAGAGGTAACACCTAATTCCTTTGCCCCCCTGTCAGATCTTAACGGTTTAGACTGACATAAGATGGGCAATTGTAATAGCATAGTGCAGGGTACATCCGCTAGAATTCTAACACATGAAAGTAAGATCAGTGAGCAAGAGTTGGGTGCAAAGGAAGGACATCTTTATAGCAGTCCCTACCACATTAGTTAACTAGACCCCCATGGGTAAGTCACTGCTTGGCACATACCCTTTAAGCAGGAACAAGAAGGAGACCTAAATGTCATCTCCTGGAATGTGGAAGGATTAGCCTCCAAATTTAAAGATGTTAGATGGATCCAATTTATTAGAGCATTTAATATTATCTGTATCCAGGAGACAAGGTTTAGTTATCTTCATAGCCCTTAGGCTTCGTGGTTCTGTAAAGCAGGCACAGGGCCTTAAATTGGTAGTAGGGAGAGCGATGAGGCTAACATTAATTAACTTTTATAATACCAAAAGAAAGAAGCAGGATCGTTCTAGTCTGTCGGAGTTAGGCAGGCTCATGGAATCGCTCCATGGAAATGATCTCCCTCAGGAGAATATTACGTTGTTAGGAGACTTTAACTGTCATGTTTGCCGAAATATGGGTCAGTCTTCCAGAGATTCCCTAATATGCATGGCCATAGAAGACCCACATATGGAACACTCTCCAGATGGCCATGATCTAAATGCAATTTTAGATACCTTCGGGCTAATAATTACATTAGATAAGGTGCCTAAACCCCCAAACTGTATGCAGCCGCCATCTTATAAAGGGAGAGGTTGTGCAACAACTATTGACTTTATCTTTTGTCTCTACTCTTGGAGTGCTACATATCTTCTTCTAAAATGTTGTGTTGCCCCTTTAGTTACCATAACCCCCTGAACTTGGCACTTGTGTTTCAGGGCATCCAGGTAGCGCCAGACGATAGGAATAAGGGTACACTACTAGCCATAGATCAGGGGAGGCATTTACGAGGGATATTAATGTTTTTAATCATTCGCTTTTTAAATTGTGGCAACAGCAGATAATAAAGTGTTTAGATATGTCACCCTCAGAAGCAAAAATAGTAAGTTAATTTATTGTCATTGCTGAGTCGGTTGCAAGTTTGTTAACCATCTCTGGGGCTTCTACTTGGTCAGATAATCCAAGATGGTTTGACAGCGAGTGTTCCAAGCCATACAGGAATCTCAAACTAGTCCTGAAACAGTCCCCTCATATTAGATCCTGGGTGGCTAGTTGTTGGCGGAACTATAAAAGGGCCATTAAGGAATGGAGGAAAAAGCTACAAAAACAAGCATGGGAGGAGTTGCTACGAGCTGGCAATTTAAAGGATAGCACTCTTTTCTGGAAGGGCATTAACAGTCCCTGTTTTTCCAAACCAGATATGCTGAACTTATGTCATCATATTACTGCTGACCAATAGAAGGCTCACTTCCAGACTGTTTATAATTTTGGTCACGAAGAGGGAGTCACTCATGATTCATAGACCCTGCCCTGCAAGGGGCCCATTAACTTCCTTCTTGATGAAGTTAGATTAGGTATAGAGGGAGTGTCTCGGAACAAGGCCCCAGGACCTGATGGGATTCCTCCAGACCTGTTCTTGAACAATATTGAGGTGTGGGCTCCGGTTCTGACAAGGGTTATAAATGCTTTAGCGTAGACAGCTATGCTGCCTTCATGGTCTACTGCCACTATTGTACTGATTTTTAAAAAAGACAGGGATAACCCCCATTGTTATCAGCATATTTCCCTCATTGACTCTACAATGAAAATGTTGGTAAGGGTGATATTAAATAGGCTTGCTGAGTGGGCAGATAATAAACAAACTATATTGGAGGTGCAATATGGCTTTCGTATAGGTAAATCTACAGTAGACCAGTGTCTGAAGCTCTATCTTTTAATCTCAAAATATACGGTTGCCAAAGAGGGTTCACTTTCTCTGTGTTTTATGGACCTGACAGCAGCATTTGATTGAGTGAACAGGAATAAATTGTGGATGATATTGGGTGAGATAGCAGTCGAGCCTGCAATTATAAATGTTTTAATGACTCTCTATACTGACACCTCTGCTGCAGTTAGGTTTATTAAAGAAGGAGGACTTACTGACAATTCGAATTGTACCAGAAGGGTGCGCCAAGGGTGTATCCTTGCTCCATTTCTTTTTACGCTATATATAAACGGCCTAGAATCTGCATCGACATCTCTACACACAGATATACCGAGAATAGGCAGGACCTTAGTGCCTGTTTTGTTGTACACGGATAACGCTGTTCTTTTAGCGCCCTAATAGACAGCCTTGTTTCTTTTATGAATGGGCTGGACCTGTCCCCAAATTTTTCTAAATCATTTGTGATGGTGATAGGTAGTGGAGGGCCAACACTAAAGATGTATTAGGCAGGCTCATATAGTCTAGTTAAGGTCGCATTTTTTCATAAACTAAATTGGAAAATTTTGAAAGAGGGGAAGCTAAGGGATATGAAAAAATCTCTGGGCGCAATTGCTAATTATGCACACAGAATAGGTACATGGTCCCCAGGGGTGATTTTAAATTTGTATCGGTCCTTTTGCACCTCTAGGGTTTTGTATGGTGGAGAGGTCTGGGGGTAATTGGCGGTTGATAAAATCCAAACGGCGCAAAACAAATTTTTAAGATGGATGCCGAGAGTACCTCAGGGCACTCTGTTTTACACTGTACACAATGAATTAGCTATTAGTTACATATCCGATGTAGTCACTGTTAAGCCCCTGTTGTGCTGGTTGTATATCTGGTCTAACGACGAGGCATCTTTTCATGAGGCATTTATCCGGGATTGTCTCTCACTTGACAATGCTCTCAAAATTTCCGTGGCTGAGGTATATAAAGGAAACTTTATCAGGCCTGGTGAAGAGCTGATATTTTTACAAAGCATGACTAACTAAGGAAACAGGATGAAAATCTGGTCAAAGATTTGTTTCTTAAAAACGCCATGGCAGACCGAGAGAGCATGGAATTCAGAAAATTTATGGTGAGAAGCTAATAGTTTTTTTTATTTTACCTATCAGAGTTTTCACTTCCTTTTTTAGAATTTTCTAGTTTACACACATTCTAATGATGGGATAGGCTGCTCCGGATTGCAGTTTCTGGACTTCATCTGTCCAGATAATCGGGGTAAGGGTTCTCCAGGGTTGGGGGGTGGGTTGTTGGGGCACTGAGTTTGGGGTGGGAGCATAGGGGTGAAAAAATAAAAAGTGTCTTCATTTGCCTCAAAATAATTACATCAGTCTCAATAGGTATGGAACCTCGATGGATCTGGTGCTGCTCTTCTCTTTGTCTTTTATGGGTATGAGGTTGTGGATTTGAACCACCATTAGCTCCATACAGATTTTGCCCTGGAATGTCAATGGCCTGCATGTAAGACCAAGAAGAGATAAGATTTTGCAATATCTTAGGGATTCCTCCGCGCAGGTCATTGTTCTCCAGGAAACACATTTTCTCAAAGAGGAGACCATCAGTATTTTTAAGAATAAAAGATGAGTTGGCTCAAATGTCAGTACAAATCAGTCTGTGACTATTAGAGGGGTTTTCATTTTATTTAAAAAACAATCTGAGGCTCGATTATATACCAGTTAGTTGACCCATGTGGCAGATGGGTCATTTTGAAAGTTATTATCTTGGGGTTCCAATTTACCTTGGTTGGTTATTATGGACCCAATCAAGATGATCCTTCTTTTCTCAAAACCATCTTTTCTCACCGGTTAGATTTTCCAGACCCGGTAGTTATAGCTGAAGATTTCAACATCGTACTTAATCCCATTTTAGACAAATTTCCAAACAACAGAGCTGCTGTTCTATCTAAATCGCGGCTTTACCTACAAGATATGATTGTGCAAACTGGTCTCTCTGATATTTGGAGAGAAAGATCTGGTCATCAGCTGGGTGTTTCCTTTTGAAACAATAAATACCCTCATAAATCAAGGATTGACTATATCTTGATTAGTCAATCTCTAAGGGGTAGAGTAAAGCACATTACCTATTTGGCATCCCATCTTTCAGACCACTCCGGCATTTTAATACACTTCAATTGGCCACAGTCTCACCAAGTTAGATCATGGTCTTTTGACCGATCCTTACTCTTTGAAGAGGAAGAGATATCTTTCTTATCACAGGAAAACAAATACTTTTTTAAAGCAAATCTGGGATTCCTTAAAGGCATTTTTGAGGGGTCAAATTACAAGCAGGATGAGCTTTAGAAATAAAAAATATATAAAGGGGAGACTGTGTCAATTGAGGCTAATTTGAATGCAGTAGAGGTAACCTTAATAGTCAGGCTGAACCCGAAATACAGCAAGAATATTTGATTAAATTAAATAAATTGAAAGACCAGCTGGAGAGTTTATTCTGCATACTAGGCTTATTCGAAAATGGGATGCAAGTTTGATTGCCCACTTTGAATATGGTGAAGGGGCAGGCAAGCTCCTAGCTTGGAAAGCCAACTCAGTTTGGTTACAAAATCAGATTAAAGAAATTGTTATTGAAGGCAAAGCTGTCACTCTCTCTTCGGATGAAGAAATTGGAGACATCGTCTTTAATTTCTTTCAAGATCTTTACTAAGATGATAACGTAGTAGATAAATTTAAAGCCAAGTATTGGCTGGATACAATTTCACTCTCCTCCCTGAAACCTGAACAGCAGGATTATTTAGATGAGGACTTTACGCAAGAAGAAGTTAGGAAGGCTATATTTCTTTGTAAGAGAGGGAAGGCTGTAGGGCCCGATAGGCTTCCAGCCGAGCTCTAATTATTATTGTGCAATACGATTGTTCCTACATTGACAAGGCTCTTCAATGAGATACTACAGGATGGCCTAAAGCTCCCAATATCTTGGAATGATACCACAGTCATTGTGATCCTGAAACCTGGAAAAACCCCATCGAGCTGTGGGTCATATAGGTCCATTTCGCTCTTGATTGCGGATTACAGAATCTTCACTTGAATTTTGGTGGCCAGATTAGGGCTTGTGGCTGGCAATATTCTTCATTCTGATCAGAAGGGCTTTGTCAAGGGAAGGCAATTAGCGGACCTTACCTACGATCTTATAAGAGCAATTGACCTGGCTTCTACGTATTCACTCCCCATAGCTGCTATGACTTTGGATGCTACAGAGGCCTTCAACAGGGTTAATAGGATTTACTTGTTGGAGGTCTTGGGAAAGTTTAAGTTAGGAAGAATGTTTTGGCAAACTGTCCAATTTATATACCAGAAGCCAACCCCTAGACTTCTGGTCAATGGTAACATCACCAAACCCTTTAAGATATCCAGGGGGACCAGGCAGGGCTGCCCACTCTCCCCTCTCCTTTTTGACCTATATATTGAGCTGTTTGCTCAACAGCTCAGGGTAGATCTTAGTATTCAGACTTTCAAGTATGGAGATTGGGAGAGGAAGGTGGCCCTGTACACAGATTATATTTTAGTTTTGTCTGCCGATCTGTCGACAGCTTTTCCAGCAGTGATTGTTTTGGCACAAGACTTCTGGCTGGTCTCGGGTTACTAGATCAGTGCTGCAAAGACCATAATTTTGGCCTAGAATCTAGAGAGGACTTATCATCAGATCAATTCCAATGTGAGATATTTGGGGATTAGAATCGTCCAAGATATAACTAAGATAGCTGAGGTAAATCTAACTTTGGTGGCTAAAGAGTGTCAGAAGCTAATGAAGTCCTGGGCCCATCTCACCTTAACCATTCTTACGAGAATTTGGTTAACCCCTTCCATGCTCATGACGAGCTCAGCTCGTCATGAGGCACAGTGGAGCTGTGCTGATGACGAGCTGAGCTCGTCATGAACAATGGGGAATCTCAGGTAACAGCACAGGAGGGGAAAATGCACAGCAGCGATGTGGTTAAGATGACGATATTACCTAAGGTAACCTTCTGTTCAATTGTATCCCTCTTCATTTAAAAAAATCAAATATAGATAAGCTACAGCAGGACATACATTCCTTTGTTTGGGCTTATAAAACAACAAGATTAGCCTGGAAAAAGTTGAGACATAGGAGAGAGATAGGTGGCCTTGCTCTGCCAGATTTGCAGCTTTATGCTTGGGCTTTTCAGCTTTCAGACTCACGTATGCTCCTGAAAATGCCAGTAAGCATGGGAGCATTTGAGATGTTCCTAGCCATGCTTAGGGGAGCTGATATACCTGAGGAGGGCTATCTGTTTAAATTTATAGACCCAATTTTTTTTTAAAAGGTTTAGCTGAAGGTTCTTTAGGGTCTTGCCAAAACATGGACCACACTTAAAAGCATGGTAGGACTCAACTATTTCTCTAGCTTGGCCCCACTTTGGTATTCTCCCGGTGCTCCGCAGTGTCTGAGAGACAGACTAGCACTACCTCTCAGAGAAGCTGGGTTGTTGGTCTGGGGGGACCTGGCCTCGGAAGGCACTCTTATTTCTTGGGAACAACTCAGACATAGAGTTGGAGAAGACCTTTCAAGGTTTAAATATTTTCAATTGAGGAGTTGGGCCCAATCACAGCAAATCCTTAAAAATCTATAGAAAGTGGCAACATCCTAGAACATCAGCTTGAGGCTAAACCACCCGAGAGGAAGGAGGATTCTTTTCGGTACCCAGCCATAGTGGAGACCGTAGACGGTGAATTTAAACTGGCTGATGAACTGTGGGGGGAATTTTTACCTGACCAACATTGTGACTATCTGTGGCAGAACTCTTGTAAGATCCTGCATGATATAGTCAAATCAGCTTGGCTGAAAAGAAATGATTTGTTTACTATTCATAGGGCTTATTTCTCCCCACAAAGTCTCTCCAAAGTTTTGAAAGGCCCACCAGTTAGTTGTGCAAATTGTGGTTTGGTTGGAGCCTCAGATATACATAAGTTTAAATAGTGCTCTGCTTTGACTACCTTTTGGAAAAGTGTTGGCAAATTTTTTGTGGACATCTTGGGTTGCCCAATACAGATAGACTTGCCCTGATCATTTTTGGCTTCACACATCAAGTTACTGGTCCATCCAGATCCCTGCTTTTTTATGTAATTTTGTTAGCCAGGCGACAAATATGCAAACAATGGACAGAATCTACTCCTCCCATTTATTCTGGCTGGTTGACCTCATTGCTTGAGACATCTAAGATGGACTTAGCCAGATTTGGCAGCGGAAAGAAGACAGCATTTTGGGACTTGTTAAAATGGGCCCAGAACCAAATAATTAATTGAATTTGATGTTGGGTATTTTTTCGGTAAAGGGTCCTATGATTAAGCTGCTGTGGCACTCTTTGGACTAAGTCGGTTACTCCCAGTTTTCTGGAAGTATTATGACGATTATCTCCAGGCTCTTATGAGCTTAATAGAAGAATTACCTCACCTGGTATTAGCAACATCCAAGACTGTCAATATACCTGTAGGCGGGTCTTCCTCGAGGTTTCCATTTTCAAATGCCTACTCTTCCCAGATTACTGAGTAAAGGTATGGACAGCTTGAGTGTGAAGCAAGGCTGGTGGCGAATGAGGACAAAAAAAAAATATATATATATTTTTACTCCACAACAAGTCAATTCTTTTAGATTAAAGTTGTGTGTTGGTGAAAGATTTCAAAAGGTACAGATTCTATGGTCATGTGCACAAAGCAATATATGGGCATTTACCTCTGTTTATCACCAGAAATTACTTCATTTACAACTGAGAGTTATCCACAGAAGGATACATGTCACAGACACAAATGCTTTTACCAAAGTGTAATTTTTCCCACTACTGTATACAATTATGCACTAGTAGTGCCCATGGTATGAATGTGGAGTGGGTGAATCGGAATACAGGTTACTCTACGAGTTAGTGAACGCCTACAAACTTTTGAATTTGTTCTCATCTGCAAATTCTATTCTGACAGTTTCCCATTCAAGAGTTTCTCCATGGAGAAAACGATATCTCCCGTGAAAAAAAGTTTTCCCAATGGAGACAAAAGAAGAGCAACAAATGTGAAATGCACAGTGTGCTACATTTCCCCAGTGTGGAGTTATTCCCTGCATATAATACCACAGAAGTCATGCAACATTCCTAATAGCATGTAGGTAAAGCTGAAGCTGGCACATCTTTCCATAGTACAGCTGAGAATGTTTGTGAATTCCAAACTTTTATGGTATATATTTGCCTGTGGAGAAGTCTGGAAAGAGAGAGATTCAATTATATCAATTTACGAAGAAATGACATACGTTGAAGAGTTCCTTTATGGCAATGCCTCAAAAAATGGAATCTCCCTGCCAACAAATATACTCCTGGCTACCTTGCTAGAAAAGTTCAAGACAAGCCTAAAACACACACTTACTAGCTACATGCTAGTATCCTAAGTCATATAATACACGTAATATGCACAGCGTGATTGCTTGCTATAACATTGACAAATTCTATTTGTAATATTTGTGACTGCAAATACTTGCTGACCTTGTAGGTACTAGGTAATTCATAGCCTCCGAATTTATAGCAATTCACACAGCATACATGATTTGACTGTCTATTATCACATCTTATTTCCTATTAATATTTACTGCACTAGATAAGTCTCACTTTGCTGCACTCCTCTTTCTGATGTTAGACTATACTTCAATCTGCAAATTTCTCGGGCCTCCCAGTATGGGTCATGAGCATACTTTATGGATTCCAATAAATATATAAATAAATAAGGCCATTCCTGTTCACATGCCTTATGTGAATGAACTGCATTTATGTTCTGGATTACTGTGTATACTTCCAGGGGCAGCTCCTCCGGCAGCTCCTCCACTAGGGCGGAGGAGCACGCCCCCCCCCCCACCCGTGATTATTGCCGGCCGCGATGGTTTACTTCTTGGTTCAGATAGTGCCATCTATAGTCATGATTTCAAAGAAAAAGACAACTTTTTACTTGAAAACAAAACTTGAAGTAATGAGCTCTTGAAAAAATTTCATGACCGTGCATTCCTCCTCAGACGGATTCACAGGGCCTGGTTGTGAATGCTAATATGGACACCAATGCTACAATTGCCTGGTTCAGTCTCGGGATGCTTTTTCATATTCTTTTTAATGGTAACCATCCAAATTACAGTAATTTATTTGTTTCCTAATACGACATCAGTATCAATAACTAGGGAGCTGTATGTCCTCCCAGGATTTCCTATACCCCCTCTATTGGTCCTACCTATTGATTTAACAAGTGTATATGTGTTCAACAGAAAGACACATAGTGATCCTCATAATATGGGTAACAACTGCTGACCTGCTAAGGAACTATAACTTGTACCCTATGGAAACTGAAATACACGATCCCCGTCATGCACAGTTTTCACATCAAACATTTTATTAAAAATGTTGCAGTTATGTAATGAATTATGTCATAGACAAGATCATTGCTGATGTAATATGTGGGGTAAGTAGCAGTGCATGGTGAGGGTGCGAGTTATAGTTACCTTAGGGCACGAGTTATAGTTTCTTGAAATAAGTATAACTATAACTCTTGAATTTCTGTGGTTTTGGGCATGTACAATCTGAACCTAACCATAACGTCCCTGTAACCTTTGTTTTTTTTGTGAATTTCTAAGATTTTTTTAATTCTATTTCCTAACTTTAATATTCCTTTAACCGCATCGCTGCGGCAGCTTTTCCCGCTGTGCGCGGCATTTTCAAAAATGCTGCGTTACATGACGAGCCCAGCTCGTCATCCGCCCACGGCAGGTAAAGGTGATGACGAGCTGGGCTCGTCATCCGCCTCGAAGGGGTTAACCTTTGTTTTTTCCAGCGGAATTCTAGTTTTTTTATGTTAAGTAATATTTTAATGACCGTACGGTGATCCAACCCCCTCTGCACACAGCTTTGGGCATGAACAGCAGGGGTTGGCTGCAGGGCCTAGCCTGTGGCCAGGTCCTGCATCCAACCTCCGTTACGTACCCAACCCTGTGCCTTGCATGGCCTTTGACCGTGTGCAGTGGAGTTGGCCGTAGGGCTTGGCTGCTGCTAGGCCCTGTGTCCAACCCCCATGGGCAACCCATTTCATGCACAACCTTTGGGTAATTTACGCTGCACAAAGCAGAAGGCCATGCTAATGAGGGTATGGTCCATGGGGGTTCGGCCAAGGTCTGGCAATAGGCCATGCCCTGCAGCCAACCACACACTGCAGAAGGCCGAAAGCTGGCTGTGAAAGAGGGCACCTGACCATGGGTATCTTTGGTGCATAATGCTAATATCATAATATCAGCTAGTTATTAAGTTAATAGGAAACATGAAAATGGGCAGGCTGAGTGAACAAGTGTGGAAAGGGAATGCTGTACCTATGCAAACATCTGGCTCTGTTTTTAAACTGAAATTACTAAAAACCCACACCTCCCCACATATTTTTAACCCTCTGTTTTCATGCTTTGATTAACATCGATGCTCATTTACTTCAACCTTCTCTTTAAATTCAACAGTTTCTATTTCGTCATAATGGTGTTCAGGAATGGTTCACTTTTGCCTTGAAGACAAAATGGGAGCACTCCTGTAGTTCATTAGAGCTCTGTGGAAAGCTGTATTTGATCACTAGTTAATTGAAGGCTGTTGTGATTTTGAAAGTGCATAATTCAGTCTACATGTCAGAATGTTTTATTTGAAAGTATGAGGAAGTCATTTGAGAATAGTGTCCTCATTTCAACTTTCTAAAGCACTAACCATGATTTCAATGACAAAAATAACCCACTAATTTTATTTATTTCTAAACTAAATTCTTTCTGTTTTACAGTTGTGAATCCATCAAGATGGCTTCAAATGTACCACAATTTTGTCATAAATACAAAATACTAGCATGCAGTGGTTTATTCGAAAACTAGGAAACGCTACAGTGCAAAATCAAGCTTCATATTCCTGCTGTTGTCGGAAGTACATGTTTTTTGATTTCAACACATTTTATTTGTTTTTGTTGGTACAAAGGTAGGAAAAAGGGAAGGGATATTAAAGAGGGGAAATGAACATTCGTAATGAAAGTAATGCTTGCAGTCTATGGGTACATCAGGTATAGAACGTGATATAATTGAATGAATAAAACATGTCAACATTTCAGACATGGCTTTGAGGCATTATTGGTTATATAACACAATCACTGAATGAAAAAGACGGAAAGGGGGCGATGGGAATGGGACGTTAAAAGACGCAAGGGTGCCCCAGACAGAGAGAGATAGAAGAAAGAGGGAAAGGAGAACAGGGTGATGGCATATGTGTTGTGGTGGTGGTGATGTGAAGGTCGGTATTGGAACATGTTTTAATCAGACTATCAGACTTTATTCTCACATGGCTTAGGAAGATAATGTGAACTTGTATAAATAATACCAAAGTTTTGTCTGCAAACCCAATAAAACAGGGTCCATTAATAAAATACCCCGGTAGGCTATCCATGCAACACATGTTTGAAGGCTGTGGTCATAGGGGGTTGGCAGTCTGATTCAGGTTAAAAAGAGATTTCCAAAGGACCACTTCCCCCTCTAGAATTGTGCACCCCGGCTGATGACTTTGAATCAAACTCCATATACTAAGGATAAGGTAAGCATGCCAAATTTCATAACGGTCCACGATACAGCAGCAACGCTATTAACAAATAGAAATTTTTCTTGACCTCTCTTTAACTTCATCAGATCTGTCTGAAACCTGGATTCCTCCACTGGGCTCAACGAGCTAAACACCTATCAAACACCAAGGTGATTGATCAACCAGCACCAAAATAATTTGGAAATGGACATATTATTTAAGTCCCCCTCTCCCCAGTTTAACATTTCCCTTCCTCAATGGACTTGCATGAAACTCAATACTTTAGGCGTTAGCAAGCTGAACAGAGATAAGGGACTCTTAAATTTCATGTAGATTTGGGAAAGGCACCAAACCTGTTACCATATGAAAGGTTTTGTACCCTCTGTCCTCTTAAATTTACACCAGGGTGGCGATCGCATCCTAATCAGTGGTGTGGGACCGCTGCACCGCTGGTGGTCGGTCCCAGCCCCGCTAGGATGCCATCCTAATCAGGACCAGACTGGGAACAAAAACTGGCCCTGGCAAAGTGCTGGGCCAGTTGGGGGTGTGGCCATGTTGTTTGCCACGGCCAGTTTTGGACGATTTTGTTACAGGGGCCGATATTGCAGCTATGCTGCAAAAATGGCCCTGTAACAAAAATTGCCCCAGGGGCACAAAATCTGCCCCCAACCTAGCAGTCCACCGGGGAAACGCCCGGTGCCCGCTATGGCCAGTCCGGCCCTGATCCTAATGGGGACCTAAGTTTATACATCTCCATCCCAAGAAAACACAGTCTAACAATTTCCCTTCATATTAAGAGTTATATCGTCTGGATTTTTAACGAAAGGAAATGTTATATTCCTGTTTCCATATATGTTCACCGATAGGCACAATTAGATGGTTTTAGTGTTTTCTAGAACGATCATGCCAAGACCATCACATTTGTCCTTCTGCGTAAACGCATCCAGCATCTTAAGTGCTTGCAAAAAGTAAGAACCTTATTCTTACTGCATCAAAGGTGCGATCACCTTGCAAATTAAATTGGGGGCTGATGGCTCAGGATGCTGCTTTCAATTCCAAGTCTCTATCAGTGTGGGATCCACTACATTTCAATAAAGTGATTATTTTTACAAAAAATCTGAATCCCTTAATCACTTGATGCACTTTACTTGTGTAGTGGAGAAGTGTGGCTCAATGGTTAAAGGAGGCAGACCATAAAGCAGAGGTCAGACCCGGGACCAGGGTTCAATTACCGATGCAGCAGGGTCTTGAGCCCAAAAATGTCTACGGACTCGATAATTCTCACTTCGGTGCCTGCTCGAATCACATGTTCACACTCTGCAACTCCGGGCAATAGCTTGCTTAATCTCCACTATGGCCCCCTGCGGCGGGATGCCTGGCTTTCACCTTGGTGGTGCCCAGTACGGGGTATCTCACAGGGAAAAACCAGGACGGGTTCCCAAAGCAAGCGCTTAGAAACCGTTGGTGATAATGCGCTATATAAATATAAATTACATTCACATTTACTTGTGTGTCTCAACTAATCCTGGGAGTACTTCGCGTAGTAGCATTACGTGTAGCTACGCAAAGTGCACTTTGCACTACGCATAGCTACGCGAACTGCGTAGTGCACTGTGCAAAATGTTGTTCGTACTGATTGCACAGTGCCGGATGCTTGTCCACACTGTGCAATCAGTGCAAACCGCATCTTACACAGTGCAAGCGGTCGTTTTCTGCTGCTCGAGTAGATTTCTACTCGAGCTGCAGCCTTCTCAACGCGGACTGGTAGTTTCTCATCGCGAGCTGTCGTAAGCATACGCGACCACTCGCAATGAGAAACCTGACCACCCCGTGTTGAGAATCTCACTGGGAGGTTTATTTTCCACGCTCGCGATCCTGCAACTTAATGTTGCTGATTGTGAACGAGGAAAAACTCTCGCCGGGCTGTTTTTTTGCTCGCTCGCGGTCGCCAACTTGCCGCTGAGGACAGCGAGCAAGCAAAAAATGACTGCTGCACTATGCTACGCAACACTATGCTATGCTACGCATGTTTGCACTGTGCTACGTGCAATTCAAGTAGTGCGAAGTAGCGCAAACTTCGCAAACTACACGAGCGTAGCGTATTGCTTTGCCCAGGGTTAGTCTCAACCCACAAAAGAAAAGACAGGTGTGTGTTCTTATTTGTATTGTCCCAAACACACTTTAGGAATTACAAAAGGGTCCTCAGATGCTTGTGTGCCTCCATTTGCATGTAAATGAGGGAATATTTTGCCATTGCTCCCGCGCATACAGATGTGGGTGCAGTGGGAGCATGTTGGGAGGCGCACTAACTGTGCGCCCCCTCTGTGTGTTCCCCCTGAAAGCACCTGTTGGGATGGTTTCAGGAGTCCCAGGGACCCCCCCAAACATTTTCCTGCAAGTTGGTGCAGTTACTCATTGCATCATCCACACCCCTCTTCTGCCTCCCACCCCCTCAGTCGCCCCGCAGGGGAATCTCCCCCTCTTTTGAAATGCAGGACATTTAGCCCCCTGTAAGAAAAGGCAGACCAATAGCTTCAAAAAGACACTCTGACTTTCACTAAACCGCTATTAGGCCGCATGCGTTCTGCCCGTTCATGTTTATGACGCAAATCGCCCACCCCCTTTCCGAGCTGCAAAATCCAGAATCGTACATTTCACCTTACAAAACGTTTGCCAGATATTACCTGGTGAAATGTAGGTGATGAAATAATATATGGGGATAGGGGGTTAAATTACTATACCACGTGGAATTGGATGTGCAGCGCACAAGCCAAAATCTCACTCTTGGTACATAACAGCCGAATAATTCTTGGTGCGAGTAGGTTTTCCATTACCGCAGTCCCAGAGGCAAAAAATGCATTCATAGAATATAACCAGATTACCTTAGAAACGTGCATTTTTCCAAAAACGTATTTTGACAAAAGGTACACCATAGCCCTTTCAAATGACCAATGTCTAATAGATCCCATATTTTCTAAACCATTTTAATTTGTATGACACATTTGTTACATTTCACTTCTGGCTCGGTAAGCACTGTATTCTAATGACTTTTTTCCTGCATTTGATTACAGCCTTTCGAGGAATGCCTGCTTTCATCCAAATTGCAGGGTAATAGCAGGTGCTGAAGACAAATTAACTGAAGCTGCTATTGCTTATTGATTATAGAGGCTGCACTTCAACAGCACCGCGGGGCTACCTCTCTTGTATAAATGCGTTGTCATCCATCCTTGAAACTATAATAGCTAGCGGCTTCCATAATGGTTCCATAATTTACTCTGGAGCATTTTTCTTTCTGCTTTCTCAATGCGATTCCAGTTTGTTGAAGTTGTACTGTGTGTGTTGTTTGTATCTTTGCTGAAGGCCAGGGCACTGCAATAGTTTTTTTACAGGTTCACCAAAGAAAAAAGTATTATTATTAATGATATGACTAGTGTAATTTTCAATGGGTAAAACAAAATACTCTCCAAGAACGCCAGTTGAGACATTGCCGGGAGAAGGTACTTGCCACTCACCTCAGTAAAGGTTGGTAGGAGGCAGCTGTTAGCATGTGATGTTGGTAGCTTGGTCTCCCCCTTCACCTGGTCCCCCAAACTGTTAAACATACAAGGGGGCGTGGTCAGGACAGCCAAAATGGAGGCCACCTCTTTCTAGGCCCTCACTGTCAGCCTGAAATCTTTTTTAATGCTGTTGCTCAAATCGGAGGCTAAAAGAAGCTCGAAGCAGGGCCCTAGGACAAGGGCCCGTTGGCAAAGAACTTGGGCCCTTAGGCTGCTGATGGGATGATCACTTCCAGACCTTTTACATCGCAGCCATGCCACTTCCAAGATGGTATGACCTGGGTGGCTAAACTGTTGAAGTGGCCTCGTCGTGGAGTGGTGGAGACACTTCTGTCTCGAGGCCCCCCGGCAGGGAGATGATGCCTTCTGTCTGGAGACCCTGGGACTAAATGCTTTGGCATTGACTGCAGGTGTGAAGCACTAGGGGGGTTGGGGCAGAGTCTTCTCTGGCTGCAGCCACTTCGAAGATTTCCTGAACTGCCCTGCTGCCCTTGAAACTGCTCGGAGAGAGGCTGCACCGTAGGAAGGATTGCACCTGTGCACTTTGGGCTACTAAAGTTTGGACTGTGCCTGCAGCTCCTGATCCAGGGAAAAGTTGATTCCCAGCTTCATATCACATCAGTGACTCCCAAGATCAGGTGGCTGATCCCCTGGAAACAGCCACAGGGACATTAGAGCTGAAAGAGCCCAAATTGAAAAGTTGGTAGCCACCGCAGAGGACTTGCCGTTACCAGCCGCTGGCACACAAAAGGACAAATCTTAAATAGCAAAAAGATGCACCCATGTCTGCCGGAACTGGGATTGCTATCAGAGTCCAGATTATCATACCCAAGGGACACTAACCCCAACCAAAGGATTTCGCACCAACAGCGATGCAACAAGACCATTAGATTGCATTGGCTGGCCAGCTGCTTAAATGTAGAAGATTTTGAGGGACTTCAATTGCTGTGGCCAGAGTCACCCTTCATCAGCCAGGGGCCGAGGGACAACCACAAAGACAGCCCCATTGACTGAACCTCAACCAGAACATCCTTTGAGCATCTTTAGCCTGCATCCTCAGCATCAGAACCACTCCATGGCAATTTATGGCGGTCACCCAGTAAAGCTTGGAATTTGCCCTAAAAACACTCTGGTGGCCAGGTAACTGTTCAAAGTATCCTCTCTGGCATCCTAGACCTCCATCCTGTCTGATTTGGTCACCCAAGCTGGGCTGGAGTTGTTGAACGAACTGTTTCAAACTTTTCAAAACTTTACAATCTCTATGTTCACCAATTCTTGTTTGTGATTTAAAAGCTTTTATACCTTTACAAATCTGTATTTCCAGAACCCTCCGGTTGATTTTGTTCATCAAGGTCTCCGAAAATGTATAAAAATAAGCTATATTTCTATAAATTGTTGTTGTATCTCTCGCTTGTTGTGTGACTTTCTTATATTGTTGTTTGGTGCTGTTAAATGCTTTACACTAAGTTCCTTTGTCAAGCCTTGCTGCTAGAATCCACATATACCCAGGTATTGAACTTAGTGTTTACAAATGAGCCTGACTGGATCCTAGAAAGCTTTTTGCAAATGTATTACATGATAAGTCCCCACAGCCATGTCATATAGCACAACCAAATCCTCACACCAACTCTTACTGAAACAGGAGCAACAGGGATACTTAGACATTACCAACGGCTCAGTGAATTCCCCTGATACCTTGTGGGTATCCGTGAAGGCATGCATGAGGAGTCATATATGAGAGCCTCAGAAGCAGAGAGAGACAGAGACAAATACTTTTTCTTGAAGCACAAATTATGGCTCTTGGACGGGGCGTTGAAGACTGCGTAAATGAACTGGTCAAACCCAATGAGTGCTTTATAGGACAACATTGAGACTACTGTGACTTGAAGAGGACAGACAATGTCCGATTGCTTCCTCTAGGAAGTAGTATACATGAGGAGACAAATTTGGAGAACTGTTGTACTTGTTAGAAATGTGCCTCTAGAGTAATCACAAGAATCATTGGCACGTATCATGCGCCATGAAACCTCTGGGTGGCCTTGCGCTTTATACGTTCATATTAAGATAAGATAAGATCATGAGGTGTCTCAGACTCCACTGCCATCACAGCCGCTTTCATGGCTCTCCATTAATCTATGTGAGCAGAGACAGCCCCCAAAGGGAATCTATGATGACCCTCATTCTGTGCTTGTCACTCCCAGGACTCTCCATCTTACATGGTCATAGCTGGACCAACCTCTTTCATTGGCGAAACTGGAAGAGGCTCTGAAAGGGATGAACCCAGGTTAATCCCGGGGCCCAATGCATTTCCTCTTGAGTACTACCAAAGATTTTGCAAACTCCTTCTATCTCTTTTGCTGTGACAATATACTGAGAATGCTCTACGGAAACCCCATTCCCTGTTCTACTCCGGAGCTCTCAAGAGTGGTTCTCCCAGCCTGGAGATTGGCGCTGCACTGGATAGGATTGGACCCCAGACTCCCCTTGGATACTCTATTTTTGGCAGGGAGAACGGTTGGAACAGGTGGCAAGTCTTTAGGGATTCTGTAAATGGCACCTTATAAGTATTTCAATCAAACCATGGCTGTGGTAGGTGGATAATTAACTCAGGCTGGCAAGGGAGGGACCCTTGAAGGATCTTGAAGTATAGGGGCAAAGGTTAAAACCGCAATGTTTTATTCTGAACCCCTTTAGGTTATAATTTCAGGAAGAAATACTTCTTTGTTAGCCAGTGGCATGCCTTTGGTTTATTACAAAGAGAAACAAGTCATTCACAAGGCTGACGCATAGGATGGATACAGTCAGGGATACTATAATAAAGGTTCTACCTCAACTTCCCATCAAAAGTTAGTCCTCACTGAATTTGAAGTGATTTATTTTACTGTATTGATGCTTTGGTTGGTGAGTGGCCAAATGGAGTAGGATGATATAACGTTTATGATCAAATGGCAGAAAACAGTACTATAAACCTTTTGAGTGATGTCTGAGATAAGCTGCATGCTTTATTTTCTGGACAGCATTCTGCATGCCCAAAAGCTGCATGACTTCTTGTTCTGAACAGTTTCCTGCATGTCCAACAGCTGCATGATTTTTTGTTCTGGACAGCATCTTCCTGTTATTGATGGCACAAGTTTATTTTGCAGTTGAATTGTGTGGACGCGGATTAACTCCTCCATGGATGGAAGACACAGTTACATGTGCTCTCAGGCCTCTCCAACTGACATGTTGTTAATCTTTCAGGAGTTACCAGTCATGTGGCATTAGTTCTTTGTATTGCATGGTCCTACAATTCTTTGTTTCTTTGTTAGTTATGTTAAAAAAATTATTCCGTTCTCACTCCAGTTTCTATTTCAGTGAACTGAAGAATTCGTAGAGTGCGTGAAACAGCTGTTGGCCTGAAAGCAGTTGAAACTGCTTCTCAATATAATTTAAGTTTGAAATCAGGATACTTTAGAAATGATTTAATTAATGATTTAATTTAAAAGTAATTTTTAAATATTCTCCTTATAAAGCCTTGCTGCAATAGGAGCATTTGATCCTAGATGGAAACACCAGCAACCTCAGACTGGGTTTGGCCTGCTTAAGCCTTATCAGTTCTTTCCTATTCCTTTTGCCTGGGGAGCACGGTACCCACATCTGAGTATACCCATTACATTTACATTTACAGCAAAAACAGAACCAAACACAAGGTAATGGAAGGTATGCTTAAATTAATCTTGACCACTGGCGATCACTGTGTGGCTGCATTCTAGTCAATCATTTTTTGCCGACTATGCCAACTGGGATAGGGACAAGTCATATGGTGCTACTCCAGCTATCACTCACTGACGAAACCTAACTAGGCTGAAATCAGCATTGATATACTTGTGGTCCCAGTCATAGATGACCTGGCCTGGAAATTGTGGCTGGACTGTTCCTTAGGAGGAGTGCCAAATTTGATTTAAACATGGCTGGTTCCTTTTTATAGTAGCATGATGAACAAGCCTTACAAAAGTGAAAAACAACTTTAGGAGTTTTTCACTGCCAGGATATATAAAACATGTTCTCAAATGTTCTACTTTTTAAATACCACGCACCCTGCCTTAGGGGTGACTTATACGTATTAAGAAGAAAGGTTTAGGCCTGGCAAAAGGTTTATTTTGGCAAATCGAAATGGCATTTAAAACTACACTACAGTCTCTGGGGTGGCAGAGTGGACTAAAGAACGGTGATGGATTAAACCCAGATCTTTTGACTGGGTTGAGTGTTTGATTGATTCATATGCTCCGTCCATCACCGCCCCTTTTTGTACCGCTTTTGGCCGCCATAAGTGTGGCAGGGCATGCTCAAACGTGAGTCCCTTGCTCACTTTGCCCCTGAATTCAAGCAAGCCGGGCTGAAGACAGCTAGAATGCCAGAAACCGGTCCTCAGAAGCTTGTTTCTGGTCCAGGGAAGGCATGGCTTGGCAGTTCGGGCTGGACTGTTCCCATGAGGCACAGAGTCAGACTGATTTGCATATAGCCATGTCTGAACTGGGGTGGCAGAGTGGGCTAAAGAACGGTGATGGATTAAACCCAGATCTTTTGACTGGGTGTGTGTGTTTCATTGATTAAGATGCTCCGTCCATCACCACCCCCTTTTGTACCGTCAATGATCAATAGAACACTATGAAATATACTTATACACCTATATTGACATTACGCACCAGCACACATCCTATTTACTGATGCAGTCATCCTGCTCACTTATGCAAACAATGGATTATACTTATATTTACTGAGCTACACACTGATACAAACACCACTTCATTTAATGATATAGATAGTAACTCATACTTAGTGTGTTATAAAATTACTATTACAAGTATACAGTTATCCATACAGTCACTCATGCAATCACTGAGTCTTATGTATACCCATTTATATACAACAAATGTCACATACACTACCTTTTATTATTCTAGTTTGTTGGACATGTACCATTGAGAGATATATTTGCTCATCAGCACATCCATATACATATTCACTCACCCAAAGAAGTATTATAACATGTAGTTTTAACATCATATACCTACTGAATCAACTATTGATACATCTTTGGGCAGTCACAAACCCCCCACCGAACCACACACAGATACAGATCCCATACAAATAATCAGTGAACTAACCAATAACTAATATAGACTTTCACGTAGATAGTAACTAACTGGTGCAGCAGTGTACACAACAACTGAGAAAGTAATACAGATATTCACATAGTTTAGTCACTATCCAATATATTTAGTGAGACACTATAAATCAGTCAAGTAAATAGTCAATCACACTGCTACTAAATCGTCCTTCTAGACACTTATACATCCACTCATTCTTCAATGCAGATTGCTATATATATAATACATATTTAAATATGGAACCAAACCACATTCACTGGATGATGTCATTAGTGATGTCATCAGTGATGTCAATTGAGATGTCATCAGTGATGTCATCAGTGATGTCACTGACCATGTCATGAATGATGTAATATGTGACATCATCACTGGTAGATTACGGGCGTGAGAGTTACAGTTAGTACAACTAACTATAACAGAGGAATTTCAATGGTTTTGTATGAGTGAAATGTCCAGCTAACTATAACATTCCTAAAACCTATTGTTTTTCAGTGAATTTCTAAGGTTTTTTAAATGCTAATTCCTAACTATAACCTGCTTGAAACCTATGTTTTTTTCAGTGAATATATATATATATATATATATATATATATTTTCGGCATAGAACGTCCGTGGCCACAGTATGCAGCAGCAAGAAAGACGAGGCAAACCCGATTTCTGTGGATGTGGTAAGTTTTATTCAAGTTCAATCCTCATCACCACTCCGCCATGACGCGTTTCGGTGCAAACAGCACCTTGATCACATGACAGTCATTGCAAGGCGGGTGTGCTCATTTTAAATTGCCTGGAGCCAATCAAAATAGCGTCATAGACATAGACGACATATTGTTAAAAACAATAACTGCATAAATGCATTCGCTATATATGTACACATAAGTGCGGCAGAAACTCATATTTTTACACAATAAAATACAATTGGTAAAATTACTGAGTAATGTGCAAAATCATGCTGTGCAAAATTGAATTTAAATATAAATATAAAATCCAATAAATAAATAAATACATATAAATATATATTGCTAAAAATTACAAAATTCATATACATATATACACATATTCGCACATGATTGAAAAATTCTCTCATAGGTAGAAGACGGTTAAAATAAATAAATATATATAACCAATCCGCTAAAAGTTAAAAACCCTATCTTTTAAAGAGTTCTGTACTACCTCAGAGAAGTGCATGATACAGGAAAAAATCATTATTGCATAGTGCATGTACTAATCCTGTTATGTACACATATTTGCCTGCTCACGTATACAATGCATTGGTGGTATTTAATCAGTTAACAAATCCATGGCAATTGTGCTACCCCGTGAAAATATGTGAAGAAAAAAAGTGCAATTAAAATGTGATATATGGTCTGAGGCAGCTACTATTGATTTAAAATCATGATATGCTAAAATGGACTAGATACAGATTCTATTTACAGGTAAGTATGGCAGTCTTCCCCTGCATTAAGACCATTAGGGCTCTTGGTGTCGAGTAAAATGATATGTCGTGTTTCTAATCTGCGCAGTAATAGATCACGGTCCCCACCTCTCCTCTGGGGAGGGACTGTGTCTATCACAAAATAGCGCAGATCTGCAGCCTTCTTATTGTGCACAGACTCAAAATGTCTAGCTACTGGATACGCTGCGTCACCATTGGTGATGGCCCTAAGGTGTTGGAGTATCCGTTTGAATACTTGTGGCCTTGTACTTCCCACATATCGTAGGCCACAAGGGCACTCCAACACGTACACAGCGTATTCAGTGCGACAAGTCAGCTTGTACCTGATGGTAGTTGGTATTAGGTTAAAGGGTGTAGTGTATTCCTTCTTGCTGACTCCGTTCTTGCAAGCCTTGCAAGTAGGACAGCGCAAGAACCCTTTGCTCTTGTTCATCCAAGGAGTCACTGCACGGATTTCTGGACTGCTTGAAACTAGAAGACTGCCCATAGATCTAGCACGTTTATAGGCAATCAAGGGAGCCCCCTTAAATTGATCACCTATAACTGGGTCACTCGTAATTAGAGACCAGTTACGCTTGACAATGTTTCTAATGGTTCGGTGCTGGTTACTGTAAGTTAGAATCAGTCTAGTTGTATTGTCATCCTGCTGTTTAGTTGTATGTACAGCAGTAGAGCTAGTCACAGACGTTATATTAGGGTCATTTACAGGGATGTTGAGTAATGAGGCTCTAGGCTGTAAATTAGCACGATTCATGGCCCTCATTATGATTTTGTTGCTATACCCTCTTTCTTTAAATCTGGCCGCACATGCCTGCTGTGCGCTTAAGCAACTTTGTTCTGTACTACAAATCCGCCTTATGCGAAGCATCTCGCCATAAGGTATACTGTTGATCAAATGGACAGGGTGGTGACTATTGGAATGGAGGATACTGTTGCCAGCCGTTTCTTTTCTATACATCTTGGTTTCTAGTTTTCCTCCATTTACACTGATCTCCACATCAAGGAAGCTGATGGAACTGTCACTGATTTGGCTAGTGAATTGGAGATTCATGTTGTTTACATTTAGACTGTCAATGAACCCCTGAGCTTCTTGTAAGCTTCCATCCCAAATTACAAAAAGGTCATCTATGTACCTTAGCCAGGAAATAACATTGGTAGCCATAATTTCCGAGTAGTTTACCGATAGGACCTGCTCCTCCCAGTATCCCATATGCAAACAGGCATAACTGGGAGAGAAGCAGGCCCCCATCGCTACTCCTCTGGTCTGTTGGAAATATTGCTTACCGAATAGAAAAAAGTTATTTTCTAAACACAAAGTGATCATATCCATGATCATACGTGTGTGTGTTGTGCAATGATCTGGCCTGGTACTCAAATAATGCTGCACAGCTCTAAGGCCATCCCTGTGGTGTATGCTGGTGTATAATGCAGACACATCTAATGCTATCAACAGGTAACTTGGTTTCCATTGCACATCATACACCTTTCTAAGAAAATCACTGGTGTCCAGTACATAAGATGGTAAAGGTTTGACAAAATTTTGGAGAAAATAGTCCACATATTTACTTATGTTTTCCAGTATACCATTGCATGCTGAAATAATTGGTCGCCCTGGTGGCACAGTGTTGTTTTTATGTATCTTAGGGATGAAATATATGACAGGCGTGGTTGGATTATCCTTTTTCATGTATTTAAATTCATCCATCGTAATTACTCCAGCACTCCTCCATGCCATAAGTTTAGAGTGTGTTAAGTTTTTTGATATCATGACTTCATTGGGGTCTGCCCTCCGATAACACGTGCGGTCATTCAATTGGCCCATCGCCTCTTCTAAATACATTTGTAGGGGCCACAAGACGACATTACCGCCCTTATCAGATTGTCTTATTACCACCTTTGTGTTACTTTTCAATTTCTTTACACATTGGTGATAAGCAAAGTCTTGATACTTGAATTTATTCACATTCTCGTTACGTTTAAGATACAGTTCCCTTATTTCTTGTGCCACTTTGTCTTGAAATTGATCTAGATTGTCTTTAATCATTAATGGGCAAAATTTCGATTTTGGCTTGAATGTGGTAGTGGTAGTAAGAAGTTGTTGCTGACCCGGGCCCGGGTCAGACTGTGACTCTATAGATACCATTTGCATATCACATATTGTAGTTAAAGGACTTGCATCCAACATCAAGTTTGATTGTGCACTCATATCAGCTGGTGTGGACAATGTCACCGGTTTATGCCCCATGTTGTATTTGCGCAACTTTAGTTTGCGGACATATTTAAACAATTCTATTCTTGTGTCTGCATAGTCAAAATTTGTTCTTACGCAATAGGATAAACCCAGAGATAATGTTTCCACTTCCTTAGTAGTTAGGTTTATATCCGTGAGGTTGATAACAGTTTGAGATTCAGTTGTGTTATTACTATTCCCAGACTTTGAGATGGAGGTGGAAGAATCTAGCGCCGACTCCATTGGTTGCGCTTTGGTTGCTTTCTTTGCGGTTTCTTTTGCGCGTTTGCATTTGTTGTGCTTTCTCCTGGCTGCGCGTTTGCTGTTTGTGTTTTGCCTCTTACAGCATTTTGCGCACCAGAGCGTAGGGTCTGCTTTCTGTCCTGTTGTACAACAACCTCCAGTTCTTGGGCTGGAGTAAATTTGCGAAACCCCACCCGCTGAATTCTATTTTGCTCGTTATCTGATCCACTTTCAATGCTTGAAACTGCTTCAACAGAGGAAAGACTTACAGACCTATCTGGCCTTGACGTGCTGGCTTGTGAGGGTGCACTTGCATTGTTCGGCTGTGATTTCTTGATGTTATCATATTTCTTTGCGAAAGTAAATATCTGTATATATATATACGTTCACACAGTTAAAGGTTAGATATGGTTTAGATAACAAATTTGAAAATCCCTAAAATTCACCAGTTATTTGCTCCCCCTTTTGACGGATATGCTTAAAAACGTAATATGAACCAACATAAAGCTACACTTGCTAAATATCTGCCAAAATCATGCAGGGTCATCGATCAATGCCAAATTTATTAGTGAAGGACCACTTCTTTGATCTCCTCCGATAAAAATGCCCCCAAATGAAACTAAGAAAATCAACAGTAGGTTAAACATGCCCAATCTAAGCCAAATGTCATGCTGATCCATCAAACCATGTCAAAGGAATTAGCCTATGAGTAATAATTTGACAACCTCACAACCCCGCCTTTAGGGCACAAAACTTGACATTTTTGGACAGGATGCAACTTGCTAACTGCCAGCCACTTGTGATGCATATTTAAAAGACAGTACTAAAGTTATAAATAGGTGAAAATAATTTCCCCACACACATAATGATGTCCCCCCTTAATGAACAGGCACAACTATCTATCTATCTATCTGTCTGTCTGTCTGCCTGTCTGTCTGTCGGTTTGTCGGTCTGTCGGTCTGTCTCTTTGTCTGTCTGTCTATCTGTCGCACAATCATACACACACTCTCCAGAGGGCTCTATGAAAACAGGATATTTTTCTGCCCTCTGACCTCTATTGAAAGAAAAAATATGAACCTAATTATTTAATTCACAACAGTACTGAGTGAAACATCAACATCATGGTTCTCTTTCAGGATACTGGCATTTAGATCCAGAAATGTGTGAGTTTGTTTAAGAGGTTTTAGTTGTGCCTTCCACCTAATCAGCTTTCTGCCAGTCCTCAGAATTCTGGAATGAACGAAGGTCATACAGACCTTAAAAATTAACACATGTCCATTCTCTGATTTAAATGAAAGTTACATTGACTCAATGGACAAAATACAAAAATATACAAAATACTCAAAAACTACATTTAATAAAATGCTTACTCCGCCGTGTTTTCCTCCCTATTTTTTTAGGTTTGGTGCTAGCAAAGATCTTTCAATATTGCAAATATATGTGCAATATACTTACATAGAAGGGCTTTTATCCATTGGTCTGTTCTTGTGTCATTCACATTTTGCTTTAGCCCACTACAGCATATAGCATGGGGAAGGGGGTCAGCCTACTTAAGCCACCGGGTAAACTTACTTTGAGTGACTGCATTTTGTTCTCTCGCAAGGAGCATATCTGCACACAAGCATGTTCCCTTGAATGTCAGTGTTTCTGCATTTGCTTTTTAATTACTTTAGTGTTTTGTGTTTAGAGCCTGATGTGATAGCAAGAAACCTATGATGCACATTCCATTTTTATCAGATCCCATCTCCTGCCAATGCTGTGGTAAATTCCTTTTGGAGTGTTTTACTTTTCTGACTGCTGCTTTTTCACAGCATCTCAAAAGATGTGCATTTGAAAGTGTTCTTTATTAAGTTATCCTCGTTTTACTTTTTATTTCTTTCCTTCCTTCTTTCATCCCTTCTTTCTGTTGTTCCTCATTTCTTTCTTTCACTTTCCTTATTTCCTTCCTTCTTTTTCATTCTTCTTTTATTTATTTTATCTGTATCTCGTTCTCTCTGTTTCTCTCTTTATTTTCTTTATTTCTTTCTTCCTTTCTTCTTTGCCTTCTTTCATTCTAGCCTATTTTCTTTTCTTTTTCCTTCCTTCCCTTTTTATTTCTTTCTTTCCTTCTTTCTTTCTCTTGCCTTCTTTTACTTGCTTGCTTTCTCTCCTTTTCCTTCTCTTTCCTTCTTTCTTTCTTTCTTTCTTCTTTCTTCTGTCGTTCATTCTCTTTGCTGTAATCTTTTTCTTTGTTTTGTTTCATTCCTTCTTCCCTTCTTTCCTTCATCTTCCTTTCTTTCTTTTTTCCTTAACTTTTTCTTCTCTTTCCTTTCTCTCTTCTCTTTTTGTCTTTCTTTCTTTCTTCTCTTTTCTTTCTTTCTGTTTCCTTCTTTCTTTCTCTTACCTTCTTTCCTTCTTGCCATCTTTCTTTCTTGCCTTTTTTCTTGCCTGCCTTTTTTCCTTTTTAGCTTGCCTTCTTTCTTCCTTTCTATCTTTATTTCTTCCTCTTTCTTTCTTTCTTTCTTTCTTTCTTTCTTTCTTCTTCCTTTCTCTCCTTCTTTCTTTCTGTCTTTTTTCTTTCTCAAAGGCAAGAGACTTGCAGCCAATGCAAAACAATGTGATTTTTAAGTAGTTCCCTTCAGTGCCATTAGTATTATAGTAATGTATGGGTTTTTCAGACCAAAAATGTTTTTATGGTTGGAGAAAATTATTTTTTGTTAGATATATGAAGGCCCGGCATTTTCCTAAAAATACATTTTTGCAAATACCATGACAAAACAAGAATTGCCGAAAGGCTGGTGGAAATGCCTGACCTTTTGTCTTTTCCAATGCTTGTTACAGCATACTATCACCATGGACGCTCACTTTTGTTCCTTCCTAATTGATCAACAAAATGTATTCATTTTATCCCAATCGAATATTTTCCTTTTGAGGGAAATATGCTTAACTAGTCAAAAACCTTAACTTTTGACAAGTCATATATGAAATATGGAATGCACTTTTTGAGTAGATAGTACACAATTCTGGACTTCTATAATTAGAGAGAGAGTGAGATAGGCACAAAACAAAATGGCTAACTGTGCAATATGGACATATATTGCCATCAAGGAGCTCTGGTGACAATTATAAACTAAGTGGTAGAACCCCTATGAGAAAATAAACTTATAGAAAATGCACAAAAATTCTATAGGGGGTCATCTGGATTTTTCCTACTAGAATTTACACATCTCATCATCATAGTTACATTTTTGTAGGTCATACTGCTTCCCTAAAGGATGTTTTCTAGAACTGCATAAGATTGCTTTCTAAGAAACATAGCACGTTTGCCTACTGTTAGCCAAAAAACGTTCTACTCTTTCTAAATCCACTAGAAATCACTTAAGAATCACTGGGACAACAACATAAACGAGGAATATCTGGATTATGTCTTCGAACTTTCCCTCTAAATTGCAAATATGTAAAGCCTTACTTGTTTAGTAAAGGCTTGGATACACGGCAAATGGTTTCTGTTTAGAGCTAAAGAAAAGATGGTGGGCAAAGTTATTGGACAGAATAAAGTTCAAAGATATTGAAAGCAATATAATTTGGCTGGTGGATTGGGCAAATACCATAACATTTGTTTCATTTAAAACTTGAAAATATAATGCAGAGTAGAAACCAACAATATGTGTGGTATAATACAAACACATCGTCTGTGTTAGCATAAAGACATTGGAATCCTAGGAAAAAAATAATAAGACATGACTGAGTTGAAAAAAAAAATCACATAAAAGATTGCATTGTTTCCTTCTTTTACATACATTGTTTTAAAGTTTGGGGACATGTGGATGAAGCAGATTGTTTAAGTAATGGTGAATAGAAGAATGTATAATGCTTTGAGCTGGTTGCATGCTGGATGAGGGATCAAGTGAGGTTATTTTGGTACAGAGAAACTGGAAAGGCATGGAAACTGTTAGTGAAAACTTGAAATGCATTTGATCATTGGAATGTCTTTGAAGAAATAATAAATAGACAATGGGTCTATTACTTAGCAAATTTTGGGGCTGAAAATTAACTTTAAACAATACTTATAGACCTATTATCAAAAAAAAAATGTCCACTTGCTAAATATAGATAGCATTACATTGTTACTAGGCATTTTTAAAAATTGGAAGAATGCTACAGTTGTGCAACACGATAAAGGGAAATACTTAATTGTAGCCAATATTAATTGATTAAAGTGCTATTATTATGCAAGTTATGCCACAGACCTATATACTATATTAATTTTATAAAGGTGTGTGTGGAACAGCTAAATAACATAGCCATTTTTATTGGGTCAGTACCAGTTTTTTTATCCGTTTGACAAATTCTAAAATGTCAATGTGAAGGATTGTATTGACCAAATTCTGCTTGACCCGACTTTGGTTATGAAAAGCTCTTAATGTTTACATAAACAATAATCCCATCATTCATCATAAACTTTTTGTTTTTTTCCTAATCACTAACATTCTATTTGAGGATTTTAACACTCCATCCACCTTGATTGGTAGACTCTTTACTCTTGCTCAGTTATTATAGTTCTCCGAGCCTACTGATTTTTTCCTGGTGCCACAGCCCCTGAGAATCTATGAAGAGTTGATGTGGTTGGTGAGGCACCTTTCATTTCTGTTCAGCAGTTTCAACAGGTCCATGACAAAGCATGTTCCTGTTGTGTTGTTACAGAACATTGTATGCATTATGTAAGGGTCTGCATCACTTCCTACCTTCTTCACTTGTGTCCTCCTCAGCTGCTTTTGATCTCAATTTCTTTCCCGTCCACTTCCTGTTTTCACAAGCCTCTTCTACATGCCATGCATACCTCCTGTGTGTTGCTTATTGTGCCTGTCCTCCCTCTCTTGCTGTCCTTGCTATGAGCCAAAGTACATTCCTGGTCAACACCAAAGTAACCCTACTACATTTAGAACCTTGTTTTGTGCAGCTTTTCGCACTCTCAACATGCCAGCTTGCTTGCTACCTGCATTTCACCTTGCTGACCAAGGACTCTTCCCTCCATCTTCCAGGGGTGATGGGTCATGTGAAGTTCTGACCTGAGCAGCCTGCACATTCACAGTTGAAAGGTGAAGCCGGCTAGAACATACAGACAACCAAGGCAAGGTGAAGCCTCTAATCAATGAAAGCATGAGATCAGACCTTTAAAACACTAAAGCGACTGAAAACATTCAATGCCTGCAACAGCGCACCGAGGCAGCTTAAGAATCAGCAGAAATGGAATGCAGTAGTGGGGCCTCTTTGTACAGGAGCAGGGAATTCCTTATATGATTTGTGACTATTTCGCTACCATTTGCAAAAGCCCTTTTATTATCCTAATTGAAGTGTAATTACATCAATGAGTATCAATAAATGTGTAGTATGTCACTGTGGGTAGAATGAATTACTTTTTTTCATTACATGATGAAGCATTGGCTCAACACTGAATTAGTACATGTAATATACACTGTACTAAGATCGGAGCATCCAACCCCATGCCACCTCCCAGAATAAGCCTTGGATTGCTGTTGCTTCACTAGCCTGAAAATTAAGGGCTAAAATGATGTATGTACTTTGTGATCTGTTATTTGTCAATTAGTAGCTTAGGCTTCTGGACTGAGACAAACAACTCTGGTTAACATAAATGTAACCCAGGAGGCACTGTCTACCTTGTGACCTCTTAAGGAGTTCCAACAAACATAATGATCTCCATATCTCTAACCAGATGGTTATTTTCAGACGGAGTGTGCATTACATTGTAGGACTCTTTAAGGATAGCGTCGCCTGTTATTTACTGGTGGATTTTCACTCTTATGTGATAGTACTGTTGAGGTTGTTTGATGGCTCAGTGCATTTATATACATGGATTTGCCCGTGCTTGTGAAATGAGCCTGGCGGGAATGTGTCTGTGATGTCACATGTCACTGGAATTTTGGCAGTTGGTGGTGGGGCTACACTGTAAAATCAGCAAGCACTTCAAGGCACTTTTCATCCTGTCAGGAATCATGTGAAGGGCCCAGACCTGAGAAGATCTCAGGAGTACTGCTTACTAAAAACCCTTAGGAGCAGACTGACTAATAGAATCATCATGTTGATGTTTATCATAGCTGTGATGGGTTTCCCATCCATTTTAGGAGACAATAAATGAACTCTAGAATAATACCAAGGAAGATCAGCTGTCTGCAAATAAATGAACACGCTGACTGATGAGGACTAACCCTGCATAATTCTCCTAGACTAACATTGAGTTGGTCTCTGAGCTTAGTTTCATCATCAAGAGTTTGGATCACTGACATTAGTGACATAGGAATATCCCATGATAACAGCTATGGCTACAGAGGTGATTAACACAATCAAATTAAGTCATGGGAAGCATCAATATAGGTCCAGATATCCCTTGCGAATCATTATTGACCAGCAGGAACATACATATAGAATCACAGCATGTGCTAAAATTGGCCCAGAAACTAGTCTGAAATTTTGGATTTTTAATTAGCCCCAGCAAACTTTTGCTGGAAGGCTGTAGCATAAGCAACATTCTACAAATGGTGGGATTGGAGACACCTCCTTGGTTAAATACAGGAATCAGGTAATTGCCAATGTATCTGAGTGGCCTAATACCTTTGTACTCATGCATCAAAGGCAAAACCCATCAGTTGGCATTTTGTGTAATTAACGCTGTGCACATTACACGAGGATCCCTCTTCATCAAAGGTTTAAATGTGAAGATGATGAACCATTGATTCCTGAGATATATGGGCAGTTGTCCTAGTTGTCCTACCGAATTTCCGTCCTTACAGGTTCTGAGAAAATTGTGAAATTTCTTTGCTTCATGGCCTATATCATTGTATCCCAATTCTCATTACTTACTCCGATTTGTACGTTTTACAAGTTCTTGTAATCATGTATAATTTCTTACTGACAGCCTTTTTAGTTACTAATATGTTGATGTGGTTCAGATAACTTCTTTATTTGATAATCCTTTAGTATAAAACATGCTGCTGTCAAACCAGTGCAATAATCACTTCTTGCCAAATATCCCATCATCTTACCAATGGACAACTGACTTGCCTTCTTCAATTTAAGAGAGAAGATCCAATATATTTTCAAGGGAGATTCTATATTTGGTTCCTTCGCTAATGCCTAACATAAACATAATGCAACCACAAACAAAATACTTTTAGGAGCATCTAAAGTAGTATTCATTTATGTGCTCTAGAATGCAATTCACAAACCTCCAGCTGAATCTCTGCCTCACTGATCTTTTTTGTACCGTGATCTCCTTACACTTAAGGAAAAGTTTTAGTTACTAAAAGTGGGAGAGACAAGAGGGAGTGGTGGGAGAACAGGTAATAGTTACTTATAAGTGGGTGGGATTTAAGGAAATTGACGGAGGAATTTAGGGAGGGACATGCAAATAGAAAGCAGGCACATACATCAGAGTAAAAAAAATCCCATTCTCAAAATGCACAATTAAATCTGCTACAGTAGTCCTGCTAACAAAACAGGCGAAAATGTACGCCAGCCCTTTCTGAGAGTAAGAAAAGTGCCGCATAAGACCACCAACTTGCAGTGGAAAACAGTCCCAAAGAAATCATTGGAGACAAGCAATACATTACACATAGGTACAAATATAAACTCAATAAATTATTTACAATTTTAAATTACACTTTAAATGTAATGTTTTTAAATAAACACATGTAAATGTTAGCTTTGTAATTGTATTGTATTATATTGTAATTGCATTTATAAAGTGCTTACTACCCCTGACGAGGCATCGAAGCGCTTTTTCAGGGAGTAGCACGCTACTCCGGGACCCATAGAGGATTGGTGTTGAATTAGTATAGTTAAACATGCGAGTACATTTTAAGTGGTGGATAGGGTAGTCAGTGTTTTGGATTTGGAATGATAGCAGAAGGATAGAGGAGGAAAAATGTTTGTATTTATATAGCGCATGTTGACGCACGCTATTCAGGAAGCCCATAAAAGATTAATGGTGAATTAATATGGTGAAATATGAAGTATATTCAGTGGTGGATATTAGTCAGTTATTTGGAGTGAGAAGGATAGCGGAAGGATAAAAGGGGAAGAAAGGTTTGCATTGATATAGCACTTGTTACCCCTGATGGGTGTTGAAGCGCTTTTCTGGCGAGTAGCACGCCACTCCGGAACCCATAAAGGATTAGTGTTGAAAATTAGTATAGTAAAATATGAAGTAATTTGAGTAGTGGATATGTTATTCAGTTATTTGGGTAGAGAAGGGTAGGTGGAGGGATAGAAGGTTTGTATTTATACAGAGCTTGCTACCCCTGATGGGGTTTTGAAGCGCAAGTAGCACGCTACTCTGGAACCCATCAGGATTAGTGTTGAATTAGTATGGTGAAACATGAAAGTAATTTTAGTGGTGGATATGTTAGTCAGTTATTTGGATTGAGAAGGGTTGGGGAGGGGTAGAAAAGAGAAAAGGTTTGCATTTATATAGCGCTTGTAACCCTGATGTGGAGTTGAGCCACTTTATTAGCGATTAGCAAGCTACTCTGGAACTCAATAAAGAATTAGTGGTAAATTAGTATAGTTGAATATGGAATTTGAGAAGTGAACATGTTAGTCTGTCAATTTTGATTGAAAAGGATAGTAGAGGGATAAAAGAGTGAAATATTTTTAATTTGCTCTTAGCAGTAGGAGGAGTCTTTTGGATGAGTAAAAAAAAGTTTTGGAGGGAAGGAGTCAGAGGGAAGAGTTTAGAAAGGTTTGCTTTAGGGGATCGGTGTAGTAAAAAGAGGTGTCAGATGATTCAAGGAGGGGTAGAGTAGGAGAGAGTCTAGAAAGGGTTCTTTTGGGGATCATAGCAGTGGTAAATGCATATAATGAGGACAGTTGCTTTCCTGCAGGGGGATCCGGACATGAAGTCTAGTGTGGTCCAACAAGTAATGTCAGTCTGAATGCATGCACATGTGGCTCTCGCCCTTGGGGTCCCTAGGCCCCAGTGGGGCCTGCGGGCGTTTGAAAATTTTACAATTTTCATTGTCTTTCAAAGCAACACTATTTTGCCACATATTTTCAATAAAGCATTTTTTTTGCCTCACTATTGAATCCTGTGTCTAATGTTCTTTTCAATTGCATTTCTTGATTCAATTGTTTAGTTCTCTTTTTATTGGTTGCCACACATAACACCAAACACATTCTCTCTGAACAATACCTAGATATTGAATCCCGGCCACACATGACGAACCAAGCTCCCCCTTAGCCACACCTGACCTCCTATGTGTAAGCCTCTCTCCAGGCAGTTGGAGCGCTCAGCCATAGTTCAGCAATAGAGTGCAGCCTGTAACCCCTGTTGCTAGGAAATATCCACTAAATGTGTTGCACAGTAATACATTTGCACTTTATTTAATGATTAGAAATGCATTCTGAGTACAAATGTAAGTGCTCATTGATTTGTGCATTAAGTAAAATGCACATGGCTACTTAAACTGTCCCAAATGTGAGAATGTGTTTCCAAAACACTATTATGCTTTAATATTTTTTAACACTGGAGGCCTCATTAAAAGCTGTGCCCTGGTACAGAATGCACAGTAATACCGGATGGGATAATTACCGGCCCCTTCAATGTATTCAGGGCATGAGTGTTTAGAGAATGTGGCAAATTGTTTGCTTCAAAGTTGCCAAAAGTACACAAACCTATTCCTGTATCATGGGTTAGGTTTTGTTCAAAAAACTGCTCCTCATGAATTAGCCAATGCGTAATGCATGAGGAGTCAGACTAGGCACGTAATGGGGGCATCCCTTGTTAAAAACAAAATATGCACATGTTCTGGCTACACCTATAAGTAGCTATTTAGAGTTTTTTCTAGTCTATTGGTTAGTTTGGCTTTGTAACAAAACTATCGCAAAGCAGTGCATTGTGCTGCCTTGCACTACTTAGAGTCAGGTAGGAGTTCCGTGTTGCAAGGGTGATGCCTTACTAGCCTTAACCCCCGCTGTGAGGGAGAATTAATGAGCGGGCAGGATTTGGATGGCCGGGGGCCGTCCTCCACACACGCCCACCAGGACGTATGACGGCCCAAGCACCGAATGGGATAAAGGGTCATTTTTATGCAGGAAGGTGTCCTTTCTTGAACAAAACTATCCTCACCACTGAATGACTAACGTGGTGGCACCGAGACGTCTCGGCGCCACCACGTTATTCATCATGAAGTAAGTGCAACCGACTTACGGACCCGCACCTCGTTCGCTTAGAGAACACGCAACCGGTCTTTTCCGGAGCACTCCCTGACCGGCTTAAAACTCACTTCGAAGCACTTCGTTAATGATAACTATTCACTGCCATCACCCGACTGCATAAGCTGATTCTTCCCTGCATAATCATCACCAAACACGAATTCCGTTACAATCCCTTCACTCTTCACTTCATTAGTTGGCACCCGCTTGTCTAAATAGTGTTTAGCACCATGAGCACTTGCACATTATTCTTATGTTGTACCATCACACTCCCCCTGATATTTTCTTCGTACTCTTCCTCCTCAGCCTTTCCGTGATCAAGGGCTGAACAGCCCGAAATGCATTGGATATAACTGTTCATGTGTTCAACGATGTTGTCCTCTGATATGCTTTAAATATCAGTAAAATAACCAAAACGGAACATACAAAAAAACATTGAAGAAAATAAAAGTTCATGTTTCAAACGAAGTTTTGAATCACGTCTGATGATCATCACTGGAGTGCCTCATTGGGGATGTACCTGCGGTTTCCGCAAACACAACTCTACAGTATTACTCAGTGGTGTGCAGACGGAGAACACCACCCTGTGAGAGCACCCATAACTTCTCCAACTTTGTGCTAAAAATCCTTTTCAACCCAGTTGTGCACCCTCCACACTCTCTTATGATAGTATTGTACACATCTGTAATTAAAACAAGAAAAATGGAAACACTGATTAGTATTTGCAAGCAGTAAGGATATTTAATGATTGCGTAGTGGAGGCACCCATGAGTACGTTTAAATTTAGTTCTTTTATATGAACTTGGGCATGGGCTACACACACTTTTTAAGGGCTATTCTGATTAATCGAAGGGGTGGTTCAGATGGTTGGGTATAAGGAGAAGGTCACGCAGCCTTTCAATCAGTTTATTTGATTTGCCAGTTATATGTGGAAGGTATATTTATTTCGATAATAATCTTATCTAACACCAAGAAAACAGATTCAAACATTTAAAAGGACAATAAAATTAACATATACCTATGAAATGATCCTTTAAACTAACACTCAAGTTACCAGTGCACCAGTTGATTTAAGAGCCCACACCCATAGTTTTTTTCAACAATAAATAAAATAAATGAATACCACCAGCATTTGTAAAGCACACAGCTACCTCCGGAGAGGTGTCCGCGGCTGGGGGCGTCGGGAAGATTAAGCAAGCTATTGCCCAGAGTCACATGGTGCTGGGCTAACCTGCCGCCGGCGCCGGGGGTCGAACCGTGAACTCCATGGTCAGGCACCCTGGCTGCTGCGCCACACCTTTACGGGCCCGAGTAGTGGGGGGCATCAGTAATGAGAATACCTACTCTGTTATGTCTCGTGTACAAATAATGCAGATCACAACCATTCTTTTCATTCTCCTAAAATCTTTAAGCCCGTCATTTCCTGAGACGGACAAAACCTATGTCCGGCAAACACCTTGTCGTTTTCTCTAAGGGGTGTTAAGTCTTCAGTGCACATCACATCACTCTATAGCTAACAGCGTTGCAAGGGACGTCATGACGTAGAGCTCTGGATGTGATAAACCAACCTCCAATAATGCTCCAGGTGCCCTCGGGGCAGACATTTTCTCTTGGCTGCTGAGGAATTCTGCTGCCAGCATGTTTAAGGCCCTGAAGGGCTATTCTTCAAAGGGGGCATTAATGATGCAAAGGTTCAAACCGCAAAGCACACGACATACTCGGGCTTTGCAGCTATGTTTTATTCTGAACCCCATTAGGTTATGCTTTCGGGAAGAAATCCTTTGTTAGCCAGTGGCATGTCTTTTGTTTATTACAGAGAGAAACGGGTAATTCAAAAGGCTGAAGCATGAGATGGATACTCTAATAAAGGTTCTAACGGCTAACTCAACTCATCAGAAGTTAGTCCACGCGGAATTTGAAGTGATTTATTTTACTGTATTGATGCTTTGGTTTGTGAGTGGCCAAAGGGAGTAGGATGATTTAACTTTTATCATCAAATGGCCGAAAACAACACTATAAACCTTTTGAGTGTTGTATCGGTTGACACTGTTTAACTCCTCCATAGATGGAAGACACAGTTATACGTGTTGTCTCGGCGCTCTTCATCTGACATGTTGTTAATCTTTCTGATGTCAGCAGTCATGTGTCATTAGTTCTTTTATCGCACGGTTCTATAAATCTTAGGTTTTTTTTTAGTTATGTTTCAAAAATTATTCCGTTCTCACTCCAGTTTCTATTTCAGTGAACAGATGAATCAGGGGCGTATCTAGAGCTTGTGGCGCCCGGGGCTATCCCTCAGATTGCCGCCCCTTGGGGAGGGGGGAGGTGCTGGGAAAAAGGGATGGTGAGCACACTGGATACCACACCCTCCTAGCTGTCCTGCCTGCAGATGCCTAGGACTCACACAGTTTGCGAGGGGGCGGGGGGGGGGCTCTTTGTGAACTTGCCTTGCCACCTTCCACCAACCCCTGGCTTGACCTGCTGTTTATCTCTCACGGACAGAAGCACCAACATTAAATATGCCTGCTATGATCCCCCAGTGTGCAAAAGTAAGCAGTTCGAGGACACAAGCATGTTCTCTAGCAAAGCAGCAGACACTACTGCAGGTTCGTGCATAGGAGCTCCCTGGGAGTGCTCTAATGATGCCATTCTGCCCGGTATCGCGGGTTACTGGCCCGGGCAGTGGCAGTTCGACATGTTTCTGTCAAATAGCTGGAATATCTTAAAATAAACAATTCTGTGCCATATATGTTTTTCAAACTAGACTTACAGCCTGCTGCATGACACACATTGGTACACTTGTAGGTCATAGCTTGGGTTAACTTACCGGACCCTGGCCAGGATGGTCAGACGCTGAGCTTTAGAATTATTACTGCTAGTCAGTGTCTCAGAAAAGGTATTTTTTATATAATACAGCCTACATAGGTAGGCTACGTGTACCTCAGTCAGCATCTTCTCCTGAGGCTTGGCCTAACCCCCCTCCCAATCATGCCTCATTGTAATGTGCTTAAAATAGCCATGCAACTTGCTCTCAGCCACTGGTTAATAATAGCTGGTGGCGCTTTACTGTAATCAGCAAATTGATTTTTACTAAATGGCTCAATGTGTCTTTTTTGATAAAAAGTACACTTTGCGGCCGAATTGTGATCCCTAGCTATGTGTGTGCCATTCCATTTCTGGTGCTTTCTAGCTATTTTAACATCTTCTTAGAGTTTCTTGTTGCTATAATAGGTGTAATTTCCTAATATTAATATGTTTCCCTCGTTTACATTGCTTGATTTTGTTCGGGAGAAAGTGTCACTCATAGTAGTTGGAAAGTCACTCATAATTACACTGACATTATAAAATTGTCACACATAGCAATCTGTAACCTTGGCAGCTATGATGTCACTCATAATCACAATGAAATTCTGAAAGTGAAAGTGCCACACATAGCAATCTGAAACCTTGGCAGCTATCATGGATGAGCCACAGACTCAGCCACCCACCCTCTGAATCTGCTTCTTTCCTCTTACCTCACTGGCTCCAGGCAGGGTCTATGGCAGGCAGGGTGGTTCGGTTTCAACTTTGTTCCCTATTAGTACTGAGTCTGCAGTGCAGCAGCCAGACTCTCAGTCCAGAGAGCCAGTCCAGCAAAACGCCCAAAGCTGCCTGCAAGTATAAAGCACTGCCCCAGGCCAGAATTGACTCCTCAAGACAAGAGCGTAGCAGTGAAGCGTGTAATGAGTCACTGCTATGTTCTAATCGCGAGCAAGGACTGGCCGAAAATATCATCACAGGGCCGTCATTGTTAGCACGCGCCGCGCATGCTACAAGATTGACAGCCCTGGACTCCATAGCTGCCAAGGTTTCAGATTGTTCATGTGTGACATTTTCATAATTTCAGTGTAATTATGAGTGACATTCAACAAATATGAGTGCCACTTTCTCACGAACAAAATCAAGAAGTGAAGACGATGAAAACATATATATTACACCCATTTGAGCCACGAGAAACTCTAAGAAGATCTTAAAACTGCTGTAACGTACCAGAAAAGGGAAGGTCACTACCCTAGTGAAAAGTAGTAACTGACAGCCAATCCTCATAAAAAACAGTTTTGAGAATAGGCTTGGTTTATGTTCTGCATGAAACAAGTTAACTCCCAGTCTCAGTTTGAAATGTAAATTAAGAAAATCATGTCTCGTTAACTGTAAACTGACTGAAATCACTGGCCTGGTGGGCATCAGCACATGCTGCAGAGATCAGATGAACTTCAGAATGCAGAGCCTGTGCATGAATGACAAGTGTTATGACAAGTGACACAGAAGTTTGTGATGTTGAGCTGAGGAAGAACAGAAACTCGCCTTCCTGACTTTGCCTCTAAACAGCCTGCTTTGTGAGCAAAGGACAGCAATCATTTTTGGTATTAAGAAATCTTAGACACGGAAACTCAAACATCAGAGAAACACACGCTTCATTTATTTGATAGGGGAAAACCATAACTGACTTCGGTATTTTTTGTGTCCAGTGGGTATGGTCACTCAGTTTGTTATGGTTAAAGGAAATCCAACAGTGGGCCAGTGACTGTTTGATCGCCGCCGTTTATCACATTGACAATGTAATTTAAGTAGGCACTCTGAAATGAGCGTTGCCTAACATCAAATTGTTTACTCAGTCAGCCAAAAACGGGTTCTGCGGGCAAAGAGAAATAGAAAAAAAGTAATTATAGGGCTACATACCTCCGGAAAACAGGGCCCCGTGAGACCAGACCTCCGCCTTGAATACAAGTGGGCACGGTCTTGGCAGCTGCTGCAACCAGATTACATACTCCTGTCCTCTCCGACTCCCTCGGCTGGGCTCCGGTATTATTTGGGGGTAAACAAAACTGCGACAGCATGCGCCAGCACGAGCGGGGCTGGTGCAAGCTGCCTGCAGCAGGTAGTGCAACACTGACTGCAAGTGCCATAACTAAATAAATTTGCGCCCGCAAACCACTAGCCACTTTAGCTTTTCTCCACAACTTCTCAGACCCGCTCTGGCAACAGGATGTGACATCCCTCTGTGGCGCCGGCCAGAAGCACACCTGCGGCCGCCTCAAAAATGGTGCCGCCTGGGGCGGACCGCCCCCCCCCCCGCACTCCCCTAGCTACGCCACTGCGCCTTGAATACAAGTGGGCATGGTCTTGGCAGCTGCTGCAACCAGATAACATACTCCTGTCCTCCCCGACTCCCTTGGCTGGGCTCCGGTATTAATTGGAGGTAAACAAAACTGCGACAGAATGCGCCAGCACGGGCCGGGCTGGTGCAAGCTGCCTGCAGCAGGTAGTGCAACACTGACTGCAAGTGCCATAACTAAATAAATTTGCGGCGGCGTCCGCAAGCCACTAGCCACTTTAGCTTTTCTCCACAACTTCTCAGACCCGCTCTGGCAACAGGATGTGACGTACCTCTGCGGCGCCGGCCAGAAGCACACCCGCAGCCGCCTCAAAAATGGTGCCGCCTGGGGCGGACCGCCCCCCGCACCCTCCTTGCTACGCCACTGAGAAGAATTTGTAGAGTGCGTGACGCAGCTTTTGGCCAGAAAGCAGTTGAAACTGCTACCCCATATAATTTCAGTTTGAGACAAGGATACTTTACAAATTATTTATTTAAAGATTTGAATAGTCATTGTTAGAAATGGGGGTCTCTGGTTGGCTACGGTTTGCACCTTTGTCCAAGTAGGGACCCTTCTTCCTAGTCAAGGTAAGGGGCATACACTTCTAATGCAACCCCTGCTCACCCCCTTGGTAGCTTGGCACAAGCAGAGAGGCTTATCTCAGAGGCAGTGTGTAAATCATTTATGCACACATACAGTAATACAGTGAGAACACTACAAATGGACACCACACTAGTTTAGGAAAATAAGTAATCTTTATCTAAGCCAAAACAACAAAAATACACAATACAGTAATAAACATATAAGGTAGAAAAAGTTATGTTCAAAGAACATTGCACATGCAATACTTTTCACACAAAGTACCTTGGAGGCGTCATGCGTGCAAACAAAAACTATCGCACGGAATGTGATGCGTTGGTTCCTTACTTCAGGGTAGGTGGTGCGTTGGTGCCTTACTGGCACGGAGGCAAAAACAACAGTTGATGAACAGAATGAAGAACAATGTCATACATTCACCCCAGTACAGAGATCTGGGCCTAAATCCATTGTTTTTTTGCTCACCATGCCATTCCAGTTTGAACCCAGCCATATGCAAATCAGTATTGACCCTGTGCCCCATGGGAATAGTCCAGCCCGAACTGCCAAGCCAGGTCCTCCCTGGACTGGAAACAAGCATCCTAGGTCCCCTTTGGTATCGCTTTTTACTGCCACAGAGGGGCGGTGATGCATCGGTTCCTTACTGAAGAGGAGGTGATGCATCAGTTTCTAACTGTGCAGGGAGGTGATGTGTTGGTTTCTTATTGCGGCCCCAGTGTTCTTGCAGGCGTGGCGCCCAGATGCGATGCGTGAGGATCTGGGGGGTGTCGGTTCTTGCAGCCACGGTCCCACAATGCTTTGGTTCTTGCAGCTGCACAGGAGGGCCTGTGTCGGAATCGATGCGGTGATCTCGGACTCTGTAGACCTCGGACTTCGTTGATCAGTGCACTCAAAGCGTCGTGCGGTGATGCGTCGGAAACAGGTGCGGATGCATCGTGCTTCTCTTAGTTGTTTTGCTTTTCCAGCTCCCAACAGCAGAAACAAACTGCAGGCCCAGAGGCCCAGAACAACACAGGCACCTCTTGGCAGGTCAGAACTCCCAGCAAGGAAGTTCAGGGGTGCTGGGGGTGAAGTCTTTGTATTCCTGAGTCTTCAAAACAGGAGGCACGCTCTACTTTAAGCCCTTGGAGATCTTCCTCAAACAGGGAAAACAGAACACAGCAAAGTCCTTGTCCTTTCCTTGGCAGAAACAGCCACTGCAGGCCAACCCCAGACATCACACAAAAAGGGCAGTAATTCTCCTCAGTTTCTCCAGCTCTTCTCCTTGGCAAAGGTTCATCTTGAATCCCAGAAGAAATGTATGAAGTCTTTTCTACCCCTGAGACTTCCAACAGGAGGCAAGCTCTACTTCAGCCCTTGGAGAAAACTCTAACACTAGGATGATGAAGGTACAGTCCAGTCTTTTTCCTGCCCAGGACAGAAGTAACCACTGCAGGCCAACCCCAACAGCACACAGCACAGGGGCAGTACTTCTCCTTCCGCTTTCTCGTCTCTCCTTCTAGGCAGGTTCCTTTGTTCAGGAGTAATCTAAAGTTTAGGGATCTGGGCCCCACTTTTTATAGTCCATTTATCTTTGTTCTCTGGTGTCAGAGAGGCTCTGTGCTTAGTCAAAACCAGTTCTGTCCTCTCTGGTGCACCTTCCTGGCAGGAGGAGGAGACATTATTGTCAAAGACCATGCCCATTCAGATGTTAAAGAAATCTCCTCTCCCTGCTCTGAATGCAGCCCAGGTCTATTCAGCCCAGCCGCAACTCATCCAGGAAAGGCAAGACACACATCAACCTCCCACCGCCGGTGGCCGTCTGAGAGAATGCACATCCATAGCCCCTGTCATACAAAAGCCAGACAGTCAATCCACAAACCAGCAGAGGCACACAGGATGGCTAAGCAAGAAAATACTATGTAAATGTCTAGCAAGCACACCTGGGTATTCTTAATTAAACGTGTCTATGTGAATTTTAATCTGATATTGGGAGCCTCCCAGTAAAGGTAGTTGTGCCCACAACTGTCAAATTACTGCTCTGTAGAGGCCTAGTGCACACTAGGTCTGACTGGGAGCTCACCCTGGTCCCTAGGGTTTCATGTCTTCTCCACGTTAGACACCAATGGAACAACCAGATCACCTGAGAAATTCAAACCCAAAAGCAAGTTCATGTCTCCTATATCACACAAAATATTGGACAACTTTGAGACCTTGGTGAGAAAAGATCTGGAGGCTATCAAATATCAGAGCCCGAAAAAACAGAACTTATCTAAAAACGATAGGAGAATTTTGAATAACTTGCAACAAGATACTACCATCACATTCCAACCAGCAGATAAAGGGGGAGCCCTAGTCATGATGGAGACTACATTTTATGAACAAAAAGTTAATCAGCATGTCTTGGATGTAGAGACGTACATCCTTCTTGACCATGACCCCACCAATGAATTCAGCAAAATACTGGATGAAATCGTCACAAAGGCAGAACACTCAGGAATAATCAATAACAACACGGGCAAATATATCAGAACAGCCACACCCCAAGTACCACACATATACATGCTGCCTAAGATACACAAGAGCACCACAGATCCACCGTTTAGACCCATCGTGGCAGGATGTGGTTCTATCCATGAACCAGTAGGACGATATATTGATCACTATTTGCAACCATTGGTACAAACTTGGGATACGTATTTGAAAGACACTACTGATTGCTTGAAGAGACTAGCAGATGTGAACGACCTCATTGATGATACCACGTTGCTGTGCACCATAGACGTGGTGGCACTCTACACGTCCATAGCGCACACAGAGGGCTTGGAAGCCATTGAATTGAGATTGCTACGATCAGATTTTGACCAACAATTGGGAGTTTTCCTACTAGAACTACTACACTTTTCCTTGTACCACAGTTACTTCACTTGGCAATCACAGTTTTTCCTTCAACGAACAGGTACATCAATGGGCTTTTCCGGGGCGCCGGCATATGCGAATACCTTCATGGCATATTTTGAACAACAATTCATTTTATCTAAAACAGAGTGGACGGACAACTTAATATTATTCCTGCGATTCATTGACGACATCCTGATAATCTGGAAGGGCACAAAAAGTCAACTGGAAAGCAACATTAGACTACTTAATGAATGCAACCCGAGGATCCAATTTACCCATAACATTCAGGATCAAAAGATACAATTTTTGGACATAGAAATTTGCAAAACACACCAAGGCATGTCAACTAAAGTTTTCCGTAAACCGACGGATGTCAACAACGCGCTACACTACACGAGCGCACACCCAAAAAATCTTAAAGATCATCTACCCACCTCGCAACTGATCAGGATAAAAAGAATCACCTCAGACGCGACGGTTTGCAACACTCTAATACAAGAACAAGTAAATCGATACAGTGAGAGGGGTTACCCCCCTAATATACTTGAGGCTTCAGTCCAGAAGGTTTCGCAGATGGATAGAACACGATTACTAAAGAAAACTGAAAAACCAGACAGTGAACGCATTGTGTTTGTAATGAAACATTCCACTCAATCGCAAAGGATCAAACAGATCATCAAGAAACGTTGGGAAATGATTGCCAATGAACCTGACTTTACCAACATCTTCAAGAATTTTCCAATCATGGCACATACACGTTCAAAAAATATCAGAGAGATATTGAAAAAACCTCGGAACAATCAAACAGTTATCTTTAGAGGAATGCGAAAGTGTCAAAACTGTGGACAATGCAACAATGTCAGAGTGAGCAAGGTGTTCACTCACCCTCATACTGGGAAGGATATACAATTGAAACACAGCGCTGACTGCAACACCACAGGGGTGATTTATGCCATCCTCTGCCCCTGTGGATTAACATATGTTGGAAGGACCTCGAGAAAAGTCAAGACTCGTATAATAGAACATAAGAGTACTATACGCAACAGGTCCACTACATCCAGTCTAGCGACACATTGGACTCAAGCATCACACACCATACCACAACTCAGATTCACTGTATTAGAAGTAGTTGAGAAACACGTGGGCAGAGACCACAACACAGCTTTATCTCAGAGGGAAACTTTTTGGATAAAATAATTGGGCACACTGACCCCAGGGGGGCTCAATGACCAATATGAGATGGCATGTTTCTTATAGAAAGACATATACATTCTTGTGATATTCAAAATTCAATGTGAGAAGACACTTACAGCTTGCCTCACAATTAGGTATACAGTGAATGACCTTGGCTAGATCCTTTTTGCTACATAGGTTCAAATACTGTTTATTTTTAATATGTTTATAACCAGTGTAAAGGATTGACACGCAGTCCACATCAGGTTCTGGTAGTCCTATGTTTGTCTCTATGACTTCTTTACTATCGTTTCTCTCATCTTCGGTTTGTTTATCACTTTCATGAGTTTCATATTTTTTTACTAACGAGTGCACATTAAGCAAACATTTTTTCACTTAAACGCGTCATTTATCAGCCACTACGCTTGGCTTCTAAGTTACACCATTTAGCAATCACCTACGACGTTCACGTAACCAGCACACGTTGTTACTTAAGGGGCACGCTACCACACCGGAAGTTGTTACCGGAAATCATTGGGAGGTCAGAGGTGACAGGACGCCAGTTTGTCGAGGTGAGATACGCGCTGAGAGGGATTATTTAAACATTACACGGTTTGTTTTTATAGTTGGGTAATTGACGCGCAGTTTTTCTTTGCAGTTGTACAGGCTGGTAGAATCATACTGGACAATTTCATCGTTTGCCTCACATTAAAATCTCACTGACGGGTAAGCGTTTAATGCATGAATGGTTTTCATTAACCTGAGTCCCTTTGGTAGGACCGAGCTGTAATTTCGGTTTTTCTAATTTTCCCAGATACGGATCGTGTGCACTTCGGCTCATTTGATTAAATTTAGACATGCAGAATGTCTAATACGACTTTCAGTAGGTAGAAGTGGGTTTATGTTATCCTATATTCACCTTTCACAGGTTTAGGACGGGTGAAGGATTTATATACATTAGGTATTTCTTGTTCACAGCATGCACAGAGGCTGTTGGTGCTTTACACCTTTGACTTACACACGTTTCGTGGTGGTGATTATGGATTACTCCTTTATTATTTCCTTACTTTTAGACACTATGGACAATGGATTACTCCTTTATTATTATTTTCTTACTTTTAGACACCATGGACTACTGTGTTAATTCTATAACTTAAATCTTGTACATATGTTGTAAATAGACTGGTAAACAGTATGATTTCATATTTTTTGTAGTGCCTGAATACGAAACTGACGTGATGATTTAAGTGGTTTACACTATAACAAGACTGGATACGTGAAAAATAATTGCATTCCCCTGAAGAAGGGTCGCAGTGGACCCGAAATGCATTGGGACATGTGATAATATTTGTTTCATTGTTTGATGACCTATTGTTTAAATGGTACATTGTTTAATAATTGGAGGTTCCAATGTTGATACCAATCATGATTTGAATGTATATAAATGAATATGGTACCATTATAAATCGTTGATACCTACAAAAGTTGTGTGAATTTATGAATATGGATTAATTTGTTTTCACTATCGATGATTGAGATAAAAGACATGAAACCCTAGGGACCAGGGTAAGCAAGAAAATACCCACTTTCCAAAAGTGTTATTTTCAAACACACAACATAAAAATCATCTTTACTAAAAGATGCATTTGATATTCTGAGTTCAGACATACTAAACTCCATCTTTCTATCTTGTCCCAATTGGAAGCTATATTTATCATAAGATGTTATAAATAAACTCCTATTCTATCCTATTGGACAGAAAGACCTTCAATAGTGAAAACAAAATTGGCAACATTCATGATCAGGACATGCCACACACATCAGGGCATGTCCTACCTTTCACATGCACTGCACCCTGCCCACTGAGATACATTGGGCCTACCTTGTGGGTCACTCACATGTAAGAAAAGGAAAGGTTAGGGCCTGGCAAGTGGGTGCACTTGCCAGGTCAGCAAGGCAGTACCAAACTGCGCTCAGACACTGCAGTGGCAGGTCCGAGTAACATTTACAGGCTACTCATGTGGGTGGCACAATCAGTGCTGCAGGCCCACTAGCAGCATTTGATTTACAGGCCCTGGGAACACACAGTGCACTGTACTAGGGACTTGGTAGTAATTCAAATAGTCAATCAGGGAAACACCAATTTACAGGGAGAGCATATACACTTTAGCACCGATCAGCAGTGGTAAAGTGCCCAGAGCCATAGAACCAACAGAAACAGGGTCCAAAACAGGAGGGCAAAAAGTCTGAGGATATACCCACTGGACAAGCCAGGTCCAACAGTCATTTTGAAATATTCTCTTAATAAAGCCTTGCTGCAATAGGATTAGGTGGGCCTGAACTGTCATCCAGGTCCACTCTAGAAGGAACACTAGCAACCCTAGACTTTGTTTGGCCTACTTAGGCCTCATCAGTTCTTTCCTATTCCTTTGGCATGGGGAGCCCGGCACCCAGCTCTGAGTATACCCATTACACTTGAAACAAACACAAAGGTAATGGAAGTAATGCTTGAATTAATCTCAACCACAGACGATCACTGTGTAGATGCATTCTAGTCAATAATGTTTTGCCCACTATGCCAACTGGGACAGAGAAAAGCCATATGGTCCTGCTCAAGCTATTGCTCACCGACGAAACCTAACTAGTCAGAAAGCAGCTTTGGGTTACTTGTGGTCCCATTCATAGAGGACCTGACTGAGCAGTTGTGGCTAGACTGTTCCTTTGGAAAAGGGTCAAATCTGATTTACATATGGCTGGTTCACTCTTATAGTAGCATGAAGAGCAAAATAATGATGGGCTGAGAGGCAGCCTAAGTAATTACCAGAGGTTGAGATTAATTCAAGAATTACACTCATCTCATTTTGATTTTCCTTAGTGTCATAGATATGACCAAACATGAGTATGTCCTTACTGTGCCACAAGATTCAAACTAAACCTCTCTGGCAAAGCCTAAATAGGTCCGGGGTTGCTTGTATTCCCGTTCAGAGGGGAACTGGCCTGACAATCTGAAATTGACTGTTCTAATTGGAGCAGGACAAAGGTTGATTTCCATATGGCTCGTTTCTGTCCGAGGAAACATGGCGGGCACAAAAAAGAAAATTACCTGGAATGTGGCCTGAGTAACAACCAGTGGCTAGGGTTCATTTAAACCTTTTTACCTTAGTAAATCTAAAGGCACTGTACAAAATGCATTATTATTTGAGGTGGACAAATGTCCCCAAATTAAATAAAAATAAAAGTGTGTATAAATCCCGGTAATGTTACACAAAGCAGTCAGGCTTAATTCAATGGCAATGTTTAAAGTAAGCAGTGCATGCACATTAGAAAAAGTCACACAAAACACACTTAAACTGCACAATCAATTTTAAAATATAGAGAAGTATTTTCAATTAGTAAAATAAAACAAAAATACCAAATACCCAATAAAGTGATTAAGATTTATGAATGTTTAAAGTTGTAAGTACAAATAGTGCCATAAAGCTTGAATCATTAATGACAGTATATTAAAGCAGTAGACAGAGACCTAGGCATCCCGAGACCTACTTAAAAAGGGACATGATAATTTTTTTGAAGAAAAGTATTGAAATTTCTTCTAAGCCCCAATGCAGAAAGGGACTTTGTTACTTTTTCAGAAGAAACATCGTCCCACACCGTGACAATTCTAATTCAGTAAGTCTGCTGTGAGATTTTCTTTATCTCTATTAGAAAGTGTTCAGATGGCACACACCAAAATGCTGATATCATGGCTGTCCACTCTGTAGGCTGTCGTTTTTTGTTTTATATTGAGTGCAGCCATTACAGGATGTCCTCTTACAGTGCAAACTTATTGTTTACAAAGATGGAGACTTAATGTGAATATGTGTATAGAGCTGACAATTTTGTGCTACATTAGTCTAGTTTTGCATTGGCCTTAGTGTCTCCAAACCCTGCTTTATTTTAAAAACATGAGATTACGTCAGTGGTCAAATAGTAAATAATTTAGAGAATTTAAATATTGATGAGGAGAGGTCGTATCACTAGAAGTATTAGCAGATGTCCCACCAGACTGCCAATTCACACATTCTAAGTCAGAGAGCAGATTCCAGACACCATGCATATTTTGCATCCTCAGCAGAACTCTGATACGAAATAACTAAAATCAGCTATTCAGACTGTTAGACCGGTCAGCCTTAGGGTGGTCTCCCCTACATTTTTGCCCTTTTTGCCTCCCATTTTGACCTTACATTTTGTTGGACTTAGGACTCTGGGCGCCTCACCACTGCTAAACGGTGCTGAGGTGCGGGTGCTCTCCCCTAAAAACCTTGTGAGGCTGGCATATCTGCCACAAGCCACTGCTACTGCAGTAAGGCTAATCCTCCATAGGCTAACATTGGGAACCTCTCCTTATGGGATAACTTCTGACAGGGACCTGATAAGTCTGTCATGTTTGGTCTTGTTGGACTCGGGGCGGGGAACCCTTTCCAATGATATATAGGGTTTGGGCATTACTACGCTAGGGATCCCACTTTTATAAAGTGGACCTTTTCCTGCCTACACTTAGATTAGGCTGCAGACTCCCCCCTCCCCTCTGCATACTGATAGCCTGCCTGGGTTGGGAGGTGGGAGTGGTGATTCACACATTCTTCCCGGAGATGAGCTGTGATGGGCTGCCCACTGTAGCCTTAACGGCCTGTCTCTCGTCACTGTGACAGCTAGGTCAGGGAAGGCAGGGAACATGCCAGAACTCCCTGGACTCTTCCAGAAGCCCCTGCCCCCAGACCCTTCCAGAGACTTCCACCACTTTCTAGCCCCTAGACTAAAAAGATATATAAGGGAGGGTCCTGGCCTCACATTCTTGTTACACCCTGGACTAAGAAGAAACTCTGCTGGAGTACAGACTGCTGCACTAGGAGGATTGCCCCTCTGCTGGAGCTGATTGTTCCTAGGAACTGCTGCCCTGTGGTGCTTGAGCTGCCCTACTGCCTGCTGATCTGGCCCTGCCAAGAGGAGACTGGACATAACATCCCAGGAGTGTCTCCACAACATCCAGAAGGACTCCTTTTGCGCTTCTGAACAACCTCTGCACCCTGAACCCTATCTATGCAGCACTGGGGGTGGGAGACCACTTCCTACACCCCTAAGTCATTGCAGCTGTTGGAAGACACTGACTGCGTTGCCTAGCACTGGGGGGAGAACTGAAGCGCTATGCCCCTGTAGTTAATGTCGTCGCCTGGGGACCCTGAATGTTGTACGAGGCACTGTGGGGGAGAAGCGCTGTGCTGTGACTCAAAGCGCTGCTGTCAACGAGTGCTGTGCGCCTTGGACCCTTAATGTCTCTGAAACGCTGTGAATGGTAAGCGCTGCGGGGTCCAATCGTAACCCAAGCGCTGTGAAGGCGAGGCGCTGTGAGTAAAAATTACCGCGCCCGTGTTTGGCTGAAAAGTGCACCAGAATCACCGTGTGGATCACCGCCGCAGGCACCAGGGCCGCTCTGAACATTTTGCTTGCTCTCCGTGATCACCGCCGTGCTTCGGGAGCCCGGGGCGCGTCATCCCAGGCCTCAGGAGAAGCCGCGCTGGGATTGGTGCGACGTCAGCCCCAGGCCGCACTGTGATTGGCCCTGAGCCTCCGGGATTCCCTGCTCGTCATAGAAGGGCCGCGCTGGGATTGGTGGTTACCCCGAGGGCTTCCCCAGCGCCGGCCAGAACAGAGAGAGTTGCACCGAGGACCGGAGGAGAACCGAACTGCCGCCAGCCCCCATCCAGCTCCCAGGTAAAGCCCGTGTATGTGCAGAGCCTCCCGCGCCTATCATTGTCTTGGGCGGGAGGCCTCTTGGGGAAGCTGCTCCACTGGGAAGCGGGATGCGGGGGCTGTGTAGCTTGCTAGCGGGCCGCCCAGGACTGTCCTGAAAACTGGATTGCGATCACTAAAGTGAACGTGGGCCAAGGTTGCGAACTTGCTTTGTGTTGGGGCATCTACAAAGTACCTGAGACAGCGCGATCCCCCCATTGGCGACCACTTCCTCACTGAGAGCATTAACGTCGGGAGGCTAACTCCCGTGGTGCCAAGACTCATGTACTGACTTCTATTTGACGGAGTATACGGAATCTTGTCCCTTTGTCCTGATTGTGGATCTTGTTTGGGAACTGAATTAATTTGTTATTAATCTTGCCTGGCAACAGGATTCATTTATACCCTTGATTTTACTGGAAGCTAGATTTGGCTAATTATTGATCGTGCCTGCATCTGCATTTATTGGATGATTGATCTTGCCTGAAGCTTTTATAAAGATATTTTATATTTTTCTAAACAACTGGTGTGGTGTCCTTTTGGGAGTGCTTTCACTGTGTCACTGTCGCGACGTGTTGCACAAATACTTTACACACTGCCTCTGGAGTTACGCCTTTGCTGCTCTGCGCCAAGCTACCAGGTCGGAAGCGGTGGTCCCTACTTGGACTAGGGTGCATACCCCTGCCAACTAGAGACCCCGGTTCTAACATTGGTGATCGAGCGGTGGGATAGGACTTGTGCTTGTGTAACACCACGCAGCGACGCAGTGTACACCACAACCCTACACCTAACTCTACTGAATTTTTGTCTACCCTCTCCAATTGGCATTTTTAATTTTTGTTTAAATTCTCCCTGACTGGCTGCTCTTTTTAAAAGTCCTTTTGCCTAAGTCCCATTTGGTTTTCTCTACAAATGTCTGAGGCCCTACCTAGCAAGATGGAATTCGAGCTGGCCAACCTGGAAACTTACACGGCAACGCAGCTCAAGGAATTCTGTGAGGAGAAAAGGGTGCCCTTTAAGCGAGGCGCTAAGAAGACAGAGCTTCAGAAAGCCTTGAGGGCATGGGTAACGGCCCACCCAGAAGGAGATGGAGAAGGGGACGGGCAGGGAGTGGAGCAAGGGGCCACAGGAGAACTTGACCTACTGCCCTTGGTGGAAAATGGCAACTTGTTACCAGGTACAAGGGTACCTTCCAGGGCAGGCAGTAGTGTGTCAGTAAGGACCCTGTCCTCAGAGGAATTGGAGGACAGGAGAGAGGAGAGACAGTTTAAATTGGAACTCGCCAAATTGGAAAGGGAGCGGGAGAAAGAAAGGTGGGCCATGGAGGAGAGGAAACTTACCCATGAGCTCAACATGAAGGAACTGGAAGTTCGAGCCCTACAAGCAGGGACGAACAGCATCAAGAGTGGTGGCAGCATACCTACGGAAGCTTCACGTGAGTCCAGGGTCTTTATGCCTAAAGATGTGATGGCCAGTTTTAAGGTGGGGGATAATATTGATAAGTGGTTAGCTGCCTATGAGGTGTCACTAAGAGCCCATGGGGTCCCAGAGAGTCACTGGGGGGGTGGTCTGTACAAGTACATACCTCCGGAAGTTAGGGACACACTCCTTAGCCTAGAAAAGGAAGACCAGACCAACTATTCTGTTATGAAAGAAGCATTGCTTAAGAGGTTCGGTCTTACCCCTGAGAGGTATAGGCAGAGGTTTAGGAATAGCCACAAACTTCCCACACAGAACTGGGTAGATTTCCTGGACTACGCTAGTAAAGCTTTAGAGGGCTGGGTGCGGGGCAGCAATGTGCATGACTATGAAGGATTGTATAACTTGTTTTTAAGAGAGCACCTTCTAGAGAAATGTTTTCCAGAGCTGCGCCAACACCTGGTTGACCGCAAGTTGACCAATCCTAGGAAGCTTGCGGAGGAGGCGGACACCTGGGTCAGTACCAGAGTGTCCAACAAGGGTTCTGGGGGGGACTCCCAAAGGGGTGGTCAGGGTTCCCACCAGAAGAAAGAGGGGGGAGACAAAAATAAAGAGCTCTCCAAAGGCCCCCAAAATAATTCACAAGGGAAAGGGTCTGGGTCCCAGCCCCAATCTGGCCACCAGAAGCCCACTTATCCTGACAAAGGTCAGCAGCCCAGAACTGTCCGGTGCTATGAGTGTGGTGAACTTGGACACTACAAGGGGGATCCCAAGTGTCGCAAGAGAGCACCACAGGCCACTGGAGGTAAAAACCCCGGGGTGGCTAGTGTAGCGCTTGGGGAGGAGCTGTCCCTAGATGATGGGAGTGAGGGGGCAGGGCTTGTCCTAGTGTCTCTGGGAGACAGTGAGATGGTCTCTAAGGTCCATGTGCCCTCAAATACTACCAAGTATAGGCAGTGGGTCACCCTCAATGGTCGGGGGGTGGAGGCCCTGAGGGACACAGGTGCCAGCATGAGTATGGTAAGGAGTCAGCTGGTGTCCCCTGAGCAAATAATTCCCGAGGCGTTCCACCCAGTTGTGATGGCTGACAACAGGGGGGGTCACTATCCCATAGCGCAGGTTCCATTTGAGTGGGGAGGGGTTTCAGGCCTTTTAAGAGTTGCTGTGAGCCCTGCCATGCCAGTGGACTGTCTGTTAGGGAATGACCTGGAGCATACTGCCTGGAAGGAGGTAGAGCTCAAGGCGCATGTGGAGATGCTGGGGTTACCGGAGTGGATTTGTGCTACCACACGGTCTATGGCTGCCCGGAAAGGGAGTCAACCAGGGCTGGAGCCTGGAAAAATGGCCCAGCCAGCTGCTAAGAAGGGAGGAGCCCGAGGGCGTGGGAAGCCCGCCCCGGGGCAGTCACCCCGTGAGATGGATGGGGCACCTGAGGAGGTTGCGCCGGAGTCCACGGAGGGAGACGTTGCTCCCTTGGGGGACTTACCTACCCCTGCGGAGTGGCAGGTGGAAGGAGGGCCCACCAGGGAGGAGTTTTGTCGGGCACAGAAGGAGTGTCCTACCCTTGAGGGCATGAGGCGACAGGCCGAGGCCCAAGCAGCAGGCAATGCCTCCGCAAAGTATCATATTTACTGGGAGGATGGGCTCCTTTACAGTGAGCCCAAGGCTCCTGTGCATGGGTCATCAAGGGCCTTAGTGGTCCCCTAGTGCTACAGGGCCTTTCTTTTGGAATTGGCTCATGAGATCCCATTAGCGGGACACTTGGGCCAAGACAAGACCTTTGCTAGGCTTGTCCCACATTTTTATTGGCCGCAGATGAGGATCTCCTCAGATACATTCTGCAGGACCTGTCTGACCTGCCAAGCTAGTGGGAAAACAGGGGGTAAGCTGAAGGCTCCCCTGGAACCACTACCTGTCGTTAGCACCCCCTTTGAGAGGGTGGGTATCGACATTGTTGGGCCTATGGATCCACCGACTTCTTCTGGTCACAGGTTTATCCTGGTCCTGGTGGACCATGCCACCCGGTACCCAGAGGCTATTCCTCTGAGAACCATCACTGCACCTGCAGTGGCACGGGCCCTGATGGGGATTTTTACCAGAGTGGGTTTCCCCAAAGAGGTGGTGTCCGACAGGGGTACAAATTTTATGTCCGCCTACATGCAAGCCATGTGGAAGGAGTGTGGGGTTACTTATAAGTTCTCCACCCCTTACCACCCACAGACCAATGGTCTCGTGGAGAGATTTAACAAGACCCTAAAGGGCATGATCAGGAGTCTGCCTGAGGGCCTGAGGAAAAAGTGGGACATCCTCTTGCCCTGTTTGTTGTTTTCCTACAGGGAGGTACCGCAAAAGGGAGTGGGCTTCAGCCCCTTTGAGCTTTTGTATGGTCACCCTGTTAGGGGACCTCTCAGTTTAGTGAAGGATGGGTGGGAGAAGACTCCCAGGAGGCTTCCCCAAGATGTAGTGAGCTACATGCTGGCCTTCCGCAGCCAAATGGCTAAGTTGTGGAAGCAAGCTTCTGACAACTTAGAGGCCAGCCAGGCGGTGATGAAGGAATGGTACGACCAGAATTCTCACCCCGTGGAGCTAGAACCTGGACAGAAGGTGTGGGTCATGGAGCCTGGAGAGCTTAGTGCCCTCCAGGATCGCTGGACTGGCCCTTATGAGGTATTGGAAAAGAAGGGTAAGGCCACTTACCTAGTGGACCTTAAGACCCCCAGGCAGCCCCACAGGGTGCTACACGCCAACCGCCTCAAACCCCACCATGAGAGGTCTGAGCTCACCTTACTGATGGTGACTGATGGGGCCGAGGAAGAGGAAAGTGAACCTCTCCCGGACCTCTTCGCTTCCAAAGAGAAGGATGGGTCGGTGGAGGGAGTGGTCCTCTCCCCATCCTTGACTCCTGAGCAACAGAGGGACTGTCGCCAGGTCCTGGGGCAGTTCGCCTCAGTGTTTTCCCTTATCCCTGGGATCACCCACCTGTGTACCCATGATGTGGACACAGGAGACAGCCCCCCTGTCAAGTCCAAGTCTTACAGGCTGTCAGATAAGGTAAAGGCCAGCATCCAGAGTGAGGTCACTAAGATGCTGGAGTTGGGAGTGATAGAGCCCTCCAACAGCCCTTGGTCCAGTCCGGTGGTTCTGGTACCAAAAGCTGCCCCACCGGGCACCACACCAGAACTTAGGTTCTGTGTGGATTACAGGGGACTGAACTCTGTGACCAAGACTGACGCTCATCCTATCCCGAGGGCGGATGAGCTCATTGACCGGCTGGGGGCTGCCCGATACCTGAGTACCTTTGACCTCACGTCAGGGTACTGGCAGATCGCCCTAACAGATGAAGCTAAAGAAAGGTCCGCCTTTTCCACCCCAGAGGGCCACTACCAGTTTAGAGTGATGCCCTTTGGACTGAAAAACGCTCCTGCCACCTTCCAGCGGCTGGTGAACCGGGTCCTCTCCGGTTTGGAGGCCTTCTCTGCTGCCTACCTGGACGACATAGCTGTCTTCAGTAGCAGCTGGGAGGACCATTTGGGTCACCTCCAGGAAGTGCTTCAGGCTCTGCAGCAGGCAGGCCTGACTATCAAAGCTAGCAAATGCCAGATAGGGCAGGGGTCGGTAGTTTACCTAGGACACTTGGTAGGCGGGGGCAAGGTGCAGCCCCTACAGGCCAAGATAGAAACCATCCTGGCCTGGGAGCCTCCCAAAACACAGACTGAGGTCAGGGCATTCCTGGGCCTCACAGGTTACTACCGCAGGTTTGTCAAGGGCTATGGCACCATTGTGGCCCCCTTGACGGAGCTAACCTCTAAGAAACAGCCTAGAAAAGTGATCTGGACAGAGGCTTGCCAAAAAGCCTTTGACTCTCTAAAGCAGGCCATGTGCACCGCTCCTGTGCTCAGGGCCCCTGACTTCTCCAAAGAGTTCATTGTCCAAACGGACGCCTCAGAGCATGGCATAGGGGCAGTACTTTCGCAACTCAATGAGGAGGGACGGGACCAACCAGTAGCCTTCATTTCCAGGAGGCTGCTCCCCCGAGAACAGCGGTGGAGCGCGATAGAGAGGGAAGCCTTTGCGGTGGTCTGGGCTGTAAAGAAGCTGAGGCCATATTTGTTTGGCTCCCACTTCCTGATTCAGACTGACCACCGGCCCCTCAGGTGGCTCATGCAAATGAGGGGCGAGAATCCCAAATTGTTGAGGTGGTCCATTTCCCTACAGGGGATGGACTTCAGGGTGGAACACAGACCCGGAGTAGACCACGCCAATGCTGACGGTCTCTCTCGGTTTTTCCGCCTTAGTGATGAGAACTCCCTGGAGGTTGGGTAGTTCTCCCCACTTTCAGCTGGGGGGGACACGTGTTAGACCGGTCAGCCTTAGGGTGGTCTCCCCTACATTTTTGCCCTTTTTGCCTCCCATTTTGACCTTACATTTTGTTGGACTTAGGACTCTGGGCGCCTCACCACTGCTAAACGGTGCTGAGGTGCGGGTGCTCTCCCCTAAAAACCTTGTGAGGCTGGCATATCTGCCACAAGCCACTGCTACTGCAGTAAGGCTAATCCTCCATAGGCTAACATTGGGAACCTCTCCTTATGGGATAACTTCTGACAGGGACCTGATAAGTCTGTCATGTTTGGTCTTGTTGGACTCGGGGCGGGGAACCCTTTCCAATGATATATAGGGTTTGGGCATTACTACGCTAGGGATCCCACTTTTATAAAGTGGACCTTTTCCTGCCTACACTTAGATTAGGCTGCAGACTCCCCCCTCCCCTCTGCATACTGATAGCCTGCCTGGGTTGGGAGGTGGGAGTGGTGATTCACACCTTCTTCCCGGAGATGAGCTGTGATGGGCTGCCCACTGTAGCCTTAACGGCCTGTCTCTCGTCACTGTGACAGCTAGGTCAGGGAAGGCAGGGAACATGCCAGAACTCCCTGGACTCTTCCAGAAGCCCCTGCCCCCAGACCCTTCCAGAGACTTCCACCACTTTCTAGCCCCTAGACTAAAAAGATATATAAGGGAGGGTCCTGGCCTCACATTCTTGTTACACCCTGGACTAAGAAGAAACTCTGCTGGAGTACAGACTGCTGCGCTAGGAGGATTGCCACTCTGCTGGAGCTGATTGTTCCTAGGAACTGCTGCCCTGTGGTGCTTGAGCTGCCCTACTGCCTGCTGATCTGGCCCTGCCAAGAGGAGACTGGACATAACATCCCAGGAGTGTCTCCACAACATCCAGAAGGACTCCTTTTGCGCTTCTGAACAACCTCTGCACCCTGAACCCTATCTATGCAGCACTGGGGGTGGGAGACCACTTCCTACACCCCTAAGTCATTGCAGCTGTTGGAAGACACTGACTGCGTTGCCTAGCACTGGGGGGAGAACTGAAGCGCTATGCCCCTGTAGTTACTGTCGTCGCCTGGGGACCCTGAATGCGCTACGAGGCACTGTGGGGGAGAAGCGCTGTGCTGTGACTCAAAGCACTGCTGTCAACGAGTGCTGTGCGCCTTGGACCCTTAATGTCTCTGAAACGCTGTGGATGGTAAGCGCTGCGGGGTCCAATCGTAACCCAAGCGCTGTGAAGGCGAGGCGCTGTGAGTAAAAATTACTGCGCCCGTGTTTGGCTGAAAAGTGCACCAGAATCACCGTGTGGATCACCGCCGCAGGCACCAGGGCCGCTCTGAACATTTTGCTTTCTCTCCGTGATCACCGCCGTGCTTCGGGAGCCCGGGGCGCGTCATCCCAGGCCTCAGGAGAAGCCGCGCTGGGATTGGTGCGACGTCAGCCCCAGGCCGCACTGTGATTGGCCCTGAGCCTCCGGGATTCCCTGCTCGTCATAGAAGGGCCGCGCTGGGATTGGTGGTTACCCCGAGGGCTTCCCCAGCGCCGGCCAGAACAGAGAGAGTTGCACCGAGGACCGGAGGAGAACCGAACTGCCGCCAGCCCCCATCCAGCTCCCAGGTAAAGCCCGTGTATGTGCAGAGCCTCCCGCGCCTATCATTGTCTTGGGCGGGAGGCCTCTTGGGGAAGCTGCTCCACTGGGAAGCGGGATGCGGGGGCTGTGTAGCTTGCTAGCGGGCCGCCCAGGACTGTCCTGAAAACTGGATTGCGATCACTAAAGTGAACGTGGGCCAAGGTTGCGAACTTGCTTTGTGTTGGGGCATCTACAAAGTACCTGAGACAGCGCGATCCCCCATTGGCGACCACTTCCTCACTGAGAGCATTAACGTCGGGAGGCTAACTCCCGTGGTGCCAAGACTCATGTACTGACTTCTATTTGACGGAGTATACGGAATCTTGTCCCTTTGTCCTGATTGTGGATCTTGTTTGGGAACTGAATTAATTTGTTATTAATCTTGCCTGGCAACAGGATTCATTTATACCCTTGATTTTACTGGAAGCTAGATTTGGCTAATTATTGATCGTGCCTGCATCTGCATTTATTGGATGATTGATCTTGCCTGAAGCTTTTATAAAGATATTTTATATTTTTCTAAATAACTGGTGTGGTGTCCTTTTGGGAGTGCTTTCACTGTGTCACTGTCGCGACGTGTTGCACAAATACTTTACACACTGCCTCTGGAGTTACGCCTTTGCTGCTCTGCGCCAAGCTACCAGGTCGGAAGCGGTGGTCCCTACTTGGACTAGGGTGCATACCCCTGCCAACTAGAGACCCCGGTTCTAACACAGACATACACTGTTTGATCTATCATGAGAAACTCTGAAATGTGAAAGAGACTTTTTCTATTTAATGCTTTAGCTAGCTTTTAGCATTGTACTTAAGAAATTGTCGTCTAGGGTGCGTAAAATATTTATATAAATAGACAAAATGTAAAATATCCTGTGGAGACCTATTGTCGCAACCACAGGGCCCTCCATCCTCAGTGCGTACTACAAAACCAGGAGGAGAGGCAACTAAGTGGTGAAGCATATTGAATCTAAAGCGAGTGATTAAAAAATGCTCATGGGGAATGGTTAAAATTGAAAGGTGAGGCTCCATACCCGGCGTTGATTTAACTAGAGCATGGGCTCTTACCATAGGCTTACATACATGCTCAGCCCTGATGGTTTTAAAGAATAAGTGTTTGATTAACTTTTTATCCTCCCTCTTCTCTGTCTCATAATTCGTAAATTTAGCTGGTCTTCCAAGAGCACTAAATAAATCTTTAATATATCTTAACCAGGGGATTTTCAATGCATGATCCAAGGAAAGACAATCCAAGATTACTGCGTGATTAAAAGAAGCCTCTTTGTTGGACCATACATTCACCCAGAATAGCAGGGGCTTGACTGCAACTAAATCTGTGGTATATTTAACCCTAGTTCCTCATGTACAGCATATGCAGGTGTTCCCTGTGGCACTTCCGTCTTAAGAATTTATTTTGGGTGATTTGTAATTTATCAACTGCCTTATATCCCAAAATCTCACTCCTGTACGTGACCTTGGAAATATAAAATGAATGATATCATTTTAAAATCACCCCCGGGGACCATGTACTTAATCTATATGCGGAATTTGCGATAGCTCCCAGGGATTTATTCATATCCATTGCCTTTTCCTCCTTCAGGATTTTCTATGAGTTAATTTTTTAAAATGTAATTAAAATCGGACTACACCCTTTAGTTAGATTTGAATACCTATTAAAAGGAGCGGTTTAAATATTTTTCAAACTGTTTCGATTCCTTAGATACAGTATTACTATTTTAATCTGTACTCTGGTTTTTAACATAGGGCAGTTAACCCTGCCATAGTGAAGATAGATTTTAGGCCATGTTGCTGTAGGGACAGGGTAACATTAACTTTCTACATGTTTCACTTTTAAATATCATCATTCACCCATCCTTGTGAGCTACTAGGTCTAGATAGAGGTGACTTATTGATATTTAAAAGCAAGCGCTTTACCTGTCAAAAAGGGTTATTTTTACAGGTCGCATTGCAGGTTTTACACTTCAGCAGTTAGGCTACACAGAATCAAGTTTTCAGTGCCACTGTACTGAATGGCACAATTGGTGCTGTACTTCACGAGTGGCTTTTTACTTTATAATCTGTGGGTGTATTTCAGCACCATAACTATGGAAAAATTTGAAAGTTAAATGTGCCAACTGCCAACCAGACACATTAAGTGAATTGTGATACGCTTTGAGGGCACATCACATACACTGGATACTGATTAGCAGGGTCCCAGTGTTAAAGTTTAGCAGGTAGACCGAAAAAAAAGAAAATGAGGACCACTTTGCAACTGGCACCATCTGTGAGGCAATAGCATTATTTGGAATAAATATTAAAGAAACCCCAAACTGTACAAGCACAATTTGTAATAAGTCATCTTGAAGTTTTGTTACCCTGATACAGACACTCAGCTTTTGCCTTGTGCCTCCTTGTAGTTCTGGAACACTTCTGTGACTTGCAATATCCTTATAATGTAGCATTGGGATATTTTATCATATACATCATCTGTGGGAGAGTTTCAGCACCCTTCTAACGGGCATGTATTATTTTCTTACTCCAAAATGTATTCTGGTGGTAGAACTTCTATATAATATGAAAATGATGTCTCTACTAACACTGCTGTAATAAGTTATTCTAAGCGAGCCATAATGGAATGGCACCTGCACTTCTTCCATGGGATACTACCGTTAAGGTGTTTCTCTCTTGCCATCTGTGACTTCAAACACAGGAGGAGGGAGTCCTGCCAGAGTAGTGTCTGGACCAGGGCTTGCCTCATCTTACAATGCCTCCATTGGACCAGTGGTAGAAGAAGTGACTAGTGAATTTGCAGGCTCATAAGCCTTTCAGAGGAGAATACTAGGCACCTGTTTGTTACACAGCCAATATTTCGCACGCATACCAGGTCTGAATTCATCTGCCTAACAGTTCTTTCGCTGACACCTGCCACACAAGTAATTCATATAAATGGGGGGAGCAGGACTTCAGTACTAGAGTTCTTCTTATGAAGACCTGCGCTGACCCAGCATAAAGTCAAGTGCCTCTTTTTATGGACTTGCTGTTTTGAAAGTTAACTCATAATTCATTTATAAATGCATGAAATGCAGGTAGCACAAGCTGGAAACAGTGAGCAGGGACTGCCTCTTTCTGTTTCAGACCTCTGCTGTCTGCAACTCATGCATTAAATCAGAGAATTTTTTATATATATGAAATGTATACTTCTCAAACTCAAAAGAATAGCTGATCAGCTCTGCTTTAAGCCAGCACAGTTCTTTATTTTAAGGCTCAAAGGGACAGATTTACAAGCATTTTGCACTGCGTTTGCATCACAAAAGACAGAGAAGCACTGCAACGAACAAAATGCAGATTGTAAAAGAGGATTGCTATTGAGGAACGTATAACCGACCTTACATTTTATGGTCCTTCAGGTGTACGTTAAGATAGTTTGCACTAAAAAAAAATCTTTGCATATTTATTGATTTATGCAGTTTTCTATAGTGCAAACATGGTATGTGGTGAAGGGCCCTTGGCAGAAAAGCCCACATAAAAATATACATTTTGAACCATAAGCGAAAAAACAAGTTAAAACAAAAGAGAGTATTCATTTCACATCTAGGGTCACAAAAGAGAAACCATATACCACAAATCACGGTGAATAAAAATGAAAGGTAAGGCCAGCCCTGGGTAAGAGCCATTCAGAACCAGTGTATGGAGGCATGAGAGATTATCAGTCAAGGAACGTAGTGATATTTAAGCCATGAATGGCCTCATATCACATTCAAACTGTCTAAGGAACAGGAGGATTTTGAGTTCCTTTTTGAAAAACAAGGGGTGGTATGGAGCTCTGGTGCAAGTGAATTCCATATTCTTCGAGAATGATTGCTTCATACATCGTTCTTACACTACAGAAGGCGTTGCCGGCAACATAAACAAGGGAACCTGACACTAGCCTTTTGTCACCCCAGACATTTGGGAGCTTAATGTAGGAATTTGCAAGGGAGTGGGCCATTTGCTGCCCACACACAAAGCAAAGGCTTGCACTGGCGATAAAAAGGTCTGCTTTGCTGCTGCTGAAAAGACTGTTGTGCTGCCCTGTTGCCTGAGGAAGGAGGAGTGAACTTGATCCTTAAACCCAGAACCACCAGAGTGACTCAAAGGGCTAGTTGGCTGGCCTCCTATGTGAGATACAGGGACTCATCAAACTCCAGACAACCTGCAATGTACCTGCCTGCTGCTGCTGGTCCATGCTGAAGAGAGTCCTAGCTCCTTAGTGGTGACCCCTCCTGGGGCCTTAGTGTGGTGCTAAAGAGGCCTCTTCCTACCAAAATCCAAAACCTGGGAATTTTTAATCAAAAAAATTCCCTGAGAACTGACAGAAGACCGGGCCTACCTGCAAGCTAATCAGACGGAGGTGCATCGCCGGTGGGTTTGCCTTCGCCACACAACAGCTCCCGCTTTTACCCCGCAGCAACAAATTCCTCTCAGCAGGACCTTTTCATGATGGTATACGGCCTTGTGTAGCCCTCTTTGGCTACAGCCTCGTCCTGCTGGGGTATTTCAAGCCCCAGAAAAACTAAGTCTGAAGGTAAAAATATTCCCTAGACCTGGCTACAACCAGCACCCCATCAGTGACGATGAGTTAATTGGTCTGAAAATCCAACTTTTCCATCTCTGAGCTTTTCCCTCCATCATCAACGGTTTCAGAGACTTTGCACAGCAGCTCCCTTTTGTTGAAGACTAATCCTAGGCTACAGCCTGGTGACTGGCCCCACTGAGACTCTTCCTTCTCAATAACTTTTTCTGAAATGTCTTTAACTCTGTAAGTAAGCCAAAACAGGGCCTTGTATCCGACCCTTACAACCGGCATTAGCTTTTGACTGTGACATAGTTTCACATGACCAGATAGAAACGCGTTACTTACCTGTAACAGCAGTTATCCAGTATTGGTGTCTTTCATAGATTCACATGCCTGAATCATTCCCCGTCGTCGAGACGGGAGCCTCCTGTACATAGAAAAGTAATGTCCTATAGACATACATAGAAAAAAATAGGCCTAAGGGCCTCACCTCAGTAGCCTATCCTTGTCCTTATGTAAAAAGGACCAAACTCCTAGAGCCAGCCAATCAGCTATGACCTCCCTCTAGAACCTTCCTGGCAGAAGCCTCAGTCCCTCAGATTTTCGTACGCACCCAGCTAGGTAGGCGTAATACAGTTAGAGAGAGATGTGAGTCCTTCCAGGGGAGGCGGGAGGGTTGCATGTGAATCTATGAAAGACACCAATACTGGATAACTGCTGGTACAGGTAAGTAACGCGTTTCTTATCCAGTATTAGGGGTGTCTTTCATAGATTCACATGCCTGAATCAGAGTAGTCAGCAATACATTATGCACATTTCTGATGTAATTTTACTATACAGTCCTTTTAGATAATACACATATTACCATACGACTTTGAAACAATAGCATAAATCAAAATATCATAAAGACAAAAAATGTGCATACCAGGATGGCGGGATGTTGGAAGGCTCACCTCACTGGAATAGATGGCGAAGCACCGCCTGGCCCACTGCTGCATCCTTCTGAAGTTCAGCATCCAGGCAGTAGTGTCTGGAGAAGGTGTGCGGTGACTTCCAGGTCGCCGCTCTGCATATGTCCAAAATCGGCACTCCAGCGAACAGTGCTGCTGATGTGGACATCGCTCTCGTGGAATGCGCTGTAACATTAGCACTCAAAGGCCGTCCGGCCCTGTCATGGCAGAATGCTATCGCTGAGGAGATCCAACTTGAGATGCTCTGTTTCGTTAGAGGCATACCCATCCTTGGTCTACTGTAGGCCACAAACAGTTGTGATGATTTTCTGAAAGTCTTTGTTTTGTCTATGTAGAACTTTAGACACCTTTTGAGGTCTAAAGAATGTAGCGTCCTTTCTGCTGCAGTGGTAGGGTTTGCAAAGAAAGAACATAGAACCATCGGTTCATTGAGGTGAAAGTCTGAAGGCACTTTCGGTATGAACTTAGGATTTGTCCTCAGCACCACCCTGTCCTGTTTGAACTGCATGAAGGGTTCCTGAATGGATAGAGCCTGTAGCTCGCTTACTCTCCTGGCAGATGTTAGAGCGAGTAGCAGAGCCGTCTTCCATGAGATGTACTTGATGGATTCTCGATGAATGGGCTCAAAAGGGTGCTTCATGAGTTGGTTGAGGACTAAGTTGAGATGCCATGTCGGAGGGACCCTTCTAGGTCTCGGGAAGGATCTATAAAGTCCCTTTAGGAACTGCTTGACAAGCCTATTGGACCACAGAGATGGTCCTGTGAAAGTCCTGGTGAATCATGAGATAGCCGCCAGATGCACCTTTATGGATGCATGCGCCAGTCCTGACTGTGCCAAATGCAGCAGATATGGCAATATCTGTTCGGGTGTGATATGTAGTGGTCTCAGGCCTTGCTCTGAACACCATATGCAGAATCGTTTCCATTTGAGAGAGTATGTTTTGTTGGTACTGTCCGCTCTTGCTTTTGCCAGTGCGTCCCTGCATTCCTGCGGGATGTTCAGACTACAGAACTCTCTGTGCTCAGGACCCAGGCCGATAACCTGAGCGATTGCAGGTTCGGGTGTTGTACCTGCCTGATGTACATTGTCAGTAGGTTCGGGTGCTGCTTCAGATGAATCGGTGTCCTGATGGAGAGGCGATGAAGATCCGAGAACCAGTGCTGCCTCGGCCAGAACGGGGCAATTAGGATCAGGGTACAAGGCTCCGCCTTCATCTTCCTGAGGACCTTGGGAATCATCGGAAATGGTGGAAAAGCGTACGCAAATACGCTGAATCATCCGATGGAAAAAGCATTTCCGAGTGACCCTGGTTGGGGACGCCAGCTTGCGTAGTTTGGGCATTTGGCGTTGCCCTTGGTGGCAAACAGGTCGATTCCTTGGACTCCCCATTCTGAGAATATGTGATCCAGTGTACTCTTGTCGAGTTCCCACTCGTGGGAGAGGGATATTTGTCTGCTTAGGGCGTCCGCAATGGTGTTGTCCTTGCCCGGGACATAGTTCGCCTTTAGCGTGATTCCATGGAGTACAAGCCACCTTTTGCGATTCGCGTGATAGAGTGAGCGAACGTGTTCCTCCCTGTTTGTTGAGATAGTGCATCGTCGTGGTGTTGTCCGTTCTGACGAGCACCTGGGAGTTCTGGATGCGTGGTAAAAAGGCTTGTAGTGCCAGATACACAGCCCTCAGTTCCAAAAGATTTATATGGAGTTGTTTCTCCTGAGTGGTCCATTTGCCGCTTATTTGAAGGTCCTGGAGGACAGCTCCCCAGCCTTCCAGGGAGGCATCCCTGGTGATCACCAGAGGTGTTGCTGGAAGTAGGAATAGCAGTCCTATAGATAGATTCTTGTGACTCCTCCACCAGTCCAGACTCTTGGATATTTGTGGTGTTATCTTCACAATGTCCTCGAAGGAACCTGTACTCTGTGTCCATTGGTTCGTGAGGGCTTCTTGCAATGGGCGCATCCTGAGTCTGCAGTGAGGGATGAAGAGTATACAAGAAGAGATCATTCCTAGGAGTGATTTGTAGGTCCGAACTCTTAGGGACTTCCTTGATGCCACAGCCGTGGCCAGAGATATTATTTTGTTTGTCCTCTCCTTTGAAGGGAATGCTCTTGCGCACTCCGTGTTCAAGGATGCCCCGAGGAAGGTGATGTTTCTTGTAGGGATCATGCAGGATTTCTCGAGATTGAGAGTTAATCCTAGCTGCTGAAAAAGAGTGGTGCAGGCGTTGGAGGATTCGGTCACGCCTGCAGCTGAAGATGCCTTTACCAGCCAGTCGTCGAGGTAGGGGAAGACTTGGTGACCCATTTGATGCAGGAAAGCTGCCACCGGTGCAAGGCACTTGGTGAAAATCCGCGGAGCGGATTTGAGGCCAAACGGCAGGACCTTGAATTGGTAATGTTGTCCTGCGACTTCGAATCTCAGGAATTTTCTGTGACACTTGAGGATTGGGATGTGGTAGTAGACATCTTGGAGATCCAAAGATGTCATGAAATCTCCTTTTTCCAGCATGCCTAGTATTTCTTGGATCGTCACCATCCTGAACAATTGACTTTTTAGGAAAGAGTGGAGCGCCCTGAGGTCTAGAATGGGCCTCCATTTTTTCTCCTTCTTGCGTATAAGAAAGAAGCGGGAATAGAATCCTTTCCCTCTTAGAGACGATGGAACTCGTTCGATTGCTCCTTTCTTCAGCATCACAGATATTTCCTGGAGTAGCAGGCGTAGATGTTTGTGTGGCAGTCTGCGGGGAGGTGTTGTAGGAGGGATGGAGGTGAATTCTAGGGAATGGCCGAATCTTATTAATTGAAGTACCCACCGATCCGTGGTGATGAGATGCCAATTGTTTAGGAAATGGGTCAATTTTCCTCCAATTTTTAATGAGGGATATAGTTGCTGGACTGGCTGGAGTAAGTGGTCACTGGCGGCCGCCAGTGCCCCTCTTCTGATTTTTGCCCCTGAAGTTTGACCTTCCGTAAGAAGACTGACGACTCTGTTGCTGCTTCTGTTGGTACTGAGATTTATTCTGGTAGGAGTACGAGGACCTATTTTGATAGGATCCTCTGTAAGAGGACTGTCCCCTAGATCTGTTGCCTCAAAAGGACTGGTTCCGTGCCTGCAAAGTACCCAGTGCTCTGGCCGTATCAGTGTCTTTCTTTATCGTTTGGAGCGCCTCGTCAATCTTGTCACCAAAAAGGTGCTGGCCGTCAAAGGGCATGTCCAGCACTTTCGTCTGCACCTCTTGTCTGAACGACGTTGCCTTAAGCCATCCTTGACGGCGCAGGACTGCTGCCCCAGCTAATTGACGAAAGCCAGTCATGGCTGCATCTATGGCACAATCAATGATTTCAGCTGCCGAGGTTTGACCTTCCGTAAGCAGTGCCTTGACTTCCCCCTGAACTGTGTCGGGTAGTTCCGCTAAATATGGGACTATATCTTCCCAGAGCTGGTGATTATAACGCCCCAACAGAGCTATGGAGTTGGCCACTTTGATGGTCTTGGCCGATGTTGTTGTAAACCGTTTACCGATTGTGTCCAACTTCCTGCCCTCCTTGTCCGGAGGGGCCGACAGAGGAGAGGAAGGGTTGCGGGAGTTCTTTTGGGCCGCCTGGGTTACAACCGAATCCGGTTTCGGGTGTCCATTTAGGAAAGCTGCCGCTGTAAGTGGGGCCTTGTATTTTTTATCTAGGCGCGGAACAACTGCAGGTACAGAAGCTGGCGTCAGCATTAGTTTCTTTCCCTGGTCCTAGAGAAATTCTATTATTGGTATAGACTTCGTTGTTTTCTGTGTTTGCTCCTTGAAGTCATGTAAGAAGCACTCAGTCTCAGTCGATTCCATCACCATATGAAATCGCTTTGCCGCCCTTTCCACTATTTTATGGAAACCGCCAATTTCCACTGGTGGTGAATCTGCCTGGCGTGGTTGGGGTGAAGCTGGGGAAGACGATACATACTCTTCTTCCTCTTCATGGTCCGACTGGATTTCCTGGACTTCTCCCTCTTCCAGTTCCTCATCATCTTCCTCATCTGATGACACTATCACCTGAGGTTGGACTCTCTCATGGTGGACCTGAGGAACTGGCCGAGTCTGTTTTGGGGCTGCCGCTGGATTATTTATAGCAGGCGTCTGGCCCCCTGTCTCAGTTGCCGGTGTTTCCGGGAAACGTTGTTTGTAGTCCTGGATAAGGTATTTAAGGTCATTAACAATAGAAGCGGGAAGGCATACCATCGGGGTGACCTCCGTGCGAACATGAGTTTGGACAGAGTGTTCATGGTAAGTCATTTCCTCCTGTTCCTCGTCCGTGCTCTGACATTTGACATGAAGGTCTGAAATGGAAGTAGCTTGATCCAGGAGTTCTTCTTCTTCAGAGTCTTCACTCTGGAAAATTTCTGAAGGCAAATGAGTTTGCACCTTACTTGGAGACGTTGTTTCCGGTGTAATTTGCTGCTTGGCTATCTTGCCAGACGCAGAACTTGTTGCAGGAGCCCCTGCCGTCGTTGCTGGTGTCGTCGACGGTGGCAGGGTTAGAGACGACATTTCTACCAGCTTGGATTTCTTCCACATGTCAGAAATGGCCAAAGTCGATGACGAATCACCCGTCGACGGTGTCCTCGTCGACGGTAAGGTCTTCGTCGACGGTGCCTCCGTAGACGGTATTTTCATCGTCGACGATGTCTTCGGCGTCGATGCGCACGTCGACGATGCGCTCGTCGACGTTTCATTCCTCGTCGATGGTGAGCTCGTCGTCGAAGTCTTAGTCGTCGGCGTCTTCGTCGTCGACGCCTTCGTCATCGACGGCTTTGTCGTCGACATCCTCGTCGACGCCTTCGTCGTCAACGTGATCGTCGACGGTGGGCTCTTTATCGACGACGCCGTCGTCAACGGTGTGATCTTCGTCGTCGACGAGGTCTTTGACGTCGACGACGGTTTCAGCAGGATTATAGATGGAATAGGTCTACCTGCTGACGACGATGAAGGAGTTGTCATCGTCGATGGGTAAACCGACGATGCTGTCGTCGTCGACACAGTCGTTGTCGCTGTGGTAACTCTTTTTTGCGTTGAGGAAGCCGTGGCATGCCTGCTGGACGACTGTGTAGGCTTCCTAAAAGTCTGTGGGTCCTTGGCAGACACTGAAGATGTCGTAGATCTTGCCTCTGAAGACTTCTTTTGTGCCTTCATAGGAGGAGTGTCTGAGGGGCCAGGGGAAGTTACCCCTGGCCTCTTTAGAGAGACTTCTGAGGACATTGAAATGCTCCCCTCTGAAGATTCCACATTCTCTCTCTCCTTGAGCCTGTCAAGCCAGATGAGCAGGCGACCTTCTCTGTCCCTCAAGGTCTTGTTGGGGAAAGACCTACATATTTTACAGTCTTTAGGGACGTGGTCTGGATAAAGGCAATATAAGCACAGGGCATGCTTATCCTCCACATGTAGCCTTTTCTTCCCACACGAAGAGCAGGCCCTGAAAAGGGCTTTCTTCTGGGACTCAGACATATCAGAATGCAGAAGAAATAAAGTACTTACTGCAGTGATAAGTGGTTTGAAGTAATCCTTGTCGAGATGTAGAAGGAAGAAACCACTTTTAAAAGTGAACAAGCTGTTTTTTGAAGAGATACTGAGGAGAACTCAGGCTAGAGACTCCCTAGCACAACGTGCGGTAGAAAATCTGAGGGACTAAGGCTCCTGCCAGGAAGGCTCTAGAGGGAGGTCATAGCTGATTGGCTGGCTCTAGGAGTTTGGTCCTTTTTACATAAGGACAAGGATAGGCTACTAAGGTGAGGCCCTTAGGCCTATTTTTTTCTATGTATGTCTATAGGACATTACTTTTCTATATACCAGAGGCTCCCGTCTCGACGACGGGGAATGATTCAGGCATGTGAATCTATGAAAGACACCCCTAATACTGGATAACCATGGTTGAAACGTTGCTCTTTTTTGCAATAGATTTCACAAAAAACATTTAAAATTTGTAACTCTGTTTCTACTAATTGGATTTTGTTCATTTTGGTATTATTTTGTTTATTCAAATTTACTCTATTCTTCCAAAGTGGTTTGTGTTGGACCTGAACCTTTTTTCAGGGTTATCCCAAAACCTTTTTGCCTTCCTCCGCCTATTTTTCTGACCTTTTTTTGTTGGCTTTAGGACTCTGAGCACTTTCCCAATGCTAATCAGTGCTCAGGTGCATGTGCTCTCTCATCTAAAACATGGTATGATTGGTTTTCCCAGAATATTTGATTTACTTGTAAGTCCCTTATAAAGTGGTATACCATATACTCAGGGCCTGTACATTTTATTCTCCTAATAGGCCTGCAGCAATGCTTGTGCCACTCACTGAAGTAGCCTTTCATACCAGTTTCAGGCCAGCCATTACTGAGGCTGCATGTGGAGTATACTGCCAATTTAACTTGGCATTTAAAACTACTTGCAAAGCCTTAAACTCTCCATTGATTAAGCATGGGTCACCCTTAAGGAAGGCCCTATGTGGCTCTATCGACAGGTGCTGTTTAAGTAAAAGGTAGAATATATTTCTTTATTGCGTTGGTATGTCCTGTTAGTGACAAACAGCTTATTTTGTTTCTCACTGCTGTGAGGTTGACTCTTCAAGGCTTGTATTGCAAACTCCGTTATATACTTTTAAGTGGTAATTCCTGATCTGAAAGAAATAGCCGTGCCTTGTTTGGTATGTTTAGAATGGTAGTGATAAATCCAGCTTACTTGTGTAGTTGACCTTTACATTACTATTTTAGAAATGCCACTTTTTGAAAGTGGGTATTTTTCTTTGTGCATTGCAGCCGGACTTCATTCCACGTCTAGTCCTGGATGAAAGCTACACTTTATGAATTTGTTCCAGGCAGCTATCACACAAGAAGGCTTGTGTGTGATAGGGATTACATCTGCATACTGATGGTCTTCTTGGGAGGGGACGGGAGAGGGAGAGGGCATTGACACTTTACAAGTGTATAGGTTTTTTCCTGCCCTCACACAAAGAGCTGATTTTCCTCCTACTGATGTCTTGAACCAGGGCTGGGTTGAAAGGACTTGTTGAGCACTTCTAAGGCTTCCTGCAAAGTCTCTCCTTACATCAAAGACATTTATGAGTATAAGTATAATGAGTATTTATGAGTATTAGTGCAGGGGAATGGTTTTTGAAGCACATTTGGAGCTGGAACTGACTCTCAGTCAGAAGGACTGCTACCCTGCTTAAAGGACTCATCTGGACTGTGTTCCTGTCTGTTGCGCTGCTGCCTGTTGATTACTGTGCTCCTTAAAGGACTGAACTGGACTGACTTTCTGCTTGTTGCCCTGCTGCTCCCTGACATAGGCTCTACAAAGTGCACATTGCCAGAGAACTGCTGTGTGGCCAGGAGAAACTGCTCTTATGCTATCTTTCCTCTCTTAGTTTGTGCCCCAAGTGTTCTGCAGCTAATAGAGTGTGGTGAGCCCTGTTCTCAGCTCCTTTCTTGTTGTGCCAGAACACTTTGTTTATGTGCCTTTTCCGCACCGCTCTACAGGAAGTGAGCCACTCCTTTGGATCTTCCTGGTGAGTACAACTCTCCAGCACATCCCCCCATGCTTCTCAATCCCTCCCCAGGATATTGCCTATCCAGGGAGTAGGCTGGCAGTAAGGGGCCGATACACGGCAGGTTGCAGGGTACCCACCCCAGCTAGCCGCCCGCCCCTGCTGTCCGAGCAGCGGAAAGAACGGCGCACCCATTGTCGGCAGGAGGCCACCGCACCGCTGGGGATGACCAAATGCAGATTAGAGAAAAGTCCACCGCGGCCCCAGAAAGAAGACAATGGCAGTGAGGATTCTGTCCTCGGCGTAAGGCTTCCCCTTCGGAGAGACGACAAATTCATCAGGCAAGGAGCACTATATCCCCCAGAACCCGTGTGGTAACGGCAGCTGTGCTGCGCTCTTGCAGGAAGCTGCTCTTGTCCGTGTGGGGGCGCAAAAAAGCAATGCTTAAACCAATACAAAGCAGAAACTAGGTCCATTTCAGTTTTGTAACCCGTAACTCTCATTTTGTAAAAGAGACCAAAAATAATCATTGAACCAATCAGGACCCTTCACCCTCTAGAACACTCCTGAGAGAACCATAGACCTTCAGATTTTCCGAGCACTTGTGCACAAGATAACCCTGTTCAAAAATCCAAAGGTGAGCCTCTCAGAGGAGGAGGGTGGATCGCATGTGAACCTATGAAAGTTTCCAATACAGGAGAACTACAGTTACAGGTAAGTAACTTGTTTTCTTACTCGAGTATTGGAACTTTCATAGATTCACATGCTTGATACAGAGTAGCTAGCAGTATGTAGTACATTTTATTCTGCTTGAACATAATACATTGTCCATTTGTAGGGAGGAACAGCTTTACCTGAGAAAAAACATCAAAATCCCAATCGTTAAATATTCCATGCTTAACCTCTATAATTATAAACATCACAGGAACTAAACAATTCTTTAGGATCCCAGTACATTATAAATCTCTACACAATGAGAAATGCATTTATTATAATATGTGCATATTTTAACAGTAAAAAAGGAAGAAGGGATGCAAGAGAGAGCTCACCGTCACTGGAAAAGGTTTCTCAGCACCGCCTGTCCCGCTGCCACATCATTGTCAGCGGCTGCATCCAGGCAGTAATGCCTGGTGAAGGTGTGTGTACTCTTCCAGGCAGCAGCCCTGCAAATATCCTAGATAGGTACTCCAGCAAGCAAAACACGGTGGATAGCACTTTCTGGGTGCACTGAAGGATACAAAGAGCTGTGACAGTTTGTGAAAAGCTTTAGATCTTTGTAGATAAAATTTTAGACAACGCTGGATATCCAGCGAATGGAGAGTCCCCTCCACTGCAGTAGTCCGTTGAGGAAAGAACCTCTTTAGGATAAGAGGCTCATTCAAGTGAAAATCTGATGGTACTTTGGGTATAAACATTGGATTGGTTGGAAGGAGTATCCGATCCTCTTTGAAATGTAGAAAAGTTTCCTGTATGATCAGGGCTTGAATCTCCCAATCTATCGGCAAATGTGCACACCAGGAGAAGAGTCACCTTCCAAGACGAGAATGTAAGGTCCGCTCTGTGAAGGGGTCAAAAGAGATGCTTCATGAGTTGCAATAGCACTATATTCAGCTGCCACAGAGGTGGCGGAGGTATGACTGGGTAATAGGTTTTATGATTCTTTCAGACCACAACGATGGTCCTGATGAGGTCCTTCTATAACGTGATATAGCGGCTACATGAACTTTTATTGATGCATGTGCTAATCTCAACTTTTCCAGAAGTAGAATGTAAGGAAGAATTTAATGGGAAGCAGATCTTAGAGGTTGAATATTAGACTCCTGGCACCATGAATAAAATCTTCTCCATTTCATCCTGTACGTCTAATTCATACTCTGTGCTTTGGAATTTGCAAGAATATTCCTGCATTCAGATGGTAGTTTTAGATGTTGATATTCACAGTGTTTAGGAGCCATACTGCTAAACGTAGTGACTTGGAGTCTGGATGGTCTTGTCCCCACGACATTGTCAAGAGAGATGGAATGGGCTGAAGGAGAATTGGTTGAGTATCCCATAGAAGGAGAAGCTCTGTGAGCCAGTGTTGTCTGGGCCACCATTGGCTATTAGGATCATTCTGAATGGCTCTCTCTTGATCTTCGAGAGAAGACGTGGTAGTAGGGGAATCGGCAGAAAGGCGTAGGCAAAGATGCTTCACCATGCCATCAAAAAGGCATTCCCCCAGGATCCCTGTTGGTGACGCCAACTTGCCAAAAAGCAGTATTTCTTGTTCTAAGCTGTTGCAAACAGGTCTACTGTTGGCTTGCCCCACTTTAGAAAGATACTGTCCAGGGTTTCCTGATTAATCTCACACTCATGGCAGGTTGACTTGAGTGTGCTTAATGTGTCTGCCTTGACATTTTGATCCCCCGGAAGGTATTCTGCTTTCAGTGAGATTCCATTCTGAACTGCCCATTTCCAGATTCTCTGGGCCTCATGAGAAAGGGATCTTGTGCCACCTTGCTTGTTGACATAATGCATTGCTGTTGTGTTGTCTGTCCTGATCAGCACCACTGAGTTCTTTATTCTCAGGAGAAAAGCCAGCAATGTTAATCTCACTGCCCTGAGTTCCAATAGATTGATGTGAAGTTGTTGGTTGTGACTTTGCCAACGCCCACTGACCTGGAGGTCTTGAAGGAAGGCCCTCTAACCTTCCAGGGAAAAATCGTTGGTGATGACCTGTGGAGCCGGCATGGTAAGAAAGGAAAGGCCGACTGAGATATTTTGACGTTGGGTCCACCAAGACACGGCCTGTATCATACCTGGTGTGATTGTGGTGACATCCTCAAAGGGCCCTACAGCTTGACGCCATTGCCTATCCCGTTCCTCCTTTAATGAATTCATCCTTAACGGGCAGAAAGGAACGAGAGGGATGCATGAAGACATTGTACCCAGGAGTGATTTGTCGTGGCGTACTGAAAGGGACTTTCTTTTTGCGAATGCTTGGAACAGAGAGATTAGTTTCTGTTGTCTCGAGAGAGAATGAAACACCCAGTTTACTGTGGTGTCCAGAATTTCCCCTAAGAATGTAATGCTTTTGGAAGGATGGAGAGAAGATTTGTTCAGAGTCAGGCCTAATTCAGCAAACAGTCTTGTGCATGCTAACGTGAACAACTAAGCAGCTGTGTGTGAAGGTGCTTTGATCAACCAGTCATCCAGGTATGGAAATATCTGATGCCTTTGTTTCCTCAGAACAGCTGCCACTGGAGCCAGACATTTTGTGAAAATCCTTGGGGCGGACTTGAGGCCAAACTGCAGTACCTTGAAATGGTAATGGCTCCCGGCTACGACAAATCCAAGGTACTACCTGTGAGAGGGATGAATGGGGATGTGAAAATAAGCATCTTCTAAGTATGAGGTGGTCATGTGATCTCCTGGGTTTAGGAGTAGCAGAATGTACTGAAGGGAAACCATCCGGAAGGACTGTTTTTTGAGATAAGTATTTAGATGTCTCAGATCCAGGATAGGACGCCATTGACGAAAGTTCTTGCGAACAAGAAAGAAACAGGAATAAAATCCCTTCCCACTCTTGGAGATTGGCAACGGTTCTATTGCTCCTTTTTGGGGGATTGTAAGAACCTCCAAGCGCATGAGATGTAGATGTTTTACTTCCTGGCATCCCGGAGGAGTACAAGGAGGGATCTGAAGGAACTCCAATGTACGTCCTAGTTGTATTAGATTGAGTACCCCTCAGTCTGTGGTTATTTTCTGCCCCGAAAAGATGAAAAGAAATTTGTCCTCCCTGGGGAACTTCTGGAGAGGAGGGAATAAACATAGCCGGGGCCTGAAGCTTGTCATTGACATCTTGGGGTGTCTTTTTACTAATGACCTGTTTTTCCTCTGGGGGCAGATCTAGAGTACGCCCCTGGCTGTTGCTGTCCTTGAACATACTGCTGACGGTATGGTTGGGAAGGTGTAGCATAAGAGGGGTAGCTGTATTGTTGGTATCCCCCTCTGTAGGATGTAAGGCCTCTTCCTCTGGCTCCTCTAAAGGGCACTTTCCAATATTGTAGAGTCCCTACAGCCTTCGCTGTATCGGTGTCTTTTTTAATATCCGACAGCGCATCGTCTATATGCTTTCCAAACAAAGCCTCTCTATCGAAAAGAAGGTCCAGGATCTTATTTTGGATCTCCGGTCTAAATGATGTTGCTCGTAGCCATCCTTAATGGCACAAAACCATTGCATGCCCCAGCGATCTGAAAGCTGTAGTTGCAATATCCATCACACAATCTATTACTTCTGCAGAAGCTCTCTAACCCTCCTGGAAAATTTTCTTCACCTCTGGTCTACTTTTCTCTGGAATCTGATCCATATACGGAGCCAGGTCACACCACATCTGTCTATTATATCTGCCCAGTATGACAAGGGCATTAGCCGCTCTGACTCACAGAGCTGACATTGAGAAGAAACGCTTACCGGTGTATCTAGGCTTCTGCCTTCTCTATCCGGCGTGTTGTAATGGGTGCCGATGGATTTTTTGATTTTCGTTAAGCTGCTTGGGACATAATGGAATCTGGTTTGGAATGGCCCACCAAACGGGCTGGAGCGTCCACTGGTGCCTTGTACTTCTGTTCCAACCTTGGAGAGTACTGGTGTTACTGTTGCTGGTGTTTTCATGACCTTATGGCCTTCTTACCAAACGTGACTTATTATGGCCCTCACCGACTTCCTATATGGCTCCTTAAAATCATATAAAAAAATACTCTGTGTTGCTGGCATAGATAGGTCAAATCTTTTTGAAGCTCTTTCCAACAAGATATGATGTAGTGTAGTTCCTATATTTCTAATAGGCTCTGCGCATTGGAATAATATAGATAATAATAATATAGATCTACGTCAAATATAGATTTGACGTAGGACTGAGGTCTACTAGGTCTCTATCGAATATATTAGACTCAATTGTGAGTGCCAGCTAGCTCAGAGGTCACTAGAAACTTTCTCGAATGAACAAGAAGGGATTAGTTTCTGACAACCGCATAAACAAGACAACTTTGTTTCCCAAGAATAAGAAATGTATCTCTAGAGTTGCGGAAACAATAGAAAGTTATTTCACTCAGTCAATTGTGCATGCTTCGTTTCACCATAGGTGCAGAGAAATAGAGAGAAGGGCGTTTTCAATAAAAAGGTATTTTTTGAACAGTCTTCTTTCTCATGCAGAGGAAATGAACTGCTACAATCGTAATACTGGTTGCAAAGTACAATGCGTACAGTACAAAGAGTATTATAAAATAATACTGTAAAAGCATGATATGGTTTCTAAGCCAGAAAATATATGTAATACATACATTAATAAATAAAGACTAAAAAGTACTCAACTGATGCTTCTAAAATACGCCTACCCCAGTGTACCTAACCTAGGTCTAGTACAAGGGAAGAAGTAAGTGAGGTGTAGCTTAGTTTCAGTATTCTTTTGCCAAGAACCGATCCAAGAATTCTCTAAGGGTCTAATCAGCTCCGTACCTTGGTTTTAGAATGAAGGAGGTCTGGTATCTCTCTCTAAGGACTCGATTTCCCAACAACCCGCAAGGGTAGCTTGGAAACACTGGAGCTGGATTTCTCGGCAAGAGAAAAGACAACGTCTCTCTCAGTGCGTCTGCTGGAGGGTCGGCTTCCTTCTGCACTTGCAGCGGCGAGCTGTGTCGTGTAGGTAGATAGTCGAACTGCTCCAAACCACTGTGTGTTTGCCTGGGCAAGTGTCGGCATATTTATACCTTGAAGGTGCATAGTTTGACGTAAGGTTGGACATAATAACATCATCAAAGACTCAGTTCTTTGAAAACTCCATGAGTTCTTGGATAAATCAATATTCAAACAAGGGGAAGTCCCTGACTGCTGAAGGCAGGTTTTTCCAAGATATCGTTGTGGATTTTCGGAACTAGTGAAAGTAGCCATGCCGTATTTGGACTGCATAGGCTAAGTCTAAATATGGTTATGATTTCAATGCCTATATAAGGATAGAGTGATTTATACCTATATATGGGCATGAATCGGGAAAATTACACTAGGGTCCTAAATTCATATACAACAATGAAATCCACCAATATCCTCTGTGGTGAGTCAACCGGTACGGGAGAGGGAGAAGAGGGCGTGGGAATGAGGTATTCATCCCATTCTCTATTAGGATCAGTAATTTCTCTCTCCTCTTGGTTGTCATCTGTAGTAACCGGATCCTGTTGAGGGATTGGCGGAGCCGATCTCTGTAAGGGTTCAACCAGCACAGCTTGGCTCCTCATCAGAGTAGATGGTATAGATCATGGGCGAGGAACTGCAGATGGCATTCCTTGAGATACAGAAGCTGGTGGAAATCTCTTCCTGTAGTCAGACAACATGAACTGTAGGTCTGTCAACAAGGAGGACGTAATGCAAAGCACTTCCTCCTGATAACTCTGGCTGTATTGTTTCTGAGGGAATTGATATTCGCCATATTCCTCATCAAAGTCGTCCTCCTGACACTTTACATGCAGCTGGGATGGGCTACTTGCATAGCCATAAGGTCCTTTGTCTTCTTCCTCAGAATCCTGCTCTTCTAGCAGGTGGGATGGCAAAAGAGGCATAACTATGCTAGGTGATGGGATTTCAGGCGTAACTCTCCTTTTCCCAGGGCTTTCAGACCTGTCCGGTGTTTTTTACCTTGTCAACAAGCCCGCCGACAAGTTTCCGACGAGATTGCCACCGACACCGTTGTCGAAGTTGCAGCCGTCGGCGGTAACCTGGAAACCTTCAGCGATGGCCTAGCAACTGTCGATGACGTGGTTACTGTCGTCAACACCGTAATTGTCGTTGACGCTGTCGTTGATGATACCGACGTCGGAATTGTCGGCGACAGAGACTTCGTCGACGGAGCTCTCAACTCCACCATGGACGCTGAGACCTTCTTAGGTAGCAGGCGAATCTCAACCTTTGTCAATGACGACATGGATTGTTTCTTCATCGAAATCCACATGTTCGACGTTTTTACTTTAGGAGGCACAGAAGAAGGCTTTTTGAAGGAGTGCCTGACCTGAGGGGGTGTCTTAGGCTGCTCAGAACTCGCCTTTTTAGCAGTTTTATTTATTTTGAGGGACTGCGCCCATGAGACCCCCGAGTGGTCTTTTTAAGGGCTTTTCCTGGACGCTCCTCAGAAGAATGAGTATGTGTTGATCTTCTTCTTTTATGGGATCTTCTGGATGAGGAAGAGGATGCCTCATCACTGTCATTAGAAACCCCCTCTTTTCTGGCTTTTAGCTTTTGAAGCCATATCAAAAGGAGCCCCTCACAGTCCTTTAAGGTCTTACTAGAAAAGGTATGACATACCTTGCAGTCCTTTGCTTGATGGTCTGGATAGAGGCCATAAATACAGTCCTCATGGGGGTCATCAGTAAAGAGCCTCCTCATGAAGCAAGTAACAAAGGCTCTAAACAGACCCTTTATCTCCTTTCCTGACATAATAAAGTCAGAATGATCACCAACCAGTACTAAAGAAGAAACCTGTGCATGAAATCTGAGATGAAAGCTTAGAATACTGTCCAAAATCCCTAAATAACAAAAGAAAACTGAGCAGAGCTCAGAGGAGATTCCCTAGCACAACGCACAGTAGAAAATCTGCAGTTCTAAGGGTCTCTCAGGAGTGTTCTAGAGGGAGAAGGGTCCTGATTGGTTCGAGGATTTTTTTTGCTCTCTTTTGCAAGATGAGAGTTATGTGTTACAAAACTGAAATGGGCCTAGGTCTTTTTTCTGCTTTGTGTTGGTTTAAGCATTGCTTTTTTGATAAACCGGGGACTCCCATCTGGAGTATTCTGGTTTTTTAATTCCGGTCAGGGATCTTTGGGTAAAATGATATGTTGTAGATGCGCAGGGGGTCCTGTGGCCTACATGGCATCCCTGCAATTATCTCAAAGGAGCTCATCGTTTATCACAATTTCCACATAAAGTGGTATGGGACGCAGTTGCTCTGTGCCTTCTGTGTCCATTTAGATTTGTGTGATTACCTTAGCTCTTATCCCCACAATTGCCCAGGATAACAGATGCCTCTCAAATAAATCTATGTCATGTTTAACCCTACATTTAAAGTGATATCTTAAAACTGCATACTTTGGGAAATACTTTTGTTTTACCTGCATTTGAGGGCCCTAACTTGCAAAGTATTTATGATATGATGATGGTATTTAGTTAATTATGTATTGTGCATCTAGCCTAACTGCTGCATGCCATCCCCTGATGTTATCATGTATGCCGTTTTGATTCTTGCATTCCCAGGATAACAAGAACTATCTCAGGAATGGCATAGTATGCACACTATGGGCCCGATTCACAGAACTAACTTAAGACAAAATCCTAAACTTACTGCCATTTTGGTATTCACAGAAGGCACTTACTCATTTTGGTATTCACAAAAGGCACTTACTCATTTTGGTATTCACAGAAGTCATTTAGGAGTCCTACAATTAGGACTCCTAACTTTACTACTCCTAAACTGAGAAAAATCCTAACTTTAAGACTTTCGGTATTCACAGAAGGCATTTAGGAGTCCTAAAGTTAGGAGTCCTAACTTCACTACTCCTAAACGGAGAAAAATCCTAACTTTTTGGCTTTCGGTATTCACAGAAGGCATTTAGGAGTCCTAAAATTAGGACTCCTAAATTAGGAATCCTAAATTTAAAGTTAGGATTTTTCTCAGTTTAGGAGTAGTAAAGTTAGGAATCCTAACTCTAGGACTCCTAAATGACTTCTGTGAATACCAAAATGAGTAAGTGCCATCTGTGAATACCAAAATGGCAGTAAGTTTAGGATTTTGTCTTAAGTTAGTTCTGTGAATCGGGCCCTATATCTGTTTTTAATATAATCCTGTGGTGTATTAATGGTGTTGCTGTGTAAGTGTGTTGTGCAAATGCTTTCCACATTGCCTCTGATGAAAAGCCTGCCTGCTCTGCGCCAAGCTACCAGAGGGTGAGCACAGGTTATCTTTGGTGTCTAACTTACTTGCCCTAACTAGAGTGGTGGGTTCTGCCTGGCTTACCTGCCTACCCTAGCCAACCAGAAGTCCCATTTCTAACAGTTTTGTATATTTCTTGTCTTGTGGTTTCTCTCTATTACTGTTTGAGTGCTGCATAAATACTTTACACATTGCATTTAAGTTAACCCTGACTGCTTTTGTGCCAAGCTAACAGAGGATTAAGTACAGGTTAATTTAGTGATTTTTGTGGCTCACCCAGACAAGGACTGTGGGCCCGATGTAAGTACCAAATACCGGTCGGAAACGGCCGATTTCGGCCGTTTCCGACCGGTATTTGGCCTACTGAGATGTAGGGGACCTTTTTTTGTCTGATTCGGTATTTTACCGATTCGGTAAAATTACCGAATCGCAAAAATACCGAATCGGTAATTTTACCGATTTTTTAAATTTGGGATGTAGGTGGGACTACTTTCAGTCCCACAGGCCCTTCAGATTCGGTATTTTAACACCGAATCCAATTGGGTGTTAAAATACCGAATCCAGGTGTGCATGCACCTGTGTGCATGCACACCTATGCCATGTGACAGACAGACATGCCCTTAGGGCATGTCTGTGTGCCACATGGCTAACATGCCTTTTTTTGGGGTGCTGGAGGGTGTCAAAGTGACACCCCCTGCACCCTTGCACAAATCGGTAATTACCGAATCAGTAATTACCGATTCGGTAATGCCCATTGATTCCTATGGGCTTCAAGGCCCATAGGAAGCAATGGGGGATACCAAATCGGTATTTACAGAATCGGTAAATACCTACATCTCCCCCCCTCTAATTTACCACTTCATAAATACCGATTCGGTATGATTCGGTATTTATGAAGTGGTAAATGTAGATTTACCTACATCGGGCCCTGTGTCTATTATTTGAGCGGGTTTCCAACCCTCTCAACTATTAACCCGATTTCATACATCCATGGAGCTACAGTACTTCTTCCTCCTTCTTATACTGGGCAGAAAATCCAATTCAGACCAACAAAAACGTTTAACGTGGAGGACAGCGTTATTAATAATGCAGGACATTAAATACACCCAATTTCACAGTCACTGATATCATAATATGTAAATATAATGTAATTAGTCGTTAGAAGGTTACCTCTTTAATTAAACAGTGATACTATCTTTGGGCATTTTAACTCAGGAAGGATGTTATTTGTGGCAGAGGAAGTGTCTCTGCTGCCCTTTTGCCAGTAGTCAGGACTCCAAAATCAATTAAACTCACCAATGTGGTAGGTATGTCTTACTTTAAATCAGGTTCTGCTTGCATGCAGAAAAAGCTGTGGCAGCAAGTAATGGTTGCCTTGGTGGTGACCCCCCAAAGTTGCGTTCCAGTCCCAAGACACTCATAACAAATGTTTCTGATGGGTGCAAATTCAAAGGTATTTCTGTCTGGGACTGTATAGCTTTAGTGGAAGGATTGACCAGAAGCAATGATGGCAGATATGACATTAGATGGCCTTCTTTACGGGGGTTTAACATCCAACACCATGTTCCCAGTCACTACTTCTGGCAAAAATGTGCTCCCAGTAGTGGAGATGACAGCAGCTCTACTATCGGGAACACTGCAAACGGCTGCCATTTGAATGGGATCGGGGCACAGCTGAAGGATGACCGAATGCCAACTCTTTTGGTGAAAGAGTGCTACTGCCCTCCTGAAACCAAGGCTCTCTTTTTTCAGATTTGAACGTATGGCACTCAGATGTACAGCAGCTGTGGCCCATGCAGGTAAGAGCGGTGAGGCCGGGTTGAGAGGGATGTGGATGACCACAAGGGAAACTTAAATAAATAATTAATTTTTCCTCATCGACGTCTCTCGAAATCCCGCCCCCGCTTCCCCCACCCTGCCCCACCGCTCTTACCTGCACGGGCCGCGGCTGATGGAGCGTTTCCTCAACTGATCCTGAAAGGCCATCTGACATTCCTTACATTTACAAAAATTTTAAAAATACATGCATTTCTCATACACGTAAAGCACAAGCCCTGTTGTAGTACACTTAGGGGCATATTTATCATAGTGTTGCATCACTCTTGCGCCACTCAAAGAGGCAGAAGAACAATACACCACTAAAATTATATTCATCAATCCACGCAAGGCCACCTTGACTGACCCTGCATGGCTTGATAAATCTAGAGTAATACAAAGCAGCGCAAATCACTGCCTTGCGTTACTCTGCGGCAGGGAGGCATTCCATAGGTGGTTGCGTGGGTGGTCCCATGCATGTAACAATGGATTTTACCACATTCCCAGAATTACCATTAGAGGTAGACCTGGTAATGCGTCAAAATGCTACACCTCACCAGGGGTGGTGTACCAAGGAGAAATATTTTTAATAGGATAAATATGCTCCTTAGGCGGTCGAAAAGTTTTAAAAAAACATAAATTATATTTTATTTCTATTTGTAATTTTTTAATGCAGCATTTCCAAAGAACACATGGGTACCTGAAAAAACTGGGACCCTAACATTTATTGGAAATCATTAAAATGAGCCCTCGTGGGATCATGATAGATACGTGTTATTTTAAATGACTTCTGAACATAGTTTCAGACAAATTAAGTTGCAATTTTTGGTTTTTAGTGAGATATGGTGAAATAAATACATAAAGTAACAAATAATTGTTCACATTCCTTAATTCTTAGCAAAAGTAGTGCTTGACTTCAAAATACAGTTCAGGGTCCTCAGATCGTGGAGGTTAGGAGACGGGTGATGTCTAGTTACTCCATAGCTCCAGAACGTTATCCCTAACACGTGCCATTCATCTCTTTATTTGTTCTTCATGGCTTATACCACTTCAGCAAACTAATAAATGGAATTGATTAACATTTCTAATGGTGATAAATGTTTTTACCTTTAGCACTGCGATTACAGCTGGTGGGTAGCTCAGTCCGACCATGTTTGACGTCCTTCTGTACATTCTAATAAAGTAAACAAGGAGAGAGGAAAAGTTGGGAATTTGAAACACAATTTATGTAATCAAGGCATGAACAATAAATAGGCAAGGAACGGTGGTGTGGGGAAGCAACGTGTTGACAGTTTCTGTTTTGTGAAACAGGAAAGTGTTCTAAAGGGGCCTGAAAAGCTGTGCAACTTTACTTAAAGTTGTTATCCTTTTTTTATTTTTTCAATTGTTGCCAGTTATGGAGAAAGAAAGAGAGAGACAGAGAGAGAGTGTGCGTGTTTGTGTGTGTGCGCGCGCGCACACACAACCATCCTTGTCATTCCAGGATGATCTCTCAGTGAGGATTCAGATACTGAAGGAAATTTTGAGATTTGGATGAGATGTAAGACGCAATGGTCCCATTTAATGAAATGCCACAGGTACGTCATAAATTGGGTGTCTGCCACTAGTGTGGCATTGTAGAGAAGATGTTAACTCCTAGTTATTTTCTACATTGGACCAATTGTCTGAACAAATCCCAGCTGGGGGACTAAGGTTTGGGCCATTTTCGCAGAGGTAGTGTAGCCTCAGCGTAATATAATGCATTGAGCCCAAGGTTGCATCCCATTGCCTGCCAGCTAGTGGATAACGGATGTTCATGTTCGCCACACTTTCAAAGAGGGGATGGTTTTGCTATTGGACTGTTAGGCATTGCTTGAACATTGCTGATGTCTCAGCAGGCCGGTCCTAGGCATGGGCGGTATGGGCAGCTGCCCAGGGCCTCGCGCTCAGGGGGCCCCCTGCCGGCCCCGCAGAGTAGGGAAAAGCGCACTCGCGCAGGCAGTAAGGCACTTAGAGGGGCCTCACATCTTCCCTTTCGCCCGGGGCCTCAGAAGGCCTCAGAAGGCCTAGGACCGGCTCAGTATATTGGCACCCAATGTCTAAATAAAGCAGTAAAACATGGGCACTCCATTCACTATTGGGCCACAGACCTCGCTGTAATATCCAGTTTATTCGTGATTTTTATATTCAATCTTTGCCCTGTCAGATATTCCTGTCTTAACATTGATCAATAAACTTTAGCATCAGTGTACAGAAAACGAGTATTCCTCTCAAACAGCAAAATACCCCTTGAAAAATGTGAGACACGAGTTCCCATTTTGAAAGATTTCTGACAACCCCTCATTATTCGCATACATATTTCCATATTCTGCACAATTCCCAAGCCATGACATGAAGACATTCGATGACGCTTCACATCGGTTATATAAGAGTATCCTGAGCACATCTTCACGTTTGCAGCATGTCGATGGTAATGTGCACGGAAAAAAAAGCTTTAAGACTGTGTGCTTCTCTGTAGCAAGTCAAATTATTTATCAAATGCACGGAGCTTGAAACAGACTGGGTAATGCTTCCATGAAAGTAATATTTACAGAAACCCCTGTTGCCCAGAAGAGCAATAAACCTGTCCTGATGAATACCACAGAGGGCGCTAAAGAAGAGACCACAAAGTCTCAAGGCAATTCGAGCCACACCGTCTAAATATCCCCAAACAATTTAAATAAAACTGGCGGATCATGCCAATACCCCAAGGTATTAGATTCCCCACGTTACCACACTTAGGAACATTCTGCTAATTGGTGTTTGTCTCTGGGGTTTAGAGAGAAAAAGAAAGCGTGTGGGCCCCAAAACTAAACATTTGTGGCTTCACATCACAGAACTGCGTGTTCTTCTGTAAGACATCTACCACCCGGGAAATGTGTATCGCTCGAAAGAGTAAATGTCAGGTGCTGGAGGAGAGACGCGTCAGGGTGGAGAGGCAGCCTTTAGTTTATTGGCTTCATTACTCTTCAGACCCAAACTGAAACAAATGCAGCCCTGGGAAAATGTGTAATGCCAGGTCCGTGTTAAGCAAATAAATCTAAGAGAGCCATGTTGGGGGGGGTAAAAAAATCGATTATAGGCTTTATTATTACCTTTAATATCTTGCGTATGGTGTTTATGCACTTGCAACACCAGAACCACAGTTAGCTGTCGCCTGCATTCACCTGCAAGTCCAGAAAGCGAGAGTTGGGGAGCACAGATCAAAGAGGCTACTAAAGCCCGAAATATAACACGGTCAGGTTTGATTGCCGGTCACTTTCTGAACATCGACTCTTCCTATGGAACGCGCTATCCTTTGAGAGCAATACCCCTAGAGATCAGGCCCTCAACCACCTCTTGAACTTCAAGAAATAGCTGTGTGATTCGTTAGTTATGTTTAGGCCAGCGCCTAGAGACCCTTATATGATGTTGGGCACTTTATAAATGTGTTCACTAAGTCATCTGCAAAAGCAAAACGGTCTCATCTTGTGGCAGCTTACAGGGAAATCTCTGCCAATTCCGACTGTTGCTTCTCCACTTACCCATGGTAACTTAACAGATCTATGCGCAAAGTCCAAAAGGTATAAAACCTACGTTGAATTACGTTGAATGACATATTTATGGTAACATGAATATACTTTTGCCAATATAGTTACATAGTCTTCCAAACAGGCATTTACAACTGTGGAAATCGAAATGATGTGTGCCTGGCTAAGAAAATCACAGGAAATCAGTATAGTTCAAATGTGTGCCAGCAACAGACCAGGCTGCCTGCACTCTGCTATATTAAGGTTAAAGCTAAAATGTAGTGACATGATATGTAGCTAAAGTATTTCTTCGTTTTAAATTATTCAGCTTTTTTTGTCCAGCTCTAGTACAGCCCTTATGAAAGATTGAAATCAGAAACAAGAAATAGGATTCATGTAATATTTAAAGTACAATCTGTGATGTCTGGCCAGGGACAACAGTAGAAGAGCTGAATGTGCCTTTACCTTTCCACAAATATCCCAGCCTGCACCGCGTGGACAATGCTCCTGAACCGCGGCTTCTCCTCGGTCCTTCTCAGCATCATCCCCATCTGCCGCGTGAAGGTGGAGGCCAGCCAGTCCCGCACCTCCGACGGCACGGAATCCGACTGGATGTCGCTGAGCTCATCTTCGGTGTCCAGTAGACGCCTGGAAAAAGAACATGAAAAGAGACATTAAAAAACGTAAATTGCGCACATCCTACGCAAAAGTAGCTATCACACCCCTTCAATGCTGGCGAGCCAACAGTTGACCTTTCACTTATCCACTTAATGTTCTAGAACAGACTAGCAGGCTCAAGTATCTCACTGGTACAAGGGAAGCAGATTTTTCTACCACCTAACAAATTTACCGTGCCTGGGCCAATTGAGATAAAGATAATTATTATTTTCTTCTCTGATACATTTTTACAGGTTGATGTGCCTTTTTTCTAGAATGCTAAACTCCTAGTCATCCTTCAGAATAGACTACAAGTTGGAAAGCTAGGTGAGATGAATTATAGAGAACTCACCTCTCTAGAACCCTACATGGCCTCCGCTCTCTTGTTCCAACAGTTATCAAGTCTTTTGACCACCACCATTGCACAGCATTGCTCACCACCAGAGATACGTGCTCATGACATGCCTGTCCACCAAAAAACATGCCTTCACTTGAGGATCAGGAGCGACACGTTAGCAGCACCTGTCATGGGAGTTCGGCCCTGCCACTGGAATTTATTGGTGGCACTGGAAAGCAGCTGACTTTGTCTATGGCCTACTGTCTATACCTTTGCCTCCTCTGTTGGAGTCCTGTTTTCTGTTCCCCAACTTATGGTTCTGCTGTTTCTTGTTGCATAAGATTGTGATGGAGCAATGCAGCACGGCCATCTTGGGAATGCAAAACAGCGTACTGACATAAAAGGCACAGAAAGGAACAGGTTGTATAGAAACTCGTCTCAATAAGTCTGCGCACTCGTTCATGCTTGTGTTTGCATTATCAACAGATGTATTGTTCATATGTGCTTCAATGGCACAGATGGACAAAGAATAAAATATTGTAGTACTCCATCATATATCTGGAATATGAGCTAATTTCTGGAAGTACCTGTGGGAGTAGGATGTAGGGACTGGGCCAAAAGATGGTACATTATAAATGATCTACTTTATAACCTAGGGAAACAATTCTAAAAACAGACTTCCATTTGAATGGAATTCAGACAATATGATGCCCAAGAATATCTACCCCTTTTCTACACAAGTCCAAAAAACGTGTTCGGTGATATGCACAAATATAGAAAGTTTTGCTTCTCAAATAGTTACAATTCGAATGAAGGCATGGCATGACCTAACTCAAGACCCTCTTGAATTTCTAGTAAATTGGGGATACATTTACCCTTTCGCAAATCGAGTGCAAGGCATCTGTTACTATAGCAACTTGAACGGGGTTTGTTAACTATCCCTGTGAAATGGACGCTTCAATTTTACGTGGTCAGTATCAATATAATCTTTGAACACTACTTATGAATCGCCTCTATTTCTGATGGCCATAAAGGGGTGTATCAGTCCTTCACATAATTGCCTCACTGAGCTGTCAGCATATATTTTCGGACAATAGCGCAAAAGAAACAAAACTCTGACATTCGAACACAAATATGGTAGAGGAACGCTGCTTACAGGAATGCGTTATCCTAGTTCATCAAGAGGTCGACCCAGTTATGTATGTTTAGAAATATTGTTTGCCATCAATTGTGACAGCTTGTTTATTATTGTATCATTACAGCCTTGAGGGAACATCCAAAAATAGACGCAGAACACATGTTAGTTGTTGTTTTTTGAAGGAATGCTTGCTGTTACACACTGAAACTCGGCTAAATAAAGCAGTGTGGTAAATTCCACATTGTGGAGATATTGACGACTTTGACAAAATTAACTCTTGAGAAATGTACCTGTAGACCTCACAGACCCAACAAGGACTTCACAGAGGAAACATCAGACCTCACCAGCAATCCCATCTCTTAGCTCATATTCGTCAGATACTTCAAGCTCTCCAGAGACTGAATAAATTGAAAGACATTTTTGGCACACTCCTTATTACCCTTATTAGCAAGCAACATGCCACCCGAGCCACCCATTCCAAAGGGTATGCCACTCATAACATCATAACAACCTTTCCATCATTTTATTGCAAGCCCCCAATTGCCCTAGATTGAACTACTATCTAGTCATGTACATATTCATCTCTCACCCCACAACACATCAAGGCCTACCCAAGCAAGAAACACAAATATATTGCTCCTTCAAAGAACTCTCCATGGACTCACTCCAAGAAGAACTCATCAGATCTCCCTCACCACACGCCAACAACAGATGTCAGTACATTCATCAACACACTCAACAATGTCTTGATAGATAAGATGGAAACTAAACAATCAATAAAAGTGCAATTCATCAAAACCAGGCCCTCAGCCTCATGGTATTTGTAAGAGCTCACCAAAAAGAAGCACACCATTAAGCAGATAAGGTAAGAAATGCCCCTGAAAATCACTCACTACGCAACCATTTCAACAAAGGCTGCACACCAGGCAAAAAACTCATGAAGACAGGTAAGCAGTTTATCAAACCCCTACAGGAACATCCAGACCCATATTCAACCAACACATGAAACAGTGTTGATCACTTATTTCCCGAGAAGAAAAGCAAGGTCTCAACCCGCATCATCAACAAGAGCAGAAATCTTGACCTCCATCTCTCCTTGAATTGCCTCACGATGGACAGTTTTCTCCTTGAATTGCCTCTTGATGGACAGTATTCAACCTCTTCCTTCACATAAACCTCACCTACATCCTTAACTTCAACAAAACAATTACCTATAACGACAACATTTAACCTGTATCCATCATGAAGTTCCACCATGGAGGCACCCGGACATCCCTGCTCGGCGTCATCAATGACTCAATTTTCCAGGTATCTTGCACAGATTTATTCGAGAGATTGGAACTATCCCAATGCTTTTTTTGGTTTTGGCAATAGAGTGAAACAGGATGATTGCACAGACTTTGGAAATGTACTGTCATGTATGCATTTGGCATATCTTAACAATGATGGCTTCTATTTTTAATTTCAATCCTTTGATAAACTCTGATGTTAACTCCTCAGACTAGATAATTTCCCCCTTACACAGAGTCAATTGCAATTATTAATTCTTTCAGAGTCATTTCCTCATCAAGAAGATCTAACTAATTTTCTGTTGCTTAAGGAATAGTTAGGTTGTTAAAGAAGTTCTACAATATTTTGTCTCAGTTCCTGGAATTTTTGTATAGTTTTTCATAAAAGTTAGCAATTTCCTTAATTATACCTCAATTGACAGTCCATAATCACTCTATTGCACTCTGCAACCCCCGGCAGACTTCTTCCAAGGCAAGATATCCACTATCTACACCATCTTTAAACCCCAATCCACCGACCTCAACAGCCTCCTCTACAGTCTTCCCACACCGACTGATGACACATAACACTCTCTATTCACCACATGGGAAAAACTCATCTCACAGAGCACCACAACCATAATGAACTTTAGTCACTCCGGAGAACCCACAGACCCCTGCCTGCACCACTTTTTCAACCTCAGGAGCAAGGAAATCAGTAGCGAACTCATCTTGGTACTCAATGCATCCACCACCGCGGCCACCTTCCCTGACCAATTAAAACATGCAGAAACAGTCAGACCCCTCCTCAAGAAAACCTCCGCCAACCCCAGCAAACTCAAAAACTACTGACCCATCTCTCTGCTCTCCTCCCCCTAGAAGTCCAACAACTCACTGAACAACTGGTGAATAACAACCTGCTGGATACTTCTCAGACCAGACTCTGTGCCAACCACACCACTGAGACCACCCTGATCGCTGCTACGGACAACATCATAACCTTCCTTGACCAAGGAGACACAGAAACCCTGACCCTCCTTGACCTCAGCAGCATTCAACACCGTATCCCACCAGACCCTCATCCAAAGACTCTGCCACTTTGGGATCCAATGAGGTGCCCTCAAATGGATCGCATCCTTTCTCACAGGATGAACCCAGAGAATCTGCCTACCTCCCTTAATGATGAAACCCAAGAGCATCATCTGTGGCGTCTCTCAAAGTTCATCACTCAGTCCCACCCTGTTCAACACCTACATGATGCCCCTGGCCAACATCATCAGAATGCACAGCCTCAACATAATTTCCTAATCAGACAACACACAGATCATCCTCTCGCTCTCCGGCAACCCCTCCACCTCCAGGGCTAACTTTCACAAATGCATGACGAGCATTGCAAACTGGATGAACGCCAACTGCCTGAAGCTCAACACTGACAAGACTGCGGTAATTATCTTTGGTAACAACCCCTCCCTGTGGAACGACACCTGGTGGCCTGCTTAATTCGGGCCCACATCGACAGACCATGCCCGCAACCTTTGCATCATCCTGGACAACAAACTCACCATGAAGTGCCAGCTCAACGCAGTTTACTCTGCCTGCTTCCACACCCCTCTTATGCTCCGAAAGATTGTGAGATGGCTCCCCGTCGACAACATGAAAAATGTCACCAAGGCCCTAGTCACCAGAGTCCTTGACTACGGCAATGCACTATACTTAGGACTCACCACCCAAATCCTGAAAAGGCTCCAGATGGTACAGATCTCAGCTGCAAAGTCTCATCCTCAACCTCCCCAAATGGACCCATATAACTCTCCATCTCAGGAACCTAACGAACTCCCTGTCCAGAAAAGATGCCAATTAAAGATGCTGACATACACCTACAGGATCCTCCATGACCAAGGACCAGCATACATAAACCACTGCCTGAACTACCACCAACCATCCAGACACCTCCGCATCACTTCCCTCGCCCTCGCTAACACTCCCCACATCCGCAGAAGCTACAGCAGAGGACACTCCTTCTCCTAACTCAGTGCCAAGTACTTGAATGACCTTCCCTTCCACCTCGGAACAGCCACCTCTCTCACAGAATTCAGAAAGGCACTCAAAACCTGGTTCTTTGACTGATGACAGCAGGATCCCAGCACCTGGATACCCTCATGGGTGACTAGCCACACTCTATAAATCCAGATTGATTGATTTATTGATTATGGGCGAGATAATTGAGTGCATAACTGTATGACGCTATAAATGTTTAATAAGAAAAGCTATGTGCTTCCCATTTCCTCACATCCTTCCCAGTATTTGTCAGAGGCTGGACACTGCTGGTGGTTCTTCATCCTTTTCTTTGTCTGTTTGAGGCAAGGACGATTCCCTTGTGTAGGAAGCTGGCTTTCTATATGGTATCCCAAAAACAGGTATGCCATGCAAAGAGTCCAGGTATTCCTTTAGCAGTAGACAGGGCCTTGCTCTAGCAATTCCAAGTTCCTATTCTATGGGGTAGTGTGGTTGAGCAACCTTAGGCCTACCAGAAAGGACTTTGAAAGATCTGGAAATGCACACAAAAGTCAATAAATTATGCACACGGCTCAATAAAGAGATCCTCATCAATTTATAAAACCCGTATTTAAATATATGCTTAGGCACCAGAACCAATACGATCAGGTAATTACACTTTTCAAGAGAAATACTTTTGCATTTAAAACTTCGACACAGAAGCTGCAATGTTATCCTACAGGAGGAAAAACAAGTACAGCATTCAGTTACAGGAAGGTGACTTACAAGACCAATCTCTGGTATTTAAAGTGGGTATGGGGTAAGGTCCAAGGCAGCACCATCAGGTCACCTTGGACGGCACAGGGGTGGCCGGGTGCAGAGGTTCTTTTCAAAGTTGGGTGTCCAATGTTATCCTATGGGGATCAGTCCAGTCGAAAAGAGGCTGCAGGCTTGGACTGGGAAGCCAGTCGGACTGAACCACAAGGGGGGCTCAGTTCTCACGACATAGGGACTCCTTTGGTCTTCTTCTCCAGTGGCCAAAGGTGAGAGGTGAAGAGGTGTCTTCATGTGTCAGATTTCAGTCACCAGGAGTACTTGGGGCCTTCAGTAGAGGCACCAGGTGGCGTCGGGAAGTCCACAGTGGGCAAGTCCAAGGTGGACTTTGTCTTTGAAGGGCCAGAGGACCATGCTTGCACCGTTGGCCTACTACAGCTTTGGCTAAGCGGCAGAGGTGCATTCCGGTGTCAGGTTTTGAAGGTCCAGACTCCTTTCAGGTCTCTTTGGGGGGCTGCAGGATACAGGGAAGCAGTCTGCTGCTCCACAGCAGTTCCTGAGTCTTGGTGAAAGTGCTGCCATTCTTCCCAGGCTTTTGGAAGAACAGGAGCTTGCAGGATGATTTGACATTGGCACAATCACCGGGATCAGCAGACAGGCCGGCAGGGTGGGCACCAGATCTTGCTTTTCACGGCCCTTCTGTGCTTCTTCTCCTTTTGGTCATCAGGATCAGTATCTCTGGTGCCAGGTTCCCTAAATACTGAATTTAGGGGTGTTAGGGGAATGTAGGGTGGTAGCCAGGGGCCCCCAGTCTCAGAATTGCTTATTTTGCCATCACCAATTTTCCTAACTTTGTAAAGTCGCCTCCACTTCAGGCAGCTTACCTAAGGGGTGGCTGGCACTAGCCTGAGGGTGGACATGCCTATCTGACTTGATAGTTCCCTGACCTGTCCAAGTGCCAATTGGGTCTGGACAGAGGGAGTCAGCTTCTTCTCCTGTGAGAAACCAGATTCAAATAACAAAGGCGGTGGTCACTTTGGAGCTCCCCTGCCTTGGAATGTTAATTTGTAGGTCATCCTATGAGAGGAAGTGAAAGAAAAACCTGTGCAAGCAGGCATGGTTTCTGGCACATGTTTTAAAATGGCTTCCCTGTTCACTTGTACTGGTAGTAAAGAAACTGACCAGCATAGGGGCATATCTGCACATGCAGATATGCTCTCACGTGTAATATAAGACACCCTCCCATAGGGATGTAAGGCCTGCTGTAGGGGTAACTTGCAAATGTTGAGTGCAGTGTTAGGGGACATGGCACACATGGATGTTGGTCATGTCATGTTTTCACTTTTGTCTGCACCAAGACACGCACCTTGCAGTGGCAGTTTGCCTGAGCTTGGTGAAAGGTCATTTAGGGTGGCACAATTTATGCTGAAGCCCTTGGGGGTCCCTCTTTAGTGCCTCAGGCAGGGCCGGACTGGCCATAGTGGGCACCGGGCAACCACCCTGTGCGGCGCATGGGTGGGGGCCGGTTTTGGGCCCTGAGGGCCGTTTTTGTTACAAGGCTGCAAAATCGGCCCTGTATCAAAATCGGCCGAAAACCGTCCTGGCAAAGAGCTCGGCGGCACCTCCAACCCCTCCTAGTGGGGAGGGGGGTGGGGCCGGCCGAGCACTTTGCCTGGGCCGGTTGTGGTTCCCAGTCCGGCTCTGGCCTCAGGCACTAGGTACCATTTATTAGTGACGTACAGAGGATATTAAAGGTAATGCCAATTGAGGAAAACAATTGCAAATTTTTTGGAAAGAGATCTGGCACCAAGGATCTGGTTAGCAGTAATCCAGCACTCTTCCAGTCGAAATCACATCATATAACAGGCAAAAAGTGGGGAAGTTGACCATGTCAAAAAGGGCACTTTCCTACCCTTGTTGAAACCGCAATGCTTTACCACTTTTGATAAATGTGTTATGGACAGGTGTCTGCAGTAAGGGTCGCAGTTCTCTACAGGAAAAGCCACTGGCACACAAACTTCTAGGATGATAGAAGAAAGTCCAGGAGATGGAGAAGTCTACAATGAGACAGCCCCGGAGGAACTTGGGGAGAGGAAGAGTACTGCAATGCAGGCTGTATCCACCCCAAGGGCCTGATTTACAAAGGTAATTTACATGTTCAAGTAAGTTTACACTTTTGAATAAGTTTGCTACATTTCGGTGTTCTCAAACTGCACTTTTGTAGTAACTTACACTTTGACAGTAACTTACACTTTTGAAGTAGTCCAGCGCTACACATGGCCACCCATTGGGCTTGCTACCCTTCCTCAGAAAATAATGGTGGTAGGGACTTAAAATAAAACCCCCATAGAAAATGATGTTACATTAAATTAAATTATTTAGAATAGTTAAAAAGATGAATAAACAAATATTAATGTTTAAAACTATATACGAACAGTACATAGTATTTAATAATAAAAGTTTATTATATAATGGAACAATAAATATGTACCATTATTAATAAATAGTGTAAGTTACTACAAAAAAATATAAGTTACTACAAAAGTGCACTTTGTGATTCAGACCCTCTGACTCTTGAAAGGTACACATTGTGGACAAATAAAGAAGCTTAGAAGGTGTAGAGCCTGCAGGAAAATACCATGGATTTACTGTGATACCGTAAAACAAGGAAATACCTGTTCTTAAATGGAAGACAAAAATGAAAAAGGAAATGACAAAAAGGTTTATATGATGATTGCTATGTTGGATTTGGAAAAGGAGTACTAAATGGGAATACTCCTCCATATTGGATTTACCAAATAGATAAAATAAAGAGCTAGACTGGAATTAAATCCTAGAGGCTTCACCAAGCCTTTTGCAGGTGACAGTCCTCTTCTTCCAAGAAGGACATAAGGTTGCTTTTGCATCTCTGCCACATCCCCCTTCAATGCCCAGCAGCACTGAGTTGCAGGATGGAACTCACAAGGAGCATCCAGAGGAAGCCGTTTTCAAGCACTAGAGGGAATGATGGATAGTGGCCCCAGAGCATTTCAAGTAAGTTTGAGCTGTTCTCCCTGGTTGCACTACCAGCTCTGCACCCACCAGGGCCTGCTGATGACTGTCTGCCCACAGGAAGCACCTGCATTTAAAGACGCCACCCACAAGCGGTGCCAGGCACAACAGTATAGTTGTTCAGTTCTTAAATGTGCAATTTCCTAATGTTAACTTATTGATTTCATATTTGGTCTTTTCAGCTTATCTAATTCAGCCAACCTAATAAATTCTTTGTCCCACCCCTTAGATTTCATCGATTTTTCAAACATGTAATTCCTTGCTAAGGGAATTGACCTTCTTGATATTAAGTTCCTATCTCTGTTAATTTCTAAACCATGGACATGTACTTTGCAAAGTGTTCAGACCTTCTCATAAGGATATTGGGTTTGCTATGCTATTTACATTAATTTGAACTAAGTCAAGAATATCTGCTAGCATTTTAACAATAAAGGCTTTGTATTTCAATATATTGTGCACACCAATTTCTCCCAAAAATGTTGCCACAAAAAGGCTTCCTGAAAGTTGTACCAATAGACTGAATAAAATATTAATCCTTCTAATGGAGACAGACCAAACAGGATTCATAAATGGCAAATCCAGTTCTAGCAATATGAGATATTATACACTTCACAGTTCGAACATTAACACATTATCATGGCAATGTAAATTGGTCATACCTGTTTAGGACACTACATACACCTAAATTTAGAAATTCATTTTTGAACTGTATCAAAACCATGTATTATGTTTCCAAAGCAAATTGTAATGCAAATAGTTACTATCCATGCTGGTCTAACTGCATAAAGAAACAAAACAGGATGATGGGTCTTCATTACGGCTTAGTTCCACCCTTGAAGCCTTCCCAGTTGGTATTAGATATAATAATTAATTTTCAGGTGTCACAATAAATGCAGTGCAATATAAAGGTTTACAGTAGGAGGACACCTTAGCCATTATTTAGAGTTTGGAGGACGGGATACTGTCTTCCAAATGTGGTGATTGTCCTGTCCACCATATCCAAGTGCATTTTGGCGTATTTCGCATTAACTTGGTAGATGGGATAACTGCCACATTTTGTTGGAGTATCTTGTCTGCCAAACTCTAAATAAGATCCAATGGTGTTAATAATATTCGCCACTGGGAGGGCCTGGCCTAGCAACACAGCCAACATCAAATTCAGAGCTCGGCTTTGGCTGTTTCCAAACTGTAATCTAGCAAAAGGACACCAAGACCCCCCATCACTCCACACTTGCAGCATGGTCACCATTGGGCATTGACTGGAGGTCGAAATATTATTGCAAACAGAAGTACTGATCCCTGAAACTCTTGAGATTGCACTGGAGCATCAGCAAGATGGAGGTCCCACAGGCTGCAGAAATAAGAGTGGTTTACAGTGCAGTCTGCCTCAATGACAATGAGGCTCACTCTGCGGAGGAAGATAACTGGAGTATGCCGGGCCGGCTCTTGACCGTCTCGGGGGAAAAGAGACACTGCATCTCCCTCGGAAACTGGTTTATAGCGATGGCTGAGGCCCTGAACTGTGCCTACGATAGGATCTGGAGGAGCTGCCCGGGATTGGTGGCCTGGAGCCCAAGAAACGCTGTGCATCTCCTGAGGAGAGAGGCAGTTGGCTCTTTGCTGTGGCCTGCTGGGCTGGGTGAGTGCTCTATCTGCCTGGGATTGCTGGAGCAGGGTGCCTGGGTGCGTGAGAGGTTGGAGGACACCTGTGTGGCCTTAGACGAGTTGGGTGAGTCGAGACAGGCTGAGGACCATTTGTACCCCCTCTACCTCACAGGCTACAGAGGGGTTGAACGCTGTGAAGACGGGCCTTGTGGGTATATGGGTATCAGAAACACCTGGTTGTGTCCCAATGGTTTGGGCACCCCAACTGCCCTCTGCCTCTCCTCAGTGACACCTCAGTATTTCAACAATTACGGTGGCTGTCCTGCCCTATATGGATTCTGCTTAGGGGTCCCCAACTTCTGGCTAAAGACTTTTTGCGAAGTGGTGGGAGGTTGGAGGACACCTGTGTGGCTTGTATACGATTTTTGCGAATCAAGACAGGATGTGGAGCATTTGTACTCTCTCTACCTCACAGAGTACAGAGGGTGTTGAATGCTGTTAAGAGAGGCCCCTGGGTATAGGAGTAGCACAAGCACCTGGTTGTGGCCCAATGGTTTAGGCACCCCCTACTGCCCTCTGCCTCTCCTCAGTGACACCTCAGTATTTCAACCGTTATGGAGCACTGCCCTGCCCCATCTGGATTCTGCTTAGGGGTCACAACTTATAGTTAAAGACTTCTTGCGTAGTGGTGGCTATTCTGGTATAATGGATGATATGCAATAGAAAAGACACTCCTGGGTTCCCACCTGGGTCTTCCTGGCGGCATAAATGGGTTTGATTTCCCTTATCCTTCTCACACTGGCACCAGGGTGAGAGAAGTTCCTGGTAAGGAGTCGTTGGAAGAGATGACACCCCTGCCCACACAGCAGACCCACATTGATTAGTACGCAGGGTCTATCAGAAGTGGCAAGATAAAAGACATTGTGGAAGATAACAATGATGCGCCTGAGCTGATGAAGCCCTAAGGAGCATAAATTCTGCCAGCCATAGAGCAGTGCAGACTTACATTGGAGAACAAAGTTGATACTCTGGCTGTGGAGTTGATTCTGGTGGGTGCTGACTTCTGCAGGATATACAAGTGATCGCTGCTGATAGAAAAGTAGGTGCAACACATGTCAGGCGAGGTGGCAGACCTGCTGACGAAGGCGCACTCTGCTGTGGACCAAGCTCTTCGCCGTGAGGATAAGCTTGAAGATATGCAGGGCAGGTGTCAACAGAGTAACCTCCGCTTCAATGGATTTCCGGAATGTGTGGAGGGGTCTGCCTCTGAATTGTTCCTAGAGCAGTGGGTACGAGGCATGCTGCGGTTGGATTATGTCTTCCTTGTGTTCATGATTGAGCAGGCCCTCAGGGCCCTGGCCCCAATCCGCCCCGTGGGCTATGATTGCAAACCTTCTAAGGGACAGGGATAGAATCCTACAAATAGTATGTATCAAAGTTGATCCCCGTCATGGTGAAAGCATCGTACGAACTGACTATAGGCAAAAGGTCCAACAGCTGCAAGAAACATTTGTAGCAGTGAAATAAAAGTTGAAATAAATGAACATGAAATATACATTGATGTTTGTGGCCAAGCTAAGTGTAACACATGATAATGTTTGCATTTATTTATATATTTGGAGGTGGTGTGGGAATGGCTCACACTGGACAACAGGATGGGGGCGGTGTCTACAACTGACTGAGCAGGATGTTGTTATGGAAGTGGGCATGGCAGACGACCCTCTGCCAGTGGATGGAACCCACTGAACCTATTGAACGCCTGGTGGTACGAAATTATGGAAAGCTGTATATTATACCCCAAGAGGATGGGAATGATGTTGGCACTCCTGATAGTATACCTAATCACCAGCTTGGACAGACAGAGTGTGCTAGGAGCTCTGGCTTCTGTACTTAACTGTATGGGGTGGCTGCTATCAGGTGGGGCCAGTGGAGAGAATATGCTGCATGATAAGTATGGCAGACTTCACAGGTACAGGTGAATTGATAGGAAGAGAATGTGCAAAGTGAGGCTGAGCAAGAGTGGGGACCTGCTGTGGACCCCCCTTCTGTCTAATACTAGCTGGCAGTGGGACCACGTATATGTCTGTGTGGTTCCCCTATATGGGAGTGGGGGTATCTCTGAGGATTTTTTCTCTGGTTGAGTAGCTAGGTTCTTATTGGCAGACTTTGGCACCCCCTGATGTCCACGTCTCTCAGTATATTACACAAAGCTAAGTTAGAGCCAAATGGTGGTTTTTGGAACTTCATTATTACTTTTTGACTCCATTGTTGGGAGTAGGATTGAGAAGCACCTGTTTATTTGTTGGCAGGGTGTTTACCCGGGGAGGAAGGTGTGAAAGTTGGTTAGGTCACAAACATACTGTACACTATAGACACAAACACATCAGTACTCTGCAGGGCACTTTATGTAGCACCGCTTTTATTTGATGATTATATGTGGAGTGGTGCATGGGTAGGGATTGCGTCCCTACCTGAGGTAAGGTACACCTAATAATATCTATGTAATCTAGAGCTTTACAAATAGCCATGTGCAACCTCTGAGGGCTGAATGCCTATATGAAACAATACCATAAACAGACATATCTAAGGCAACAAATTAGTTAAATGAAAAAGATATGGCAGGGGCAAATGTTTTCCTCCATGTCCTCATCCTTTACCAGGAGTGTTATGATCTGGGTGGCACCAGGAGTGCCCTTTCAACACCGACACCCTAGAGAAGATGTGGAAGACCGTTATATGCTATTAAATGGCCTGCTGGATGGGGTTGAGATCTATATGCTGAATTTGCACTTTCCTATAACAGACATTAAGGCTTTCTTTGAAACCCTGTACCAACTTGTTCTCCCATATATAGACCTATCATTGATCTGGGCTTGGTTGTTTTTTTGCAACTACCACTCTTGTAGAGATTATGGAAAGCCACATTGTGTTCACATTTGACAAGTTATGTACCCTATGAGCAGGCAGTATTCATTCCACTCATCGACATACAACACTCTGGTGTCCAGAATGTTGCGCATTCAGATGCGAGAGCTCAATACCTCAATAGGTTTTTATCTGACCATTTCTAATTAATGTTAAGTTAGGGCAGGTAGGGGTGGCTGAGACAAACGCTGGCATGGTAATTAAATCTGGAGGTCCTAAGGTTTAAAGATTAGAACCAACATAGAGGGATATCTGGAGGCAAACTTGGGATCTACGGCTACCCGCAAAACTATATGGGAGGCCTTAAAGACGATGCTTAGATGCAAATGTCAAAAACATATGGTACTAAGCAATACTTGTCATATACTCTGGCACAGCAGGAGATCAAGTTGACACAACTGCAGATGCACAAAACTAGGGACAATGGTCTGGCTTGGGCATCGTTGATATGGTCATAAAATAGAGTTGGTGGATCTGTGGCAGTGATGCATTCTAACATCAATAACCCTTTATTAGCATATCTAGCCAGCATCTATACGAGCAGGGGACTAGCAAATGCGAAATGGATCAAGTCATACCTGGGTGCCCTTCATCTACCAAGGTTGTTGAGGGATGCAGAGGCATTGGGACAGGAAATCACCAGGTGGAAGTGAACACTGCTATTCGCGCTTTGTCCAATAGGAAGGCCCTGGGTAGGGATGGATTTCCTTTTGAGTTCTTTCAAGCATATATTGACATAGTGGCAGATAAGGTATTAAATGTATACATGGAAGCTAAACCGAGAGATATTTTTCTAGATACCATGAGAGAGGCTGATATAGTAATGGGACCCACCGACAAAAATGTTGGACATGTACTTTTCACATGTCCAAGTTGTGAAAAGCTCTTACATTTGTTTTTCACTACTGCAAGTCCTATCTCTCCCATAGGTTAATAATGGGATCACCTTATTACATCTTATAAGTGTAATTTCCAATTGGGAAAATATAGATATTTCGAGTTTGGTGTCTCTTGACTCCCAACTTATGGTAAAGTTGGATTTAAAGTTGCAAGTTTGAAAATGGCACTTTTAGAGCATCGTGCCTTCTGCTTGTCTCTAAATACACAATACTGTTTGGTGACCGCTGGGCTTTGTGCATTACCTCTAGAGAGCTACACATAATGAAAGCTTAGGTGTGACTTGATGGGCTTTAATGGGCCATTAACTGGCTTGATGGGGGTACAGAGCTAAGCATAGCCCCGCTTGCACCTGAATATACTGAGCCCCATCTCCACACAATTGGCCTAATTACCATGTATTGTAACTCCAGGCAGCTTGAAGCGAGGGCAAGGTTGAAGGTTCTCTGCACTTCAAAGAAACCACTGTCTAGAAACCTCTCCCACCTTCCAGAACCAGGGCACTGAGCTATAAATAATGGACCTCAGGCATTACCACTTCAGTACACTCGGGACCTGAGGAAATTCTTCCAGGAAGAAGGACTGCTGTGCTGATGATAGAATTGACTCGGCTGGGTTTGCTGTATTCCTGCCCTGCCTGCCCAGTTGCCTGCTGCCCTTGCATGGTGGTGAGAAGGATGGACCTGCAACTCTATATACCCTGGACCAAGTGATTCCTAGGGCTTGCTGGCTTGCTTTCTGTTCTCAAGTCTCAGGGACATCAAAGACTTCATCCAACTCAGCTCCAGCTGCTAATCTCTGCTAACTGTGAGTCCAGCCCTGCCAAGAGATGCTAATCAAGTCCTGGGCTTTCAAAGGGTTTTCTGCAGCTGTTTTCTGCAAATCTCTACACATCATCTGCTTTGCTATGGCTGGAACCGCTGCATTCCCCTTCGACATCAGAACAGCTCCACTTTGGAGACTCCACAGCATCTGCAGCGTGGCTCTGTGACAACACAGCACATTTATCGAAAAACGGTTTGACAATGACACAGGACCCGACTGTGAGGCTCGACGATGACACAGTGTCTTCATTGTAAGAGGTTTCATGATGACCCAGGACCCGATTGTGTGACACAGAACTGAAGCAGCTGCTCCTCAACATCGACGCATCCTCTGGAAAGGTACTGTTTTTAGCAGAACCTGCATGGCATCTGTATCTGACCCGTGCTCCATCACTGTCGGCTTGACTTTTCAGATTTGACCTGGTCCATAACAACCAGATGTCCCCGGTGGACGCTTTACGTTTTTTAGCACTACATTTCAATTTAATCTATAAAAAATCATAACTCCGGTTCTACATATTGGGTTTTTGATGTTTTGGTCTGATTTTGTTCGTTAAATTAAACTACATTTTTCTGACCTGGTGTGAATTAATATTGTGTGGTGGTTTCACTGTTTTACTTTAATACGTGTTTTAAAAAAACTTTACACATTGCCTTAAGCTTGACTGCTGTGTGCTGAGCTACCAGAGGGTGAGCACAGGTTAATTTAGGGTGTGTATCTGACTTACCCTGAATGAACACCCAACATTGAGTGTCAATCAACTGAAGATGCTGTAAAGGATATTAGTGAAGGTAATTGGCAGAGAAAATATGCTTCTGGAACATGGAAGATGTTGGAGGGGCCAAGACTAAAACTGTGATTGAATCTATTGGTTCACACAATGTGCTGTCATTACACATTAATGGAAAAATATAAACACTTCTATAGACAACAATAAAATTATATCAGCAAAGAAAATAGAGCTGGGAAAAACTGGAAAGTCCACCATTGAACCTTATTCCAAAACTTGGGTCCTCAGCATGGTAACTACAGCCCAAATAAAGACTATATGGCTGCCAAAATAATTCACTTTTTTATGGACTGCTTTTTGATGATAATTTGATTGTGTGCCCTGCTGTTCATATTCACACATTGTGTGTTTTGTCCCTTTAAACACGAGGTAAAATTGGCAGCACCCAACTTGGTTACGTAACTTTCAAGTAAGGTCGTAGTCAATTAGTGCATAAAGTGCTTTAATATTGTGGAACATAATTGTCACATGTGCACTACAGTCTGCATTTATACAATCCACATTTAGGACTGCTAAAGTATGACTCCTCCTTCACCCTTGTGATCTGGCTGGTCTGGTTACAGCCTAAAGCACTGCAGTAACAAATATCAGAAAAAGTGTTCTGCATGCAGAGAGACCTAGTTTCAGAAATTTGAAAAGTCACCCCTTAGGGTGGCTCACAGTTTTCGTTGCTTGAGGTATAAAAGACATGCATGCTAAATAATAAGGCCAAACATGCCTCTGCAGTGAACAGCTTTGAAAGGATAATTAACTGTAGAGATGTGGCATTGTTCTGTGGAGGAGCCTAGTGAATAAAGTCGATTTTTGCAATTTTATAAAAGAAATTAAAAACCTCATTCAAAGTTCTTTTTTAATATTTAAATCTAATTCAATGGTGAAAGTAGATTTTTGATAACTACATTGCAGGAGTACTTTTAAGACACATACTTTTGTTGCCCGAAAGTGGTAATTAATTCAGTTTGGTTAGGCTTTCCTTCTTACTATGATTAAGCGTTGATGAGCCGTGAAGAACTTCTATGCCAGCAAAACAATTTGACTCTTCAGCGAGCAGCAAACCTAAGACGCACACTTGATGATCACTTATCTTGTTATATGCCACTTGGGGTTAGATATGAAGAGGTAACCAAAAACTGCTGAAGATTGAGATCTATAAAAAAGGGGGTGGTGATGGATGGAGCATCTGAATCAATCAAACACTCACACCCAGTCAAAAGATCTGGGTTGAATCCATCACCGTTCTTTAGCCCACTCTGCCACCCCAGTTCAGACATGGCTATATGCAAATCAGTCTGACCCTGTGTTTCATGGGAACAGTCCAGCCCGAACTGCTAAGCCATGTCTTGCCTGGACCGGAAACAAGCTTCTGAGGATCAATTTCTGGCATTCCAGCCGTCTTCAGCCCGTCTTGCTTGAATCCAGTGGCAAAGTGAGCAAGGGACTAAAGTCTGAACATACCCTGTCACACTTATGGCGGCCAAAAGCGGTACAAAAGAGGGTGGGGATGGACGGAGCATCTGAATCAATCAAACACTCACACCCAGTCAAAGGATCTGGGTTGAATCCATCACCGTTCTTTAGCCCACTCTGCCAATCCAGTTCAGACATGGCAAAATGCAAATCAGTCTGACCCTGTGCCTCATGGGAGCTGTCCAGCCGGAACTGCCAAGCCATGTCTTCCCCGGACCGGAAACAAGCTTCCGAGGACCGGTTTCGGGCAATTCCAGCCATCTTCAGCCCGGCTTGCTTGAATCCAGTGGCAAAGTGGACAAGGGACTCATGTCTGAGCATACCCTGCCACACGTATGGCGGCCAAAAGCGGTACAAAAGGGGGTGGTCCATCACCACCCCCTTTTGTACCGCTTTGGCCGCTTTTGGCCGCCATAAGTGTGGCAGGGTATGCTCAGACATAAGTCCCTTGCTCACTTTGCCACTGGATTCAAGCAAGCCGGGCTGAAGACGGCTGGAATGCCAGAAACCGGTCCTCGGAAGCTTGTTTCCGGTCCAGGAAAGACATGGCTTGGCAGTTCGGGCTGGACTGTTCCCATGAGGCACAGGGTCAGACTGAATTTTATATAGCCATGTCTGAACTGGGGTGGCAGAGTGGGCTAAAGAACGGTGATGGATTAAACCCAGATCTTTTGACTGGGTGTGAGTGTTTGATTGATTTGGATGCTCCGTCCATCACCACCCCCTTTTGTACCGCTTCTGGCTGCCATAAGTGTGGCAGGGTATGCTCAGATGTGAGTCCCTTGCTCACTTTGTCACTGGATTCAAGCAAGCCGGGCTGAAGACTGCTGGAATGCCAGAAACCGGTCCTCGGAGGCTTGTTTCCGGTCCAGGGAAGACATGGCTTGGAAGTGTTGGGGTTCGTTCAGGGGGGGCGGTTGCCTTCTGTCTAGACCCTCGTTTACTGGTTTTAGTGATGTGTGCCAAGTGCATGTACGAATTTATGGACGCTCCCTTGGGCTCGCTTTAAATGGGCCTGCCTCCAGGAAACCGGTGCTTGGTTTCTAAGATGGTCCCTTGCCTTGTGATTTCCTGTTCCTATTTCCCTACCTTGTTCCTTCTCTATTGCGGTCCACGGCAGTTGGCCTCTAGAGGGCTCGTTGTTAACACCCCTTTTCCCCTCCTACAATCTTTGTTTTCTTTGACTTTTGGTGTTCCTGTGAACCTTTAGTGGGGATCTGTTTTGTTAATGGGAGACGCCAGGGGATAGGCGGCTGCGTTTCCCTTGAGAGCTGAGCGTCCCGACTTCCTGTTTTTTTGTAGCCAAACCGCCTTGTTGTGTCTCTTTTGGGTGGTTTCACGAAGGAGCTGAATAACGGCCGTTTTTTGCTCTACCTTCGTGATTTTAGATATAGGTTTTTTTTGGGTGTCTTCCTAGTTTATTGGACACCTTTTTTCCCCTATCCTACCCTATTCCTTTCTGTTTCTTGTTTGTACCACCCCCTTTGTTATTCTCGGTGTTTCCCGAGGGGGCGTGGTTGGTCTGGGTTGACGAATGAAAAAACCATAACGAAAAGCAGACGTTTGTTTCCGGTTATGTTTGAGCTACTCCTGAGCTGTGACTGGGGTAAGCTGGGAAGTTGGTGAGTTCGTGGGTGTACTTGGCACGTATTGGGTTGGTAAGGTGTGGCTAATCTTTTCCCACTTTTCTTTTCTTAAGGTCTCGGCTGGGGTCAAGTTGTCCACTACCAGGGGATCTGAAGAGACACGCTGTATTCCCCAAGACCTTGTGTTTCCCTGTTTTGTTTACCCACCCTCTCCCGGTGTCGTGGTCTCCATCACCTGGAGTATACTTGTGGGTGTTGGGGAGTCACGGCGAGGGTAGGGGTTTGGGACATTCTTCACTCATGCTGTATTTTGTTGGCAGGCGGAACAGGCAGTTCGGGCTGGACTGTTCCCATGAGGCACAGGGTCAGACTGATTTGCATATAGCCATGTCTGAACTGGGGTGGCAGAGTGGGCTAAAGAACGGTGATGTAGTAAACCCAGATCTTTTGACTGGGTGTGAGTGTTTGATTGATTCGGATGCTCTGTCCATCACCACCCCCTTTTGTACCGCTTTTGGCCGCCATAAGTGTGGCAGGGTATGATCAGACGTGAGTCCCTTGCTCACTTTGCCACTGGATTCAAGCAAGCCGGGCTGAAGACGACTGGAATGCCAGAAACCGGTCCGCGGAATCTTGTTTCCGGTCCAGGGAAGACATGGCTTGGCAGTTCGGGCTGGACTGTTCCCATGAGGCACAGGGTCAGACTGATTTGCATATAGCCATATCTGAACTGGGGTGGCAGAGTGGGCTAAAGAACGGTGATGGATTAAACCCAGATCTTTTGACTGGGTGTGAGTGTTTGATTGATTTGGATGCTCCATCCATCACCACCCCCTTTTGAAGATTGAGATCTGGCATTTGTCAGGATTATGACAAGAGCAGGCTTATGTGACAAACGTTTTCCATCACAGTAGTCTTCTCAGACATTCATCTCTGCTCATTTTAGAGAAGAAAACTGTTACTTGATCAGGAAAAGAGGACGTATGAGGTGACTAGCAGCTCTCGAAAGCAGGGCTGGAATGGTAATTTCGGGCAATGGGCAATCCCCCGGTAGGCTGGATGGGGTGGGGGCCGGTTTTGTGCCAGGGGGCCGGTTCTGTTGTTTGGGCCGATTTGTTAACGGTCGGTCCAAATCGGCCCTAACAACAGAACACTGTGAGAGAGTGACCACTATTAACAGACATTATTTATGCACAAATCAGGCCGCCCGGCTGTTTGACTGAGGCGGCGGCCTGGTGATGACTGTGAGCACAAAAATGCTTGTGCTCACGCTCGGCAGACGCGTGTGACGTGTCTGCCGATTTTCATTGCAAGGCAAGCAGGCTCTATGATCAGGCGGCAGGCCGCCCGCCGCCCGCCCTACTCATTATAATTTATTAAACAAACAACAGCACCTGACCTGTCATCCGACCATGATGATCATTGATGACATCATGGTCAGGTGATAGGTCAGGTGGTGTTGTTTGTTTAATAAATTATAATGAGTAGGGCGGGCGGCGGGTGGCCTGCCGCCTGATCATAGAGCCTGCTTGATGATGACGCGCGCAGATGCCACCGCCTCTGCGTTCGCATCTGCGCGCCTGTTTTTTTTTAGGGTGGTGTGAGGGTCTGCTGCCTGGTAGAGTGGTAGTGATGATCAGGGGGCAGGGCTTATCAGGGACTTATGGGCATTGGGGAAAAAATGTGCGTGACCAGAGACTGACTCTGAGCCTAGGCGAGGTCGAGGCAGGCTGAGGCATTTCAGAGGCCAGAGGGACAGGGACTGGAAAGAGAGCTGCTGCTCAGCACCCCATAATTTAATTCCCCCTGTCTACCAGTGCTGCCAGCAGGTGAGTGCTATGCTATTTGTTCCTTCCTGGCCAGATCTGTTGATTTATGAGTGGAGTGGTGGCACTGTAGTGTCTGGGCAGAGGGCAAGGGCCTGGGGCCGTGGGGCGCGACTTGCTACCGGGCTGGGGCAGGCCAGAAATTTCAAAAGCAAAAGGGGTCTAAGGAAGGGAGGGGCAAAGGGGCTACTACTAGTCCCCGGCCCAGTTCTGCAGCGCAGTGGCACTGCACTGGCTATTGTTTGTTGTTGTTGCTTGTTCAACTTGAATGTGAGCAGGGAGCGAGGTGGTGGCTGGCCTCAGGCCTGGCACTGCAGCCAGCACGGGTTTATGATTATTGCCTACTGCCTGACACGTGACGTGGAGCCCGGCCCTGACACTGAAAGCTGCCAGACTGAGTGACTGCGCAATGCTGATTGACAGTCTAGTTCACGGTGCGATGTGCTCCCCTGTGAAATGGATCAAAAAAGAAAAACACTTTTGCTGGAAATGTCGTATTTTTCTGTTATTTCAATTCCAAGGTGCAGCATCGGGAATAAAAGGTTAAACATATGATAAAATAACTAAATAAAGTAAGACTGGCCAGATTGATTTTGTTTACACCCAAACACATTAACTTTTTACAGAGTTTGCCAGTGAAGAGCTATTTTTGTTTTCTTGTCTTGGTTTTCTCTGGGCTTGCAACTAGTACACCAATCCTGGAGGTACTGCAATGTGTGGATTGGAAAACAAAATGTGTACTGCGGCTCTGCATCCAGGGATGTGGTCTTTTTTACCATACTGCTTACATTTTGTAAGGATATAAGCAATGGACATTAAAATGGGTCCATTCAGGGCCCTGTAGTCATGTCCTCAACTTTTCAGGCAATAGCACTCACTGATTTCTGAATAATGAGTGTAAATGCGCGAAGCTACCAATGTTGTTCTTGCTTACATTTCACAGTTTGCCAATTTTGCATTCCCTATGAGTGTTTGCTTTTCCATGATGTAGTTAATTTTTTTTTGTAGGCCACATATTACTCTTGTCTAGTGCGTCATTTAAATTGAGCCGCATCCAGGTGTTTATAGCCGACAACAATTGGGTTGTCATTGAAGGCAGTGTGAGTTTTTCTCAGTGGGGCAGTATGTGGCACTATGGACAGAGCTGCTGAATTTTGAACTGGTGAACCAGGTTCAGCCTTAATAACCAGTCCATCAGACCACTCGCCTGAGAGAGCACAATTCCATGCTAGACCTTAGAAGCCCTGGTTTCTTAGCACCAGCAGGTGGACCCTTGCAGTGACAAGTGTTGTTTAACCTTCAAGGTTTGTCCACCACAATCCATACTGAAGTTCACCTCCAGCCTTGTGGGCAGGCTTATGAAGCAGCACACCCTAGAACCACAGTGACTGTGTCTCTGAGGTCACAGGACTCTTGAGAAGGGCCAGCTCTAGAGCAGTGCAACCAGTGTGACCGCACTGGGTGCTGACTTTGGGTGGAGGCATTATGTATGCAAGTTTAATAAGGTTTTAAAAGTGCTTGCTGCCTCCTTCCTGGCCACCAGCAATTTTCGGCATCAATAAAAATGTCAGGATGACTCTGGTGTTTAATGTTCTTCCTAGAGAGAGATCAGAATTTTGTTTAGTGGAAGTTTTGACTCATGGAAAGGTAGCTGCAAAGAACATGTACCATGCAGATCACAAAGTGCACCTAATGTAAATAGGTCAGTGGGCTACTGCTTTTGTCAGAGGGACCCTATTGTTACTTGCAGTTAATAGGTTACAATCCTAACATAGAACAGTGAGCTATTAACTGTCATGTAAGAGCTGCATATAAACTGCAGGGTATAAATTAGAGCGTTATGTTTTTTCCCCAGTCTTTGATTATCCTAAATTCATCTGACAGAAAGTGTGCTTATGGTGACTTGAGGGTCACTGTTAAAGGGTGGTAGTGAGAGAATCCATGGCGGAGGTGGTCATTGGGGGGCAATAACAAACATTAATGCACAGGGCACCCCCAGTGCTAAGGCCGGCCCTCCCCTTGAGGGCAGTCTGCCTCACCCATAGGTACCTCCATTGGCCTTGTTTCAGAAGTAGTTACTGCAACTCATCAGGGATTGGCAATGCAGGATTTGCAGGCACACCAGACTAAGTTTGCAAACTTCACAGTGTCTCTGCTTCATGCTAAAGTACTTTTAACATGTGCTGCCTGCTTTGGGGCCACTGGCACCTTGCAGCAAAAGGAGGACATAATGATGCCGCAGTGTTGACTAAATTATGCGTAAAAAAAGGCTGCAGCGTATTGCAGTATGTTTTCTGATATTTTATTATTTTTGACATGTGTACACATGCTAACAGTCTCTGTAAAGATTTTGCCTCATTAGTACCAGTGGAACATACAAATGCTGCAGTGAGAAAGGTTACCAGTCAACCTTTGCAATAAGCCATCCACTCCACAGCAACACAAGTCACATTTTGTATTAACTTTTGATACGTTGAGCTTTAAACTATTAGTTTAAATGGTTAGATCATGCAGCAGATCTTGCATTATGAGGCAAAAATGGCAGTGCCATAATTATATAGCAAACATTTGCAATCTAGGATTTTTTGCCATTCATGTTTCAACTGCTGTTGTGGAAAAAGGGAGAAGTGCTGATGACAGAAACTCCATGGCTCGGCGACAAATGGCTTGTGCTTCCACATTTTATCGTACTTGGGACATTTTGTGATTAGAAGCATATCCCATTTTGTGAATGTATTTTAATGTCAATAACTCATTATAACCTTAAATAACCATGTGTATCCATTGGTTGATTAAACTGGGCAGTGAAATGCCAAACAAATACTAAAAGTTTGCGCATTCTTGCCACACCTCTGGCTCTGCCCACTGATCCAATCCTTGGGTTATTCCCACACTCTGATTCTCCGCCCACAGTTCCCCTACTTTTTTCCCTCACTTGGTAACCTGTTGTTCTTTAAGGTCATCATCTACTATTTACTGTGCTTTGAAAGTTGATACAATTGAATATGTAATGAAAAATGTGCTGTAAAGTTCACAACTTTGGTCTGTTTTTTTCTAAAATTTCCTTGGGGGTAGAACCCCCCCAAACTCCCCCTATTAGGTTGGGCTCACTCTCTACGCGCCAGAAGGGGGCTGGTCTGGCAAAATTTGCCAGGGCTGCTTTCAGTTCCCAGTCCAGCCCTGCTCGAAAGGGAAGCCTGACTTAAGCCATTTTGGACAAAGGCTTCTGGAATAAATTCCAGGCAAGTAACAGAGCAAATGCTGAAAATGTGGGATGCCTGATGGTGAGAATTTTGCAGAGACTAGCCATACACACATAACCAATCAATACACTGGATACAATTGTCACCACACCACAAGCTGATCAGTACATTTTGGAGTTTTGGAGAGATCAGAAGTCCAGAAGAAGATCCATCTGCTGCCTGCCTGTGATGAGGACAGAGGTGTGATCTGCTCTCTTCTCGTATGGCAGGACTTGAAGGGATATCCAGTGGTCTAATGGCTCGACTCTTGTACAGCTTTTGGAACACACAGGACTCCACTTGGTGTGGGTAAGAGACCTAGCTGCCTACCTGGAAGCGGACAGACAGCACTGGACTAAGGCTGGACACAGACCTGAACCCTCAGAGATGTCTCTGGAACCCTAGGATCTGAGAGAGAGTGAGACAAGGAGTGACTTTTACCCCACCTGCAAGGGCTGCTGTTTCCCTTGGTCAAGTACACATCTGCTGTAGTCCGTAGCTGCGATTGGGGCAGTCTCAAGGTGTGGTTGGCCCAGAAGTCTGATTGTGAGGTGTCAAGAAGGTTGTTCTCTTTGAGGTACTCTGTGAGCTGGTGGTTGATGGCTTTCTCCAAGATTTTGTCTGGGAAGGGAAGTAGCAACATGGGTCGAAAATTATTGGGTACACTGAGGTCGGCTGAGGTTTTTTCTCAGGAGAGGCTTGACCTTGACGTGCCTCCAGACTGCCGGGACAATGGCTGTCATGAAGGGCATGTTGAGGATCTCTGTGAGATGATTGCAGATTTCTTCCTTTTTTAGGTTGTAGATGTGGTGTGGGCAAGGGTCCATGAGTGCACCAGAGTGGGTACATATTATGATGGTGGTAGTGTCTTGGTAGAGAGCTGGCTCCAGTTGGATAGTCAGTGGGTGTTCATGAGAGTGCTGAGGTGTTTTAAGTTGGTAGGTTAGGGGTAAAAGTTGCTGTAGATGTCTGATCTTCTGGTGGAAGTAGTCCGCTAAAGTGTCGCAGAGGGGCTGGAAGGGGTGAATCAAGTTTTCAGTGGCAGCTGGGCATGAGATCTCTCTGACGATGGTGAAGAGCTCCTTGGTGAGGTTGGCGCTAGTATCAATGCGGCTGGTGAGGGCACTATTATTGGTCTCCCAGAGATAGTGGTGGTAACTGATGAGGGTGTATCTGAATGAGCTGAGATCGGTTGTGTTCTTGCTGGAGCGCCAACCTCTCCCTAGTTTCTTGCAGTCAATTGTGAGGGCCTGTAGTTCGGGGGTGAACCAACTAACATGCTTGACTGGTCTGTAGGAGGCAGTGCCTTTCATGGTGGCAATTGCGTCTGCGGCTGTGGTGATTCAGTTCAAGAGGTTTTGAACTATGAGTTTGAGGTTGTCAGTGAGGTCAAGACTGGTAGTTTGAGGGCAGAGGTCCGAGGGGTTCTATGACTTTTTCCCCTATTCAGCAGGGTCAGGTTGGTGGTCTGGTAGGGGGCTCCTTGGAGCCGGTAAGGGGTAAGTGGACAATGCTCTGGTCTGTCCAGGTCAGTTTGGTTGTGTGGAATAACTTGACTCTGTCGCTGGAGGAAAACATAGATTCCAGAGTGTGTTCTATAATTTGCGTGAAGTTGGTGACCAGTTGTGAGAGGCTGATCATGGTCATGTTTTCCAGGCGGGTGGCAGAGTTGGTGACTTTGGGGTCTTTAAGGTGGACGTTCAGTTTTCCTAGGAAGATGTAATGATTGATGTCAATGGTCATGGGGGTGATGAAGTCCGGGATGGCGTTGCAGAAGCTAGAATGGGCCCAGGGGTCTGTAAGTGAGGGGTCCTCTGATGGTGGTTTTAGCATACAGGTTGATCTGAAAGAGGAGGTGTTCCATGATAAAGGTACTGTCGTCACCTCGGGCTGTGCATTGGAGGGTGCCTTTGAGGATGATGGCGATGCCTACACCATGCCTGCAGGCACTATCATGGTGTTTCAACTAAGAATGAGCAACCCAATATACCCTTGAGGGCTTGGGCGGTAGGTATGAAAGGGTATTCTGCCGAATTGCTGCTGCCTGTTGAACTGCGAGGATCGCCTTCGACCTTTGTTTAACCAGGACCGCCGTTTTAAGTGAATTTCATTTAAAAGTGATCGAGGGCCTGCAAATCGCTTAAATACACAGGGTATTCATGATTTGATTTGTCTGTCCTGAGGATGGTCTCCATAACGCAAGTCTAGAGACCGAAACGTCGACTGCGCTTATTCCACTGCTTTTAATGATATAACTTGTAAATAGGTGGATAAGCTACAACAATTGCTGCAAATAGGCTGTTTTATTGATATTTTTTCCTATTGTAGCTTTTGCAACAAATGGTATACCCATGTATATTTTATTTTTGTTTTGTGAATAATTAGAACAAACAGAACTTTTCCATACACCCTGCTATTGATCTCTCTTTTTATTATTACGTTTGGTATTAGCTCTATTTGTTTAAAAACTTTGTCTGACACAAATTGTGCATCAGTGGTGTCAAATGCTTAGGACCACAAAATAATATATAATTTTGAATACTCTACAGTTCAACAAAACCCTTGACGGCACAATTACACTATCATGGTGTGGCAGCTTATAGCGCAGGAGCGTTGCGGTGGTGATGTCAGGCAACAATGAGTGGGTGAGTCTGGTTTCCGTAATGAAAATCATGGCGCGGCCTAGAAGAATATTGAATGCATTCAAATCTACCCGCCTAAAAAGTAACTAACTCTGTCTCAAATTTCCCAGCCTCTCTGAAGCAGAAGTTTGCTAATTACTTTTACTTAAATTAGTTTTTGGTGCAAGAGTGACCCCTGATGACATCTTTTGATAATGCATATAGATTGACAACACATAGACTAGACTGGCTTTTATGGCAACAGGGCAGGCACAGCAAACCTTTGGGAATGCACTGCTTATGACTTCACACTGTACATCACACAAGTGGCAGTTCCTCTTCTAAGGCAGAGGACGTTCACCCCATGCTCACAAGGAAAATGATAATAATGTAACGTTATTATCATTTTATTTTTCCTATTGCAGTCAGTGGTGGGGCAAGGCTGGCCAGAGCAGGGGGAAGAGTGGTTTGCGCACCCTAAGTGCTCATGACTGTTTGGCCGTGATTCTTGTGCCAGCCAGTCATTCGCACTTTGCATGTCCCCCCTCCCCTCAAGCTGCATGACACAACCATTGTGAAGAACATGCCCAGGCTCCAACTCCGTGTCTGAGAGCTGCCGAACCATGGTGCTCAGACCAATCACACGCTACATTTCAGTGTTGTGATTGGCTCAAGTGAGCATTTGTGCCCTGGTGCTTCCAGCTGCCGGTCGGGGAAGGAAGATGAAGAAGACAAGGATGGAGCAGAGGTGGCAGCTGACAGCCATTCCAGATAAGTCTTTTTTTCACAGTACACTCCCCACCATCTCTCCGCAGCCTCACTCCCCCCATTTAGCAGCAGGCGCTACTGCATCACAGATAACATGTAGTACGACACCATTTATAATATCACTGATAATACCTGAACTTACTTCACTGATGACAACACTGTGAGTGGAGATGGCGCGAGTTATAGTTACTTCAATTCAATTAAACTGGTACATTTCTGGGTTTTTTTTATTTAAAATTTTACATTTTAACTGATATATTCACCTAATTATAACATCACTTGACCTTTTTTTTTTCTGTGAAATTCTGATTTTTTTTTTAGTGTGACGTCAGATATTATCACTAAATCTAACTACAACGTCACTTTAACCTTTGTTATTTCAGTGAATTTCTGAGGTTTTTAATGTAAAGTAACAGTATAAAGAGATGGCATTTCAAATAAGGCAGACCTACTAGCTTTGTCATAGGATCAAAACATCAAAATATAAAAGGCTGGTCTATTGGTTTAAGCACATCAAACTATATAAATCAAGGCTACTGACTTTGTCTAAAAGTTGCCTCTTTAGTTTATCACTAACCATACTCCAAAGTAATCCTTATAAATACACACATGGCAAGGCAAAAAAACTATAATTAATAGGAGGGATTTTTACTTCAAACAACCATTACCAGCAACTATTCGGGCTGGACTGTTCCCATGAGGCACAGGGTCAGACTGATTTGCATATGGCCATGTGTGAATTGGGGTTGCGGGGTGAGCTAAAGAATGGTGATGGATTAAACCCAGATCAGTTGTTTGGGGTGAGTGTTTGATTTGCTCAGGCGCTCCATCCATCATCCCCTTTTGTATCGCTCTGTTCGCCCTAAGTTGGCAGGGTATGCTCAGACGTGAGTCCCTTGCTCACTTTGCCACTGGATTCAAGCAAGCCTGGCTGATGACGGCTGAAATGCTAGAAACCGGTCCCAGGATGCTTGTTTCCGGTCCAGGGAAGACATGGCTTTGGCAGTTCGGGCTGGACTGTTCCCATGAGGCACAGGGTCAGACTGATTTGCATATGGCCATGTCTGAACTGGGGTGGCGGAGTGAGATAAAGAATGGTGATGGATTAAACCCAGATCAGTCGACTGGGGGTGAGTGTTTGATTTGCTCAGGCGCTAGCTCACTTTGCCACTGGATTCAAGCTAGCCTGGCTGATGACGGCCGAAATGCCAGAAACTGGTCCCAGGATGCTTGTTTCCGGTCCAGGGAAGACATGGTTTTGGCCGTTCGGGCTGGACTGTTCCCATGAGCACAGGGTCAGACTAATTTGCATATGGCCATGTCTGAACTGGGGTGGCAGAGTGAGCTAAAGAATGGTGATGGATTAAACCCAGATCAGTTGACTGGGGGTGAGTGTTTGATTTGCTCAGGTGCTCTGTCCATCATCCCCTTTTGTATCGCTTTGTTCACCCTAAGTTGGCAGGGTATGCTCAGACGTGAGTCTCTTGCTCACTTTGCCACTGGATTCAAGCTAGCTTGGCTGATGATGGCTGAAATGCTAGAAACCGGTCCCAGGATGCTTGTTTTAGGTCCAGGGAAGACATGGCTTTGGCAGTTCGAGCTGGACTATTCCCATGAGGCACAGGGTCAGACTGATTTGCGTATGGCCATGTCTGAACTGGGGTGGCGGAATGAGCTAAAGAATGGTGATGGATTAAACCCAGATCAGTTGACTGGGGGTGAGTGTTTGATTTGCTCAGGTGCTCCATCCATCATCCCCTTTTGTATCTCTTTAAAATTCATGGCATGCTCTCCTAGGGGTAATACATTCATTGACATCTGAGATTTCCAGTCTTTTTTTCTAACTTTCCTGGGAGAGCTGCTGTGTTTCTTGTAGCTCCCCACAACACTTTCATAAACTGTTGGTGGTGCTCATGCCCCTATTTGGGGCACCGCAACAATGACAATATTTGAAAACAAAGCCCATGCAGTGCCATTATGGAGTGCTCCCTGGTAGGAGCAGTAAATGTTATATGAGCGGCCTTGCAGCTTTAATAGTGTTGCAGTAAGGCAGTGATTACAATGTTTTCCTTTTTTATGCTCTGGATGCCCACCCTGGCACCCAGAGCATATTTTCCTTTTATATTTTTAATGGCAGGGTAGGGAGCCCACTCATGCATGGCAGTGCTAGTTTTTGCATTTTATTTCTTTTCTGTGGGTGCTCCATTCCCATCCTCATATGGGGTCGCGTTGGGAGGACCCAGGAACCCATAGCCCCAAAGGCTCCACAGCCAGGACCCATCCTGGGTGCTGGCTCCTGCCAGTGGGAGCTAGCAACAGTAAATTTGCTCCTGCTCAGCAGTCATTGAATTCTGATCCCGCTGCTGGAGCATATTCACTGTTCTCTGCCCATGGGAGCTTCTCCAGCAGGAGCAGTTGTGCTCCTACCCAAGGCGAAACAAAATTGCTTCATGCTCCGGAGGGTCCCCGTGTCAACTACATGGCTCAGAGAGGGTGGAGGCACACACAGACCTTCATCCTCCATTTACTTGAAAAAACAAATTGCTAGGCCCCGGGGACAGGGTCCCCGTTGTCAATCAGTGGTTAAGAGAGTTCACCCACTGCCCTAAATATTTTTTTAAAAAAGAATGCAACACCTCTCCCAGGCCTTGGCCCACCCTGGTTGGATTATTATTGAAAAGGATGGAGCCTGCCCTTTTAAAAAAATGTTTACCACAGTACTGCAGAGTTACTGCTGTACCCGTGTACAACAATAAAAATTGTTTTGGGCCTGGCCCCGGGGAGTCCCTCTGGGACTCACGCATATATGGCCTTGGGATCAGGGTATCCCTAACCCTGCCCTGCTGTATGTTATCAAAAAGCCAATTCAGGACTTGGGTACTGAGCCCATAAGTCCTAAAATGGCTGCAAAATACCTTTATTGATGTGAGGCAGTCACTCATATCTTATCGTTTGATCTGTTGGTTACATGATATTCCACTGTCTCTAGATATCAACACTTTTTGAACCTTAGTTACTCAAGAACTACTTAACGGATTTACACCAAATGACAAATAGCATGCTTTGTGGGTAAAGTCCTAGCCTTCTGCCAAATTCCGTTCTGCAGTTTTGGCTGTGGATGTGTCAAAGGTTACTAGGGAAACTTCATGGGGAAGGTATATTTTGCATCCCCCTTCCAATTTTTTTTCAGATTCTTCAAACTAGTCGAAAGCTATTTAAAAAAAATATATTTTTTTTTCCGTGGGCACTCTGACCTAATTATAACTACACACTATATATATATATATAGTCCGCTATTGACGCCAGAACTTCCTCCCAAAATTGCCCAATGAAAGGGCAAGTTCACAGAATATGGTGTATAGTTCCTACCACTCCACATCTCTGCCACCAATCTTTGTGTTCAGTGATAATGTAATGTTTTAAATTTAAAAAAAACACTGGAATTTACCAGTCATCTCTAGTAACTGCATCTCATGCCCTAAAGTAACTAAAACTTGTGTCTTCACCATACACTGATAATTACCTCACATATTACATCACTCAGACATGTTGTATGACAACATTGGTGACATGACTGCAACATGTGAAAGGACATCATTGATGGCAAGACTGTGCATGGCGTGGGAGTCAGTTGTAGTTACTATAGGGCATGAGTTATAGTTACTGGAGATACCTGTAAGTGTTCAATTTCAGCTGTGCACATCAGGGGTTTGGTCACAGGACTTGGATTTTGGCCAGGCCATGCATCCAATCCCTCGTGGTTGACCACAGTCTAGGCAGGGTCTAACCTGCAAGTAGACAATCCTATGCCACTCAAAGCAATCTGACATGCGCAGTGTACAGTTCATCTCGCAGGTCCAGGCCACACTTACTGACTTTGTCAAAAAATCACAACACCAAAATATGAAAAGTGTACCTCTTGGCTTCATCAAGGGGTGAACATATCAATATCTAAAAAGCAGATCTATCACCTTTATCCCAAAATCATAGATATAATTTATCCAATGTATATTTCTGCAACTCACACAATGCAATGTTTATTTATTTTGAATATTATAAAAATGTTTAGTGGGAAATTACATGAGAAAAGCACATTTTTTGACAAACTGTGCCAAAGTTATAAGCAAACTAACAAAAGATTCACCTATGGAAGCTAGGTCCTAACTATAGCACTATAACTACCTACTGGTAACCTCCAGTAGGATATATATATATATATATATATATATATATATATATATATATATATATATATATATATATATATATATATATATATATATATATATTACCTACTGGCGGTCGCCAGTAGGTATATATAGTTAGGATTTTTTCTCTATGGGATTTTTGAAAATTCTATGTCTAATAACTTTGGCGTTTGTGGATGGAATTGGCTGAAATTTTCAGGAAAATGGAACATTTTGTTTCTGAGCAGCCCCTGACAATTTGGGGGGGTTTCATCAAGGGGGGGCCGAGAAAAAACGGGGGTCCCAAAACGCGTTTTTCCCATGTTAATTTCCATAGGGCGGTTGGCCTCACTTTTAGCTCGAACGACTGAATGGATTTGCACGAAACTTGGCAAAATTGTAGAGACTGTTACCCCGATGTGCCTTTGCTAGGTCTCAATATATGTGCTCCAGTGGATTTTGAGTAATTTAGGTTCAAAAAAAGATATATATCTGGGCGGAGCCTAACCACACATCTGATCTGATTGGCTGTCAGCACTTCGTCCAAGAAGTGTTGGCAGCCATCTTGGGACCAATATACATGATAGCACCTCATTAAAAAGCATTGTAGTTAATAGAGGGTTTTAGGACTTTAGTTACATTATAAATCATTTGTTGATGGTACCATACTCGTTTTAGGAATTGTGGTGGGTTCTAAGGTGATTTTACCATGTGAAAAAACCTTCTGCTGTGATATCATGAATATCTCATGATTTTCCCACAGTGGTTTGGAAGGGGATCTATAAGCTAAACTGAAAGCATATTTTCTGTAAATTCACATTATCTTTCTCAGTCATGTGAAAATGAAGTCTGACATTCTCAGTAAAACATGTACATCCAACAAGGACAGAGACTGTCAGTTGATTCCTTTGTGTTCTACTGCAGCCTCCTAGAGTGTTCTAAAGAACAACTAGAGCGCTAACAGTCCTACTTATTACAAAAGTATGGCACACCTGAAGCCATCTTGATTGGAATAAAGTGGTAACTCTTAAAACATTTAATTTAAAAAGAAACAACATGAGGGGGTATATTTTGCCATAGAAAGTATGATTAGTGCTGCAGAATGAAAAATTAGGGCACATTTTGAGTGACTTCTCAAATCCTTTTCTATTTCATTAAAACATTATGACATGCAGTCTCCCAAAATGGCCACCAGAGACAAAAGAGCCCAAATGTAGCCCAAATATCACCCAGATGTAGCCCAAGTATAGCCCAATGACAGAATGTCCCAGAGTGTTCTAAATAACAACTAGAGCGCTAACAGTCCTACTTATTACAAAGGTAAGGCACACCTGAAGCCATCTTGATTGGAATAAAGTGGTAACTCTTAAAACATTTAATTTCAAAAGAAACAACATGAGGGGGTATATTTTGCCATAGAAAGTATGATTAGTGCTGCAGAATGAAAAATTAGGGCACATTTTGAGTGACTTCTCAAATCCTTTTCTATTTCATTAAAACATTCTGACATGCAGTCTCCCAAAATGGCCACCAGAGACAAAAGAGCCCAAATGTAGCCCAAATATCACCCAGATGTAGCCCAAGTATAGCCCAATGACAGAATGTCCCAGAGTGTTCTAAAGAACAACTAGAGCGCTAACAGTCCTACTTATTACAAAGGTATAGCACACCTGGAGCCATCGTGATGGGAATAAAGTGGTAACTCTTAAAACATTTAATTTAAAAAGGAACAAAATGAGGGGGTATATTATGCAATAGAAGGTATTATTAGTGCTGCAGAAAGAAAAATTAGGGCACATTTTGAGTGACTTTTCAAATCCTCTTTTATTTCATTAAAAAATTCTGACATGCAGTCTCCCAAAATGGCCACCAGAGACAAAAGAGCCCAAATGTAGCCCAAATATCACCCAGATGTAGCCCAAGTATAGCCCAATGACAGAATGTCCCAGAGTGTTCTAAAGAACAACTAGAGCGCTAACAGTCCTACTTATTACAAAGGTATGGCACACCTGAAGCCATCTTGATTGGAATAAAGTGGTAACTCTTAAAACATTTAATTTAAAAAGGAACAAAATGAGGGGGTATATTTTGCCATATGAATTATGATTAGTGCTGCAGAAAGAAAAATTAGGGCACATTTTGAGTGACTTCTCAAACCCTCTTCAATTTCATTAAAACATTCTGACATACAGTCTCCCAAGATGGCCACCAGAGACAAAAGAGCCTAAATGTAGCCCAAATATCACCCAGATGTACCCCAAGTATAGCCCAATGACAGAATGTCCCAGAGTGTTCTAAAGAACAACTAGAGCGCTAACAGTCTTACTTATGACAAAAGTATGGCACACCAGAAGCCGTCTTGATTGGAATGAAGTGGTAAGTCTGAAAACACTCAATTTAAAAAGGAACAACATGAGAGGGTTAATTTTGCCATAGAAAGTATGATTAGTGCTTCAGAAAGAAAAATTAGGGATCATTTTGAGTGACTTCTAAAATCCTCTTCTATTTCATTAAAAAAATTCTGACATGCAGACTGAAACATGAACTTTGAATACCAGCAGCAGACGTCCCTGGTGAGCAGTAGCTTTACTACAGTGATCTAATGTGCAACTAGAGTGCTAACATTCAGAATTTATGGCAAATGTGTGACACATCTGAATGCCTTCTTGATGGAACCAAAGTAAACAAGCATTGAAAATGCAATAGATCTCACCGTCGTTTAAGTTAAAGCCATTCTGTTTGTAATGATGTGGCTTTTTAGCTTTGCTTTTATTAGTGTTTTTTCAACTTTCATGTAAATAACATGCATCTGTATGCATATAAGTATATGTATGCATGCATTTATGTTTGTATTTATATAGATATACAGATGATATATGTTTATATATGTATGTATATATATATATATATTCACTGAAAAAACCATAGGCTATAGACCATATATAGTTAGGAATTAACATTTACAAAACCTTGAAAATTCACTGAAAAAACCATAGGTTATAGACCATATATAGTTAGGAATTAGCATTTACAAAACCTTGAAAATTCACTGAAAAAACCATAGGTTATAGACCATATATAGTTAGGAATTCGCATTTACAAAACCTTATTTTACTCACACAAAACCATTGAAATTCCATGTATAGTTAGTTGCACTAACTATATATCGCGCACCCGCAATCCACTGCTGATGATGTCACATATTACATCATTCATGACATGGTCAGTGACATCACTGATGACATCACTGATGACATCTCAAATGACATCACTGATGACATCTCAAATGACATCACTGATGACATCACTGATGACATCTCATTTGACATTACTGATCACATCACTGATGATATCATTCATGTGATAATACGATGAACCTCTTCAGACTCTAATATAACCTTAGATACAATCAGTGTAAACAGACACTCACAGACTGTCACTCATCCATGGAGTTACTCACACACCTAGTCAGTCATGCAAAGAATCAATCACACCTCCATTTCCTCAACTATACAGTTATACAAACTTTACTTATTCAAACATATACCAACACATATTTACTCTCTTATACAATCCCTGATACAAGTTCACAATGATCCATACAGCCACTCACACATTCACTGGCTCTTATGCACAGTTATTTATATATGCCAACTCTCACATGTACTGTGTTTTACATATGTACTTACTTTGACATGTAGCACTGAGATATCCATTCACTCACCAATACACTCATGCACACAGTCAACCGCCCATACAGCTGTTTCCACATGCACTTTTGAAACCATACATCTAGTGAATCAACTGCTCACACATCTATGCACAGAGTCATACACCTCCCAGCCACCCACACACATACTCAGTCTCCCATATAAATACTTGGGCAACCATTCAATAACCCATATAGTTACTCATATAGCTACTTATCAACACATGCAACAGTTTACAGAACAACAGACATAATGATGCACAAATTAAGACAGTTTAGTCACTAACCCATGCACTCAGTGAGACACATTTAATCACTCACTCATACAGTCAGTCATGCACCTACTAAATCCTTCATCCAGACACTTATACATCCACTCATTCTTCAATATGTAAGACATATTTTAACTTTACAGAAACATACAGTCACTGGATGTTGTCATCAGTGATGTCATCAGTGATGTCATTTGAGATGTCATCAGTGATGTCATCAGTGATGTCACTGACCATGTCATGAATGATGTAATATGTGACATCATCAGCAGTGGATTGCGGGTGCGCGATATATAGTTAGTGCAACTAACTATACATGGAATTTCAATGGTTTTGTGTGAGTAAAATAAGGTTTTGTAAATGCGAATTCCTAACTATATATGGTCTATAACCTATGGTTTTTTCAGTGAATATATATATATATATATATATATATATATATATATATATATATATATATATATATATATATATATATATATTACCTACTGGCGATAGCCAGTAGGTATATATAGTTAGGATTTTTTTCCTATGGGATTTTTGAAAATTCTATGTCGAATAACTTTGGCGTTTGAGGACAGAAGTGGCTGAAATTTTCAGGAAAATGGAACATTTTGTTTCTGAGCAGCCCCTGAAAATTTGGGGGGGTTTCGTCAAGGGGGGGCCGAGAAAAAAGGGGGTCCCAAAATGTGTTTTTCCCATGCAATTTTCCATAGGGCGGTTGGCCTCACTTTTAGCCTGAACGGCTGAATGGATTTACACCAAACTTGGCAAAATTGTAGGGACTGGTAGCCCAATGTGCCTTTGCTATGTCTCAAGATATAGGCTCCAGTGGTTTTTACGAAAATTAACTTTGAAAAATGTATATTGGGCTACATTGGGCTATATATATGTTGGAGCCCAAATGTAGCCCAATGTAGCCCAATGTAGCCCAATGTAGCCCAAAGATGGCCACCAGAGACAAAAAAAACAAATGTAGCCCAAATATCAGCCAGATGTAGCCCAACTATAGCCCAATGACAGAATGTCCCAGAGTGTTCTAAAGAACAACTAGAGTGCTAACAGTCCTACTTATTACAAAGGTATGGCACACCTGAAGCCATCTTGATTGGAATAAAGTGGTAACTCTTAAAACATTTAATTTAAAAAGGAACAAAATGAGGGGGTTCATTTTGCCATAGAAAGTATGATTAGCGAATATATGACGAAATCCCGCATACCATCAGTCCGCAAAAAAAATCCCTCATTTACTATTAGGCCGCAAATTAAAATAACGAAAACTTTTAGAACGAATATGCCTTTAGCATACACTAAACAACTAAACTACCCTAAACCCTAAAACACTACCCCCAGCATGACCCTACACTACACAAACAGTACCACACTACCCTAAACCCTAAAACACTACCCCCAGCATGACCCTACACTACGCAAACACTACAACACTACCCAAAACCCTAAAACACTACACCCCAGCATGACCCTACACTACGCAAACACTACAACACTACCCTAAACCCTAAAACACTACCCCCAGCATGACCCTACACTACACAAACACTACAACACAACCCTAAACCCTAAAACACTACCCCCAGCATGACCCTACACTACGCAAACACTACAACACAACCCTAAACCCTAAAACACTACCCCCAGCATGACCCTACACTACGCAAACACTACAACACTACCCTAAACCCTAAAACACTACCCCCAGCATGACCCTACACTACGCAAACACTACAACACTACCCAAAACCCTAAAACACTACACCCCAGCATGACCCTACACTACGCAAACACTACAACACTACCCTAAACCCTAAAACACTACCCCCAGCATGACCCTACACTACGCAAACACTACAACACTACCCAAAACCCTAAAACACTACACCCCAGCATGACCCTACACTACGCAAACACTGCAACACTACCCTAAACCCTAAAACACTACCCCCAGCATGACCCTACACTACGCAAACACTACAACACTACCCTAAACCCTAAAACACTACCCCCAGCATGACCCTACACTACGCAAACACTACAACACTACCCTAAACCCTAAAACACTACCCCCAGCATGACCCTACACTACGCAAACACTACAACACTACCCTAAACCCTAAAACACTACCCCCAGCATGACCCTACACTACACAAACACTACAACACTACCCAAAATCCTAAAACACTACCCCCCAGCATGACCCTACACTACACAAACACTACAACACTAGCCAAAACCCTAAAACACTACCCCCCAGCATGACCCTACACTACGCAAACACTACAACACTACCCAAAACCCTAAAACACTACCCCCAGCATGACCCTTCACTACGCAAACACTACAACACTACCCAAAACCCTAAAACACTACACCCCAGCATGACCCTACACTACGCAAACACTACAACACTACCCAAAACCCTAAAACACTACACCCCAGCATGACCCTACACTACGCAAACACTACAACACTACCCAAAACCCTAAAACACTACCCCCAGCATGACCCTACACTACACAAACACTACAACACTACCCTAAACCCTAAAATACTACACCCCAGTATGACCCTACACTACGCAAACACTACAACACTACCCAAAACCCTAAAACACTACCCCCAGCATGACCCTACACTACGCAAACACTACAACACTATCCTAAACCCTAAAACACTACGCCCAGCATGACCCTACACTACGCAAACACTACAACACTACCCTAAACCCTAAAACACTAGCCCCAGCATGACCCTACACTACGCAAACACTACAACACAACCCTAAACCCTAAAACACTACCCCCAGCATGACCCTACACTACGCAAACACTACAACACTACCCTAAACCCTAAAACACTACCCTCAGCATGACCCTACACTACGCAAACACTACAACACAACCCTAAACCCTAAAACACTACCCCCAGCATGACCCTACACTAAACAACCACCACAACTCTACACTACACTAACACAACACTACACTACACAACACTACACTACACTACACAATCACTAACCCACGAAAAAATTAACACAAACCCACTTACCTCTCTCGTCATCGTGGTTTTCACAACGCAAATGCATTTACCATACATGCCTTTAAAACGTAATTCTTTCTAAAGGCATGCGCGATAAATGCACATGCGTTTTGAAAAAATGCGGGATAATGGAATGCGAGGTCAATGACCTTGCGGGATAATGGTATGCGGACTGAAAGTCTGCGGGATAAAAAATGCGGGAAAATGGCTGCAAACCATGATTAGCAGCAGACTTCCCTGGTGAGCACTAGTTTTACTACAGTGATCTAATGAGCAACTAGAATGCTAACATTCAGAATTTATGGCAAATGTGTGAAACATCTGAATGCCTTCTTGATAGAACCAAAGTAAACAAGCATTGAAAATGCAATAGATCTCGCCCTCGTTTAAGTTAAAGCCATTCTGTTTGTAATGAGGTGGCTTTTTAGCTTTGCTTTTATTAGTGTTTTTAAAACTTTCATGTAAATAACATGCATATGTATGCATATATGTATATGTATGCATGCATTTATATTTATATAGATATGCAGATTATATATGTTTATATATGTATATTACCTACTGGCGATAGCCAGTGGGTATATATAGTTAGGATTTTTTCTCTATCGGATTTCTGAAAATTCTATGTCTAATAACTTTGGCGTTTGTGGACGGAATTGGCTGAAATTTTCAGGAAAATGGCACATTTCGTTTCTGAGCAGCCCCTGAAAATTTGGGGGGGTTTCGTCAAGGGGGGGGCGAGAAACAAGGGGGGTCCCAAAACACGTTTTTCCCATTCATTTTTCCATAGGGCGGTTGGACTCACTTTTAGCTCGAACGGCTGAATAGATTTACATGAAACTTGGCAAAATTGTAGATATGGTTTGCCCGACGTGCCTTTGCTATGTCTCAATATATGTGCTCCAGTGGATTTTGAGAAATTAACGTTTAAAAAAAAATATATATCTGTGACAGCGCTCCGGTTAGCGCCCCGGTTTGCGTACCTGACGCGTAACGGAACTTCGCGAAGCGAAGCTGATTGGCTCTCCGGTGTCTGTCAACATTCTAAACAGTCCGGAGCGGCCGCCATCTTGTCTCTCGGTACGATCGAGAGACAAGATGTGGTGAAAAACTAAGGGGGAAATGAAGGAAAGGGGGCAAGGTAGACCACTCCTGACCCCCTAGGATTGATGAGGGGGATATTAAAGTGCCCCGCGGGGCAAAAAAAAAATTATAATTTTTTTGCGATTTTACGCCGTAGAGGCGTGTCCCGGTACGCGAACCGGGCCGCTCACCGGGCAGCTAACCGGGCAGCTAACCGGCAGCGTAGCTGTCAACATTGTAAACAGTCCGGAGCGGCCGCCATCTTGTCTCTCGTAGGTTCGAGAGACAAGATGTGGTGAAAAAAGAAGGGGGAAATGAAGGAAAGGGGGCAAGGTAAACCTCTCCTGACCCCCTAGGATTGATGAGGGGGATATTAAAGTCCCCCGCGATTTTTCGCGGTAGAGGCACTTCCAGGTACGCGAACCGGGCAGCTAACCGGCAGCGTAACGGGAGTCCGCCATCTTGTGTTTTTGGAGCGTCCGGTTCGCGTACCGGGTAGCGTCCCGGTAAGCGTAACAAGGGGAAAACCAAGAGAAACAGTAAAAAAAAAATTAAGGGAATAGATTTCCAGCAAACTTGACAAAATTGTAGGGACTGTTTGTTTGATGTGCCTTTGCAAGGCCTCAAGATATGTGCACGTGTGGATTTTGTCTAATTAAGGTTAAAAAAAATATATATATCTGTAAGCGTGCTCCGGCACGCTTACGTTACGGGTTTTGTTTGCGCTGCAGAGCCGATACGTCACGGTTATGCGACGCGTCATGAGGCGTCTCACGTGGCTACGTGATACGTCACGTAATAAAGAATATATTTTACAGCTATAGATATTAGCTTTTAAAAAACCAATGAAATTCACTGAAAAAACCATAGGTTATAGACCATATATAGTTAGGAATTTGCATTTACAAAACCTTGAAAATTCACTGAAAAAACCATAGGTTAGAGACCATATATAGTTAGCTGGACATTTTATTGACATAAAACCAATGAAATTCCATATATAGTTAGTTGCACTAACTATATATCGCGCACCCGCAATCCACTGCTGATGATGTCACATATTACATCATTCATGACATGGTCAGTGACATCACTGATGACATCACTGATGACATCTCAAATGACATCACTGATGACATCACTGATGACATCTCAAATGACATCACTGATGACATCATGACACACCAATACCAGTTACTACATACGCACTCACTGATTCCTACGTCTACACACACATTCACTCATTCACCCATACAATCACTCATACATACAGTCACTCATTATTACAAGACTATCATATGCACTCATACACCTAGTCAGTCCTGTGAAGAATCAATCACACTTCGATTTCCTCATCTATACAGTTAAACACAGAACACCATACTTTTCACACATATACTAACACATACTTACTCTCTTATACAATCACTGATACAAATACACATTGATATGCACAGAGTCACACACCTCCCAGCCAGCCACACACACACTCAGTCTTCCATACATCCACTCATTCTTCAATATGTAAAACATAATTAAACTTTACAAAAACACACAGACACTAGATGATGTCATCAGTGATGTCATTTGAGATGTCATCAGTGATGTCATCAGTGATGTCATTTGAGATGTCATCAGTGATGTCATCAGTGATGTCACTGACCATGTCATGAATGATGTAATATGTGACATCATCAGCAGTGGATTGCGGGTGCGCGATATATAGTTAGTGCAACTAACTATATATGGAATTTCATTGGTTTTATGTCAATAAAATGTCCAGCTAACTATATATGGTCTCTAACCTATGGTTTTTTCAGTGAATATATATATATATATACACACATATCCTGCGACAGAAGTCTAAGTGGGACCGAATCGCGCCAGGGCTTTGTGTTGTAAATAGATTATCAAGTCTCACTAACGAGCACAAGATTCAAGTCCTTTTTTCTCATCTCTCGTTCATAGGGGTGCAAGTTATAGTTACTTTTGGGCTTGAGTTGTAGTTACTAGAGATAACAGGTGAATTTCATTGGCAGTGTTTGTTTAAAAGGGCATGTTTTACCTCACATTTTTGAGTCACTATAACATCTTCAACCTTTTTTTCCAATTATTTTCTGGTTTTTTTTAAGGCAAAGTAAGATGTCCATGGGTGTTTGTGGTGTGGATTTGGTAGCAGGGTTTAGCCTGCAACCAGGCCCTGTGCTCTTCCCTCCATAAGTGTCCAATCTCCCCCCAAAGCACTCCGACCCCGCGACTATGCATGGCTGACTATGTGATTTAACAAAATAAATGGTGTAATTTAAGTAAGGCCTAGGCATCCACAATGTAATAAACACTTTGAAGCTGCACAGTTTCATGTTTTAATTTTCATAAAACATTACCAAGAAGGTCAGGAAGGCTAGCTGTAATTGCTTTAGAAATTACACTCACTAATTCACTTACAAGTCTCGACTGCGAGTTCTAACATTTCATACACTGACGTTATACAAACCACAAGTTAAATTTGCAGAACTCATGAAAACAAATCTTCAATTATCACTCCTTATCCACAGTGTCACCATAAATGCGGTTTCAAAACTAGCAACTGCAGATGTATTTTCAGATCACTGGAACAGCTAAAGAGAGGTGTGTAAGATATATATATATACAAAGCATGCTATGACTCTAAATTGTAAACTCTATCATCTCTATAGCTCTTTTTTTTTCTTTAACAAACTTTTTATCGAATTTTTAACAGAGTTGAGTCGGTCTTAAAACTCAGTACAGATATAACTCATAACATCAAGCATAACAGCACTGCATATTGACATTCTGACCATAATCATCACCTAGGTAGGACGAAAATATTCGTACAATCCATGCCTGTGTTGCCCCTCCTCGCGCCCTCATCCAGCCCTCTCTTCCTTGTCGGCTTCCTGTACAGTTGTTAGTCCAAGGGGTGTCTGGGCAGGGCTTCAGATGTATTCCCCTACCTTTTGCCCACCCCTTCCATATATTGTAATGTTTTTGGGGACAGCCTCTCGCCTTGTATGTAGCAGGTGTGGGAGACCCTGCATACCCATAGATCTACCCTCAAGGGCATAGACTGGATTCCCAAACACCCCAAAACCACCAGTCATTGATTAGAAGAAGATGGGCTACCTAGTAAAACAAGGGAACATCATGTGCGGCCACACCACCCTCAAACACCAGCCTGCAACACTTTTCTACGGAGATGGGTGGTATTCCAACCCCCCAGAGTAGCGCCTGGAACACTGCATTGATTTTCAAAAAGAAAGAAGTGGCAATCGGGAATGGGTGGTTCTGCAACTGGTATAAGCTGCGGCAGCGCAGCCATCTTAAAGATTGCTGAACGTCCAATCAAGGACAATATAAGTGTATTCCAAAACTTAACATCCTCGACAGCCATTCCATCTGTGGTACCAGGTTGCCATCAAACGAACACTGCGCGCTACTGGTGACGAAGACTCCCAAATATCAGAACCCTGAGGATTTCCAAGGTTTAATCTGTATGCTGGAGTATGTGCCAAATATACCTAGCATCTGCATCGCCCTAGGTCCTGACATGGCCTGGTCCCCAAACTACAAAAGCACCTCATCTGCGTACAAAGAGATTTGGTCACTTAAAGCGTCGACCCACTAAACGCCAAAATACTATGCATCTAGTTCAATTTCTACCACAAATAATAAGGGGGACAAGAGGCACTCCTGACAGGTAACCCTCATTACTGGAAACCAGTGCAAGACCACCCCCTCACACGTACCCTGGCTCGGAGATAAGTGTACAAAAGACAAATATACTTGATGAACATAGGACGAAAGCCTACTTCGGACAGAGGAGCAAACACATAGGCCCAATCAACCGAGTCAAATGCCTTCTGAAAATCAACTGACATTAAGTCTCTATGTTCTTCCTCATCGCTACAGCTTAAACATCACCAGCATCTTTATGACAACTAATACTGCTGATGGCCAGAACAGATATTATCAATGTTAGACCCAGTACGTTCAATTTGTTAGAAATGGACTCTATTCGTGTCCCTCAAACATTGCTTGCTTTTCATTTCAGATTGCCTTGTATTTATTTTCATTATTTTTCTAAGGGATTACAGAGGCTTAGGAAAAAAGCCTCTAAAGACTGAGGATTGTTATTACATATACTTAAAGATTTGAGCTGTTCAAATGACATGGCTTACAAGCAGTGACCTACATCAAATCTGCAAATGTGCTTGATGGGAGATATGAACTTAGGACAGGACAAAACTTCAAAATAATATTATATTTACATCTGGGAGTGCTCCGCATGCCTGAAATTGTCCCTTGTCCGTGTAAAGTGTTTAACTTATATATCGCTTTGATGGCCAGATTGTGGGTGATAGAGGGAGGAATTTTAAAAAGTAAAAATACTTAAATCTTTGTGACAGGTTAAAAACATAGGATCCCTTCTTGGAATCTGTGATGAAGGTGGCTATGTGATCCACTGTAAATCGAAGGACCTATTCAAGCAGTATCGGATGAGACTGCAGTACTGCAATTTTATTATCCACATGCGCCAGAAAAGCTGTAGGACTGACATCTAGGGAAAAACAGCATCTGGGTCAACTCAGGTAAAGACAAAATGTCAACTCCACCACTTAGAGTGGTGCCCCACCTTAAGTGCAATTTTTCTCTTACTAGCTCTTAAGGGAGTATTCGCCTTTGCAACTGATTGTGACCCTCAGGCACGCCATCAGACTGAGGAATTCCTATGTTTGAGTGTGCAAGTGCAGATTGACACAGTGTGGACATGTACATTCATCCTCAGTGCACAATATGTTAGGAAGGGTATACAACCTTTACAACAAAACTTTTACCACGCACTACCATTACAACGCAGTCATTACAACGCAAACCATTACAACACATTGCGCTGGGGGGGGCGGCGCTCTAGGATAGGGAATAAGTTAAATTTACTATCCAACACCTTCCCTAGTGTCCACGGGGACTGGGGTTGGAATAGTAAATTAAACTTTTCACTATCCAGCACCCCAAAGCGCTATGCGTTGTAAAGGCATGCGTTGTAAAGATATGCGTGGTAAAAGTATGCGTTGTAACGTCATACATCCGTTAGGAAGCTTTTGACAGGGATCTAGGACTGATGTAGAATCCCAGTGGAATACATTGACGTAATTCTGCTCAGCATGCCTACAAAACAAATGATCAGGGACCTTTTTGGGAAATATGTTGCCTACCTGCTCACACAGGGGTCTTTGGTAGGTTTGTCTACCTCCACAACAACTCTACTACAGTTGGACCCAATGAACTTAAAAGCCTTACCTTGTTTCATCAATGTACACTGATTCAAGAACAGTCGCGGCATATTCCAAATTCTTTTTTAGATCTACCACTGAAGCTTCTCCTCTTTCCAACTGCTTTACCAAACACCGCAACCTAGGAGGAGAGGAAAACATACCATTATCGAAAGAAACATTTGGGCATTTGAGTGAAATGCATGTAGAATATTACAGTTTAAGCAAGCAAAGCAAGCACCTGTTACTTCTATACCGAAGGCATAATGATACAAATGGATAAAGAAAGTTTCTAAGCAACAACTCATGGCGTATTTTCAATCATAAAATTGTGACTTTTGACACTGTAAAAAAAGCAAGCATTGGCAAAGCCAGTAGATCTGTCTTGCATTTTGAGTCCTAACTGAAACCTTTTTGAAAAGGCTGCTGTAGGGAAAAACCAAAACTAAATGCAATTGCTTCCTTTATACAGCGCATCTGTTGGGTATAGACGTTACTATGTAAAGATTCAGAACACTTTTGAGATGCAAAATTGGCCTTTATGCATTGAATACAGTTCCTCCATAGATGGCAGAATAACACAGTAACCAATCGAGAGCATCATGTGAGAGCCATACTCACATTAGATAACTTAACAAGGATGATTAGGCGAGGTGCTATGGACTAGAAAACCAAAAGTCATCAAGGCACACAAATACAAAAAAAATCAATGTGCACCATATGAATCTCTCAAAATGAAAAGTACTGTACTGAACACACAACGAAATACTACCCACAAAACTACAAATATTTAAATGATTTCTAGAGGCACTGCAAATTGAAACCTTTCTTATAGGGTCCTCTTAGAATTGTAGGGGGCAGATGTCATACGCCAAGAAAAATCAAACAGGGCAACTAACCTGGCACATCTTGTCTGTTCATTTTATGAGTGTGATACCAGGTGATAATTTGTGCACCAATAGGCTCTAATAATTATAAAAGTGAGCAATGCCCCTATATGGACTGACACCACGTTCGGCCTACAGGCTTTGTCAAGTCTTACACACCATAAAATGAAAGGCCTACTGCTTGTGTCGCTACACTTAAACAGATAACATATGGTCATATTTTGTTTATCTGAACATCAAAGCTTATTTTTTATTTTTAAAGGCCCCATGAATCATTTTAGGCAGACACAAAGTTTACATTGGCATGAACATAAAGTCTCTCTCTGAAACACCAAGCATTTATTCTGGTCAGAATTTTAAAATAACCTATGTATTAAACCCATTCATATTACATTTGTCAGAACTCACAATGTAAAACACAATCCTATAGCATTTGCTAAATATTTCAAATTGTAAAGTCCCTTTCTGTAATTTTTGTCACGACGTTCACAATGTAAAGTGCCTTTCGATTGTATTCGATAGAGATTTCATCAGAGGCCAATATGTTGTCTTTAGTGCTGAGTTGATCTTGTGGTGTTTTTATTGAAGGCTAGTCTAACTCCCCAATTTTACACGAGCTGCAGCCTGTTTTTGGAGGCTGTTGTAAGTTAGATATCCAATTGTGGCATGGCTGTGGCCGTTGGAGGGGTGTAGCCAGGGCTCAAGTCGGGGGTATACGCAGGTACAAGGCGTCCCCCCACTCTTTTCACAGGGTTGACGCCGTCTCCCCTGCAAAGAAGTTGGACCCCACAGAAATATGCTGAACTTATCCCGGTGTAATTTTCAGACAATGGGACACGTTCAGCTGCACCTGCACGTTGCCTGCTTTCCGTTCCCAGCAGCTACGTGTAGGCAGCGAGGGAGCCTTTTTTCACCTCCAGCTCGGCCGAAGTCAAGGGGCCATCCAGCCTCCTTTTGTTTGTATATGCTGACTGGGGGCTGCCTTGAACCGTACATTTAAATGTAAATGCCACAGAGGGAAACAAAGGCACACAGCTTGTCTTCTCTTCACATGTACTTAGGAGGGGCATGCTTTTGTCTTTGTTCTTTCCCTGCATACAAATGCAGACACTGTAAGACTGTCAGATGGGTTAGTCTGTCCCAGTATTTGCACAAATAATTTAAGTAGCACTTTTTTATTTCTTTTATAGCGCTACGTCGTGACGTCATGGGGTCATTTGCATATTGTATTACTTGGCCAGTCCCCCCACTTCTTTTTATAGGACTTGTGCCCTGAGTGTAGCTATGAATCGTGCAGCTGGCGCAAGGAAACTGAAGCCCAAGAGCATAAGGGCTCACATTTTATGGCTGTCTTTCACATGAACCCATTGTGGAGAAAGTGTGACCGGAAGGATCTTTGGGTGCACCCGCTGTGCAGGGGCGGCCTTAGGCATGTGCAAGCTGTGCACCTGCACAGGGTCACCAAACCCCAGGGGCCACCACGTCAATATATATCTTTAATACCGCCGCCAAGACCTGGAAATCCCTCCCGACCCACATCCGCCTGACCCAGGACCACCTCGCCTTCAGGAAGCAGCTCAAGACCTGGCTATTCGAGCAGTAGCGGACCCCCCCTCACCTAGCGCCTTGAGACCCCCCGGGTGAGTAGTGCGCTATACAAATGCTTTGATTGATTGATTAATATAATAATCCTCTGAAGATGGATAAATATTTGTGTGGTGGCCCCTGGCAGGGATTTGGCGGCCTCCGGCTCTGTTCCGCTTCCAAACACCTTCCTGAGCTCCGGGGGGCTCCACCCCGCCCGGACCCCCTCTTCAGCGGCCCCCTACCTAAGCTCCCTGCCCAGGGCTACCATGAGCCTTTGCGCTGTGGCTTTTCATCTATCAGATTTGATGGATCCGAGTTTGATGCTCTGAATTGTGTTGAGGAGGAGAGATTAAGTCCACTCCAAGGGAGTTCTTAAGATTTGTTCATGAGTTTTATGAACAGGGCCCGATGGGCTACTCCATGTATATTTAATCTAGTTATTGTTTTTCTTTTTGCTCCAATGAGGATTCAAGCTTCCAAACTGTTTTGTGGGTATAATGAATTTGTTATTCAGCATAGCAACACATTTGATAGCAATATGGGTAGCACCATCATGTGATGAGATAGCTCGGTGGACCAATGCATCCGCCATAGACCTCTCTGAGAGACACCTAGTCTTTTAGCCTTTGAGGTCAATGAAAATAGTACTATGGAGGGTGTAAGGGTATAACCTGTTATTTGCCCCTCCATAAAATCCCTAAATATTGCAATACAGGAAACAAGCTGATATTGCTGCACACTTGTTCAGCGGCTCCTTTGAGATAGAGGTATTTTATTTTCTTGGAAAGAAAGTATCGAACGGGGATGCCCAGAGCACAGCCCCGCTTCTGCTTGCTTGAGTATTTATGAGTCAGGATACGTCTGCTGTTCTCAGTGTCAGGTTTTACACCAAACTATCCGGTAACATTAGGTGCAGAGAAAGCACAGGGAAATCACAATAGGCTGCCTCTTGTGCTATTGCATCAGGACCTTCTGACAGATATCAACCATTCTATCTTAATTATTTGGCTTTCGGCTTCATTCGGTGTCTCTATATGTGAGAGGCCGATAATTTCCATTAGAGTACTGTATACAAGACAGAAAACAAAGGGGCACATTATTAAGGGGGTTTATCTTTTTTTTGGCTTTAAAAGCCAAGAAAGCAGAGATAAAATTATCTATTACCTAGCTGTCGCTAACACCAGTTAGCGACAGCTAGTAGGAGATAACGACCATCTTGGGCCCCACTTTGCATGTCAGTGGTATTTATCACTAATGACATGCAAAGTGGGCGTGCCAAGATGTTAGCGACTGGAAACAGTCGCTAACATCGCTATCTCCTATTACCAACTTATGGAGATATTCGTGCTAAGCGCGAATATCTCCAAAAGCTAACACCTGCCCTGAGCAGTTCTTAGCCATGTTATCCAATGGGAGGTGGATAACATGGCTAAGAGCATTAGCTCGGTAATGCATGAATATCGCTGACTTTTCAGCGATATTCATGCATTGCGGCCGATTTTTATCGCATTTGCGATAAACCTTGGTAATACCAAGGTTTATCTGCGATAAAAATCTCTGCAGCTAAGCTGTAAATTTTTGTCTCTAACCAAGCAATAGCGATAATTATCGCTATTGCTTGGTGATATGCCCCAAAATTCCTTAGAATTGCAATGGGAAATCAACATGAACCCGGGACAGTTATAGTAATGAAAGCGCCTATACAGGAAGCGCCACAGAAAGGGCGATAGCCTTAGAGCAGTGTGTGGAAAAAATCAAAACACAATGACCTCATAAAAGCAACTGGCGCGCACAACAAATTTGTTCTGCTACATCGGACTTTTAGAATGAGCAAAAACAAGCAAACTCACTGCTCCTCGCGACCAGCCATCAGATTCCACACAGGAAGCTCTAAGAGCATTAACTTTCATAGCAAAGAGCAAGATGTTTTGCTGAACCGATGCCGGCCCCCCTGAGGTGTTTCAGAAAGAATGGTAGCACTGGCAAGCTTCATTAAACCTTTCCCATGCCTACCAAGCACACGCGCAGCACTTGCTATCATTATATCACTATCGTATCCATCGGACCGGGTAATAAGTCAAGGGTGATTCTGCATATGTCCTGTCCATGGGCTCCTTGAGTGAACCAGAGGAGGAGGAGTCCGGATTGAATGTAAGCACGGTTTAATAAATGATGCTGTATAGAGAATGTCAATATTAAATAGGACTTTATCCACCTGACCAGCCTTAAATCTCTGCGAAAAAGACCTATTCATTTAATCCGCAGTCATTCATTTCCAATACTTGTTTTCTGGCCACCTATTTTCTTGTACATATTTCAATCACCTTGTACATATTGTGCACCACTACTATATCAAAGAGCACTAGATGTCACTTTTGTCACATATCACAACATATTTCACTTTGTGTGTTGACCGCCTTACAAAGAATGTCGGGGTATTTATAAATGAAGTAATTTATAAAAAATGACGCAATACCGCATATGTCTTCGTGTGGGTTCCTTTGATTCAAAGTAAACATTGAATAACTCATTGATTTTTTGGTTGTTGTTGCATCTAGAGCCAAAACCCTGGCTGGAGATACACAAAAAGGGTTGAATTTCTACTTTATGACAATGTAGCAGGGAAAAGAAAAGGCTAGAATGATGTAGCCCCAAATGTCTATTCGCATAATATCCAAGTATCTGCATTTCATCTGCTCTAACATATCAATAGCTGGTTCACAAAGTAACACAGCCATAGAACTCACTTTGCATGTAATTTTGCAGTAATTACGAGTAATTACTCTATAGAGATTTACACCAGTTACACCCACCCATAAAAATGACATGACATTTCGTGAAACAAAATTTCAGGGAAATTGAACTCGAGGACATAGATTGATTCATAATAGAACATCAGCTAAATGGGAAAATTAAAAGACACTGAACATCAAGTCCAAATACATTTGCAGCAAGTTGACTGTCCAGTGCTACATATCAATTTATTTAGCACCATATTAAGTTAAAAAAAGTGTTACTTGTATAAATATCTATCACACTGCATATAATCTGTATCTCTCATTTTAAAAGGAACACCTCAACGAACCTACTACTATCACTTTGCAATTGGTGTGTAATTTCCACATTGTAGGTACATCATTGAGAAAAACAAAAATATTGTTATCCCACATCTGGAAGTTTCATTTCTGTTCCAGAGGTTTCTTCTCGAGGCCCTGAGAAACTGCAAAATTGCCTTCAAGGTCCTCTTAAGTCACTCTGAACACTTTTTGACACAGAACATTGTGTTTTATCACTGCTGTCAACCCTGCCTCCTCCACCAGAAATTGAATGTGAGGTGCACCCCGTTAATCAGATGCATTTAATTTGTCTTCTTTCAGCTCCTAGTCTAACTGCTCTATTGATCATAATTGGGTTTGTGCTTGGCTGGTCTGCGAAGCAAATGGCAGTGTTTCTTTTTTTTTTTTTTTTTTAAATCATTGGTCCTAACTCAACATTACCTACAGCCTGTGGAGGGGGACTCCAAAGATATTGTCACAGCAAGTCTTCAAACTCCATTGATAAGCGAGGGAGGCTCCCGAGGGACTCAGTTCTCTTCTAGACTAAGTCACTCGGGATCAGGCATCCACATTCAATGTTTGCTGACAGGGGTGCGGTGTGCTACGCCCTCTATTTACGAACCAGGCCTCTTTCTTTCTTGGTGGAGGCACGTTTGCGACATACTTTGAACATATTTTTATGACCTTTGTGTCATTATGTCATGATTGTGAATTGCTGTGCTCCTTTTCTTGGCACTGCTGCAATACTTTTCTACTTAGTGCTAATTTAGTTCCCTAACTGCCTACTCAGAACTCATATTATTATTATTATTACTTATATTTATTAATAAAGTAGAGATATAAGCGTTTCAGCTGGCATGGCCGCCATGCAGGACAGGTTTCCCCCTACATGTATTATCGTCTGTTTATGTTACCTAGAGTAACCTTAGGTACTGGGTTGCTTCCATTCAATTACAGAGTCTTGTATCCCCAATCCTCACTGCCTTGAAACGCCAATCAAATGCCTCAAGGCAAATGACTTATGTACTTTCACCAAATCACAACTAACCTACAGCACGGCACAATTCATATATTTACCGGAAGAAGCTTTAAACACATCGTCCTATGCAAGCTAGCATCTTATTGCACAGCATTCTCTTGTGCTTTCATTCTACTTGATGATTTGGAAAAAGTGCGATATACAAACATCTACATGTCTGTTGTAAGAAAATGTCGCCCTAACATTACTTCTTGCAACGAAGTCCTTCTCAAATAATTCCCGATAAACATTCCATAACAAGTCATGAAGGAAGTTTCAAGTTTTCTCAAAGATTCACCTAAGTTCTTTCTGCACCATTATTAAACTTTCTCTAATCACCATGTTCAAGTTTGTTCCACTCCTAAAATGTAAATCATCTACGTTTGGAGGGGATTGTCCAGTGGCTGTAAGTACACTCCCAGTGATTGGAAGAGTTTAAAACTTAACGAGGACCCTTATGAGGTAACATTTTTTGCCCATGTACTCCATCCAATGGCACCACCTCCTGGCTTGGGCCAGGACAAGCATTCTCTTATTGAATTATATTTTGAAGAAGCATCACCCCCTTCAGGTGGACAATTTAAGGATCCCAACTGAACGTTTTGTGACCTAGATACAGGATGCTTGCCATATTTCATATGATCCGTGATATAAATGTTAATTCCACTGAATCACTGCCGTATGGGATGCTCGCAGCATTAAACACGTGGCTAGCAATTCTTTCTCCGAATTTGTGATGGCGGCATAACACAATTACTTGGACGGTTTGCAGGCATTTTCTGGCTAACATGTTAGCACTTATAAATGTTGAAAGATTCATTTGATTTGATGTGAAAGCTTTTCAAGCATGCCCTGTTCCTGAATAGTGTCCTGCCTCCAAACAGACACAAAAAATTACCAAATACAACTGAACCACGTGGAAATATTGATTGTGGACAGACAGGTTTTCATCATTTTACGAAAGGTGAATAGTTGTTTACTCTCGCACAACAGGCGGGAGTGATTCCCATGTGGCAGACTCAAGTGGAAAGGAAGGGGGAGACGGTGAAGAATGGAGAGCACGAGCTCAAACTCTGTCTACAGAAAACTAGGGGGCAGATTTACAAGCCCCTTGCAACACTTTTACACCGCTGTTGCGTCACTTTTGTGACGCAGCGTTGTCCTAAATAATGCACCATGTTGCGACATATTTACAACGTGACGCACCTAGGGAGATGCATCACATTGTAAAGCCCTGCACTACGTTATACCTGCGTCAGGTATAATGTATGCAGGATGGGCGGTCCAACGCCAGAAAGCCTTGTAAAAGTGATGCAGTGAAAGCTACAAGATTTCACTGAGTCACTTTTAGGATGCCACTGCATCAAAACCATACGGATTGATACAGCACAATAAGCATAGGCTGCACCTGAGCATTGCTGGATTTGCGTCGCGCTTGAGACACGAGTCATGGCCCTTACGACAAAAGATGCAATATGCATCTGTCTATCCTTGCGCCACGGTGCGGCGCATTGTAAATTTGACGCATCCGTGATGGCGCAATGGTATTTTTGCATGTCGCATCTTAACTGGTGCATCCCTGCTAATATGCAGAGATGTGCCAGTTCTTGTAAATCTGCCCCTAGGTTGTAGAAAGACTTAGCGCACCCACTGACCAATACACAGGGCTTAAAATGAACGTGGAATTCGCAAGCGGGGAGTGGCGATTGAACAATTTTCAGAGTGGAGATGCTGGCCAGCGACATTTCTGACTTAAGTGCATTCCATGCTGATGATATGCAATTTGAGTAGTTATGTATTTTAATTAGTAAAGAAAGCAAACACAATCTCTGGAATGCTATGGCATTATGCTTTCACCTGTACCTCAGCAACTGTCACTAGTAAAAATTACATTTTTTTTTAACGTGCAGTCAGAAAAAGGAATTGTAAACACGGTCTCCATGTTAAAAAATGTGCAGCACTTTGATGAACACAATTGCCAGTCATTAGATAGTTTGTACATGAACGCAAAAATATATAAAGTCTTTTATATAGTTAAATCGCCATCTGAACTCCACCAGGCATATGTGGGCGCTGTGCAGCACCCTTGCTCTCCGCGCCAATGCAAGAGGCAGTCTTTGGACTCTGACAGGGTGACTATAGATGCAGATAGCGTTCAAGAATCCTAGTCCAAGCTGGGCTACTACATACGACGTTAGTTGGAGTCTGGCTACGAGATATTTGGGAAGACCCAACTACAACGAGCTGCCTGTGTCAAGTCTGGAATACCCTGCTGCTTGCATGGTTTTCTAATGCTCGAAAATACTTATTTTAGACAATAAAGTCTGTCAAAGGGCCTAAATTTACAACTAAAATCATAGTAATAGCTGTTATCACAATTTTCCCAGCTCTCAGTCTAATGCCCTGCTATCGGAAGCAAAGACACGCCTTTTCAAAAAGATAACACACACTGATCTAAGCTTGCTGACTTTCAGGTTCAAGATCTTGTAAAACAATTTGTCACCCTATATTGCGAGTTACAGGTACTTGTTTGGAGGGAAAACCCCATAATTCTCTGCCAACTTTCACTGGACCACAAAATATAGGACCAACTAACCAGCAAAGCTCCAAAAAGGATAGACCTTATACCTTATCTGTAGTGAACATCTGGAGAAACAAAGCAGATGAAATCGCACAGTATGCAAAGCCCAACAAGAGGAAATTGTGTATTTCAAACTATTGCCCATTTATAACACAAAATATGCTTTTCCCCCCCGGAACCACTTCTAAGACAAATCCCACGTGACCCATTTTAGGCACATAACTATGCATTGGAAAAAATAATTACAGAAACATCTGTCCATTCAAAATTCTCATTTTCCAAGCAATCATTCAAACATTGTTCCAGACTTTTCAGTGAAACATCCATGTAGACATCCGTCTCTAGCTGTTTTCAATCAAATCCTATTATTTAGCACACAACACCGTTTTGATCACTCGTTCCCACCAAAAATGGCACTCGTTATATTCAGAAGCAATGTCAGCGTTTGTGACTCCCACTGAAAACATCTGTTGCACACTATAAAACTGTATCTGATTTCAGTTTAGTCAGCACAGTGTCCATCACAGCTGCTTCCTGCATTTACAGTGCTTTGAGAAACTCTTGGAGACCATCTATCAGGGTCACACCTTCTGCATTGGTGACGAATAGCACCCAGACATAAAGAGGTCTTTTATTATTTTTTCAGCTCATAATTGGCCTAACATTTCAGACAGTATTAAGCAACCATTCCATTCTCTTTAACTCAGCTTAGAAAAAACTATTTTATGAAATACCTCAGGTTCCCACCAAAGACAGTTGGATAGGTAAACAGGTACGGTAGAGGATACACTTTATGTGGAAGGAGTTTTTTTGTTTCTTGTTTCTATCATAATCATGTACTCTGAGATGTTTGGTAAAATACAGTAACTGTTTTGTAACTCAGAAATGCATCTGGAGGACAAACACCTTTTTTTAATTAAAAATGGATTGCAAATATCTCAAGGAATAACAAAGAAACACGATTCTGAAAGTGGAAAGTACATTCAACATAAGAACACTGCCCTCACCCTATCCACAAAGTGATCCTGAACCTCTTCCTTCTCTTATTACTTATCTTAAATTTCCATTCCCTGATTCCTCCTATCATTGTCTTGTTACTTCCTTTTTAGGTCGAGCCTGGGTAGCGCATGGGCTGCTCTGCGGCATGCTGCTTTGAAGTATGAAATTAAAGCCCAGCCCACTCTCCACCCATATTTGTCATTGGCTTGTGTCATTGCCCTTCGTAAATGCTGGTTTCTGATTTGTTAATAGGCTTGTTACTCCCTCCCTAGTACTGCCTTAACTTAATTTGAAACCTCCCATGAGCATTCGCTCTTTTACTTCAGTTGTTACACGGTACGTCTTTTTTAATCTGCAAGCACTATTTTCTTTAATAAGTTTCTAAGACTGCAGGCACAACATGATTTCCTGCAACATTCAGCGCACCATGCACGCTTTAATTTTCGGAGCAGCCCAGGACAGCCCGAGACAATTGCGGCTGCTTCTGTGAATAGGTCTCGTATTTACAGTAGCAGCTCCTTGAGGGAGTGCTGCAGGGCGGTGGGCGGGGAATGTCAGGGTGGGTGCCGCCGAACGAAGTTGAGTAAAGAAATAAATAAAACAAATTACTTTGTGCGCGCTGCAATGCCAAATCGGCCATGCAGCGCACTTTGTAATTTGCTTTGTAATTTGTGTTATTTATTTATTTACACAACTCTGTTCAGCGACATTCCGGAGTTTACTACCCCAACCCTGCCCTTCCCCCGCCCTGCCTCACCACCCCGCAGCACTCCCTTGACGAGCCGCTACAGCGTATTTAAAAGAGATTGAGCTATTGGCATTGTAAATGCCAATGCCATTAATTTTGTGTTAATTAGCAAAACAGATAAATAAAAGGCATTGTCATTTACAATGCCAAAAGCTTAAACTCTTGCAAATGTAAGACCTATTGCATTGCAAATGCTTGTTTATTTCACAACCTAGCAGACAACACATCTGTCTGTTATGCGGAAGACATCTTGTGGAGTTTCGGAAAGTTGACCTGGGAATGCATTCTGCCTGTCATCATCATCATTATCATAGAGTCTTTATTTTGATTGTAAAACCATAAAAGACATTTACAGAAAAGTGAGAACATTAAAAATACATTGGTATAAATATTTTTAACATACACAAAGTTTTCTTAATATGATTATTAAACCGCAATCCAAGACTCTGACTTAAAACAGTAATTATTATACAAAATAATTAAAATTGAAAATGGAGAGACACACGGCATCTGACACTTAATACAGATGTAAGAAGGTATAGACAAATCATGCTACCCCACGGCTATAGACACTTTAGACAGACCATATCAGTGAACCCTGAGTTTATTAGCCCAAATCCTTCATGCCCACCCTAGGAATTTGGCGGTGGCAATGACTATAGCATCCTGAGGACTTGCCTGTAAAATCCTCAAGGCTTCAATGGCAACCCTTGTGCCAAGGATGAGACAAATAGGTTTAAGCCATTTCCTCCTCGGTAGGCTGTAGGCCGGGCAGACAAATAGCCTGTGGGGAATAGATTCTGGGTATGCCAGACACAACGGGGAGAGGTCGGTCGTAGGCCTAGGCAATCTAGTATAAAAGGCTCTTATTGGCAGAGACTGGTGAAAGAGCTTCCTATCCAGTGGTTTTAAGATAAGGTCCCAATAGGGATCAAGCACAGGTTCATGCTTTATTGATAGGAAGTCTCTAGTTAGGGAAGGCCAGTTATTGAAGAGAAGCATTTCGCCTTCATAAAATCCGTATAAGCGGCCTTGAACTCCTTTATGGAAGGAAAAGGAGTCGAATCCGGATTATCCCACAGGATGCACATCCCCCTTGCTGTCAGAGTATCTTTAATATACTGAAGCCACCTAATCTTCGCTAGTGTCCCAACCCCCCTAAAATCAAAGAGGGCGCTAGCGTAAAGTAGAAGCTCAGGGGTGGCCCACAGCCTTCTCCAGAGGGTTAGAGGCCTAAATCTAGCTAGGTCCTCAATATGATGACAACCCAAGTCCAGAAATAAGGGCACCAATGGCGTATATTGCGTCAGGCCTGTTAGGGCCCACATAAATTTGTTTTGGGCAATAGCCAGGTTAGTTATATCCTCGTGGCCCCATGATTCTGCGCCGTATAGGACAGTGCTTACCACTTTGGTATTATATATTGCGAGTGCAGGGGATATAGGTTTGGTATATGACAGTCTATGTTCTTTAAGGAGGACCCCAGCAAGCTGTGCATGCTTCAAGGCAAGCATGTCTATTTGCGGCTTCCAGTGCAGCTTCCTGTTTAAAGTTATGCCCAGGTAAGTAAACACATCTGTCTGCTCGAATGGAATGTCATTCATATGGACTTTGCCCCTTACAATTTTTGATTTGTGGAGAACCATAAATTTTGTCTTGTCCATGTTAACCACCAGCTCATGATCGCGGTGAAACTCCTCAAAACGGGACAGAGCCACCTGTAGCCCGGATTTGGGTCTTAGATAATATCAGCATATCATCCGCAAACATGAGTAGGGGGAATTTCAATCCCCCAAGAGTTGGAGCATCTGGGGAGAATGTGGAATAATATTGCACTACACTGCCTATAAATAAGGAAAACAAGGTAGGCGCGAGAACGGATCCTTGGCGCGAGCCCTTGGTCACCGGGAATTTGTCTGTGACCTCTCTGTGTGAACCCCATCTAAACTGGGCGTGGTTGGAATCATGGAGTTTAACTAACATTGCTAGCAGCTCCAGGGGGGTCCCCACTTCTAAGAAGGCTCTCCGCATTTTATTAAGAGGGACAAGGTCAAATGCAGACTTTAAATAAAAAAATGCAGCATATAGCGTGCCTCCAGCTTCTAGGACAACCCTCCAATAGATCATCACAAACCTCAGTACCTGATCAATTGTACTAGTACAGGGCCGAAACCCTGCCTGCAAGGGAGATAAAATCTTGGCATCCTCTATCCAAAATTGGATTCGGCTTAGAACTAATCTGGCAACAATTTTCTGTATGGAATCTATTAGGCTGATAGGCCTGTAGTTACCTGGCAAAGATCGGTCCCCCTATTTGTAAACTGTTATGATGACCGCACCAGTCCACGTGTCAGAGATACACGCACCTCTTGCAATGGAGTTATCCAAATAGGTAATATAAACCACCCAATTGTCCTTATCGTGGACAAATAAATCCGCAGGCACACAATCAGGCCCCGGGGCCCTACCTCTCGGAACAAGAGAAAGGACAGCCTCAACCTCGGAATTACTAAATATCCAAGTTGGCATTGGGCTAGATATTTTAAATTCGTCCAGATTAGTGTTAGTAGTAGAGAACTGGGCCTTAAAACCCTCGGCCCACTGTTCTGGCGGGACATAGTTAATTGGTTTAAAAAGTGTCCCATCGCTGCCAGAAATTAGCCATACTCTTCTCTCTGCTAGCTTGGAGAAGATCATTACAGCGATCCTCTTCCCACTCTTTTTTGGCTTTGAATTGGGTTGCCTTATAATTAGCCCTTGCAGACTTCACTTCTCCCAAGTCTTTAGATCTAATGGCCCTAGACAACAGGGGATACGCTTCTCTGCAGTTTTTATTACACCGGGAGGCTTTTATTGCCCATGCCTCCGATTTCTTTTTACTGGGCTTAACAAAAAAGCCTTTAAGATTAAAAAACAGGTCACAATGAACCTGCGGGGAAATGAAGTCAATGTCTGCCTGTGTGGGGCAACTTTGAAAGCAGGAGATTGATTGGGCAACCAAAGCCTTTATTGCAACAAGATCCATTTCTTTATCAGTAATCCTGGACCATCTTACTCTCCTCATATCGTTAGATAGAAATACTGCGGGAGGGGGTTCGCCTACCTGCTTTTTACCGGGGTCTTGTGATGTCACAGCCTTCATTAACAGAATCAATGGATCATGGTCACTTTCCGGGCATTCCTGAACCCTCATGTCAATTAAAGAATTCCATGATTCAACATTTAGGAGAATATAGTCTACACGCCTGCTCCTCCCACCATTATTGAAGGTGTGTGCCCCCTTCCTATCCGAGTCAGTCCTCCCATTCACGGCTCGCACACCCCTTCCCAGGTACAGCCCTCTAACTTAAAGCACTGCTTCTGACCATTTTCTAACAGGGCACAAATCTAGGCTCGGAATACCCCACTGCATGTCCTCATCTGCGCTTAACTTACCATCCTCTGAATCCAATGGTTCAAAGGTGCAGTTAAAATCTCCCATACTTATCAAGTTACACCCTGCTCTCCGATTCTCTAAAAGACTGGCTAGATGGTCAACAGTCTCAGATCGCCTCCCTCCCGGTAGGCCCCTGGCGTACACGTTAATTACCAGGGTCTCAGGGGCATGGTTCATCTGGAGCTGTAATGCCAGGATGTCTGGGCTATCAATGGTAACTTCCTCAACCTTTAACCCACTATGCTGTCTCACCCAGCAAGTGAGACCACCAGAGGGTCTGCCCCTCCGCCCCCCCTAACGCGGACTTAGAGTAGTTTAAAAACCCAGGGTGGTGGACCTGGTCCATAGACCAAGTCTCCTAGAATGCCAGGAGATTGAACTGCTCAACAATCCCGGCCCATTCACCTGAAACAGTTTTGGGTAGGAGACCTGCGATGTTCCAGGAGCCTAGTGTCATAACAGGTAAGTGTTCATCTAAACCAGTACTACCTAGAGGAGAGGAGGGTGTGGGTTCCTCCTCCGCCTGCAAACCACATCCCTTAGGGCTCTGATTGAGAATATTACCCTGTGGTTGTAAAATAACCTTATCTGCCTGCATTTCCCTTCTCTGTCTCGCTTGGACGATACAGGCTCCCCCTTGATATCCCAAGTAGGTACACGATACATCCTCCACTGGAGAGATCGCTCTAGATCTAGTGGGGAGCTCAGGTGACTTACAAGAGGGGGAACCATATCCTTGTCCCTTTGGAGCCCCGGGGTAGACTAGGCCTAGTGGGGTTATCAAAATCAGATCCCTGCAGTCAGTCGATATCTTCTAGTGAGGCTAGGGCATTAAATCGGTTGTGAAGGGGAATGGAGTGATTGGATTGGCCAAGAGATTGTGAGAGACACCTTCTATCACAGCCTGAGGTGGGCATAGGGCGGTAAAAGTACCCCAGAGGAAGAACAGAATGCAATCTCGGGTGATAGCACCCCCGCCCTCTCCAGGATATGCTGCACCAAACCAGGCGAGCCAAAGATTAAAACCACACAATCACCCCGAAGTGACTTGCACGACTTCCCAATCCAGGAGACTCTACAAACCATTTTAAATTCCTTAAACAACTGATTATTAAACCCCGTCCTTGAACTCAGTAGATGTAGGGCCTTGTTTCTTAATGCTGGTCAGTCTTCAGTTCCCAGTGGCCCCAGCTTGGGAACGTTACCCAAAACTATAGTGTAGGGGGTGGCTTCTGGAGGAAGATGTAGGAAGGTACGCCCATCTTGAGCGTCAGGTGAACCTGGTAAGTTAGGGGGACGACTTTGGGATTGCAACCCTGCTTGAGAGGGACACTCCTGTCGGGTAGAAGTCATATGACTGGAATCAGCAGATGGATTGGGGGATTTTGATCTTTCGGGGCAACCCCTCTTGCCACCTGTTCTCCACCTACCCCCTGGGAGACACCACACCCACCAACTGTCTGTAGCCAGAATCAAGGAAGGTTGTACTAAAACCAGTTCTAATTTACTTAATCTGCCTTCTATCTGGCTCAATTTATGGGACCAGGGTTCAAGAAGATCAGCGATTCCCTGCATAATGTGCTTAAGAGGGAATCCTCCGTCATATTAGGGGGGCTGGTAGCTTCTATACTAGATGGGATAGACTGACTACATACATGTTGCCCCCTCTGTACTGCCTTCCGTTTCACCCCAGCTGTAGGATGAGGAATAGCCTTAGGTGGACCTCGGCCTTTCCTTTTCTTCGAAGGGGGTTCCCCTTGACCGGCCTGCAGAGCCTTCTTACCCCTTGTGGTAACCAATAATGGATATCGGTTAGTAACGGGGAGGGTGAGGACTTTGGATAAACTCTCTGAGACCTGACTTAACTGACTTAAAACCGTTATGGGGGGTGTTAGTGGTGGGTCCTCGCACATTGCTTCAATCTGGGGCCTTGCCCTCAAGCTTGGGGTCGGAAGTGGGGGTTCTAAAGATATCCTTCGCTCGGTTAATTGGATCTCATGCATCAGAGCTGATTCTGCCCTGGTAAGGTAGGCATCAAGCGTTCCCACTACTCCCCCTCCCACCCTTGATTTACGCTTGCAGGAGGGACTCTTCCCCACAGGAAACATGACCCTAATTCAATAAAATAATATAGTCCCCTGGAACTGGAGAATTATCAATGACACAAATGTACATAAGGTGGCCCAAACCAGCCCCTACCGGTCTCCGACGGGCAAAGACGGGCCCGCCCTTGGTGCAGGCTGCGTCCCGCACACGTCCCGTGTCGTGGTGGGAGAGGCTGCGCTATGAGCGCGTGGCCCTGCCTCGCGGAAGGTGTGTGGAAACAGCGGTGCACTCTGGGGATTGCAGTCCACCCCTGGGTGTATAGGCACAGACTGTCGTGGATGGAGCAGGAGCAGTGTCGGCGTAGCCCCTGGGGCCCTCTTATGCTCCATTTAGAGGCCCCAGCATAACCCTTAAATAGCACATCATGTATCATGTGGAAGACAGATTTTCTTTAGGCATGGAGAGATAAGTGACTGGCTCAGAATCACAGGATGTTGTAGCGGTGATGCCATCCCTGTTTGTTTTAGCTTGATGCTGAAGGTAAAAAATCACAGCAGACAAAGGCTTTGGGGTGTTTATGTGTTTTATGGATCATAAACTCAAGTATTGTATTGTACAAATGCTGCAATAACACGTATCTTATTTCTGATCTCTTGCCGAGCCAAGTAGTGTTCAAATAATAACTTCTCTCCCTCTCCTTTACATATCTTCCTTCCAAGATGTACTGAAGTGCCTCAGTTTGTAAGGGTTTGTCACAGTGTTAGTTATCCCAGAGGCCCAGGCCACCCTGTCTCCTCTTCAGCATTCTGCTATTATTTCAGCAGAATCAGAGACCTATTCCTATAATTATCTGAATTGGCATAAGGCTAATTAAAAGAGCTGATTGCAGTTGCAGTGGTCCGACTTCGATTGGAGCTTGATGGTCATTATGGGTGAATAATGAGCTGGACCTGGAAATGTAGCAGCTGCCGACTAGGCATAGAGAAAAGGTGATTGCATCTAATCTAGGGATCTGACTTGAAAACATATTTCATCACCAAACTTATGTAATATGCACCCGGTTTGCACGACCAACTACCAAATGTGTTGCACTGCTCTGAATACATTTTTATTAGTCACTGCTGGGTACTGAAGCTCTGTGAATGTAGTATGTGGTTGGGAGACTGTAACTCTGAGGTTGTCCCAATTTCCTTTAAAGAGGTGCAATCTTGAAACTGCAGATGTTGTATCTTACATAAAAAGTAGTACAAACAACCAGCCTCTAAACGTAGTAGTTCCCAAAGGCTCTAGAATGAAAAGTAACTTAGTCATCTGTGCGAGCACGCAGAAGAAGTTCTGTGCTAAGGTCCATCTCAAACTGAAACTACTGTGCTGAAAGAAGTAATTATTCATCCGCTTTGCAACGGCATGATTATGCTTTCCACTATTGTTATGGACTGTGTGATAAAATGCTTTTCTTTCTGTAGGTACTGTTGCCCATGGGTACATAGTGAAACAAACATTGGCTAAGACAGTAGGTCTCGCCTATGCAAAAGCTATTGTCTTTGCCAACTTATTTAGCCATGTCTTATAGCAGCATGGCTGTGCAGTATGGATAAAAGTAAAGTTAGAAAAAATACACTGGCAGCGTCATAGCACTTTGTTTTTCTAACTTTACCTTTAGCCATGCTATACAACATGTCTAAAAGACATTGCCAATGCCAACAACTATTGACTTTGACAATTGTTGTTTTGTTCCCTAAATGTAATTACCTATGCGACCCACCATTTTGTTTCTTTTAAAAATATTATATTGTAAATTAATATAATTTTGTAACAGTTTGTGCGTTCATTCCTCTTATTTTTAATCAAACTTTGTCTCTATTTATTTGTTTTCCTTCAAATGGGTTTTTGATGATTGGATTTTCAGAGATGGATTTCTAAAAATTGTATTTTTTATGAATGGACATATTACATTTGTTTGTAAGCAATCTTAGTTGTTAATCATACACAGGGCCACTGAGGTTATGTCAATTAAGACCCAAGGTCGAGATGTACGAAGCACTGTGTTCTAGTCTGAGCACTGACCAACATATGAATAGGTCGGTTCGTGAAATAGTGATTTGTAGTGGGTTGCAATTCGACCTACCTCATTTTAGTTACTGAGGAATGTCCCAAACTGTGACCTACTACAAGTCGCAGCCATCACAGGGATAGTGGCCTGCTGAAGTTTTTTTTAAATGCAATTAGCGTTTTTAAAGGAAAACTGGATACGCTTTTAAAAAAAAAAAAAAGTCAAAGAAACCATTTTAGGACAGTAAATGTTGAGAATTGGACCTTCTATGAATGCAAAAAAAAAAATTAAAGAATAATATAATTGTAAAAGACGAACTGTGTAATAATGCAGCACATTCACTGACAGTAATATTTTCCCATTCTGTGATTTTTACTTACAGGAATACTTTCTGAACAAAATATTCACATCTTTAACTACAATTTAATGCCTCATTATTGAAGTCAGAATTTGAACTGTGACCAGTTAAACTGTAGAGCTTTCCTACCACTGCTAAAACGAAGTGTGGCACTTGATTTAGTAACCGTTGACCCATTTGAGCTAGAAGCAATTTTTTTTGTATAAATCTGCACATTTTGCAGCAGATGGTGAATTTTGTGTGCTGTAAATCCACAGTAATGGAGAAAACACAGTGTCCACTGAATTACACAATTCCAGAGACCTGGATGATACCCAAAATTGGCAGAACTCAAACTTTGATTTAATGGGTTGGGTAATCCAGGGACCCTCACTTACAAGTCTCAGAGAGAAACTATTGGCATTCTACCAGCTAGTAGTGAGGGTAAGGAGAGGACTCCAGTCTCCACGACTGTCCCTTTTCAATTTCTTTGAAGCAAGTCAGAATCAGCTAAAGGCCTTTCCATGTGTAGCTAATGATACCATATTGGATGAGGGCAGATAGATGCTTGGTGAACACACTCACATTGGATATGGCAATCACATCTAGGACTTTAGGAAGAGGAAACTTGCAAATATAAGCACAAAATAAGTAGAGACAATAAAGATCGAAAATGTAATCAAACAAAACCTGGTGAATGATCATAATGCTTGAATTAATGTCAACCACTAAGAACTCTGCCATGTGGCAATCCTGTCTATATTTATTTAGCTTGTCTGTGCCATTACAGGAGGGGAACAAACCAGCTGTGCCTCATTCTTTTGCAAAGATAACCGCTTGATCCTAGTTAACAACCTTTGGTACGATCATGCCACCAGACACCAGTAGCCCGGCTGCTGGACGTAAAATGCACCTTTCTTTTTAGGAGGCCAAACAATTATATTTTTCCTAGAGGCTGGGTCAGGCTACAGTGCTTACATACTGCATAGAAGAACACACGACAAAGAGGAAAATTATGTCTCTGCAAACCAGATATTCCCCTATGCTGCACATGTCAATATAAGATATTGTATGTTCATATTTGCATACATAATCACACAGGATTGCAAAGCAATGTATTCAGATGGCTCAAAGGGATAAAATGCAGGCAGTTTTTTTTCCTACTTTAAAATCTTTCATTATCCGCTCGCCAAGATAATGGAAGGTGTTAACAGAGATAAAGCAAGCGTGTACCAGCAACATCCTGGCCTGTTAGATGTGAATCATGACTTTCATCAGGAAAGCAGTTAATCCGCGGGGACTTTAATGGAAAAGCTGCTGTGTTACCTCTTTGCCTTAGTCATCGTGGGATCCTGACAGCATCTAATCTGGTCGATCACCTTGAAAGACGGACTAAACTTCCTCGTTTCTTGTCATTTGTGGTCTGTGTAGATGCAGACAAGGCTGTCCATCAGCCGCATCCTGCAAAACCTGTGCTTTCTGTCAAACACAGTTTTCACAGTCACACCCTGGGACACTTTGAAAGGAGGCATAAATACAGAAGACACCTAAACTGTGTGTGTTCTATCAGCCTATCGAGGAGACGTCAGTATATTATTAACAATAAACATTAATAAATACATTTTCAACTTCAATAGGCCTAACCCCACACAATGTATGCGAGCAGCTATTCTGTCAAGTATTGTTATTAGCATTTGCATAACCCAGATCTTCAACTTCTGCATTTTGGTGACGCCACCCTTTCTGGACTTTCAAATTGACCATCATGAAATATTCAGTAATCGTTGCCTGTGGTTTCGGTATATATATATATTTTCGTGATTGGCGGTGCTTGGTATTGGTTGACTATAGTAGTATATTGAGATCTGAGTGAGTCCGCCAAAGGATATTGCTATATCTGTTGTTTCCAAAGAGTGAATGGCAGTCCTTTGTCCAGCGGATTGTGTTGGGTTCAGTTCCTGTGTGGTCAAGCCATATTTCTCTACTGCTGTGTTTTTGAGAGAGTGCTAATGAACTGTCAGTTATGTTTGGCTGTGCCTACGAGACATGGGTCAGATGAGGTCTGTTGCACATTGTAGGAATGTGCACAGGAAATGGATATGAAGCACAGTAAATGGATATGGTGTTGGATTGTGAAAAGCCAGAGTACAGTTTACCGTCTAATGTTGTCTGCAGGATTTCTGATCGTTTGTGCGCATGTGGAATATTTTCTACTTTTGTGAAGAACCTCTTAGCCCACTATCTGGTGTTGATGCTGTTTTAAAAAGTTCTAATTATACACATAGAACTCTTTGCTTGCTTCTAGTCTGATCAAATGTTAAACATTGTTCCCCAATTATTATACTTTTGTGCTCAATTAAAGGCATTACGCACTGATCACTGGGTCCTTAGTGCTATAATATCAAGCACTTCCCCCCACATGGAGTAGGTGTCATCCTTTTATTGCACTCCCATTATAGTTCATTATGTAGGACCTTTAACATTTTCTCTCCTGTTCGATCACAATATTCAACAGTTCAAAGATGTATTTTCATATGTTTAATAAATTCTCTGAATAAAGATCATTTCATCCTGAAATTAATCCAAGCATTATTTGGGTCTGTGAGTGATTTTGAAATTATCAAAACATCAATGGGTCTGTGGGTACATTTAACTCCTAAATCCCCATCAGATGTTTGGGTTAATTTCAGGATGAAACAACTTTTATTCAACTAAATACTTTATTAAAGAAACTAGCAGCCCGTCCCGACCTTGTCCGGGAGCAATCAGGCTTCCCCGACCCCCGCCCGCCTCGACATTGTCCAGAAGCCCAGGCCCCCGCCCGGCCCGTCCCCCGCCTGCACGGCCCCCGCCTGCCCCGACATTGTCCGTGAGTCCCCTTTCCTCAGCCGCCGCTCCTTCCCTGCGCTCCTCAGTTTACTGCTCCTCGCTCCTCACCGCCGCTGGTCACCTCTCCTCCCGCCTGTCCGCTGCTCGTCCCCTCACCGCCGCTGGTCACCGCTCCTCTGGCCTGTCCGCTGCTCCTCACGTCACCGCTCCTCCACTGCGCCATGTCCGCCACTCCTCGTCTCACTCCTGGATGCCGCTCCTCCCCGCGCTCCTGACGTGAGCACGCACATCGCGGTCGGCGCTACTTCGGAGGGACTACTTTTACGTACATTTTTTAAATAACGTTTTTTTTTTTTACATTTATATAGCCTATAACCATCTGCACACCCTGACAATTACAACGGTGTATTGGGTGTGTGGATTGGCACTGTGGTTCCCGAGTTTACCTGCCTCAAAGTTCTTCCTTTATTATAGTAGTATAGATAACAGCATTGCGTTGTTGGCAATCTTGATTAAACAAGACAGGAATTGCTAAAGTGCATACATAATGATTAACAATGAGGTCATCAGACACTAGAAAGGCTATTGAGCAGTATTTCCTATGGGAAGAATAGTTGCAATATTGTGTTTGATATAGAGGTACCAGAAAAGGTTGCCCCCTTTCTCCTTTATTATTTGTTCTGTGCCTAGAGCCTTTCCTTGAAAGAATATGGTGTAATACACTCACATCAGGATACAAACATAATTCCTTTGAGGTTAAGCTCTGTGCCTATCCAAATGATGTGCTTATACTTATGTCCAACCTTTTATCCTCCCTAGATCCTTTAATACAGGAGATCACATAATACTGTAGTGTCTCTGGATATAAACTTAATTTTTCCAAAACTGAAATTTTACCCTTGGAATCCTCTTGCTATCTATATATGTTTACTAATGTTAATTTTAAATGGTGTCCCTCAAAAATTAAATTTCTAGGTTTTTGGTTCTCTTCTAAATCCCATACCATTAGACACAATTTTACAGCAATAACGTCCAAATTACGAACATTATTTCCAAATTGGTCTCCTTTACACTTATCATGGTGGAGTAGACTTGACACCATTAAAATGATGATTGTGCCACATGTTCTCTACACAATCTCTACACTACATGTTAACATCTCTAAATAATATTTTGTACAAATTGATTACCTCTACACAAACTTCTTATGGAACAATAAACATCTCTGTATTGTCCTTTTAAAACTCAAATGTCCAAAAAGTGAGGCCGTTGTACATTTTTCAGATTTTTATCTTTATCATTCTCCCTTTTAAATTCAGCAGTATTTTGTCCTTAATAGTGATTTTTTTAGACTAACGAGACCCACGATGGATTACATTCGAACAATCCCTAATGAATGGTTTGTCATTCAAGTATATCATTCAACTGTAGGATTATCTCTAAGAATCACATTTTAAAGTATTCACACCATTTTGTACATATATTATCATCCCCTCTTACGTTTATGAATGTTTTTTTATCCTCATCAATTGGATATTATAAACTTCATAATTTTCATCATAGATATTTTTATTACAAACATTGGAAAGAAAAGGATATTATATTTACTTGCCAATTTGTAAATTATACTTCTGTTATACCCTTTCCTCAATTACAAATGCTGTATCAATTACCTAACTAATTTTTAAAAGAATATGAACTAAGTTCTTCTGTTCTCAATTCTTTCTTTCGCACTCACCCATTTTCTTCTCCTCCTATTGCTAGCAATCCTATCACACCTCTAGATTTCAACCCTAATGACTCTATCCACAAAGCTGCTTTTATATATGAAGTTTGTTGTCACCTACTTCTATTAGAGCTAAATGTTCTATTGAACTATTATGGGAAGCAGATTTATACTGGGATAAACTCTGGCTCAAAATATTCAATACCTCCAAAGCCGTTCACATCACTCAATCCCTTTTTTAATTATAATGGAGCAGTTATTACTATAGAATGTATTTCTAAATTTAATCCTACTGCTTCTCCCTTATGTTCCACATATAATGGTTCTTTGACACACATTTTATACTATTGTTCTCATGTTGATAGATTTTGGAATTCTATTTGGTATAAATATTCAAAGATTGTTAATCATGAGGTACCTCTGTATTACCAAAATGTTTTCCTAGGTTGCCTAGTACTTAACTTAGAACAAATATCAACAAAACCTCTGTTATTAGATCCTTTTAAAAGTTATACTTTCTTGTTGGAGAGGTGTTTCTATGTTAACATGGTGGAACTTTGTTTGTGATGGACATAGAATCCATACTGTCTCATCATTGATGTTACATTGGAAGTTTAAATCTGACCTATGCTGATTACCCTTCACTTCTTTTCTCTATATTAATCATACTTTTTTATTATTTCCCCTATTCTTCTTCTCTTCTATCCTTCCATCTTTGCTTCTTCTCTCCCTCCATTTTCATCTTTCTTTTGTTTCTCCCCTTATTTATATAAAATGATTAACAGTTTGTTTTGCATTTATTTGTATTTTGAAGTTGAAATACTTGCTGATGTTATGCATTTCCTTATAATTGTTATTTCTGGTTAGGGTTGCTCTTTCAATACCTAATTACAAATATTTCATAAAAAATAAATAGGTGTTCGAACAGATGCTGGTGTGCTGTTGCTTTAAATATTACCAACACACTGAACACTACCCGTACAAGGGGGTACAACGCAGGTCTCTGAAACGCAGGCGGGAGACACCTTTCAGGGAGGCCCTTTCCGCCCAAGACCACTGACTAACCTTGAGATATGGGAGTGTCCAGGGCTCCTTACTACATAATGTAAATTTAGCCAGTGAAAACAAAAGCAGTCAGATAGGTCAAAGTCAGGAGGTCAGAACAGAAGAGAAATACCGAGGTCAGAGCGTTCCTTGAAATGTATTTGTCTGCAGTTGGGGTTGCTCAATATTGTATTCTGTAACATGCTCAGTGTCTGCGGTTTCTTTTTTAGATAGAGCATTCGAGACCTCTTGTATATACTTTAGTATATACTTATAAGTGTATGTACTTTGTGGGCTCTGGAGATCAGCCCTAGGATTTGTCTGCTTCCGCTTCGGGACTTTTTTTTCTGTTCAACTGCCTCTATTTAACTTTCTTGATAGAAAACGACCAGAAGAAGTCAGTAAAATACCAGAATCACTTTAGCATTCTCTAGATTACAGTACATAGAAATTGTCTTCCACAAACACCCGTAGACAATAATATTTTTTTCAAATCTTGTATTTTCAGTGATATGACCATCGAAGGCCTATACAATTTCCCGCTGAAAGGCAATATTTCCCTCCATGTGTTCCCATACCTGGTGTGCAACACAGTTTGGTGCTTACTTTCCCTCCATGTTAAAGAACAGTAGATGTTTCAGCACCCATGCTAATGTAAAGCATATCTAAATACATATAAGGTCCCAATAGCGAGGCCAATTGCATTGCAAATGCTTGTTCAAATAGCAATGTGTTTTTTGTCAAGAAAACTCTTTCAATGTTTTTCAGGTTTGGAGATGTAACACCCCCGACATAGCTGACGTTAAATCCAATAAAAATGTGTATGCAGGGACAGGGTACAACTGGGTACTGTTAATGGAAAACAAAACTACCTGCCCCATAATGGTAGGGGTTGCTGAAAAATTTTACACATGCCACGAGGGATGCAGATCAGGAAAAGCAGAGCCATTTGAAATTACTTGAAAAACAGACCTAGAATGTTTAAAGCAAGTTTTAGTTGACACAGGACTGGTATGTAATTTACATTGCGGTTTCTCACTGTATGTGTTCTTTGTTGTCAATAAACAAAAGCCTCTTTGAGCAATATTTGTAATGTCAGACAACTTAGTGATGTTTGCGGTTAGTTACTAGTTTCTGAGTGGTGACCTGTCATAATATCTGAAAAGGTAGCACGGTAGTTTGTTTTCTTGCTGTGGAGAGTAGCTCATAAACTGGAGGTGTCAGGGTCATAATCTGATCTCGCGCACTCTGCCTTTTGTCCATCATAGGTGAATATACACACACTATTACAATCATTGTAAATTCTTCTGTGAGATAGAGGCAGAGGCGTGAGTCTTAGGGGGAGATAAAGAACACAAGGACATGTAACGACCATGAAATAGCTGTAAAGCAGCCTTGTGTCTTCTTTGTACATCTCTCTTGTTCCATCCTGGATTTTCAGTCATGGGTACTTTGCATTGTGAGCCTTTTAAAGGCAGTATGTAAGCCATTATGTGCACAAATGAGGGTAATGGCAGTTTCTTACTCATTTTATTGCAGAAAAGTGTAATTTCTAAAAGCTTTCTCATTACATGCAAATACCTTTTTTACTACTGCTGATAAAGCGTCACTCAATGTGTCACTTATGAGGCATTTAAATGTCAAATATAAGCACCCTTAAAATATGGAAATGTCACACATATGCAAACTGAACAATTGGAAGCTATGAGTGGGGGGGGGGTCATTTCATGCAACACCACTGGACCTGTAACGTCCTCACTTTTATGTGAGGGTGACCAAGAGCAGGGTTTTTGCTGATAATTATTTTATAGAGCCTAGTCCTCTTATGAACATTTGTACTCTACTTCTGTAAGAAATTGCCTCAAAGCCCAAGAGTGTACCTTTGCCCACTTCCACTTCCTTTTTCCTGTCTCACCTTCCTGCAATAAGTTATATCTAGAAGGGTACCAGTGCCCTGAGGTGTCACAGGACACCTGTAATAAAGGCTAAACTCAATTATAAGAATGTAAGAATTTAATGTAGGTTCCAACCCTAGCACAGGAAGGAGAGCAACACGACATACATTATCCTACTGCCCCAATCTTCTGCTAACTTCCCACAGAGTATCAAGTCATGAATACGTTTGTTGTGTAATGAAATGAAATGAAAATGAAACGAAAAATACATTTATTGAGCGCATGGCTACCCAAGTGCATAGCAGAGCTGATGGAGGCAGGCAACAGAAAACAAAAAAGCCTTGTTTTTAACGACTTTCGAAAGGCAAAGTGATTGGGTTCCTTGCGCAGGTGAAGAGGGAATGTGTTCCAGGTTTTGGCGGCATTGTATGAAAACAGATATTCCACAATTCTAGTTTTCAGGATTCTAGGAACTACATCAAGATGTAGATCCTCAGAGCAGAGGCGTCTGTTCGCACGGTAGGGCTGGACAACAGAATGATTGATAGGCGGCCCTTTCCGGCTAAGGACTTATGTACAATGCACATAGCCTTGCCGATTGGAACTTTGGGAGCTCATCAAGGAGCTCTGAGCCTTACACCTCCCTCAACCGTTCTACCCTACGATCCAACACACGTCTCCTCCCTTCACCTAACCCTCACATACTTCCAACTAACTCACCTCTTACCCAATCTGTTAGGTTCCCTGCAATGCCCACCGCCCCCCACCTCTAGTCCCTCCTCCTCCATCGCCATCCTTCCCCCTACCTCCCCCCTACCCCACAACAACACCTTCTTCCTCCCCCCAACCCAGTAATGAAACGACTCACGCACCCTGTACAGAGGTTGTTCCCCCCCGGTTCCATTCAGAGACCACTCCCCTTCTAACAACTCTCCGACCTTAACTCTGTCTTCCCCTGCACCTTCCTTATTCCACGTGGCCATCTCAAACTCTGAACCTCTCCATCCCACTCAACACCCATGTGATCATCACCAGGTGGTGTATAAAAGGTCTCCACACCACGACCACTCAATGATTGTCCCACCTCCCTTTAAATCGCCTTTAAAACATTTCCCACCCCCTATTACTCCTCCCAACTGCCTTCTCCTTACTAATGCAGTCACTACCTAGTTAGCTGCAATTACAACCCCTCTAATCACACACACTACACCCTCTCATACGTTTCCACCAATTACTACACTAGAGCATATTACACTCCTGGACACACCTACCACACCTCTTCTCCACCACTAACCATTCCACCTTCCCTTACATCCATGCCAACGATGTGCCCAACATTCTACGCATCAGCCCCCCCCTTCCCCTCCCTTGCCTTCATCAGATTTCACACCTAACCTAGCCAAACCTCCCCAACTCATACCTCGGTCTACCACCACTACCGTTCCAAACAACACTTTGGACAAGATTATGTCCACTCTTCTCCAAATTAAAGATGAACTTCAAACTTTTAAAGAGTTGATCTCAAATCAACCCAGGCTCCCCACACCCCCAGAACCAGTTCACCCAACAAGCCCACCTCCCACCCTCCACTTTCATACAAACAGAATCCTCCTTACTGGACCTCAATTCCCTCCCGTAATTCCGCCACCCGTCCTCTGCAAAGCTTCAACCCACTTTCGGCGTACGACATACACTCGCTCCTGCACTCCTATGATCTCGCACTCTCGACCCACATAGCCCCCACACACCTTCCCATCCCTACTATCCTTCCCAACCCCCACAGGTCCTCCACACAGAATGATAGAGGTATTGTTGCCAATAATCTTTAAAAAGTCACACTCACTCCTGACCCTTCCTCCTCCCTTATCACTCCCCGGCTTAAATGCACACTTTTGAACTGTAGATCGTCCCTTAGACACGCTTCAGACATTGCCGACCTCATTATCGCACATGATCTAGACCTGACCATACTCACCAAAACCTGGTTAACAGAATCCTCCTCGCCACTCATTGACATTCTAGTTCCACCTAATTACCACATCATCAGATTGGATAGGAGTGGCAAGATAGGGGGTGGAATCACATGTATTCACCGAAGCAACCTCTCAGTAATTAGAGTCATATCCCCTATATTCCCCTCCTGTGAACACCTCTGCCTTGACATCAACAGTGAAGGCAATCCTGTATGCTCCCTACATATTATCTACCACCCAGCAGGAGACAACCTCACCTTTACTGAACACCTCATGGACTTGGTCACAACGAACTCTGGACGACAACACAGACAATATTCCTTGGTGATTTCAACCTCCACTGGAACGATCACAACGGCTCTGTGGTCAATAGTCTCAAAAACATCCTCAGCACTCTAGACCTCACCCATATTTGCAACCGGCCCACCCACGATAAAGGCTCTATCCTGGCTCTAATCATTTCCAAAGAAGACTCCATCCAACTGGAGTCAATCCAACCTGTGACTGGTCTGACCACCACATTATCACATTCTTCATCAATGAAAAAGTGAAATCTAAACCGGTTCAATCGACCAGATCAAAGATCTGGAAGAGAGACTTGAAGAAACTCAATCCCAACTCACTACCCTCTCCCAGCTACAATCTTCTCCTAGCCCCTACCGGCGTTTCTGACGTACAGGTTCTCACTGACCACTACCTCAAGTAGATGACCTCTAATATCAATGAAGTTGCACCCCTTCAGTTAAAGAGAGTTTCCTCTAAAAACTCTAAATCATGGTACGACGGGCTGCTTAATGAAGACAGACGAGCTTTGAGACTGATGGAACACAATTGGAGATCAGTCCCTTCAGCTATGCACCTCAAAACACTAAAGAAAAAAACGCTTACTTTAGAAAAATTAAACGCTCGAAAGCAGCTTTCTTTAGCTACCAGCTTGACCAAGCAAGAAACCAACCAAAACACCTGTTCGAGTTAATCAAAACTCAATCCAGGGATGACCTCAAAGACTACAAAACACCTCTAGTACACTACCGACCTGTGAAAAAGTCTCTACTTTCTTTAATCTAAAGACAGACAACATCAAGAAAGATCTCCTCACTAATCTAAGCCTTTAGTCTAGCCCGCACAGCAAAACGCCCCTTGATCTAAAAAACAATGCTTCGTGGTCATCCTTCGAAACTTACTCGGAAGAAACTATTGGCAAGATTCCAAGTACACTGAAGCACTCCAATCACCTCACTGATCCTATACCCGCAAACGCTGTAAAGGACTTTATCCCATTGCTTCTCCCGCTCTGGACCAAAATCATTAATACCTCACTTCAACAAGGATGCATCCCTGACTTCCTCAAAGTGGGACAAGTATCGCCCGTACTAAAGAAACCCACAGCGGACCCCACCGAGCTGAACAACTATAGCCCTATCACCAATATCCCAACCTTGGCCAAACTCTTAGAAAAATGTGTACACCTCCAACTGACAAAACACATCGAGCACTTTCACCTCCTCAACTCACACCAATCAGGCTTCCGAGCAGGCAACAGTACGGAATCAGCCATGACACACATAATTGATGACCCGCTTCAAATTCTTGATCAGAACGGTACTTGCCTCCTCATCCTTCTCGACCTCTCATCTGCCTTTGATACGGTCAATCACAACAACGTACTCAATCTGTTGAATCTCAGAATGGGTATATCAGGAACAGTACTCAAGTGGTTTACCTCCTTTCTGCATAACCAGACTCAGAAATTCAAGATTAACAATACTATGTCCACACCAGTTCCTGTAACACTAGATGTCCCACAAGGATCCTAACTATCCCCTACATTGTTCAACTAGTCATAGAACCACTCACCGCACTGCTTCAAGCATATAATGTGCAATTTCACATGTACGATACCCAACTCTACCTTAAAATACACACCCCTGAAGACATCAAACTACTCAACACAACTCTTAGGAACACACAGACTTGGCTGGCAGAGAATCATCTCAAACTTAACGCTCTAAAACGGAATTCCTCCTAATAGCACCTACCACCAAACTCCCCATCACTCAGGCCTGGCTTAATCATCTCACTGCACTGAATGTTCAACCTACTATCGTGGACTCAGCAAAATCTTTAGGCATAACCCTTGATTGCAAGCTCAATGTGCATCATCATATCAGCAATGCAACGAAGGGAGCTAATTTCCAAATCAACACATTGCGGAAGCTGAAACATTTCCTCCCTGCCAATGACTTCAGGACTGTAGTCCAAGCCCAAGTTATCCCTCGAGTGGATTATGGAAGTGTTGCCCTCTGTGGCCTCCCTATATCGACAACCGCACCACTAAAAGCCTCTAATAATGCTGCAGCCAGACTAATCACGGGCTCAAAAAAACACTCACACATCTCTCCCGACTTAAAATCCTTGAACTGGCTGCCATACGAAGCTAAAATACACCTGAAAATCGCAAGCATGACACACAAAACTATACACCACAACTCCCTCAGTTACCTCGCTCAGAAACTGACAATCTCGGGTGGCTCAAGAGCCACAAGAAGCGCAGAAAAGCTTCTTTTGAAACCTCAAAGATTCCACAAGAAAAAAAACATATAAACGCTCCTTTTCAGGGATGGCACCCAGGATCTGGAATGCCCTTCCTCCAGAAATCAGACTTATCTCATCCAATGCATCCTTCAAAAAAGAAGTAAAATCTCTCCTCTTAGCTAAATTCACATGAATTTAAACTAAAGAAATCTCGTAACTCATTATTTTTCCTCCCATGACTATGTACAGCCAACCACCTATGCACCGTTGCTACCTTACCTTGTTTCTATTGATAACCATTTGCTCATCTTTGCACAAAATTACTTGTTTATTTATTACTCCTTTGTCTTTTTATCCCATTTGTGTGTAAAGCGCTCTGATATCCGTAAGGATCTTGTTTGCGCTCTATAAAACTTTCAAAATAAAATAAAAATAAATTAAAAAAATATTCATGTAATTCCTGCCATTTAAAAGAATCACCAGATGCAGAAGCAAAAGTTTGAGAAGGAGTTACATTTAACACATTTCTGAATGCCATGCCGACTAACACACTATACCTGAACAATTGACATTTCACCTGTATTTGGTATATCTCCTGTAAATTGGCCCTTAGAACACTATAAATCACATCCAGAGATTCTGCACTGCAATGTTGCTGAAATCACAGAGGTTGAATTGTTGAAAAATGACACCAATGCAGCACCTACTGTTGTTCTTTGTTGCTTTGAAGACACACAGGGTGATGGGCCTTGTGACGTGTGTAGAGCGTCTTGGCAGGCACAATGCTACAATAATGTGGTCGACGTCAGGCTTTAGCAGGGAGAGTGAGGATCGAGTGTGCCTGTAGAATGCTTCTGAACCCTAGGCTCGTGAGCAACCCATTAGTGGAAAGAGGGGTGCACGGATATAATGGTTAGTAGCGGGTGAATAGTCCCAATAATAAGTCACTGACCATTTGCGCCAAATTTCCATGTGCCAAAATCCATCTGTTCGGTCTCCAATACTTCCAGTAGTGTCAATACATCAAAGAGGTCATCATATCCAGCATGAGGTTGTTTGCCGATAAGGAAGAGTCGCGATGGGAGGGTTCGGTGATAGGGTGGGTCAGTGCCACATTTTAACGAAGGCTCTGCTCAATGATGAGAAAGGTAGGATGTGTCGTAGGTTCCAACCCTAGCACAGGTAGTAGCACAGCAACAGGAAATACATCCTCCCACTGCCCCATCCTCCACCAACCCCCCACATTGTATGAAGATTCTAACGAATGCCTTCACATTTTATACAACAAGAAGCATTCCAAAACTCATGGAGTTATCAGCATAAGGACAATGTTAATGTTAATGTTATGGGTGTCTTATATAGCGCTTGGCTACTCCGAGGAGTGTCCCGGCGCTTTCAAACCCACAGCACACTACAGAGGGCAGGCAAAAAGGAGAAAAAGGGCAAGCAAATTACTGTCCATAGACAACAAGTGCACGCGCTCTAAGAAAAATAAACAAGCACGTACTTTGCCTCAAGTGCACACAATAAACATTTTATCTCAAAATAATGTTGTGGTTTCTTTCTGACAGGCGCAGCCCTTGAAAATCACACTAAACCACTGCCTCGCGGACGCTGCTCTCTTGCCTCCGGTGTCTGATCGATATCTTCTGTGCAGCTTAATAAATGATGGGTTCTCCAGAAGGGATGTTTCCCATCGGCATTAGGCATTGTTTTATGCGAACTCCTCTTCCTGGGTAGCAATGAATCAGCAGCTCCAGTGGAACTGTAGTAACGCCACGCGCTTCAGTGGGACCGTGATCAATGCAACACGACAGGACCAGACAATCTCGAATAGATTCAGTTGCTTACACAAATATACCTTGGCCATACAGAACCATGCATGCCAGCTGTATAGCACAGGGAAGCGGGAGAATTTGGAAAAACAAATTGGGGGAATGTCTTTCACCCATTGACTTCTATTGAACAGAAGCCATTTCACACAGGAGACAGCGAAAATAACGCCATTTCGAGCTGCAGTCTCTTGTCTGAATAGGGTCTATTGGCATGCATGCGGAAGGCATCGATTTGGGAAAGACAAGGGTTTTATCTAAGAGCCTTCCATTGACAGAAACCTGCCGCATGATTAATTCACTGTATTGTGCAAAGCCTCTGAAGCCAGACCACAGTGTAAACTAATGAATTAATGAACCAGGTGATAGCTTTAGGATTCCGAGAAGACATGAGTATCCAGGAGCTCAGAGAGGGTTGTCAAATATACATAATACGAGAAAGGAAAGAACAAGATACCAGAGCATGCTAAATGCTGTATTTTATTCTAATTTCCTGCAGCCTTCTCTTCAGTATCAGAGAATGGCTAGAATATGTAAACAAGCATTTACAATGCAACGGTTTCGCCTTTGGAAAAGTTAAATCTATTGGCATTGTAAATGACAACATTTTTATTTATGTGTTGGCTTTGAAAACCTAAATAAATGGCATTGTCATTTACAAAGCCAATAGCCTAATCTCTTGCAAATGCGACACCTATTGCATTTGCACCCACACACACACACAAAACTGGATCACAAGAAGGGAACAGAGGCACACACAAAACCGGGTCACAAGCAGGCAACAGAGGCACACACAAAACCGGGTCGCAAGCAGGCAACAGAGGCACACACAAAACCGGGTCGCAAGCAGGCAACAGAGGCACACACAAAACCGAGGGGGCAGGGGAGCAGCTCTACTTGATAAGAATAAATCAGAGACCTGGCAACGATGGGCGTTATCATGGAGGGAATACCCAATCCACAAACAGGAGAGTAAGAAGCACTGCAACCAAATTTGATGTCTTATTTGCGATAAAAATTAGTTTTTCCAACTGTTTCATCAATGGCTGTACATCTGCGATCAAGATTGTTTCTAAGAATTCAATGACCGCTTCCAACTTTGGGGTTACTAACCGGGGGTAAAATACAAGATTGTGTCCATGAGTCCCATAAGGCGCTTTTCCCACAAGGAGTGGAAGCAATCTGCCCCCCTCCCGAAAGTTTTTCCAGGGCCAGAAGCCAAAAGACCTGGAGCAGTACAGCCTTCCCCGCTTCTTAGAAGAGATCCCCCCCCCCATCCCCGGGTCCCAGAGGGAGGACATCCGAACAAACAGAAACACTGGGGACAGACAGACATTGATCGGTACTCACAGATCTTCATCCTCTGGAACAGCGAGCGCTTGCAGTTGCATGTGCAGGAGACATTGGGCTGAATGGCAGCGGCTGTGCTTTTCAGACCCATCAAGTTATACATTTACAAAGCAGGCACGGCGAGAAGTGGGGGGCTTGAGGCACGGCGGAGGGGTCTCCGGAGCCCGGCAGCAGCCCATCAAGAGGGCGCCAGCCCCCTACATCACCGTGGGGACGGAATCCAGCCCAGGAAACCGGCGGCCTCTCCGTCCAGTGTGGTGTAAAGTGCCGGCGCTGCCTCTGACTCGCCGTGTGCCCCTCGGCCGCCCTAGGTTCACTGTGCCACCAAGTCCAGGGGGGGGGGGGCAATGCGAAGGCTGCCCTTGACTCACTGCTCCCCCAGTCCTGGGGGGGCAAAAATTGGTGCAACCCGGTCACCGAGGGCACGTAGTTGTCATTAGTCGATTTACACGTACTCGGGGCTTTGGAATCCGCGCAGAACCGGTACAGCAGATAATAATGATTAAATCTACATTGGCCTCGCCAATCAGCACATCACAGGAATTATACAGTACAATATCACCCTACTTTAGAATTAATGACGTGATCCGTTAAGTATTGGCAACATAATGTTACAAAGCCATACCCCCATCTTAGATCAAACTTTAAAATGGCGAAAACAAAGCTTGGAAAAAAAAAAAAAAACAACCAGCCCACTGCCGAGATGACGCGCACAGAGGGGCGGAGAGGGAAGAAATCGCGGGAACGCCCACGAATCTGGTCCGGCCATAGCGGACAGATCTCTGTTCCAATGGCTAGCCTCCATTTATGGAGCTAGCCAATGGAACAGAGGGGCGGATTCCAAGCCACACTCTTTCTAACATTAGATTTCGCCTGCGCCGAAAAGCTGCACAAAGCGCAGCCTTCGGCGAGGCGAAACCTAGAAAAAAGGGCCCTCCTTATCAGATGAGTGCTCAAAACAAAGTATGCCTTAACATGGGACAATGATTTCGCCATAGGTGCAGAAGTGGGAATTAAGACACGGTTTATTCACAAAAGCGTTTATAAATATGGCAGGCAGTACTGCACGAGTACTCTTTCACGCTCTCTTACATGCGTTTGTGAATCGCTCATGAAACGTCCAGCTCCTTATTAGTAAAAAGAATGCACAGTCCTTTCTATTTCTACTAAATGAATACATGGATATTCCTGTTTTAAATATTTTGGGGCTAATTCCCAAAGATATGTAAGAGTAGCATCAGTGCCTACTTTCAACACTATGGGTTAGATTTACAAATATTTTGCAGTGTGTTTGACTCACAATTGTGACCCAAACCAGTGAAATTTTTTTTATTTACTTTCCAGTGCAAAGGTTGTTATGCTCTGCATAGTTGCCTGGAAGTAAGGCCTACCAGCGTGAAGCACTGCCTTGCGTAACTTAGGGTCACAGAGGCGTGACATGGGTGGTGCAAGGGCTTTACCATGCAATAACCCATGCTTTTTAACACAAAACCCTATCTCCAAACAATAGTAGTGTTTTCTGTCGAAAATGAATGCCACGTGAAAGCAGGCATTAAAAGCAGAAATGTTTTAATTTCGCCTTTTTTTTCTGACTGTGCACGTGTGCTGCACTGTACAGAGTAATTACGTTTTTTTAACAGTTGTCTAGGCATAATATTTTGTACTGGAAGGGAACCCTTTTTGTACAAAACCTATGCTAGAACACGCACACACTCTTGCACTATGGTGCAAAGGTGTTTGTGTGGCACTTGGTAGCAAAATTCTGCACCAGCGCTAGGGAGAGGGGAGGAGAGTGCCACATATCTGTAGATATGGCACTCTCTGCTCCTTCTGTCATGCAATGAGGTGCAGCATTTTTGTCTGCTGCACTGCGTAGGGTGACACTTTCATAAATTTCGCCCTAAATGTAAGAAAATAACACTTAAAAATGTGTTCTACTGCTGCCCTAATGACCCCTGACTGATCATTAAACTAAAGATAGATAGTGCGTGTTAAAAATGAATACAGACAGTTCTGCTTAAGATTCAGGTCGGGCCTTTGCAGAATCTTAAAATGTGAATAGGTGGAATTCACACTATTGTTTTGTTTTCACACTTTCAGGTGTTGTGCCTTTTTCTCTGTGTGACACCTCAGCTGTTCTTGTCACCGGTATTCTATTTTTCTTTCATCACAAAATTATCTAAAGTAAGGTCACCTGGGTTCCAACCCACCTACTATACTCGTAAATTTAAAAACGATATTCCAGCCAGCCGTTGGTAAAACATAACAATTGTGGGCATATATAATGAATATTTATGCATTCCTTTGTGTTCTATGTAGTGAATTTTGTGATGGTCTCCTGATGAAGGCATTTTAGCTGAAACGCGTGTAGTGTGTCAACATACCGCCTGTCTTCCTTTTCATCTCAGCCATTCACATTGTGGACCTTTTCTTGAATTATGTTATGGTCTGACTAATTAATGTAATGTATACTCAAATACACCCAAGAAAAATAAAAAAATAAAAGAATGTTAATATTAATACATAATTAAACATGCATTACTCTGCAGTATAGCACACTGAATAAAATTATGTTGCTGGTATTTATGCTGAAAACTATTATTGTCTGAATTGTGATAACTTATAACAATTAAAAATACTGTTTTTAAAAAACTACAAAGTAGTCACATATGATATTTTGATGTATTGTAATTAAACTGTATGTTGTGATTCTGTTATGCCTAAACATATGTACATAATGTCACTTGCCTAGGTTTTTTCTGAATTGAATGGAATCTGAAAGGCCATTTTCAGATCTCCTTCTTCTTCTCAGTTATTAATTTCATTTGCAAAACCTCATGTTCTAGTCTCCTCTGCCACTTTGGCCAGATGGGTTAAATGGATCATGTCTCGAGCTGGTAGTGATGTCTCTCACTTTAGAGAACATCAAGAGCAATGTAATTTAAAGTTTTTTCAGATGGTGTTAGATTGGGATATATTTTGAGAATGGCCCACTGGTCTTCTGCTTCCACTTTCAGGACGTTTTACCACACACCTATTTCTCATATATTTTTTTACCTGTTGTTTATTTTCTTTAAATTAGCATAATACGAAGCCTCTGGTCTTGAAATATTATATGCATTTTTCAATTGTTTATGATGGAAAGTCCTTATTATACTAAACGCACTGAGGTGAGTCTTATCCCACCACATATTATTTGATTAAAGATAAAATCTATTCTCTCAAAAATGTCAAGGTTTTGCTAATCTGTAATAAGAACCCTTTAATCATTTTTATTCCACTAATGTTTTTTCTATCATTGCAGTTGTCGGAGCTTCAGTTCCCCAATCAATACAATACAATATTTTCTTAAAGATTAGTGACTGAATGGTATTTCAACGGATGATCAGAGCTTTCATCTATTTTGTCATTTTCCCACAACTTTTCCAACTTTAATTAGCTGTGTCTCTCTTCAATTCTACTTGCTATTGTTCATTGGAAATATAGTTTTTCATATGTTTTTATTATTCACAAAAACTACAGCATACTTTTCGCTGAGTGCTAAGAGAAATAAAGAAATGCATAATACTCGCCCGTGTTTCTTTTCCCAGTGTTATATAGTGCAAACTTGACCCGAAGGTATCAGAGCGCTTTATATGAGCACCAGTTGCATTACAGATGGACACATTCATTTTACGAGGCACGGAGAGATGAAGTGATTTGCTCAGATTCACAGGGTGTTGAGCTTCCCTAGCCGAGACTGGAACCCGGTTCCCCAGCCTTGAGGTCGACCGTTCTAGCCATCATCCTACATCTATCCCCTTTGTAATAAAATGATTTCTTTCCATCATTAACAATTGGCTTAAAACCAGGGCCGGAATGCCATATCTACAGAGATATGGCCCTCTCCTCCCCTCTCCCTAGCGCTGGTGCAGAATGTTGCCACCAAGTGCCACACAAACACCTTTGCACCATAGTGCAAGAGTGTGTGCGTGTTCTAGCATAGGTTTTGTACAAAAAGGGTTTGCGCACACCGGGCAATCCCATGGTGCGCCGCAAGGGTGGGGGCCGGTTTTGAGCCCCTTGGGGCCGTTTTTGTTATAGGACCGTTTTTGTAGCATAGCTGCAAAATCGGCCCTGTAACAAAATCGGCCGAAAACCGGCCCAGGAAAAAAACTGGTTCGCACCCCCAACGCCCACCCCCCCTCCAGGGGGGGGCGGCCGAGCACTTTGCCAGGGCCGGTTTTTGTTCCCAGTCCGGCCCTGCTTAACACACAAAACACAACTCATCGCTCGCATTTAATGACAGCAGAACAAGTAGTGCTTTCACACATAATCTGCGGCAAGACTTGCAAGTCAGTCTGCCCAAATCTATTCTCGCTCCATTTAGCTCCACTGTTACCCAACTAGTGAAATGCGCTAAAAAGGCACACCATATTTCCCCCACCCTAAGAAAATTTCGAGGGCTGTCCCTTGAAGCAAGAATAGCCTTTCAAGTAACCAGCATCGTATACGCGTTGGGAAATGGCTCACCATCTACCTGATGGGTATGGGTAAACTATGAAATAGTGAAGGTGAAAAAAGTATAAGAAGGAAATTATGTCTACTTTAAGAAATTCCAGAAATCAGACAAGCCAAACCTCTCAATCTAGACTTTTTATACCATACCAAAATCTAACTGAAACATTTCACTGCTTACAAATCTACTATTCTTCCTACCAGATCTAAAGACCCACCAATTCAGAACCCATCTTAAAAACTAGTTTGTGGCAATGTTTTATTTTCTATTCTCAACTTTACTCTTTATCTCTAAAGAGGTGTTAATTCGTCCCATTGTTACTCAAAGTGCTCTGCTCCCCATGTAGCTGGTACTAGTTATATAAATGTTGAAACGTAAATAGGTAAGTGCAATATTGGCTTTAATATGTAGAACAATGTGGGTCCAGCTGTTGAAAAAATGGTTTGATAATATCTCTGTTGGGGTACTTTTAATTACATGGTGGCTGGGCTATCTCTTTTTCTCTGATTTAAAATATATATGTTCCATGAAGTGACACATCATACTTTTATAATAATTCCAAACAAGATCTCTCAGTCAAATGTCTGACATGTTTTTGCACCTAACACCCTCTCATAGAGGCTGTGCACTCTCCATTTCATAGTCAGTGTGTCTCCTGCTCAAATGACTGTAGTCTGCAGGTGAAGGTTATCTTGATGGGCGTCTCCATAGAGTTCCAGTCTTGCAACTTTCCCCTAGTCCTGTGCTGGCGACGTTGGGAATGTAAGCACATTATGATGTATAAACCAAATCGTTTTGGAAGTTGGGTTCTTTTGATTCCAGCAGCACGTGTGGAGCACCTAAATGCCCCAAAGATATAGTTCGGCATGCACTCAATAGTTTGGCTTGCCCACATAAATATTAAGGCCACTAGGTTTTTGGTCCTTGTATGGTCACATCTCAAAGCAGTCAGCCAGTCCTCAGGCAACTGGCTCATGGGCATTACTGAGCATCTCACAACAGACAGCCAGTTGTCTGGTGGCGTGCCTTTGGAGATGACTGGACATCACACCACAGGGAGCCAGTGCTCTGTTGGCTGACCCAGGACATTTGCTATGCAGTCTGCAGGGTTTACTAGACTGCTGCATTCGATAGTCTGATGCCTTAGTCTACAGTGGCATTGTCACCATGTTCCATTTCTATGAAAGCTCGTTCTCCTTTTAAGCAAACAGTAGGTCACTACTTTTTGAAGCTATCCTGGACCTCTGCCTAAATAGCCCTTCAGGATGGTGCAAGGGACGTTGACCCTTATTCTACCATTGACCAAAGGCACTTTCATGGCTGGAATATTTGATTGTGCATCTGCAGATACTGGCAGGTATCGACTACTTAAGGCTCTCATAATTTTTACCAATCTGTTGATTCACAGGAGTGGGAGGAGTCTCCGCCATATCAAAAGCTGCACGTTGATGCCATTGACCACTGAATCGAAATTAAATTTAGAGTTGGAAATACTAAGCAGTTATTTTACCTTTGATCTTGCCTTTGAATGTGTGGCCAATCAAAGGGTGGCTAGGAGGACTCTATTTCTCTCAGCAACAGAATCTCAGTGTTAGTTCCATTCAGGCGCAGTGCTTAATTTGTAAAATAATGAGTGCCAATATCCAAAGCTCTGCTCAGAAGCCCACTGCCATCTCCATTACATTTCAGCCTGCCAAATAGCAATGCTCTGCAGTCTTGAATCCAGACCAGGTCTCTTTCATTCACTGCCAGACGTGCCTAGCCCCTTTATTTCACTCTTGGGGTTCCTGCTTTCTCCCATTGTGATGGTTTTTCTGTCTTTCTCTTCCTCCTTCCTTCCACTTTGTGTTTATACTTCTTTTGCTCTCAGGAAATGTCTGCATAAAACATAAGACCTGGTCATAAAAAATAAGAGCCTGTGGCCCCACCGGCAACCAACAGCTGAAACTAAGCACTGCAGCATTGAAAGGTGTCTTTCAGCCAGTGATGGATGAGGTCCAGGCATATAGTCATATAAGTTTGGGGACTGTCCCATTTTCAATCCAGATCTGGACTTGGGTATGATCTGTATATATGCGGAGCTTCATTTGCTAATGTTCTAGGAATGGTGCTAAAAAACTCTGCATCAAACCAGATGTGATTACAACATTGACACAATACGAAGCTGAGAGGTGCAGTTAGAGTGATAGCTCTGGATCCATCCATTGAGTCTACTCAGCAACAAAAGAAAACCCAGACAGCCACATTTTGAGGTTGTTTTTTAAAGCCAGTGAAAAAAGTGGTCTCTGCTGTTTTTAGACCTATTTTATTGTTCCACTATAAAGTGAGGACAAATGATTCAAACTTTTTGAGTTCAATTGAATACATTGTGGTACTTTTACACTAACTGTAAATAGCTAAAAGCAGGTATAAGAACTTATCGCAATCCATTTGTATTCCACTTGTTGCTAAAAACTGGTAAATCTTGCACGCATTCTTTTCACTGTGTTCTATATCAAGCCGAATTACTCCTACTTTTGGATTACGGTGGAGTCGTCAGGCGGGACCATTCTTATCTGGAGAATTAGCATTATTTGACTGTCGGCTTATGCCACAAAGCAGCACTCAGTATATGGATCACCCATCCGCAAAACAGGCGGATGCCCCAAACCTTCCTTTACGCATTCTTACTGATGCCTTACATGCTCACTTATTCATCTTGTTCATCTTGCCCTTTCTCATTTATTAACTGTTAGAACTGTGATGTTGTTGTGTCATTTTAGTTCACAGTTTTATTGCTGTGCACTAAGTCAGTTCTATAATGTAGTTGTGTCAAGTTGTAGACTTTTACTGCATCAATTGTTTAAAACTACAACAATGCAGAATATGTGATATTGTTGTAACTATCCTTGTAGCATTGCTACGGAGGGTTGGTGTGGTAGTTTTGTTTTACTGCTGTGGTGTTGTTATTGTGGTGCTCTTTCTGTAGGCTACCACAAAAAGTGTAGTTAGATCCCTGGACACTAAGAGTTTTGTATAAATTCACCCTTTCAATTGGGGAGCATTATGTGTCGTTTAAATGCGTAAATGTGATTTTAAGTCACATACCACAACTGTTTTTTCCCTGTTGCTTTCCCTGATTTATTGTCATTATATTTGTGTATTAGTCATTGACGTGTATGTATTTTTTGATAATTTCTTGTTGATTTTAAATGTATCATTGTATGTATTGTTAATGAGATTGTATATAATGAAACTGTCTGTCTAGTAGATTATGTGTTCTTTTTTTAATTTAATGTAGCATGAAGAATAATTAAATTCAACCAGGCAACATTGATGGCCAGGATAAACGCATTCATTTTCGTTTATTGTTCTACATTAGTTACACTTTCAAATAATTGGAGGTTACGGTAAATATTTAGTTCTTTTGTTAATAGGCCCTACCTGCCCTCCCTCACTCTTTTGGGCCAAACCCCTTCTTTGCACAAACTTTCTGTAGGGTTGGCATATTATTGTTGCAGCATATTGTGGTCACAGTATGGTTGTTGTAGTGTTGCTGTCATTGTTTTGTAGCTGTTATGGTGTCTTTGTTGCTTAGCCTTGTGTTGTAATATTGCCTTTGTGGTGTTCTCACGGAAGTGCTGTAGAAGTGGTGCTGTACTTTTAGTATTCTTGTACTGTGGAAGTGTTGCAGTTTGGTAATGTTGAATGGCTGTTGCTGTAGAGTTTCACCTGCTGCTTTGAAGCATTGTTGTGGCGCATCTAGCGGGCAAAGCAAAGAGAAAGAGGCTTTAGACCTAGAGGAAAGCAGATGTTCCAGCAGATGAATTAACCCTGCATTAATAAGTGCCAGCACACAGAGCATGCACCTAGAAGTGAGACAACTGTTTTTCCTGGTCAGTGACTGCACAGCTGAAGAAATATCCTGGCTCTATTGAGAAACCCCATCACAGTAGCATTTGCATAAATGGCCCAGAAGCATTCGTCAGGCCATACCTAAAATGAACTCCGCCATTTTAGGGAAGTACTATACAGAACTGCGTTGGGAGTTGTTTTGCTTAGGAGCCCAGGATATGAAGACCCATTCAGATATGTTCTTGATCATAAACAATTCGAGCTTACTGAAGGCTGACCCAGAAAGAAATCTGCTTCAGGTCCTGGGTGTCCCAGTTACACTGGCCGTCTGAGTGACACACCAGGGCAGAGCTGAGAGGCAGACAGAGTGCTTGTTAGGCGAGAGGACATATTTAACCTAAGATAGGCAGGCGATCATTCAGAGCCCAGAAGGACGTGTGCAAATGCACTCCGAGGATTACTTTGCCCATGTACGTTTGTGACCTTTTCCCGCAAAACATTCTCTATCAAATGTTTTTACCGAGAGCAAGGATGTGTTTGTCTACAAGATATTCAGTGCAACTGACAGCTCAAGTGAACTGAAATCCGCAGAAAAAGATATAGTGCTATTTTTGGGGAAATGGGGGGAGGTGTGCAGGGTGATGCCTGGGTGGATGTCTGTGTGCACAGGTTATCAGGGCCAACCGCTTTAAAACCATTTGTGAAGAGCATCTACATAGAGCCACAGGAATGACTGACGTAAAATTGAAAAAAAACGCTAAGGAATAAAACTCAATTTACATTTTTTTAACATTCATATTTTAGAGTTGAAAAGCACATCTTCATATCGAGTAGGGACATACTACACCGTTATTGATCATCAATATCTCTGGTTGTATTTCCCATTTGTACTCTCTGCTTCACAATCTCATTCCATCCATCCCATTGCTATAAGGAGTCTAAAACCCATACTGGAAGGGACTTGCACAGAATATTTTATGCTAATTTAATGCAGGAAATTAATGGAAATCATACTTTGCCTATTGTTTTCTAGTGGTTTCTATCACATTCTACTTTTATATACTCACCTATAACATCAAACTAGATTCTTATAGGATCTCCTAAAAAAACGATAAAAGTGTACTATAAGAATGTTGAGTCTTTTCCTTTTACACATCAAAGAAATTCCTAATCTTTTACTGAGAAGCTCACAGGAAACCACTCGAAATATGACAAAAACAACTCTGAAAAAATCTTGCAGATAATTTTATAGCTGTAAATTCAGTATTTTGCCTCATTAGTAACACGGCTAACATCTATGATGAAATTATACCCCACAACAAAATGTGACGTTTTGATTTAGCAGGAAGCATTCATATTTAATCCCCCATTTGGGGATTATTGGCAGTATAATGCTATCCTACTCATACCCCCCAACATTATGAAAAAGGCTTGCAAGAGACAAGTTATTTACTATATAGGCAGAATATCTGTCACAAAAAACAAAAAAAGGAGAGGGGAAAATTAATTTCCAGAGGTGTGCAAAGTTGTCAGAAAAATCAGAAAATAGCTAATGCCCAATCTGGCAGAATTTGAAGCAGAATTCCAAATTGTGGGAAACGATAGCTTCTTACTTAATAACCATAAAATATTACTTATAGTTTCCAGACTCATTTCAGATTGTATTACAAGGAGGCATTTCAGAGAATGCAAATCCTAAAATAGTTCCATACTTGTAAGCATCAGTGTGTATGGATACATTCTTCAAAAACATTAGTCAAGATGAGACAATACTCTCATCTAAAAGGAAGAAGGGAGTAAGGAGCATTATTTTATATTTCTGGCGAGTTGTATACAAAACAAATATTAATAGTTCACGTGTCTACAATAAGGGTAATCTCATTTGCAAAAGCGAGCTTTCTGTTCTGCTTTGGAGGGGCAGGGTGGTATAATGAGGAAGGAGTGTATCCGGCATTATTTAGTGTTGGAGGCTGTGCAAACTACATTTCTTTTACATGTTAGTAAGTGCAGAGTTTTAATGTTGATGGGGGAGCTCAAGGTTTTAGGAAAAGAGATGGTTTATCAATGTTTATATGAAGGCCTACAGGCCTCTGGTGATCTTCAGTGGCAAAGGAGCCAGCTCAAAGAGGGTAACATCGAAAGTGGAGCAGCTTGCTATCAGGAAGAGAATGGAGCAGATGTTCTAGAGGACCTTGTGGGTCTGACAAAGCTGGTATGTTATATTTAGGGCTATAAGAGATTGCTTTGTTTTCTAGCAAAATTTCACAAAATTTAAATGGATTTCCTAGCAACATACGGTATGCCCGTAACTTGCATGACTTTTTTTAAGCAAGTTTGCAACTCACATCAAAAGTCTTGTGTGACACAGACTCCCTTGGTGTCTTGCAGGACCTATCTACATGCTCATTTGCTTTACATGTACCTTGTGTATTTTTCCACACCTAATGATAACGTCATTTTAAACTTTGTTTTTTTCAGTGAATATACTTGACCAAAACTCAGAAGGGTTTCTGCCAAAATAAGCAGCAGCAGAAAGAAGCTCCAATGTTATGTTATGTTATACTACATTTATAGTGTGCACAGATACTCTAGAGTGTCCCGGCGCGAAATGCTAGTAGGAGGAGGCTAAAACATAACAGGAATTAGATAAAAAGCAGGGTTGTGAGATGTTTCTTGAACACTCTACTGTCTTGAATGTTGTGCAGTGCCATCGGAAGGGAATTCCAGGCTTTAGTCACCTTGAAAGATGGAGAGCTGCCGCCCATCCTAGTGAGGCAGAAACGAGGGATGACTGCCAGACGGTGAACAGTGGAGCATAAATGCCTTCGTGGAACATAAAAGGAGAAAAGTCTCCAAAGATAGAGTGGGCCCCCACCGTGTAAAGCTCCATGTGCCAAAGTGAGAGCTTTGACCTGAACACGGCGGGCCACAGGAAGACAATGAAGGGCCCGAATATGTTGCTTCATGCTGGATCTTCCTGGGATTCCGTGCAGAACCCTAGCTGCCGCATTCTGTATGGTTTTCAGTCTTCTTAAATGGTAACCAGCACACCAATGTATAAGGCCTTGGCATAGTCAATACATGACAAGATAAGAGCACGGGTCACCATTTCCTTAGCTGGCTGGATCAGCAGAGGAAAGAACTTTCTGAGGGATTTCAGCGTACCAAAGCACAGTCCCACCAGTCTTTTAAATCTGCATAGAAAACGTGAGGTCTTCACTGAACCAAACCCCCAGGTTCTTAACAGGGTTGCCAACAGAGTTGGGCGGGGAGTATTCAGTAGGCCAGATAGCTTCCTTAAAACACGGGGGAAAGGATCCGTACAGCTGAACCTCGGACTTGTCTTCATTGCACTTCAACTGCGCCAGCGCAAGCCATTTAAAAACAGCGGAGAGACAGTGTTTCACTTTGTCCAGGCCCAGATAATTTTTCTTTCAGGTGAAGAGGAGGTGGGTATCATCGACGTAAGCGATGATCTTCGCTCCCAGCTCCTCTGCTAGGTAGATCAGGGGAGTGACTTACATGTTAAAGAGCAGGGGACTCAAAGCCGACCCCTGTGGTACTCCCATAGTCACCTGTCTGGGGGCCGAGAAGAATGGGGCTGCCATACTTGTTGGGTCCCGTCCTCTAAAAAGGATTTGAGCCAATCCCAAGCCTAGCTAGAGATCCCAATACTTGAGAGGCCAGCAAGCAAATAATGATGAGGCAATGTGTCTCATTCTTCCTTGTATTCAGGAAAGCAGGAGGAGCTGCATGAAAAAAATGTAAGGTTAAAGTGATGTTATAGTTAGGAACTGTTATGTTACTTTACATTTAAAAAAAATGGAAATTCACTGAAAAAACCAAAGGTTAAAGGGATGTAATAATTATGCGAAAATGTCAGTTAAAACATACAATTTTAAACTAACACAGGCACTGAAATTCACCAGATCTAGTTATCTCAAGTAACTATAACTCACGCCCTGCCATGCACACAGTTGTTATCAACAATGTCATTTCAGATGTTGCAGTCATGTTATCAATTATGTCATTGAACATGTCATGTATGATGTAGTAAGGGAGGTAGGTTCATTACTCTTGTTCCCGTTGTCCACATCCCATTCATTACTTATGGAGATAACCATCTCCCAGGCAGAAAAAAGAACAGAGGAATGCTGGGATCCCTTCCCCACCCCTCCAACTCGTAGTACTTAACCAGTACTTAACCAGCAATCTGCCTGTTCTTTTTTTCTGTCTGCCAACAGAATGGGACAAGGACGTTGCTGAATGCTGCTCCTGCTGGTCGGGACTGGCGGTCTACCTGTTCCCCATCCGATGGCCGGGCTGTTTCGATGGGGTGTTTTTGGGTGCTTTCTGGCCTGCTGGGCTTGCAGGGAGTCACGGAGGTCGCTGGCTGGCCCTTTGCGGCTGGTGTGCCAGATCCACATAGCGATTCCAGGTTGCGGCATGCGTCTTCCTTATGGCCGGACCGGTTGAAAGACATGCTGCAGCAGCATGTGTTGGCTCGCCTGGTCCTTGGTAAAAGGCTATCTCGGAGGGGTGTGCTCGGATGCCTCCCAGCCTGCTGTGCTTGCCAGGAGGCTTGGAGGTTGCTGGCCAGCTCTCTGCGGCTGGTGCACCGGATCCCGGAAGCGGCTCCAGGTTGCGGGGTGTGCATCTTCCAGATGGCCCAGCCGGTTGGATGACGCACTGCAGCAGCTGGTACTTGGAGGGGACTTTTTCCATAAGCCTGGCCGCCTCCTGCGGATGGCTGTCATCCCTGGTTCTTGGGACCTGAGGGTGGCCCTGCCAGTCTTTGGGCTCCATTCCTGGGGTCAGTGGAGTTGGCTGTCTAGTGATTTAGCTGGGTCCCTGCCGCATGGGTGTGTTGGGCACGCCTGGGTTTTGGGGTCTGCCGGCCCAGGGAGATGGCTATCTCCCTTAGTAATGAATGGAACGAGGACTGGAGGGGTAGCACCCAAAACAACACAGCCAGAGCCACAAGTTCCAGGACACTGCAAGCGTAACCACGCTTGCCTGAACAACGCATCTCTCTTTACCAAGCATGTGCGTGGTTAAGGCAGGGGTCCTCTACTGTTCAGGATGGGCAGGGACTCGGGGAGAAGCGTCGGAACAGAAAGCTCCGGTTGCAGACAGGTAAGTGGGGCTGGGGACAGTTCTGGTGGGTCACTTTCAGGGGTAGGAGTGCCGCTTTCGGGAGGGAGCTGGGGTACTTTTGGAAAGGGGCAAATTTGTATGGCTCAGGGATGGGGTCAGGGTACTTTTAAGAAGGGGGCACGTTTTTAGGGCCCAGAGAGGGGTGAGGGGTACCTTTAAGAAGGGCCAAATTTTTAGGGCTCAGAAAGGGGGAGGGTATTGGGGTAGTTTTAAGGGTTGGTTTTGGGGGAGTTTCTTTTAGTAAGGGGCAGTTTTAGGTCTAAGGGCAAGTGGCAGGAGTTGGAGTAGTTTTAGGGACTGCACAGGGGGGGGTTGGGGTAGTGTATGTTAAGGGGCAGGGTTTTAGGCATCAGGGCAGGTGGAGGGAAAGGGGTAGTTTTTAGGGCAGGTTGGAGCCTCAGGACGGGGGAGTGGCAGCCAGGGGTTTGGTAATTTAGGGCTTAGGGAGGGGAGTCGGAGAAGCGGCGAACTTACCCACACATATCCCCTTACCATAAATGTATTTACAAAGGAATGTGTGGTTAAGACACATTCATGGTTTGGGCTGCGTGGTAGAGGCACTCGTGGTTTAGCCATGTGCTGCTCTATCATACAACCGGACTGGAGGGACCTGGGAATAATCAGCAGTGCATGGTGAGGGTCGAAGTTATAGTTACATTAGTGTATATGTTATCGTTGATCCTGCTCTGGTGGGACTTCTTCTACTCCGACCTACCATGTATTACTCATATAGCTATATGCGCAGATGCCTCTTTGTAAATGATGAAGAACCTGAAAATATCTGTAGGTCTGATGTCACTCAGTAGCATGGAATCACTCCGACTGGAAACCCAGACACACTATGGCCCAATCTTGTTCTGGCTATCTTGGAATTCACTCAATTCTCCTATCCGCCCCACCAGTACAGGCATTAGAGTCTATTCTGTCCAAGGGAAACTTCATGAGTGTGCCCTACCACCTTCAGGTAACTGATTTGTGTAAGTTTCTTAAGGTGAAAGGAAGTACTGCAAAAGTATTGACATTTGTTGTCCAATCAAATTAAAGTCACTGTGAATTGGTAACAATAGCCTTGAATAGCCAGCATGCTTAACAAGCTCCTCACCTTAAATTCAATCCCGCTTTTTATATTGCTCTATGGTGCTTCTCAGAGAACTATGCTGCATTCTGCTCAGTAACCATTTTGTTCTTATTCTTGCCCTGTCCTTTGCCCAAACGCATTCACTGTGCTTCTGACTGCCGGTTTAGCAGACCACAGATTATGATTTTTAGAAAAGCATAAAGGATACATTTGCACCGTCTGCGGACCTTATTAAACTGAGAAAACAATAACTTGTCTCTCAAGTGAAAAAGTATTTAGTACATGGTGATTGTCACCGCAAGTCTTGTCATTTTTTTGTGCAATAAGATACAGCATCTAATATTACCCAATAGGTTTCTTACTCAATGTATAGAACAAAACGCATGGAAATCTACTGAAGTGCAGCATAGTGCAACTCTGAATATGTGTACTGTAGCGTTTTTCAAAAGAAAGGTTGACTTCTTTCTTTTCTAATCAGACTGACTGTTAGACCTGGCATCCTTGTCTTGGTTTCCCATGACTTTTGGCCTCTACCTCCTGTATTTTTCATACAGTGCTGGATTTCGTTTTTGCTGGTTTAGATGCTTTGGGCACTTTGCCACTGCTCATCAGTGTCAAAGTGCAAGAGCTCCCTGTGGAAATTATTGTGATTGGCTATCCATGATTGGCATATTTGTATTACTGATAGGCCCGTAGTAAAGGGCACTGAGTATGCCAGGGCTGGTACTTCAAATGTTACTAGTGGGCTTGCAGCACTGGGTGTGCCCCCCACATGAGTAGCCCTAAAATGATGCTTCAAGCCTGCCACTGCAGTGCCTGTGTGTAGTTTTTTAACTGCCATGTCAACCTGGCCAGTGTACCCACTTGCCAGACCTTGCCCTTCCCTTTTCTTACACATAGGACACCCCTATGGTAGGCCCAAGGTACCCCGTGGGCAGGGTGCAGTGTATGTGAAAGGTAGGACATGTACTAGTGTGTGTAACATGTCCTGGCAGAGGTCCCCCGCATCCACAGAAACAGAACTGGCGCGAGAGCTTTCTTCTACATCGCAGCCAGGACCTGGAACAAGCTCCCCGTGAACATCAGACGCTCCTCGACCCTCCACACATTCAGGAAGGACTTCAAGACCTGGCTCTTCGACTGAGCCGGAGCCGTTTCCCCCACTGCAGCGCCTTGAGACCCTCACGGGTGAGTAGAGAACAAAGACTTTTGGGGTATAAAAGTAAGAGCTGAAACCCCTGAACTGTAGATCATCCGGGAAGTCAAGACAAACCTTTGCGGAGGAGAAGAGCTGGAGAAACTGAAGAGAAGGACTGCCTTTGCTGTGTTCTTGGGCTAACCTGCAGTTGCTATTCTGCCAAGGAAAGGAGAAGGACTTTGCTGAGTGCTGTGTCCCCTGCTTGAAGAAGATCTCCAAGGGCCTGAAGGGAGCTGGCCTCCTGTTTTGAAGTCACAGGAACAAAAGGTCTTCACCCCCGCTCCCCCTGAACTTTGCTGTGTGAGTTCTAACCTGCCTAGAGTGCTTGCCCCAGTTGTGGAGCCTCAGGAGGTTGTTGTTTGCTGTTTTGGGAGCTGGAAGAAGAAGCGTGAAAAGATCTGCAAAGCCTGTTGCATCGCTCTTCTTGCGGAAAATTTCACCGGCGCATCTCGACAGCGCGAGAAGATTCCCATTGCATCGCCTGCCTCTGTGAAGACCGTCGCAGAGCCTGTTGCCGCTGCAAGAATTGACGCATCGAGGGGTTGCGGCTGAACAGGGCCAACGCCGCGCATCGCCGCCGCATCGATCGCAGTCGCATCCCGAAGATCCCTGCATCGTACCTGTGTGAGACGTTTTCCTGGCGCATCACCTACAAACAGGAACCGGCACGAAGACTCAACGCATCCCTCCCCCTACAGACCGGACTCAATGCAACCCGTCCGCTGCGTGCAGCGGGGCTGTCGCATCACCTTCCCAGGGTCTCAGGAGTGACGCATCTCTTCATTTTCAGACGCTGTAGCTGTTTGGCTTGGAACTTTTGTTGCATTGCACCGGATCGTCGCAATGCATTAAGGCCCCATTTTGTCACCTTCCACCGAGGCGCCATCTTGTCGCATCATCACAGGAGTGCAGGAAAACCTAACACATCACCTTCCCTGCGACCCCTTTGTTTGCTTTGCGTAACGCATCTCAGGTCCTTTTGTGAACAGTCAGGCATCCACAGATTTCTATGGTACAAGTGTTTGAACTGTTTTTAAAGTCATACTTTTACCTTTGTATGTTGGATTTTTAGCGTTTTGGTCTTGTGTAGTTTAGATAAAGATAATTTATTTCTCTAAACTGGTTTTGTGTCCATTTGTGGTGTTTTCACTGTTTTACTGTGAGTATTGATACAAATACTTTACACATTGCCTTTGGGATAAGCCTGTCTACTCGTGCTAAGCTACCAAGGGGGTGAGCAGGAGTTATCTAAAGTGTGTATCCCCCTTACCCTGACTAGATGTAAGGGTCGCTATTTGGTCAAAGGTAAGTACCTCTGCCAAATATAGACCCCCAGTTCTAACACTGACGTATTTGAAATCCAGGGCTGTAACAACATTCGTAAGACCTTGCCTAACAGGATCAGTGGTCTTTTGTCCGTGTATTTCCTAGCATAGATTATTTCACTTTTCACCTGTCAACTAAGCTCTCCACCACCGTGAACCCTTTAGGCCACGCAACTGGTAAGTGCTACTACTGATAGGCATTCACTTGAAATAGTCAGATATTTAAATCTTTTGATTCTAATCATGTTTTATGGAGTCTAGATGTAAACACATTTTGCTACGTATTTTCATGCAAAACTAACAGAGCATTTGCATCACAGTTTGCATCTTCTGGTGGCTTGCTTCCAAGTATATTACAATCCTAAAGTATGCTGGGCTTGATTCTCCAAGATTTTTCTGTGAAAAATGTGATTTACTCCTGCAATAAGTACTTACTCCTGAATTTCCGAGAGTAAGCTAGGACTGTTCCTGGCTTTCCCGTGGTTGTCTCCTAGAATTCAAGACTAAGGTGGTCGTACTGCAAAAGTAAGACACGGTCAAATCTTTGTGAATCGAGTAGGCATGGGCGGAAAATCCGTTCCGCTCGCGGATTTTGCGGATTTTCGGGAAATCCGCAATCCGCGAGATTTGCGAATTTCCTGCAAAATCCGCAAATCCGCGAGCAGCGGATTTTGCTCGCACTGCTCGCACTGTTCGCGTGAGTTCGCGCCCCGCGAATAAGTGCGAAATTGCAGAAATACGATCTAAGCAAAACTGAAAGTAACTACTTACCAGGTTCAAAAGTTCAGGCACATCATTAGTAGCCATTTCCTGTAGTGCTTCCTGAGGGGCCCCTCCAGAGTTCAGTTGCCAGTTGAAACTATTATGTGACCCTGCTCTGAACCTCAGAATAGTTACACATATGCCACAAAGGTCCTGAATTACAGCTAAGGGAGACAAGCAGGAGCCAGGCTGGAAGTTAAAATCCATTAATCAGCCCCTAATTCATTATTGTCAGTTGGGGCAGGGCAGGTGTTGTAACTAATTTTGCAACAATGAAAGCACTTAGCAAGTGCAAAAGATCACTAATCAGGGCGCACTAAGGAAGCAGGTGCCAGCTAAAAAAATATTCTGTGACACATTAATCAGCCCCAAATTAATTCAGGTCACTTGAGGCAGGGAAGGTGTGCTTTGCTTTGCCGAAAATAATGTACACTGGACAACCAGAGGGTGTGGTGATGAAACAGAGGGTGGCATGGGTGGGCCAGAGGGTGGCATGAGTAGTCAGAGAGTGGCAGTGGTGACAGAGAGTGGCAGTGATGAAGAAGAGTGTCCCAAACAGGTTGGACACGTAGAAACAACAAGTTCGCAAAACTTGCGACCCGACAGGTAAGTTCGCAATTTGCGAAATTGTAAAAACCCCTCGCGAACTGGCAGAAACACGGGCGAACACAAAAAAAAAAAAATCCGCAAATTCGCGGGAATTCGCGGATTTTGCGGATTGCGAATCCGCAAATCCGCAAAATTCGCGAACGCGAGATCCGCAAAATTCGCTCATGCTTAGAATCGAGTCATTTGAGTTTGGCTCAATCTGCACAGCCAGAAGCCTCCTGTCACGGCGGTGCTTTTCCTGCTCTCTGCCTGCTGATGTCATGTTTACATGTGTGAACTTTTACTGGACAGCATTGCTGTATTTTTGTGCCTTGTTTGGCACTGAAAGATAACCACACATTTTCTTCTAGGCCGCAAAAGAACGCTACATAATGCATATTATGCTGCATTTCTTCAAATACTGTTCTGTAAGTCGCAGCTATCTCAGAACTGCTAATTGAAATCTTCACACCTGTCGGTGGCACCTATGAATCAGGCCGCCCGCCTATTCCCCATGCGCCCCCTGTTCTGTTTTATTGCACAACATCTGAATATCAACGCATCATAAAACAAACGCGCACTCTTTTCAGTCACGCTTGTTTTATTTGTCAGTTTCCACAAATCAGCGTCTAGCTGGTCCACTAGCTTCGTTGCCTGCTGGCTCGTTTCACGGGCGCGACGCGTTATATTTGCTAGACAAGAGCTTTTGGCACTCTGGCTATTGCTTATTCTTGCCTCGAGCTCTCCATTCACATAGACCGTATTGTTGCCCATCGGAGGGGAAAAACCTTACTTTTCCAAATTGTTCCTGCAAGACCATTTCCCAGTCCATATACCCTCCGGACCTGGAATATCCAGTCTTTCAGGAAACCCAAAAATACGGAGGAAGGAAACAAATGTACCCTCCTTCCAATCCTTCCTCCCCTTTTCTAAATACATATTAAGTGACTTGTTCATTAACAATGCTGGTTGGCTGTCATGACAACGGCAGTATGGGTAAAGAGGACTAAATGTTCTTTCTTCTGAAATGTTCCATGGTTCGCAGTTTAATTTCTACTTCAACGTGAGCTGCCTCTCCAAAGTTCCCACTTTTAGAAGCAAGCAGCCACAACTGCCAAAAAGTTGAATGTGTGTTTTCAGGGCCTTTCTATGCGTGCCAGTGAGAGTGAGAATACAGGACTGTGCTTATGCTGAGGGGAAGCAGACGGCATTTGGATATTCTTGGGGCATTACAACAACAACAAAAACCTTTTGCTCTGCTGGTCTTGGTTATGATGTAATACAATGATGCACAATATGTTGCCATTGGAAATCTAAATGGTGCATGCTACCACAGTACCCAGTTGTAAGCGCTTGGAGCAAGCGTACTTACACTATTGACACATTGATACAAGGGTCCGCTTCACTTTCATACAGGTCATACTTACTGACTGCTCTGTGAGTAAAGAGGATTTTATTTTAATATACATATGTAAAACATACAGATCGTAGGTGTGAATCCCACTGATTGTTCCTGGCTTACTTTATTCTGGTTGAGAGCTTGTCAGGGGCGGCTCCTCCATTAGGGTGGAGGAGCATCGCCCCACTGCTTTCTCGCAGTGTGAGAAGCAGAAACATAAAATTGTATTTTAAACACCATTTTATGTTTCTGCTACTCGCACTGCAAGAAAGCAGTACGGTATGCCTGGTTGGGGGTGGGCGGGTCGGGGAGTAGTGGTTTGCCCAATGCTGTAGGCCCTGACTGTTTGGTCGGCCCTCTGAGGCCGGCCAAACCAGTCATGCGCACTCTAACTTTGCTCTATATAGGCTGCATGCAGCCTACATAGAGAAAATGGCCTCCCCATAGGCGCTCGACTTGGCTCCGTCCCCACCAATCACAAAGCTGCCTTTGCAGTGTGGTGATCCTTTGCAGTATTGTGATTGGCTATGGGGAGGGGAGGGAGGCTTCCTGCTTCCTGTTCAGCAGGAGAGTAGGAAAACAGTACCTGGCCATGAGCCGCGATGTTGCGGGACCCAGGAAGGTACGTTATTAAATTTTTTTTAATTAAGCACCCCCCGCTTCCACTCCACAAAACCGCCTCCCCCGCGCGACCACCCCACCCATCCCCCCACCCACGAGTTGTGCCCATTAAACACTGAGAATTTACGTCGTTAATATTCATAAACATATTAACACATAATATATATATGTATGATTTAATTTGGGCATTCTTTGGTTACACTGAAAGTCTGACTTGGTGCAGCCCTTGGGGAAAGTCATGGAGCAACCATGCCTTTATAGTCTACCAACGAAAATGGAAGCTTCACCTGTTTACCCTGGTTGAGAATGGCAGTAGTTTTGGGGTTTAGTAGTTTCACCCAGGCCTGATTCCTACTACCTTATTGGGCGAATTTCAACCCGGTCATCTCTGGTAAGTCACCTCTTTTTGGTTAATATTTTTTATCAATTGCAATATTTCCATTTAAGGCCTAAGTTCCACAAATGAATACAAACATCAGGATGTGTGAGAGAAATAAGATCATTGTGATCATCGATAGGGTCACTGCCAAATTATTATGAACATTCTCTGTAAAAATGGGAGGTCAAAAATAGAGTACTTCACAGAAATAACTAGGAAAAACCATTCCTTGTTCCTTTTCTAGAGAACGCCTGGTTGAGATTCACAAGTTTCTTCACCAGTAAAACCCCCCGGGGCATTCCCTTTCAGTGGTAGCACCCAGCTCTCCAATGCATTCTGGAAGCAGGGTGTAGAAAAGCGGGGTCTACTCATTTAATCCTCTGTATTTGTTTTGCTTGGACTATGTGGCACATGGACTTTTATTGTGAGCGAGTCTCACCAACTGAGTCTCACACACTGTACATTCTGTGGAAATGGATTGATAGATTTGATAGTCAGTGTCTGCCTGTTAGAAAAAGGCTGCTACTGCATAGCTAGGGTACAAGGATCTGGCTGGTTACATGTGAATAAATGAGCTCTTGTGTGTCTGACTGTGTCAAAACCAGACTACCGGTGGCTTCTCCTCCGTCAGGTGCAGGACCGTCGCCCCACTGCTGAGAGCCAGCTGATGCAAAGATGAAAAAGAAAATGATAGTAAAACAGTTTTGTTATCATTTAATTTTTCATTGAGCTGACGGAGTCTTAGGGTGGGGTGGGGCCATTCTGACAGACAGCAGCAGGGAAGAGGAGTGGTGGGCGCTTCAAGTGTGCATGTCAGTTTGGCCGACTGTCTTAGGGCGGCCAAACCTGCATGCTCTCTTAGAGTTCTCCAACCCGAGCTGTGTTGCATAGCTGGATGGAGAACTTGCACAAGTGAGTGACAAATTAAAAAAAATCTCTTAGCCAGTAGCTGGATCAAAAGCCTCCCCACACAACATATCCATTGACTAAGCCTGGCCCAGTCCCTGAGAAACGATGGAGAGGGGAGGATTCTGCATCTGTAAATTAATGCTTCATACTGTACCTGGAATGGGCCAGCCCACTCTGCAAGTCCTCACCTTTGAAGTTTTGGTGGGAAGGGATCAGAAAGCCACACCAGTTGGGGTAGAATCGAGGCTCCCAGGAAGATCTTTACATAGACCAATTAAAGTCAACATGTTTAAGTGTCCCAGAATGCTATGTATGTGGGTTGGGGCAGTGGTGGAGTAATCATGTGGTAACCTAGAACAGGGGAGGTGCCTATCTTCCAGAGCTTTCCACCCCCACTTAGAAACTCCTGGAAATTGGACGTACCCCTAGGAGGGCTAGAGGCCCAGCAGCCAATGTAGATGAAATAGCCCCACTCCTCCCATTCCTCTCTATTTCTGCGCTGCCGGAAGGGCAGCGCAGGAATAGACACCCCACACTGCCCTAGATAAGTGCAGCACCTCGAATATAAAAAAAAGTTAAACCAAAAAAGAAATGTGTCGAGATGTCACAGTATAAAAAGAAAAACGTTGAGAGGCCACTACTTTAACATTGAAGCCTTAGGGCAAGAGAATGGACCATTAGACCCAACGATGACTGGAATTTTACTTCTATTTTCTTTTGTGGTGCACTGTGTGCAGAGGACCACCAATGTTAGCAGGATGTGTTTGGGGGCTGCAGGAAGTGAAGCAGCCCCTAGGAGCTGCCCACAAAAGTTGCTCTAAATCTGCCATGATGTAGCAATTATTATAACTGGTAAAGTTATGCCTGGATTAAAAATGTTACTGGAGCCGGTGCTTTTACACATGGGCTTTGGAGTGCTGAGACCTCTATCAATTGGTCCTAAAGCTGCAGTAGCCGTATGGTAAAAGTAAAAGAAAGACTCTGGGAAACATGTTATTCAACACAATGCTTCATTGATTTGCTGATGATTGGCATTGTAAGTTTATATATTACAGTGAATAGCATTGAATATTTGTACTATCACCAATGACTTCAATGTTGTGTTACAATTGTGGATTATAATATGTTTCTGGTATTGAAATTTGATTCTGTCCCCATTTATTTCAATGGCATTGCAGTAATGGAATATAGCTGGTTTTCTGTTTTTACTAATGTGGTGACACCCTGGCAACGCCAGTAAGCCTGCCATGTTAACTCTGGCACCCCCTTATATTGTGATATGATCTAGTATAGGTTGGGGTTGTGGTTATTGGATTCAGAACTCATTGTGGTCCTACTATGTTTTGGGGGTGTCACCTGAGGTATTTCAATGTACTTGATTGTACATATCTGTCTTTTATGATTTTTCTAAAAATCGAAATAAAGACTGAATTGAATACATATCTGTAATTTAATATGCAGTATTCAGTAGTGTGTGTGTAATAAAAACACTTCATTAAAAAAAAAAAACATTGACTGGACATTGATTTATTGAGTGTTGTTCTTCTGTACCAGCGAACTTGGGTTACTGCTCTGCTACACTATACTAAAAGAGTCAAGCGCTACAGTGAGTTGCTTGGTTGCCAGTAAAGAGAAAGTTGCAGACGTATGACTTGTGAAGTACTAACATCATCTGCAACTAATAACCCACTTTATTACACACAGAGAGATTGCTTGTCAACCTCTTATCTAAGGAGATTAAACATTTCAAACTTGACTAGTATGATGTTTTTAAATTGTAACAATATATAAACTTTGGCCGCCAAAGTTTGTGAATGTAAGATGGATCCTCAATTCGGCAATGATAAGAGCTGAAAAGGGAGCTGGGTGGTTGGTACCCAAAAGGCTAGAACCAAGCCTAATACTCTGCTGTAGTTCTTCTGAGGTGTGTTCATGCTGCTGATCTTTCCAGTATCAAAGTTCGCTCAAGAAGAACTGCAGCCGTGGTATATAGTGCAAAAATGACCCCACTTTCCTCTTAACAGAGAACATAGAGAACTTAGGTGAGATGCCTACGATCAATTAGCAACGGTAGGTTAACTCAGGGGTGGCACTGCCTCATGAGCATGTTGGATTTAAGCCATTGATGCCTCCACAATAGGCCAAGACTGTAGCACAGGGACTGTCCCTTCAAAAGGTGTTACATGTTCTTCCCGAACCCATTTCGCATTTCCCCGGTACCCACTTGCCTCTATCTCTCAAGCAACAGTAAGTGGCCTGGAAATGTTTGAAGAAATGTCCCTGAGCCACTCTTTATGGTCCTTTCGCATTGTGTTGATTTACAGCAGGGCTGCTCCCAGGCTAGTGTGCTTGCTGGCTACAACCAGAGCTAATTTAAGGTGAAGCATGTTCTTGTGCATGTCTAGCACTAGCACTAGCACTTTGTGGCTATAAAATATGCTTTTACGGTATAGTAAAAACTTACACCTAAACGTGGAAACAATGGCGGTTTCAACTTGGAACAACTCGAGCACTGTTACTAAGAAACTTGATTTTGACAAATAAAAATTTCCCCGCAGCCTACATGTATTATGTGCGCTCACAAGTGAACTAGGGATCTTAGTACACTTGTGTTCCGATTTGCAATCACTATTGTGTATGTGTTTATTGCTTGGTTCTCGTTTTTCTGTGTACATAGTAGTATAAATTCAAAGTGCTATTAAAAAGTTGTCCGTTTAAGCTGAATAATAACCCTGGCTTAATATTTGATTTTAATAACTTTATGACACTGTATATAGTCTGAAAATTGACACCATTTCCGTTGACCTGAGTGGTCAACCAAGCTATGATGATCAGCCAATGAGGCTGAGAATGCTAAATGACTAACTAACATCTGTTGAGTAGAAAACTGTTGCTAGGTTGTTCCTCTGACCCCTTTTATTTCCCTTTCTTTTCCTTCTCTCGAACCAATTTCCCAGTTCAGTGTAGGATGACTATTACTCGTGAGTTCTGATTCACCCAATGAACCCCTTCCATGTATCCCCTTCGGTTATATAAGTTGCCTTTTATCCTGGTTACGCGTTCCTTACCCTCATCAACACAGGGCATTTCTACTAGCTGGAACTAACCTTGCAAAGAGCACTTGCTTGAGTTCCCATTGCTGGTGGTTGGAGTTTGGAGTTGTCATATCTGTCAAAGGTGTAAGCGAATATTTGGGTTCTTGAAAAATTATAAAAAATATGTATTTTTCGCCAGTCTTTTCTCAATACAAGATATGCAACAGAGAAGTCTTAGAAGGCAGGTGAGCTTGAAGGACATTGTCATTTTTTTTCCTGCAAAGTCATTATTACCCCGTTCAACTATGCTGGCCTGACAAGATGACTTATGGATAAGAGTAAAAAAGAAAAATGTGCATCTTTAGTTCCTGTGACAATCTGAACAACGTAATCTCGCATTCCTCTGTGGATGCCACAATACAGTTTGATTTTAATTAAGATTCTTGTACCAGTATCGTGTTTCAGGGGAAAGGTTTTGGGATTTATATCAAGCCGTATTTAGCTTTTCCCGGTTGAGATTTCCATACGAAAGATAAGGAGAGTGAAAGCTGATGTGCTATCATGCATATGTCGTGCCTCACTAAAGATATTGATTTTTTTGTAGCACAACAGCAGCTGAGGGTTTTTTTGTTGTTGCTAGAGTCATGGGATTGTTATGATATTCCCTTCGCACTAACCACCGTGGCTCAATTAATTCACTTGTTTTTCTTTTCTAGCCTTTTTTTTTTGCTTGGCAGATGCAAAGCCTCACATGAGACTAATCCCCTTCAAATCAACTTTAAGTCAATGCCTGTGTCGATAAGGGGAAAACATTTAAAATCCCGGAGCTTCTAGAAGCTTCCAATCTCAGCTTGTTAAGTACCTGCTGTATTCATATAATCATATATTCACTTTTATTCAGGATTGCTTGGCAATAGAACCGCATTAGGAAATGCTGGACCTTGCAATTAAATGCAATTTAAAAAACATTAAAGTAAGAAGGAGAAAGATCAATGTCCTGCACAAATGCACCAAAAAAACAACAAAAAAAGTCAATCTCATGGTCACTTTCATGTCAAAAGCGCTCCAGTTCGAAAAAGCACATTATGGATGTTCACCCATTGTTGAATAACATTTAGAAAATGTGTTATTGATTCACTTAACTATTATTGGAGAAAATCATAAAGGCCATAGCAATGGCACCAACGGGTCCTAATGCAAGCAAGGAAACTACCCCCATTCCTGGTTTGGCAGTAAAAAAAAAAAACATTTAATAGAGTGACCCCTCACAGCTCTGAACTCGGTGCCACTGCACTTGCTGCGGTGTTGATACCTATGCTCCTGAATATAGTGTCAAACAAGTGTTTTTTTAGGGAGAAAGCTATTGTCAACTTCTGAGAAGGAACTGTATGACCCCCTGACGTTATAACCTGTTTTTAAAGAATTAAAGTGTATGTATTTATATCAAGTGCTTGTCAATACGTTTTGATTTTACTAAAATAATATGCTTACTTCCAGTGGCTTTCAGCCTGGCCCCTGTCTGTTATGATGCCATTCATACTTTTGTTTCCACCCACTTCAGGATGCAGAATGGGGCAACGGGTTAGCCCAACTTTTGCTTTTGGCTAACTTCACTGTGCCTGAATGATGAGCACATCTACAAACAAAGTCATTTTCTTCGGGGCATGAGACTTCTAAGCCAATGCATGCTTTATGGGACCAAAAAAATAAGTTGGTGTTAGCCAATTTAGACTGATATGCTTTCATCAGCTTCCTTAACAATACAAGTTTGTAATACCTATAACAACACAAGCCTTGACAAAGCCAAACGTCTGTCTCCCAAAGCCAGAGCTAATGGCTTTACAAAAACTGTTTTTTTTTTTAACTCTAGTGAATTTAGCACAGAAACGCTCTTGCACCTATAATTTCCCACAGGAATTTCACAAAATCAAATATACTTTATAATTAGGTATTTAAGTAGTGATATGTAATTTTGGGAAAGATAATATTTTGGGGGAATCCTTCATTTACTAAAAAGAAATTAGCATTACCATAATATGTGTATTTGTCGAGAGCATATTCAACCACAATAGGGACCTCCTTGCTACTGACAGATAATAGACTTGGTAGAATGAAAAGCAGAAATGACCTGCTGGCATTTTAACTTGTGATCATGGGGTCAAACACAAGTTCCTTCAGTGGATTTATTAGTCCAGCAATCCAACTGATCCCTCCGCTGCAAGATCATGGCATCAAAATACGATTTCACTCAGGAAAGTGATTAATTATGAAAACTATTACGCTTATTTGCAGACCTTTAATTATGCATTACAGGTTTTGGTGTATGACACTACGAAAGTAAGAGATAAAATGTAGATGAAACATTTTTAAAAGAACATTTTGAAACGATGGTTTTCTAAAAGATGTTTACAGCTAGACAGGGCATAACCAGTGTAATAAAATAATGTACATTTCTTATGGTGACTTGAAAGGGACTTGCAAACACTTTGAGAGACTTCTTATTCTGAGGTCAACAATAAATTATAGCACAATTGATCACACTGAATCCATGAAAAAATCCTTTTATATTGGCCGGCAGCCCTAAGCTGGATATTCAGTTCTGTTCTGGAATATAGAGGAAGGAATACCGAGTGACAAAATATCATGAGTAAAAAAATATTGAGGAGGAAAGTGCACAGAGGGAGGTCCAGATTTACTATTCTTAAATCCACATCTACACACCTTGAAGACATGTGCATATTCAAGGTACATAAATGTAGTGTAAAGTGTAGAAAACCTATACATACTTATCAGTCAATATTTTGCCCCTCGAAATTCTGATCACTATATGGTGACCATTAGAGATTCCTTCTGCAAAATTCTGGAGCAGTGCCCTTCAGTCTATCCTTCCTGGTGAAGTTGACACTCGGTCCACATGTGTATTAGAATGAATAAAAGGAATCCAGGGACTCACCCAGAAAACCTTTATTCTGGGGTGTGCCATTCATCTGTCTTCCAGGAAAGTGGTACATCATTCCCGCAAACATAATGTCGGACGCCCTGTTGTGTACCCTCTGGAACATAGGGGTAGATTAGGATCGTGGTTTTCCCGCATCCTCCGGGCCGGCGGAAGCCACCGCCGGCCCGGAGGATGCGGGAAAACCGCTGCTGAGCCACAAAAGACCCACCGCCATATTAGGGTGGCGGTGGGTATGGAAATCTGTCCGCAGCTCTTCTACCGTGGTCGCTTTCTGACCGCGGCGGTAAAGCTTTAACATGGCTGGCGGTGTCTATCAGACACCGCCAGCCATATTAGCATGGTGTAAGATGTATGCTTTTCCGCGGCGGCTTTTCCGCCGTGGAAAAGCATACGGACCTTCACTTCGGGGGCCCGTTGCGGGCCCCCTGGGTGTAGGGGGGGTGGGGGATGCACATGGGGGGTACCAATGGTACCCCCTGCATTTGCGTTAACAAAGCAGCAAGCACCACGCGGTGCCTGCCGCTTTGTGCATGCAAATGCACAACTTACATTTTTAACATTGCGGCGGGTGCTGCTTGAAGCAGCACCCGCCGCAATGTTAAATATACAGGATGTGACCGCCAGGGTTGCGGTCACATCCTAATTTGCATGGAGGGACCGCCGCTGCCCCTGTGGACGTTCCCTCCTACTCTATGGTGGCGGACGGACTCATAATCCGCCATCATAATCGGCCCCTTAGTCAGGAAAAGTAATAAATGTCATTGTCTGTTGCCTCGAGAAACGAAAGAGAAGGTATTCAAACCTGAGCTATTCTGATGTCTCACTGGCCTCTCACTCTTAGCAGCTAGCTTCAAACTGGCTCCGTTTAAACAGGACACCACATGCACAGGCACACACATATATACACACACAAAAACATAGGTGGGTGCGCACACACATGCACAGAATACATGTACGCACATACAAGTGTTTAATCTGCTGCCACAACCATTGAGAACGTTCACAATGTACCCTGTGTCCATGCTCAATGTAGCATTTACTATGCACAAAATAAACACTATTTTTACTCAGTTCTCATGTATCACCAGGAACCAGTTATCGAATACAACTTCTGGACAGCCAGTTGGTAGGGAGACGAATGCGTTTATACCTTAAAAGCCCCTTAAAATTCTCGTTTGTTTTTATATTATGTAAATTGTTGATCATTGGTGTAATTGAAAAAAGGAAACGTGAAAGCACATGGCAGTAAAAACCAGAATTGCATCACTGTGTATTCTGCTATGCACCAGGTAAAAGACTCTCAATATGGTTCTACTGCTCATCCCAGACCTAAAATGGAAAGCATGCCTTGTACTAAAACTGCGTTTAATAATTTAACATCAGTGAACAAAAGTGTTTGTCAACTCCACATAACCCAGCTAGAAGGTCCGCTCTTTGCCAATACTGAACACATTAGAGTTAATGGAACCCTGGGCTGATCACGCTGGTCCGCTCCCACGGTGCAGGCCTCCGTAAAGCGTTTGTCGCTTGTACGTGCCAACTCCCAGCCTTCAATTACAATGCATTTTAAGTACAGAGGCACACAACTAATGGGAACAAGGATACTTTAGGGACCTGCTGCTGAGCACATCAGGTTTCCTAATCTGACACGCGCGTCTCAGCAGACAAGCGCTGACGGCAATCTCCACTTAAATGCACACAGATTATCCCTAGACACAAATGACAAACAAGAAAACGAACCAGGCTGAACCCCCGAGTTCTACAGCAATGGCAACATCTGGAAGCTCGTTCTATGGGGATCGCGTTATTTGCCTCTCCAAAGGGCCTGGAGTTCTCTAGATCTATTTCACAAATAGGAGAACTGAAACCAGTTTAACAGTTGTACCACAACAGGCAAGAAGCTGAGAAAGCTGGCGCTCTGTGAGTGAGGCGTGGGCGGACATTGACCCTGCTGAGAATGAAAAAGCTCTGTTGGGTGGGTATGTCGAGGTCACACTTTGAAGTGCAGAGGCACGTGGAAGGACCAGGGTGCACACCAGTCCTTGCATTTTGCAAATGTGTTGAGTATAATCTGAGGCACCTGATCCCCTTGTGCCTAAAGAACTGCAGAGACTCAAATGTCGTGCTCAATAGGTGATCTGTATGCATGCACTGAAGCATAACAATATTTATTTACTTTCAAATAGTGTTTTTAAATACTCTCCTGGTGCTTCTAAGCCATATAATTTACAGGTGATAGTATTATTCAATTTAATGGCACTGCATTTTCCATCTACTGAAGGAAGGCAGACTGACTAAGCCTTGAGGACATCCAAAGCCTGGGTCTGCGTTGGGAAGCATTCAACTCAATAACCCAACATGCCAATTTAAATGATAGAGCGATTGATGACCTCACCACCTCCAACTGACAAGACAATTTGATTGAAAATGCTGTGCAATGAAAGTAGATGTTCAAGGAGGGACAACACAGCCAGATACTGAGCCGCAAAAGACATGCAAAAAAGGATCCCTCATTCAGAATCATTGTGACAACCGCAGTTCCACTTAGATCGAAGCCATCCACAAAGGAATTTGATAAGGAGGGTGATCGGGATAATCAAAATGTATAAATGTATGTGTGAATAAACCTTTCTACATGTGCAAATACACATTTTCAAACACAAAACACAAATTTACACTCGTAACGTGAACCACTTATGCACCTACATTGAAATTACATGCATAAATGGCTTGTTGGTCAGTATTCAACATTTGCATATCTCTTTAACACTATCTAAGACTATTTGAGGAAGCTATGGATTCCAGTGGACAAGTGTGTTTTTCAAAAATGCTATCCTCAGACCTGGCTGAACACTTCTATTTTAACTTTACTTGTATCTTCTTTACCAAATGACAACTATTGCTCCTTTTAGTGGTGTGGCTTGACAGCGCAGCTATCGCGAGACAATTAAGTCAGTATTACTAGAGAGGTGCTTTGGGTCCGCCCACATCTTCGGAGCCAGGAGCACATGGTTTGATTGGACAAGAGTTGTGTGCTTCCCAATAAACGATTGCTCGCCATGCAGCTGTGTTCAGTTTGTTTATCAATCTAGCTTCCTATGACAGAATTTTCAGGGATACACACAATATATTGGAATGCTATTAAAATGTCTTAGATTACTAAATAATGTATGTTGTTCTCTGGTACGAACGCAGATGGAAGGAGGGCAGTCATTAGCCTAGATAGATTTTTTGATCTGGCTTGAAAGTACAACTGTAACATAACCAATATTATTCTACATTTCTTTTCTTCCACACAAATGCATATCTATTCCCATGCTATTTGCTTTTAATGCCAACTTTACCATACAATATTACTTTGAAACCAGACCTATTGGCATTGCCGATGCTTCTATGTATTGTAATCTTAAATTTGTAAAAGTATATCCTTTTTACTACATTTACTGTTTCACCTTCACATTTGGTAATGCTCATTATTTAACTAAGAAACAACAACACTTTTGGGGATATAAAAACAAAGGAATAAATAGGATTGGTAACCAAACCTGGTCCTTTTTACCGCTAACATTAGATGGTACTGGTTTGAATGAAGTTTGAAAAAAAATCCTTTGGGACTTGCGTTGTGACCCCCTCATAGAGGGTTAACATACATGCATGCCTTAAAATATTATATAGATCGTGTGAAAGCCAAGATACTGTTAAACGAAGAATGCATGCTTTGCTAGTGACCCTGTTTTACTTATGGAATTGTCCTGGAGCAGTTACATCAGTTAGACAGCCACCTCAAGGCAGCAGAAATGAAATTCAAATAGAAAAACTCCGCGCCTAGATAGGAACATTTGCATGTTTTAATAATGTACTCTGTAATAGGTTGCCGGTGGCTCTCAAATCAGAAGAGAACCGCAGGAGGCTTCAAAAACTGCTTATAACCTGGTTATTTCGGGTCTGAGAGTTCGTGTTTATAGGAGCTGGGACGTGTAGGCAGAGTGAAGGGTGAGTGTACCAACACGGGGAGAGGAGTTGGACTAACGGCTAGAACGGTTGACTTAGAATCTTGGGACCTGGGTTCGAGTCTCGGCATGACGCTGAACATCCTGCAAATCTCTTAATCTACCTTGGCCTAACAAAAATGAATGTGTCTTCATGTAATGCAACTGGTACTTTTAAAGCGCTCTGATACCCGATTCGGCATAAATTCGCGCTATATAAAACTCTGTAAAATAATATATTATTACCAACGTGTCATACCATTCCACAAGACCCTGCTGGAAAAATGAATAATAACTCTTCTCTTTCTTGTATAGTAATCATTAGTCAAATAGAGCGCCTTTTTCCATATGGTGGATTAACTGCACAAAAATGTGTACGTCATGTTTTTGAAAAAGGACGAAAACTAATTTTAAATACTAGGTATGGAAAAACTTACAATATTCGAAAAAGTAATTTTACTTCTGCCATTTTGTAAATCCATCGCACATAGATGGTATTCGGTCAATACAACTGAATAAAGGTCACATAGCCAGAAAGTTAGCAAACATCTGAAAAACAGTATCCTAAACCAAACCTGAATTAGCTATAGATGTATATTTTACGAAGATAACTATTTGAAAATATCAGCCACCTGGAGGTACTGCAATTAAACTGACAGCTGTGGGCCAGGCTGTCCAATCTGCCCTGTATGAAACTAGACAACTGAAGCCCACTTTCCTACAGAAAAACAGGTATTTCGGCGTTACAGGACTTTGTGCACAAGTTATAATTTAAATTGAGTTATAGATCCTACAACGAAGCCGAGACTAATGAGAAATCTGATCTTCCAGAGCAGTGTGCCAAACAGTTCACTGCTTAATTTGTGCTTGGGGTGAGCACAGGTGATAATTTTTGGGCACCATATCATATTTTATATTAGACTTTGAAAGGCGTTCCGGAACAATTTTAAGGGTGGGGTGCTGGATCCGTGGCATTCACACATTAAAATCGCAGGGGATAATCTCTGCGTTACTGAATTTCACAGGGTAGCATATGATTAGACCCCTACAATTGAAGTTATGTGAGTCTTCCAAAGATATTTTGTAAAAATTGGTGACATAAGTGAAATTTGATGCAGACATTCTTGTTTATATTTATATTGGTAAAATGTGGTGAGATTTTTAGTGAACGTGTTCCCCATTACACAATGCTGGTTAAATGTCAAAAAGCACAAAACAGCCACTGATGTGGCACTTCAGTGTCATACTTTCATAAGAGTCAGATCTTAATTGGGATTTTGAGCTGCAGGTGATGAGAGAGGGATCTTGGAAATGAATCTAAATCTTCACAATGTGCAACCCTATTGTATATGCCCTTCACCTAAATTCTGGAAACCCCTGTAGAAGCATAGATGCACTTCGAAAATATGTCAAATGCCGTCAGCCTTAAAAACTGAGCTACAGCTTGAGCAATATTCATTGCAAGTGCAATGACCCCATAAACTGCCTCTGGCCCTCAGGCTCTGCACAGACCATTTAAAATTCAGGAAGCAACTGAAAACTCTGCTGTTTACTGATAAAATCTAGACCTTCCCCTCATCTGCATATTTATTTAGACTCTATTTGGTATCACAGAGATACTCCGGTTGGAGTCGATTCCAGCGCTATAGAAACCCATAAATAAATAAATAAATAAATACTGATCATCAGAAAGAATGTGCTACGGTTCAAAACACCTCAAAGAATACAGCTATCACAACTGATGTGTTCCAAGAATTAAAAATGCCCCAAAGGAATATCAATGAAAAGGCCCATCAGCATATTTATTAACAGAATTCGAATAGTTAAATCCAAGGCATTATAGCAAAAATGACCAAGACGTAGAGTGAAATAGACACAGGTGGTCATTAGCACCTATACATTTGAACATTTATTTAGCAGAAAACTCTGATATGAAGCAATGCTCTGAATAGCTTGAACCTAGAGCATGCCCACAGGTTTGTGACAGAATTTGGTCTCAGAATATTGTCAGATACATTTCATGGACGGCTCCTCCACGTGGGCGTCGGAGCGTCGCCCCACTGCTTTCTCGCAGTGTGAGAAGCAGAAACGTAAAATGGTATAAACACAATTTTTCTCGCACTGCGAGAAAGCAGAGGAAGGGTATGCCTGGTTTGGGGTGGGCGGGTGGGCATGTCGGGGAGGTGTGGCTAGCCCAATGTTATGGGCGCTGACTGTTTGTTTAGTCAGAGAGGGCCTATGAAGAAATGAGGGGCACTGTTGGAGGGTGGTAGTGAGGGGATCCGTGGAGTCTAAATTAGTTTGTCACACCAGATGCCACCAGCGGTAAAGCCGTCCATGGACATACCATAGAGCTCAAGAAGGCCTCAAAGTAAAACAGCAACAACATGGTTAAAAATCGGGTAACATAGCATAAGCATTAAACCTACCTATTATGTCATAAAATATACGGATTTGTGTGTTTGTGAGTGGATTTTCTCTTCTGTCAACTGAAAAGGAGAAAGAGTGATTTCAATTTTCTTCACACAAAGTAAACTGAATGCTTCATTCAACCCAAACATTTGTTTCTGTTACACTCTAAAAGCAAGGGGCAAACCACGTCATTTGTACCTCAAATGTTGGTAATATATTTTAGAGATTTTAAAAACTTTGGCAATAATGCCAGCAAATGCCTTTTGCAACTTTGAAGTTTATTACACCTTTTTAGGTCTTGCCTATGCAGCGCGCATCCGCTGCATGGGCTAAAAGACCTTCAGTAATCATTTTGGCTTTTCAGCCAAAAACGTGCATGCGTTCCATTGCCTTCAATAGCAACTCGTGCACGTCTGGCGATTCACTTGTGGGAGCGAGCGCGCCATATGGTAGCAATTATCGCTCTCACAAGGGAATCGTGCAGCTCCCCTCCTCCCCCCGGCTGTCGCGCGAGGTGTGCGCGCGCTCCCCCCTGCTGCCGGCAGCCTGCCACGCTTGTGCTTGTTCCTTTTTACAGATAGCGTGGTTTGCCTTTGCAGCAGAGGGCTCCTCTCTGACACTGCCACAACGTGGCAATGGGAAATAGTAACAAGAGGTTTGTGCTACAGGAGGGTATACGAAAAATGGACACTGTTCAGAGTAACAGCTGCATTCCTGGTTTTCATCGTTACGGCTGCTTTGGGAAGACATGCGCCTTTCTTTTGGTATATGAAATTCTTTGATGTTTATTGTATTTGAAGATATTACAGCATACAAATGATTGGGGGCACATGTTATAGGACGGCACAGTATCTAATTGGTTTTATGTTGCAGTAGGTGCCATTACGCAGTTGTACTTATGCACTATCCTTTAGTTAACGTTTGCGAGTATTTATTTTATTTGTTTGAAAGAGATTGATTACCACGCAAAGAAACTGCAGATGTGCCTTCACTGCTACTGCATCTGACTTTCATTCCTGGGAACCAGGGTTTTGGCTTGGTTTGTGGCTTAACATCCTGTGTTTTGGGCTATTAACTTTATGCCTAATAAAAAAAACATACGCAACTCATTACTGCGATAACAATCTTTACTGGCATGCTAATGTAGTGTCTCACATATTCAAGAAGGCTCATTGCAAAACAAAGACAGCAAGTGTTCTACTTTCCTAGGCTATATGTGACTCCATCCTGGCGCTGGCTATAGAAATAAGGTGTGAGCCTGCGAGAATCTTTTAAATTGCTAAAGGTTGTCTGAAGACTACACTCTCACTATAGTGTTCTACAAACACGTGTAACAAATCTTAACCCCCACGGACTATGGTTTTGATATGCATAAGTAGATTGTTTTCTTTAAACAAAGGCGGCATGATTATTATGAAAACAATAGCTATTAAAATATGAGATGTCGATTGGTGGGTGATTTAACATATGGAATTTGAGAGAGCTAGACTCTATTGCTGTCTTCTTAATACAAACAAGAGTATCGTGTTTTTTTCCCAAGAAAACAGCAATTTTTTGCCACATAACGGATGCGATGTTAAAGACGCACAGACACTGTTTTGACCACCTCCCACAACCGATGCTTAACCTAATCAGCACGGCCCTCGCTTCACTGCTGCTGCACTTCATCTTTCATTATTGCGGCCGCCGTGGAAGTTTGTGCACCTTTTAAAAAGTATTTCTACATATTGACAACCACAATCTCCCTCACATGTATATTTGAAAACAGAAACCACTTCTCAGATGAAGGCACAAGTTTTATAAATTGTAAAGTAAATGAAAGTTTTTCCCTGTTCTTATTCATGCAGCATTCATAGTATCATGTTCTTTGCCATTTAAGAACATATATGTTAGCAACAGCAGGCATGGTTTTGAAGCTACTGCTGAATACTTTAAATCTGGTGAAGCAGGTTCCTGTCATCACCTCAATTAACATATGTAAACAGCTGAAAACCTGCAAGGCTATGAAAGGTAGCCTACAGGCTCAATTTTGTTTTGCTATCAATCTCCCTAACAACACCCACTTATCCAAGAAGTACTACGCCTAGTAAAACCTGTAAATGTTATAGCACCCAAGATATTGTGCTGCATGGCTAACAACGTATAAGGTCCCAAAGGCGAGACCTATTGGCTATGCCAATGCTTGTTTAAATATAATATTGCGTTAAGCATCTCCTGAATCCCAGAGTCAATCAGCTTTATTAAGAAATGCCTACATCTTTCAAACACACTTGAACAGCGTTTACAAGACAGCACAATTCTGATTTAACTACACATCATTTTTACCCAGCGTGAACAGCACACAGGGTGCAGAAACATATTTTAAGGGGCCTCGTTACTACTCAAGCTCTGGTGAAAATGCTCAAGGTTGTCTGGGGTGCTGTAGTACCTGCTGCGCCCTTAATTCAGGTACTATTTGGTCCCCACTCATGGGGTGAGGTGGGGAAGTGAACAATAGGGTACTTGGAGAGATACTTTGTTAAGAACAAAACACAGTGCTTGCTGAGGAGCCATAAATAAAGAGTGGACAAAAGGAAAAAGCTGGCAGACTAAGAGAACAAGAGGTGGACCACAATCTAGAAACAAAGCTACCACTGACTCAGAGGTACCCCCATCAAGCAAGTGGTGCATAGAAGAGAGTATAGATGGAGATGGGAGGGCCAATTGAAAACAGATGGGATGCTCAAGGAGCTGTACGGGGGCATAGAGATAAATCCTTTAAAAAAAACACTACAAAAACACAAATGTGGAGAAATCAGTAAGTGGGAATCACTGCAATACAGCTTAAAGCTCTGAAAGTAGTGTGCTGAAGTCACCTAGACACTTTGGCCCAAATGCATGTGTTAGTGAAGAATAGAGTGATATATATTTCTCATTACTGGTCAGTATATGGAAGTTAATTATTTGGTAGTGATATGTTTCTGTATGGGTGAAATGCTTTGATGGTGTTTTACTTTTCATGGGCTAGGAGAGATATGGGAGGCCTGGTGTGTCTGGGCGTGGGTTGGAATCCAATGGTCAGCTGATTCATGGTGAACCAACCAATACACAATGATGATTATATTATTCGGTGGAAAGCAGAGAATCTTATGTTCTCTTATGGTTCGGCGCAATGGGAGCTGCAGATTCTCAACTGAAGTGAGGGAGAGAAAGAGACACACAGTTTGGTGAATTGAGTATGAGAAACATACATTCCTGACCTGGCCTTCCAGGTGGCACTTGGAAGGTGAGACAATGAGAGTGTGGATTGGAGGATGTGATATGGATGGTATTTAAGGTAGGTTTGAGAGCTCTTTGTGGTTTTGGGATGTAATAGGAATGAGATTCACCTGCCTGGGATTTCTAGGGCTGTAAGACCCCCTGGCTGATAATTCTGGGTGTGGAATGGAGGGAAAAGAACCTGGGCTATGCTTCTATGGTCAGAGTTAAGGAGTCAACTGAATCATACGTTTAGCAAGAAGAGACACTTTGGAAGAGTAGATTCCTAGCCTTATGGCAGAATCAGGATTTGTATCCATTTGGAAACCTGGTAGGTTTCAGTTGTGGTAGGGAGGTGGGGCTATAGCCTTGCTGATAGTTGACAGAATGGTTTAATCTGGAGTCACTGAAAACATTAACACAGTGGTGGTCTGGCACCAGAATAATTTGCCAAAGTATACTGTCAGATCTCCTTGCTTAGTGTAAATCTGCAACACGGATCATCAGATATTGGTGATCAGGTATACAATTGGCAATGAAACTTGCATCCACAACTTTTGAGATGATGGTTGTGCGCTCCATTCTCAAAGTGTAAATTTGTATAGGTTTTCATCACTTAATTAATTAGTATTCTGTAACTTCAATATCTCACTATTTTTTTAATGTGATTTGCTTTTGATTTCCCCATTCAGCCTCTATTTCATTTGCCTACAAGTTGTCCAGTATTCTGTATCAACATTTTTTAACCTTTTGGTTATTAACTCCAATTCTTACTTTTTATTCAAACCACCCTGTCATTTACCAATTTTTACTCTGGATCAACTCACGTTTCATTGCCATACACAAAAGAAAAAAAACTGGTTTAACATGACATCTACCTTTACCTAAAATATTTGTCAGAACTTTTATGAACATTATATTATTGAATAAAATGATCTTGTCATAAATATAATTTTGATGCGTTTTTGCACAGTTGAATGTCTTTGCACAAATTGTAGCCTATCCTTAAGTACATAATGCACTTTCGATCCAAAATGTGTCTGTTTCCAATAGGCGTTAAACGTATATAGTATTGTATTTTATCATTTGTTTGATCCTTTCGTGTGCCTGCACAATTGGACGTTTTGCACAATATGTATTTCATGCACTTTAGATTTGCAAGGATCCTTACCACTAAAGTAACCATAATGAGATGCTGATTCATGACATTGGGACAAGGATTTGAAACTAATATGCCGTGAATTTAGTCTGTTGTCATCTTCTTCTTTTATGGATTATTTCAATCCGAATAAAGATTTTGCTTGATTGAACTTTACCTCGATTTGCTGTTCTCTTTTTTGTCGTCTGACCATGAAACGTGCTTTTGTCCAGAATGATACAATTGATCGCAGGGGACCTGCGTGTCAAAGATAGCAAGAAATGAAATGTCACATGCACAGATAACGATCACCATACAGTTCCATAGCCTGAAAATCCAACTGCAGGGGTATCTTGAAGTGCTAGCTTAGATGGAACTGGGAAAGTCATATCACACGGACGTCATCACACTTGTCATGTCAAAGATTTACCAGTTCCTCTATTGACTTCATGTCTCACATTTCACTGCTTCCACCATACCCACAGAAGAATGGTCAGTTTCTATCTCCACGAGACTGTAATGTCTTCTCAAACACTAATTAATGAGGGCATGCCTCTGAGAATCCCAATCTATATCATGATCAATAATTCATATGTGTCTGATTCAGCCCGATTCATTAAACAGCGTTTTCTGTGAGTAGTTGTGGCTTACTCATAAACGTCAAGAGAAAAACACGCTTACCTGTAGAAAAAATGTTTTGAGGCGAAACATTTTTTTATGACTAAGTAGATCTCACACCAACAAATTCACAAATGAGTCACGCCTAATGTTAGAGGGAGACTCAATTGCTCACAATTTGTTTGGTGCATCAGGGCTGGATATTTAGGTGGAACCAGGGTCTCTTCGAAATATCCCATTGCAAAGTACTTGGATGTGCTGCTACAGGCCTATTGGGACCCAGGAAAAGACGAAAAACGCCTGTCATCATTGGCACTTCACATTAGCGGGGATGATGACACCCTATTGGAGGGCCCACATCAAACCCCCTCCCTTGGGTCCCCCCTTCCCTTCAGCAGGTTTTGCAGTAATGAAAAACAACTTTAAGAATTTTTCACTACAAGGACATTTACAACTTCAAATGTACATGTTCAACTTTTTAAATACACTGCAACCTGGGCTGTCCAGGACCTATCCTAGGTCTGTCTGTCTGTCGGTCTGTCACTGACACTGACACACAAACACAATTTTTTTGTAAGGGAAGTTTGGGCATGGCAAAATTTGTTTTTTGCCAGGTTGAAATGGCAGTTTAAAGCTGCACACACAGACTGCAATGGCAGACCTGAGACATGTTTAAAGTGCTACTTACGTTGGGGGCTTAATCAGTGCTACTGGTCCACTAGTAGCATTTCATTTAAATGCCCTGGGAATAGGTAGTGCCACTTCACTAGGGACTTACACGTACATTAAATATGCTAGTTGGGTATAGGACAATGCTACCATGTTTTAAGGAGATACCACAAGCACTTTAGCACTGGTAAGCAGTGGTAAAGTGTGCAAAGTCCTAAGCCAGCAAAATCAAAGTAAACAAAACTGGAGAATTGAAGGCAAAACGTTAGGGGAGAAACCATGCTAGGTCTAACAGTTTTGTATTCCTGATGTAAATGTAAATGTATGTATACTTGTAAAGCGCACTATCACCTGACAGGCATCTTGGCGCTGTATACCGCTGTGGAACCTGTCCTGGCTTTCCCTGTGAGATGCTTCCTACTGGGCACCCCCAAGGGGAAACCAGGCATCCCAGCGCTTTAGGGCCGTTGTGGAGATTAAGCAAGCTATTGCCCAGAGTGGGGACCCATGATTAGTGTAGGCACCAAGGCGAGAATTATCGAGTCCGTGGACAATGAGCCCAAGACCCTGCCGCATCTGGAATTGAACCCTGGTCCCGGCCAGACCTCTGCATCAGGGTCTGCCACTCTAACCATTGAGCCACACTTTTCCACTGATGCAGCAGGGCCACTGGAGTTATGTGGTTCTGCGCCTGCTTTGTTTTCTGCATCATGCATTTGCCACATTTAGCACATAATCCACCACCTGGTGCAAAATTTGGCAATTACAAAACAAAAATCCTAGCTCAAACAGATAAAAAGTTACTAAATTGCAGAGACTTTTCTTGACACGCAGGGGAAGACCTTTCACAAAGGTTGACTGGTCATCTTTGAGTTGATTACTACTGCATGTTGGTTTTAAAAGCTACTAAAGAGGTGAAACGTTTACCAAGACATTGTAAAACAAAATAATGAAGTAATACTACAACAAAATGTGCTGCATTGCGCTGAATTATTTGTATTTTGTTGCCACACTAATTAGGATACCCTTGCCACATAATATGGTCCTCCCCTGTCGAATAATTCTAGTGGCCCTGTGATGTGGTTTACCCGCACACACTGTAGAAAAGAGGAGTGCAGGTTAACCAGGAATCTAAAGCATCTTAGTTGGGTACCCTAGAAACCTCACGTTGACACACAGATAGAACTTTTGAAGTTTTACGTGATTCCCTTCAGCTTTTTTTACCCAGCATGTTTGGCCTTATCTCTTAGCAATCCAGTCAAATTCCATGCCCTTGTACTCTGAAAATTCAATACGATTCCTCTACTAGTAGGGAGCCATCAACTAGGTTCTTTTCTGACTGTCTTTTACCCACTACATGTGGGTCATGAACTGGGACCCATTTCAGGGCCCCTCTTCTTTTCTCTAGGCATTGCCTCTCTCTGCATCATGATTCTTTCCGCTTCTCTAATCACTGTCTTGGCAATGATACCAAATTCTTATTTGTCTTCGTCTCTCTCACTCCTTGACTTTCTACCTCACCCCTCTATTGACAGGGCAAGTGATCAACAGCCAAACTTCAACCTGCTACTCAATGGACATGCCCTGCTTAATGCCAAATGCAGCAGTCTGACATTTTCTACTTTCTGCATCTACCATGGTCCTAACAACACTGTGTCCAAGTCCCAACATTCACATAAGCAGCTAGACCACCGGTGCAGATCACACATTATGGGACACACTTTTAATCACGCAGGATACTTTGCAAAAAATATATGATGTTGCACCTAATGAAAAAAGAATACTCATGTATTTACGGTTGATAAAAAATTAGAGGGCCCCATCTCCAACGACATCAACTTACATCTCAACTTAATATCCCACATGGAACATCCCAAAGATAGGTTCCAACCCCCATTGCATCTTTCAACAACCATGAGATGTTCTACCCATCAGTAAACTTCACTACTGACACAACCTCTGTTCCTTACAGCCTGCCAACAGCCCCTCTACCTCTTACTGTGACCACCAGGAATACTGTTTTAGAGTAGTAAATAGTGGCTTCTGCAACGTTATGAGAGTGGTGTTCACAGACCCAACCACTAAGTTGCTCAACCATTTTCCCTTAACCCAGAGCGCTCACTACTCTGATATTCCCGGTGCCACATCAAGCATTAGGATATGTTTCTCAATAGAATCTCTTCACTCGAATGACATCTGCTATGACTTGACTTCGATAGTTTTCGTTGTTGCATTTGCCTGCAAGGTATTTGGAAAATGTACGGTGTCCTAAGGAAGTTTTAGGAACAGTTATGATTGGTCATGTGTACATACAAGTGGCAAACTAGCTTGTAGCCTTTACTAACACACTTCAGAATAAGCCTGGAAATGAAGGGGTGGAAGAAGGAGGGCAGGAGAGAGTGAGAGAGAGGGGGGAGAGAGTGAGAGGACAGGGAAGGAGGCAGGGGGGGGGGAGAGGGGGGAGCGAAAGGGGGAGAGAGGGAGAGAGACTTCCATGCGGTCTTGTGAATAAGCAGTTTAGAAGAAAACTAGGAGAGTTCCCTCAACCTCTACTATGAACCTTTGCTCCAACGACTTGCACAAAGAAGAATCGGAATCTGCTTAATACCATGGACTCCAACTTCTAAAAATTCGTTTTTGTCAACATTCTCAAGGGTAAGCAGTCCCTTAGGAATCTCTCCCTATTTGTGAGTGGCTTACCACCAGTTTTGAATTAGTGGTAAAATATTAATGTTTTATAATCATACTTCAGTCGCAAAACATTAATCCATACCTTAAGGAATCCGATATAAAGAAGGGACGTCCTTAACATGCCCCTTCCAAATAGTGATTGCTTAATGTTTACATAGCCCACGATTGGGAAAATGTTTCTGAATGGTTAAATGTTTTTAGTACATTACAAAAAGTTTTATAGTGACAGCAAACCCTTAGATGTATGTAATTTGGGGTTTGCAACCATTAAACCACTTTTGTATATCTGGCCATAGGTCTGCTAGGAACAGCCCGATTTACCTGCTTAAACGTGCCTCTTTGCAGTCTGTGTGTATGGAACCTGATAATAAAGTTGCAGATCAAATGACAGATTCAAAGTTGTTTGGCAAACTACTAAATGTGTGATAGTTGGGCAAAGACGCCTGAACTATTATCCAAGATGACTAGACTCACTGGAATTAGTGCAGAAAGAACCAACAATCTGAAAGTACAGATAACTTTAGTTCACCATCAATTTATATGAGAATTATATGAGAATTTACGTGGGACAAATGAGACATTTTTGTGGTAGTCTGAGGATCCTTTTGAACATTCTGACATGGTATGGTCTCATTCAGATCTCTGTTTTAGTTGCAACACAATATATATCTCATAATTTATGTAACATAACAAAACAGGTATTTAAATGGTGTAAGAAATCGGGCTACTGGTTGAGGGTGTGGACACCCCACTCAGGCAACAACCACAACCCTTGTCAGGGTGAACCACTAAATTCATCTGTGCTTGACCCTCTGGTAGCTTGGCACAAAAGTAGGCTGGCTTATTTTAGAGGCAATGTGCAAAGTATTCATGAAGCATTCAGAAAGTAATCAAGTGAAAACACAACACTCAACAATACCCCAACCAAGTTAGAGCAAGGTTTAATAAATAAAATTAAACCACAACAATAACAATCCAATCAGTAGAACAGGAGACATTAAATTCCAACGTTTTTAGTGAAAATAGCACCTAAAAGCACAAAGCACCACTCGCGGTCATCTGGTCCCGCTAGACAGAGGTAAGTTACAAGTTCAAATTGACCATGATGAAGCACAGGTCGGATACAGGGACTGTTTAGTCCCACAAATAAGTTACCTTCTAGGTCTGTTGCGAAGTGTTCCATTTGCGTTAGAAGAGGCCACAAGCTTTAGGTGTTAGAAGAGCTTGAGCATCGTGGACAGTCGTTGATATTGCATGAAGAGCAGGTTGGGCGTTAAAGACGGATGTTGCTGTGGCGTGAAGAGCCTGTTAAGCACCATGGAGGGAGTTGGAAATACTCCTTTTGCAGTGTTGCCCAAACCTTTTGCGCCTTCCTCTGATTTTTCCTAGCTTAGGGGCTCCGTGCTCTTTACCACTGCTGATCAGTGCTAAAGTGCACATGCTCTCTGTGTAAATTATGGTTATGATTGTTATACATGATTCGCATATTTGAATTACTGGTAAGATCCTAATAAAGTGCACATCGTGTGCCAGGGCCGGTAAATCAAAGGTTACAAGTGGGCCTGCAGCACAGCTTGTGCCCCCCACATGAGTAGCCCTGTAAATCTATCTGAGACCGATCATTGCGGTGTCTGCACTTGCAGTTTGCAACTGCCATGTTGACCTGGAAAGTGCACCACTTGCCAGGCCCTAACCTTCCCTTTTCTTACATGTAAGGCACCCCTCATGTATGCCCAAGGTATCCCCATTGGCGGGGTGCAATGTATGTGAAAGATAGGACATGTGCTGGTGTGCTTTATAATTCCAGATGGTGAAATACTGCTGATTTCGTTTTTCACAATTGAAAGGCTATCTGTCCCATAGGCTAACATGGGAGTGGCTTAGAAACATCTTACAAGTATAACTTTTCATTGGGACCAGATAGAGAGTTGGAGTTTAGGCTCCATGAACTCAGTATGTAATGACACATCTTTTGAGGAAGGCGGTTTTTAAATTGTGTGTTTGAAAATGCCACTTTTAGAAAGTAGGCATTTTCTTCTTTAACCATTCTGTGTGCCTCGGCCTGTTTGTGTATTGACTGTATGGTTTTTGTAGTGACAGGAGCTGGGCATATACATTTACTGTAGACAGCCACAAGGTGTTTGTGGTGTGTCCTGCCTTTCCTGGGAGACTCATAGCGTGGCTGACTAGACCTTAGCTGCATTTAGAGTGGTTGGAGGAGTTTCAACTGCACCTGAATAGGCTGTGTCTCCTTTGCACAATGCAGTCTCCACCTCCTGTGGACATGCAGCACCAGACAGGACAGAGCTGGTTTGGACTGTGCTCGGAGACCCTGGCCACAAAGAAACAAAGATGGGGTATAAGTATTGGACGTTAAACCCCAGAGAATTAGATCACTACTGGACTCAAGAAGAACCTGTGCCAAGGAAAAGAGCTGGAGAGGTGTAAGGAGGAGTACTACCCCCCTGCTGTGTGTGCTTTGAGGGGTTGGCCTGCAGTTGTTGCTTCGCCAAGGAGAGGACATAGACTTGAACTTTGCTGTGAACCTGCTTGAAGAATATCCAAGGGCTTGTGTGTGCCTGCCTCCTGTTTGAAGTCTCAGGGCCACAAAAACTTCACCCCCAACCACTAACCAGCACCTGGACTCCTCTGTTGACTCCTGTATTCAAAAGGGCACCAATTACAGTTCCTGGGCCCAGATAATTCTGTGGTGAGTGTTGCAAAGCAAGAAAAACAACTCCGACACCGTCAGCAATGCTGCCGGTGACGCAGTAAACTGCACCGAGGCCGGAGCGCCACTCTTGAAGTGCACCACACACCTCCCCGCCTGCACTGCAGCTCTCACACCCTTTGACAGCTTCTGACACCTGCAGTTATTAGCCTTCCTGATGTCCGCGCTCGCACCAACCCCGTCACCGTCATTGTCAGCATCGCGCATCACGTTATCGCAGAGCCGATAACTGACGAGGGTGCCTTGACAAACTCTTTGACGCCACATCGCCTTACCGGAACTGATGCCTCCCTGCTGACGCTGCCTAACTTCCCCTGTCCTGGACTTGAAGCCTTGTCTCCTCACGGACTCAACGCCTTGTCTCCCCATGGCAGAAAGAAACAGACTTTGCTTAGGTACAGACACCTCACCTCCATGATGTCGGGCATTGTCTGTTGAATTAATTTCCAAGGGATTGTTGTTTGGGGGTCTGTGTGACTTCGTGCCCGGCCTTCGCACCTCACAGTATGTGCCGTACTTTGGATTTGCACCTGCCGCAATTTCATGATAAGCCCGGTTGGAGCTATTTTGTTTCACCAGTTCTAATTTTGAAGTAACAATTTCAAAAGTCATATTTATTGATACATGTATGTTGGATTTTTGTCGTTTTTGGTCTTGTTTGAGTTTACATAAATATACTTTTTTTTCCTAAACTGGTGTGGTGTTTTCACTGTGTAATTGGGTGCACATGCTTTATACATGGACTTTGGGATAAGCGTGTCTGCTTGTGCCAAGCTACCATGGGAGAGAGCAGGGGTTATCTAAAGTGTGTAACACCCTTACCCTGACTAAAAGCAAGGGTCCCTACTTGAACAAAGGTGCATACCCCTGCAAATTAGGGACCCTGATTTGTAACAGATGATCATTGCTGTAACTTTGCGCTGGCGGTAGTCCCAGTCTGTCACTACCGTAGCGTGAAGTGCAAGTCTCATGTCACCGGTAGTTGCTGGCGGTTACTCTCAAAGTGAAGAGCAGGTCTCACTCAGAGCTTCACATTGGTGGTTGTCAAAGGTGGCAGAGTTGTGGCATGATGGACCCCTTCGTAGTCACAAGGAGCCCAAACTTCAAAATTTTCACTTTCACTGAGGAGGAGTACACTCTCATGCCAGCCAAGATTCCAGGACCTGGGGAGGCTCCTATTTGGGACCAGGGACTAGCTCCAGCAGAGGCCAGTAGGGCTCAGGAGGGTCCAGATGCGGGTCCAATTGCAGCAGGTCTGATGGGTAGTTCCAGAAAGCCCTCTATAGCTTGCTGTCTCCCTGTAGCTCACACAGGAGGTTGGTCAACTGATACTTTAACTCACTCTGGCTGTCCTCGGGTGAAGGAAAGCAGGCCCAGTCTTCCTTCCCAGACAGAAAGATATCAAGCAGAAGGGCAGTCCTCTGTCAGCAAAGCAGTCCTTCTTCTGCAACTTCCACATGTCCAGGTGTGTTCTGAAGAGGGGCTCTGGAGGTCCAATATTTATACCTATTGCCAGCCTCTTTGTGGAGCGGGTTTCACTATCCTACTCTCACATCTGGTTCTGGAAAGTTCTTCCCCTTCCCCTGTCAAGGCTCCAAACTGGGGGTGACAACAGGCAGGGCAATCCTGGTGTCTGATTGCTTTGTGTGTGCTGGAGGCAAAGCACTTTGAAGTACAAGTGGGGCTGGGCAAAGCCCCCACCAGGCATCCTGCCAGGTTGCCCCATCCTATCCATATCCAAGCCCCCTTTGTGTTACTGACTTGAAGCAATACACAACAGCAGAACCATTTGCAGTTATGTGATCCAAGATACTGGCAGAGGGCACCAATGGTTGGGACAAGAAAACGTAAACTTTCTAAAAGTGGCATTTTCAGAAGTGTGACTTAAAATCAGCCAAAGAGGTAACCCACTGTTAGTAAAGGAGAGTGACAGGCCCTACAACATTGAAAAATGACTTTAAATGTTTTTTACTGCTAGCACTTGTCAAACGTAAGTACACATGTCCTAATTTTTAAACATAATGCATCGTGAAAATGAGCCGTTAGGGCCTACCTTATGGATGCCTAATAAGTATTAAAAAGGAAAGTTCAGGCCTGGCAAAAGGATCACTTTTTCTAGGTTGAAATGGCAGTTTAAAACTGCACTCCAGGCTGCAGTGACAGGCCTGAGACATGTTTTGAAAAAGATACTTTAGTGGGTGGCACATTGAGTGTTGTAGCCCCTCTAGTAATATTTAATTTACAGGTCCTGGGTACATTTAATACCGGACACTAGAGGCTTACAGGTATATCAAATGGAATAACAGGGGGGCCCCTGACATAGCCGGAGCTGCTCTGCCCGGGTCTCGCCCTAATGACCTTGCATCTTTCTTAGTCGGCGTTGTTCTGCAAGTCTTGCCCTACTGACCATGACTCTTTCTTAAATACATTGCCTCAAACACTGGTTTGCTTTATTTTATTTGTCATCTGATGTGTGATAGTCCCATGCAGACATTCTGCAGACAACTGTGTTTGTTTCCTGACCCCTCCGTAAAAGTTTATTTGTGCCAAACAGTGGCACACTAAGATTATTCGCAGTATTATTGGCCAAGATATCCTTTCTCTCTACTTTTTGGTACTAACCACTCTGGCGGTTACGCTCGATTGCTCACTGGGGAGCGGGGCCGAGGTAACCATCCTCAACCGTGTTCATGCCTCAACTCTTCCGTGGTCGGGAACCCTGGTGTCCCTGCTGCAACTCTTGTGCCCCTAAGCTCTTGCCCGTGTCAGGCGACCTATGCTCTGCATGAAGCGGGATTAACCTGAGGCTAGAATGTGTCCCGCCTTTGCCGACCCAGCCTTAATGCTTCTGACCCTGCTCACCTTATTCCACAATCATCAGCTGTCTATGGGGGCACCACCGCCCGCACAGACCCGTCCACGTCGTGAAACATGCCCTGCCAGCCGTCTTCACTCCTGGCCATATTTCCTGGACAGATTGTCCTGTGCTTGGCTAGGCTGACACCATCAGTGCCGCCAAGTTAGATCGTGGTGTCCTGTGACCCTGCTGCGACCTCCCCCCCGGTCACTGCCGATCTGGCTGCAGGTGCCGGTAAATCCAGACACGCGGACGCGTTTCTTTGAGCGGTTGCGACCTCCCGATTCTTCTTAAGAAACTTTGCGCAATTCTCAGCACGCTCCGATGCAGAAGACCTCCTCGCCGAGTTGTCGCTGAGTAGCAGCGGCGGTCGACCATCGCCTCAGGACATGCTGCAGAAGAGCTTCGCCTCAAAAGTCGGAATAAACAGAGACAACAAAAAATTCTTGTTGTGCCGCTGCTGCTCCCCCGCTCTATGAAAATAGGAGCTACCTGGGGGAGAGGCGGCTTATATCCCCCTGTGTCTTTCCCGCCTCTCAGGCAGATTCCCCCATTGTAGGGTTTGTAACCCCCTTGTCTCCCCATTGGCCGGAGGGTGGGCACCTTCCAGCTGGTGTCGCCGGGGGGGGGGGGGGAGGGGGGGGGGAGGGGGGCGCGGGCGCTTCTCCCGCTTCTGGGTGCATCATCGCGCCAAAACCAGTTTTTCCGGGGCTCGCCGTCGGTTATGGCGCCGGCCCTCTAGCACCCGTTGGGGACGGCCTCTGCGATACCAGAGACTAGAGGCTTGCAAGTATATTAAATGAAAAAAACAGGTGTTGGCCATGTTTACCCTGTTTTAGGGAGAGAGCACAAGCACTTTATCACTGATTAGCAGGTTTAAAAAAATGTTTTTGCGCAAGCGTGCAGAAATAATGCGATCAACCAGAATGTGCATGTCACTTGTGTGTTTCATGCTATTTTTTAACACAAAATGCATCCTTGAATCAAAAGTTGATGCGAGGACACATTTTACGCTAAACAATAGTGCTAAAAGACTGATTTGTACTTTGTGTATTTCGTCATTATTTCCTGTAACTTTCCCAAAATCGTGCTTAGTTAGTTACCTGAAAGAAAATCACACACATTTCGCACATCTCTAAATATCTTCAGAAGAAAAAGGCTAGTGCCAGAAGCCAGAGGAGGGATGTTAATGTAGGAGACGCATGTTGCCTTCAGCAGATTCCAGCCAAGGGTGAAGAAAATCAATGTTAAAGTGCTTGCCGCATGTCGGGAACATTGCCTCGAAGCCCCAGGTAAAGAATTTGGCCATTATTCGAGTGAGCACAAAAGATGCACAAGCAGAAGTCAATTTATCACCTCTAGTAAGAGAGTGAAGATTATCTTTACTAGCCAGAGGTGAGAAAAGACAGCACCTGTGACAGCAAGCAATGAAGATGATTTGTTACAGGGCTGACTTCGCGAAAATGGCCATCTAATTCTGTTGTTGTCAACATTCTTTACAGCATTTCTGATTTCCACTTAAATCCCCGGAAATCCCAAGAGGCCTGTGGGGGGATACGTGGCAGGCTGCAAACGAGCTATGATTGTATGGATTTATATGCATTTTAAATAGCACATTCTCATATTCTGCTTGATGTAGAGGTAAAAGCACTGCTATTCCTCACTGTCTTGGAAATATCATTTTATAAGTGTAATTTGTGTAATATTCTATGCAGAAAATACTCCTAACATCATGTACCAGTGAAACATTGGATATAGCATCTCGTTACCGTCTCGTAGTGTAATAAGAAATTTCCAATTCCAAACATATGTTTGCGTCAGTGTTGTGGCTCAAGGTTGAGCTGGCTGGCCACAGTTACTCAATAGTTAATCTGTGGAGAATAAATACGGATTCGTTTTGAAATCATTTTCATTTCTGTGTAATTTATTTAAGTGACGCATTGGGAACAGGGCAGGGGATAGAGCCTGCCAGCAAAGGAAACCAGGTGAAGTGGTGAATAGGTACAGATTTTCGGTGGTAGATGTGAATGAATGTTGGAACAAAGTTGGAACTGGCGGAAGTGCTTTGTAAAGAACGTACAGCGGGTCACAGGTCAGGCAAACGAACCCGGAAACTGACTGAGTTCTGAGAGACCAACTCTGTTGTGTGCAACACGTAGAGAATTGACGCAGGTGACAGTTTATCCGGCGAAATGATTCAAACGTGTTGTTTCAGGTGAACAACTCCTCACACAACTGTGGGTGTCCTTTTTAGGTCTAGCCTAGCGACGCAGCGCATGCGCTGTCGCCTTTGCGAGCTCTATTGTCGGCGATTTTTTGGCAGAAGGGGGACAGGAGATGTGCAAGAGACATGCGATGTTCACGCGGCATTGCAACACAGCTACGCATGGCGCGCTTTCATTTTCCCTCCCTCCTGTATAATCAATCGGCGCGCAGTGGCCACGAGAGACCTTTCATTGGATTATATTTTTTACTCACTTCTCTCTTTAAATAGGGTGATTCTCCCGGAATGGACACTGGACTTGCGTTTAGGCCATCTATCGATCTAGGGTAGCCCCTCTAGTTAGATCACATCAGTATTTAATCCCCCCTCCGTAATTTTTAAATGCCAAATCTTTCCCTGAATTGGTATTTTTACAGACATATGCTGTAATTTGCGTGCATTAGAAGGATTGCAAGAGCTAAACATTTTTATAATTTTATCTGCTAATAAAAGAAAACTGTATTTCCTTGAATTTTTCGACTTCGCTATAGGTTCCTCCTAACCGTGCCTCCCATCCCGATTACCCATTTCCAAGAAAACCAGTAAAATTGAGGTTGGTTTGAGCTTTCCAAATGTAATAATCTAATTCCTAGCCACTTTGTAAAGTTAATGTTTATTGAGTCAGTGCAATCGAGGAAACCATCAGGCCCCGCTAAAACACATTGTAAGCCGCTGGACCATGCGCGATGACAGTTTGCATACACAGGGTTTTTAAAAAGCCAGGTCTGAGAGAATAGTAAGAAATACTTCACTACCTTGTCTGAAAGAAACACTACACGAGGGACAAACTGCAACTGGCGAAGACATAAGAGGACTAAGCTTAAATGCAGAGGGGTGAACACAAAGGACAGCCTCCCTCTATGAATACTGCAACATCAAAAAGAGAATTTGGGTGATTTTAATTAAAGAACTTATGTGAATTATTTGCCTAACAATGGCAATAAAATGTTTTTCGTCGCTAGGAGAGGAGAATTAAAAAATGTATTACTACCTCAAAAAAGCATAGTCTGCTACTCGACATTTAAGTACATTTTGACAAGGGGCTACCGTTTCATTTTCCTCGTGAAATTCAAACACGCATTTGAAATGCAATAGGTCTCGCAGTTACCCGAGTTTAAGCTAATGGCATTGTAAATGACAATGCCTTTTATTTATGTTTTTAAAATGAAAACAAAACTAAAAAGGCATTGTTATTTGCAATGTCATTAGCTCAAACTCGCATAAATCCGAGACCTATTGCATTGCAAATGCTTGTTTAAGGTTGCTTTGGGTGGGGACTGCGCCCTAGGGGCCAACTCACCATTTATTAGACTAAACATAAAGGTGAACGGCTAATGACTGTCACCCAAGGACGTCATTTAGGGGATCCCAGGGGTTGCAGCTACAACCTTTGGCTTGCCCCTTGCAATCCTTGCCCCTGCATATGTGACCTCTGGCCTCAAAGATAGCAAAATCAGTGTAAGGAACACAGGGGCAGCTCCTACCTATGTACATTGGTTGGGGCCCAAATCTGCTTGTTTATTGTCAATTTTATATTACACTAGCAGTGAATAATAATATATTATTCACTATTAGTGTACAATTAACTGGAATATGGCCCTCCCTGGCAGTAGAGGTGAGTAAAAAATGGCTCTAAATGTATGCTGTGTGCGTGCATCGATTCATACAGGTGAGAGTACAACATCTGAAGTCAGGTTGACGCCAGTCATATGACATTAGTGATCCTTCTGAGCCATACGGCGGCCATCAATACTCTTTCCCCCTTAAGATTGGTAGACAGGCTTACGTAAATAGGGATCAAGGGCTCCGCCCTGAATTTGCTCACCTCATTTCTTATGGACCGGTCGCAAAGAGTTAAGATGGGACAATTCTATTCCGCTTCTAATCAGTTGTTCTGCGGAGTCCCTCAGGGATCCTCATTGAGTCCCACCCTTTTTAATATTTATGTAGACCCTCTCGCCAGGGTTGTAGGATCTTTTGGGCTAGAAGTGTTATCCTACGCTGATGACACTCAAATTATGGTCTATCACTGACAGCATAGAAGCATCAGCGGCAAATTTTGAAAACTGTATGCAGGCAGTGGCTTCCTGGATGGTAGGGAACTATCTAAGACTCACTAGGGATAAAACTGAGCTTTTAGTTTTTGGAAACCATCAGGATATCTGGTCAGAGGCTTGGTGGCCGGATACCCTTTGCCCCTGCCCCCGCCATGGTCCCAGCACTAAAAGTTTAAGCATCATAATTGATAATTCCCTATCCCTGGGCTCCCAAATCAATAGAACAGTTTCTACCTGCTTTGGGATTATAAGGACTCTGAGAAAGATCCCCCAATTTCTCTCCTTTTCCTCCCGACTAGACTATACTACTATAATGCCCTCTAATTGGGTATTAATAAGGGGCTTGTGCATTGACTTCAGCTAGTGCAGAACGCTGCTGCCTGGCTGGTAATGGGCCTGCCCAAATATCACTCAGTCTCGGCTACTATCAGTAATCTACACTGGCTTCGCTTGGTCAGAGAATTGCATTCAAAGCCCCCTGCCTTGTTCATAAGGCTTTCTACAATACAGGGTCAAAAAAAACTCTTTCGGAGATATGTCCCCGCCAAGCAGTTAAGATCGGCTAGCAAGAACTTGCTGATAGTTCCAAGTTCTAGGAAAGCTAGATGGGGGGGCAGAGATTTTTCTTTGTCTGTGGCTAAACTTTGGAACTCTCTTTCTCTCTCAATCTCAGCTCTGGATACTCATTCTCTCTTCTGTAAAGCCTCGAAGACCTGGCTTTTCACTGTTTCAATTCTGTTAGCTTTGTGCATATGTGAACCTCTGTCTCCTGGTATCTTTCCGCAGCGCCTTGGCGCCCCTGGGCTAAGTTCACGCTTTACAAAGCTTATATTCATGTATTCATTCATTCACAGTGTGTTTAGGTGAGAGAGAGTATGTGTATGTCTGATTGTGTGTGCAGCCGTGGTCGGTAGTGGGAGTACCTGCCAGGCAGTGGCGTGGGGAGGGGGAGGGGCAGGGTGTGGGGTAGTAAACTATGGATTGCGGAGGTTCACAGGTAAATAAACATATAAATAAATAAAACAAACTTTGTTGCGCGCACTGCATCGCATTTGGGGATGCAGTGCATGCAACGAAATTAGTTTAATTTATTTATATGTTTACTTACCTATAAACCTCCGTAATCAATAGTTTATTACGCCCCACCCTGCCCCTCCCCCTCCTCACGTCACCGCCCGGCAGGTACTACCGACCGCGGCTGTGTGTGAGTATGTGCAAGCATGAGTGTGAGAGGGAACAACAAGGTCAAATGGTGTGTGATGTCACTTTCGCTACTCCATGGCCTTTTGGAGAATTGACATTCATGCTTTCACCCTCTTAAAAATATAGACATTGGACTTAAGGAACTGGCGAGATGGCTCATTGACTTAAGTGCTTGTTGATGACATTTGTTGTGATCTGCATGGCGTGAATTAGAATACCAGGGGGAACTTAACCTTTATGCTTCTGAGCTGGATAACAATTGGGTTCAATGATAACGGGTTATATTAACATTGGTCCATGGCAGCACTTGCCCGGGTAAAAGAGCAATTGAAAGCGGTATATAAAAACAAGTCAATATTATCGCAATAGAGCGGTGCAGTGAGAAAAGCACGTTTGAGGATGCAAACTAGTTTTTATAAACGATGAAAAGAATATAGTGATTAACGATCACTACTGTATTCTGTGAAATATTAACATAAGATAAAATGCCAACACCATACGTCAAGAAGAAGTTTGAAAAGCATGCCATTTATCAGGAATACATTAAAAGAGCAGGGAATAATTATAGTGCTTTTATACAGATTATCATATAGAATGCACTCTGGTTTTTGCCCATTATCCATTATGCATTTCGAAAACATGTTACTACAAGTATTTAAAAGCAATAATTTAATGCACGAAGCCTAAAAAAGCAGTTTCTCGTCAGTGATCTTAATGTGACTATGGGTTTGCACCATTTTGTAGTTCTTACAGCAAGTGTGTTGTGCATTATAAAGATGAATCTCTTCCAGCCTGGCACAAAAACCATGTTTTTTACCTCTTTCAGAGGACAAACCCAATAGTTCTTATGAAACTTTGTTCACTTACAGATGCTTTATAGCAAGGCCATTGGTGAATCAGTGCAGGGCGCACTCTATGTAAAGAATGGTTACTACTAGCCACGATCAGCACACATAGGCTCTTATTACGAGTGGCTCAGACAAGGATGAGGTATTTACCCACCCAACAATGCAGACACAGAAGGTTGTTCAATTTACTCTTTGCAACAAAAACTTCCAATCCAACGTTTCCTCTGGAAAATGAAGATTTACATGTGAAATTAGTGTTTTCCACAACGAATCCCACACATATTTGGAATTACTGAATGCTTTTTACTGGGTAAATTTGAGGTGTTTACACAGGCATCAGCATTTTACCCTTAAGTCTCATCTATAAACAGGATATTTGAATTACACTGAGTATGGTTATACCTGACATATTTGGTGCAGTGTTCTCCCAGACATTTTGCCTTCACTACACTACACTGTTTCTGATGAACCAATTTTTGTTGGCACTTTACGCGTGCTAGCAAGAGGTAAACTGCTTGTGCGCTCTCCTTTAAGCTTAGTAAAATTTGAAAACACTTAACTGACACCTTTAATGTACTTATAAGTCCATACAATATGGTACTACATGTGCCGAGAGCCTGTAAATTAAATACTACAAGTGGGCTGCAGCACTCATTGTGGCACCCACTAAAGTAGCGCCTTAAAAAATGACTAAGTCCTGCCACTGCAGCTCTGTGGTAAACTGCCATTTTGACCTGGCAAAATAAATCCTGCGCCTAATTCCTGTTTTCTGAAGCTGCCTGCCCTGTTACTAACAAATACACCTCACATCTGGGCTTTCTTGCCCTTTGTCAAACTACAGTTTGGAGCCAAGCCGAGGGGAAGGGAAGGGGAATACGGACCATAACCAGTTTAGGGGTAGAGAAAGAGAGGGACCCCTACAAACAGGCTGGCACTGGGTATAAAAGTGGCAACCTCAGAACCTCTCCTCAGAACACTACTGGACATGTGAAGATTCAGAAGAAGGACTGTTAGAAGTTGAGTTTCTGGTTGGCTAGGGTATACACCTAAGCCAGGCAGAACCCACCACTCTAGTCAGGGTAAGGGAGTTACTTACACGCACAATATAACCCCTGCTCACCCCCTTGGTAGCTTGGCAGAGCAGTCAGGCAGGCTTATCTCAGAGTCAATGTGTAAAGCTTCTGTGCAACACACACACAACACACCAGTGACACACTAGGCACACCACAAAAAAGACTCCTCACAAGGTTATATAACATTATCCTTTGTATAATGCATAAAAACACATTAGACCACAAACACATAAAATACTGTGCCACTAGGCACTTGTCATTATTTCACATTGATTATAAAGCCACCTCGCGAATCAGGCAATTGTCATAATGACACAAGTTAGGGCAAGCCAGTAAAGGCTTGTAGATTGCACGCCTTATAAAAACATCTTCACAGCACATATAATGCCACTTCTGGGTCATTTTAAAACAGCATACATCATAACATCAGGGCACAAACTGTAGCAGTAACACCCAGGGGTCAGCACATGTCACTGTAACAACCGGTGACAAAATAACCCCATACGAACATAGGTTGCAGCGCATCTGCACACCTAATAGGGTTTATACAGTAATATGTTCCCCAGTTAGAATGAGGGCTGCGCTTGTGGGTGCTGAAGCAGCTGCCCGCGATTGTGTGGTGCAGCTGCGAGGGCCTTTAGAGGCTTAAACCCCCCCACCCTCTACGCACAAAAAGATAGGCAACTGGGGAGTCCTCTCTGGGCCCTCCCCTCCTTTTAGAACTTCGCCCGCGAGTCTGCATTGCAACGGGGCCTCGCTGGTCCTGGCCTCACCTTGCTACTGGCTGCAGACCACTCCCGGTGTCTCTTTCCCACGGCCAGGATCAGCTGTAACACAGAGCGAAGCCTCCGTCGGGCAGAGCCTTCTGCTCTCTGTCCCCCCGGGCTCTCCTTCTGGATGGCGGCTGTAATTTAGAGTGATACCTTCTCGTGTGAGAGCTTTCCTCTCTGAGTCCCCTGTCACTTGTGGTGGGTGGAGCTTGGCCCGGCTCCACTGTGAGAGCTCGACTCAAGCTCACAGGATCTGACCCCTGTGCAACAGAGGCTTACGGGTCCCACACTTTAGGCGGCCCGCTAACGGATAACACCCTCTTCGGCCCTCCCAGTCTGCACCCAGCACCTTGCATAAGGAAGGAGAGACACGAGCTGGGACACACGTTCTGCTCCTTGTCTCCGGGGGATGGGATCCTTCTCATCAATGGAGGAGCACGCTTCACGCTTCACGCACACACCGAAGTGGCTTCAGTTGTTCAGCAGGTAGGCAGACATATAGTGCGAAAGCACCAGGAAGGTGCAAAACAGAATGCACGCACCAAAACTGTCAGAGACTGCAGCACGCACCACGCGCTGAAGGGAAAACATGGAGGGCATCAATACCTCGTCCCTGGAGGACACCTGGGGGCACCAAGCAGAATTAAGCTACAGGCCAATACATCAGGGTATTTGCTGTAGAGAGTGGCAGTCCTTCTTGTAGCCCCACAGCCACTGATCAGCACAATAAGCAAGTGAGTCCTACGGCAGTTCCTCCGGCAGCATAACAACTGTATTCTGTAGAACCAGCAGCGACTGGTTACAAGCCCTAAGCAATGTTTCCCTAATCTTGGGGTCACAGCCCCTGTACTTATAGTCCAAAAGTCTTTGTTTGGGGGGGCACTTCAAGCACTGTTTAGAATTGCATAACACCCCCATTCACATCCCAAGTCCAGCCCAAGACACACTACAGGGGGGCTGAGACAGCATTGTACAAGGCAGGTACAGCCCTATTCAGGGGCTGGTGCAACTCCTCCTACCACTCTAAATGCAGGCCAAACCTATTCAGGTGCAAGGCAAACTCCTCCAGCCACTCTAAATGCAGCCAAGGTCTATTCAGCCTAGCACTGAGTCACCCAGGAAAGGCAGGACACACATCAAACCCCCTTGTGACGGTCTAGACTGAATGCACATCCCCTCTTTCCTGTCAGTCTAAAACAGACGTCGAATACACATCCAGGCAGGGCACAAAGACTCATAAGCACACAGAAATGCCCACTTAAAAAAGTGGCATTTCTAAAATAGTAAAGATAATTCCGTTTTCACCAATAAGCAGGATTTATCATTACTATTCCAAACATACCAAACATGGTCCCTCTCATATCAGAAATTACCACTGAAGCACCTATCAGCGAATTCCCACTGCAAACCTATGAGAGGGCAGTCTCACGGCAGTGAGTAACCAAATAGGCTGTTTGTCACTACCAGGACATGCACCACAGCATACAGAGCACCCTGCCTATAGGGCTAGCTAGGGCCTACCTTGGGGTGATGTATATGTAATAAAAGGGGAGTTTCAGACGTGCAAAGACTTTATCAGCCATGTCACTGCTGCAGTAAACTGTGTGCACACTCCCTGCAGCAGCAGAGGCATGAGACCGGTTTGAAAGACTACTTCGGTGGGTGGCGCAAGCAGCGCTGCAGGCGCACTAGTAGCATTTAATTTACAGGCCCTGGGTATATGGTATACCACTGTACAAGGGACTTATAGGTAAATTAAATATGGCAAACTGGTTTAGACCAATCTTACCAAATTTAGAAGAGAGAGCACATGCACTTTAGCACTGATCAGCAGAGGTAAAGTGCCCAGAGTCATAAAACCAACAAAAACAGTTCAGAAAAAAACAGGAGGAAGGTAAAAAGTTTGGGGATTACCCTGCAAAAAGAGACCAGTCCAACAAGGACTGTCCTGCCGTCTGAAGAAGGAAAACTAGACTTGCTTGCCTTGAACCCAAGATCCCCAGAAGTGTTTCCAAGGGTTGGTTGGCTGACGTCTTGTTTGAGATACAATGACACAACAAGGTTCCAAAGGCCTTGCATGCAACTGACAAGCTGACCAGCACCAACTGGACCTGCTGAGCCCTGCTGCTGGCCTCAGCTGGAGTGAATCCTGACTGCCAAGAGTTGCATTTGCAGGAACTGGACCCTTGGTTAATGTCAGAGTGTACTCCTCCTATTTCAAACTTTCAGGAGGCAAACATCTAGTTAAAATCCAGAAGTTCTGGACTTTTTGCAACTGTGAACGATGACCCAAATCTCCTGCCATCACGAAGCTCCGAATGTAACCTTCTCTTTGCACCAACTATTTTCTTCCTTCAGCTCCAGTCAACATTATGCTCCAGCGGAGGCTCCTTGTATGGAACTGGACTGTGTGAGAAGGCAAAATCTTCACTGGGATGAACCTTGTACCTGTTTCTGGCCCGTGCGCCATTGCAATCTACCTGGGGTTATGAATGACCCAGACCAGCGTGATCAGATAAAAGCAGAAAGTGCGACTCTCTGTTTGGAGCTATTTTCACCTGAAACTTTAACATGTACTCCGTTTTTTTTATTGCTTTGGGATTTTCCTTGTGTTGTGTTTTCACTTCTTTGATGTTTGAGTGCCTGCATAAATACTTTACACATTTCCTCTAAATCAAGTTTGACTGTTTCCGTAAGTGAATTGTTTTTGAAGAACATAGAGATGAATTTTTAAACAGTTGTAAATCTCTGTTGGCTGAGCTGACAACTCATTTGAGTTTCTTATAAAAAATTTGGATCTTCAAGGGTTTTGAAATATTTTTAATTTGGCCATGAGTTTCAAAACGAGTCTGTGTGTCAATACTTCTGTTTCAGAAAGAAGGGTCGATATACAAGATCTGTGGGAGGCAAAGTAGACTCAGTAACTCTGCTGTGAAGAATTCCACCAAAGACACTCACATGCTTATTCGAAGTATTAGATTCATTCAGTAAATATAATTAGCATTAGAGTATTGAGGTAACTAGCAAAAATAGCACCAATCATCAGTAAAACAGTGCTCAGAACACATAAATTGCCTACAGAAACAAGATGCAACCTAAATTAATAGAGCATAATCAAAAAGCCAGATCATTACAGTGAGCAACAGAGTTTTTCATATCACAAGACCAAAATGTGCCAGTAGCAAGCGCCACATCAAGAAGGTGACGGGGGCAGGGAAAGAGCCGCGGTCAGGGGGGAGCGAGTGTTACAGAAAAATAATAATTTTTAAAAACTGACCTTTTTCCTTGCAGCCTCTTACTCCGACGGTCGCCTCCCACCTCAAAGCTCTCCCCACATTCTCTGGGAAGGCAGAGGCTGCTCAGCCAATCCAGACACTGCTCTGCTGGGAGAGCAGAGTCTGGTTTGGTCTGAGTGGCCTGCTCTGCTGCTCAGACACTGCCTATGAGCCTGAGGCATTTCTCCAACCTGGCTGTAAATACATTGGTGTTCACTGTTGGGCTGGAGAAATAGAAGTGCGTATGTATGTTTGGCCGGCCTAGGACAGTCGGCCAAGCATATGTGCGCACTTCTAAAAGCCATCACCTGCCTGTCATGGCACTGCCCTTCAAGAATGTCAAATCCAGTCAAATAAAAATAAAATGATATTGTTTCAAAACCATGTTATTTTTCTTTGACCGGCTCTGACGAGTGGGGTGGTGCTCCTCGGCCATTATGGAGGAGCCTCCCATGAAATGTGCATTTATAAGTGCCAGCAAAATGTGCTTTTTTTTTAAATATGCTAAATGTGGGCTTGCCAATAAATGTGAGCCTTCTTACAGGGTTTTGAACAATATGAAGACTAGGAACTAAAAATAATTGTAACACATTTAATGCATAATATTTGTCAGCAAGAAGAACGGACATCAATAATGTTACATAAAAACCAAAACATTTTCTATTGCTTTCTATCCAAGCACTTGCAATATTCTAAGCGACATTATGATGTCTCATGAGGTATAAGTATACATAGAGATGTTCAGTTCCTATATTTTGGGAGTTTGGAGGAACCTAAAGTATCAAGTCGGGGATCTGATCCTTCAGGAATAAGAGCCCTCACACTGCTTCATCATAGGGCAGTTCCTTGTTGGGCCAGCACTGCAATGCCCAACAGGCCCTGCAAGGGGGCTATTTGCAAGAGTTCTTGTGATCTGCCGTAGTGAAATGTGAGGTGTGTGTGAGGGTATTGTGAGTGAAGAGGATGGTGAGTTATAAATAACTCGAGGCAAAAATTTAGTGTGTGGAACCCTCGGTTATGCTAAAAACAGATATAGGTCAGAGTGGATAGAATGGTCCACATTGGCTCTAAATACAAGTGTTGGCCAACATGTTTCGTTCCAAAAATGTCACAGAGGATCAAGGCAATTCGTCAGAACCATGAAAACTGATGAACTAAACTACTCATGGGGAGGGGGACGGTCAGAATTAAATGTGTTACCTAAAGACGTACCAGTCCGAGTGCATTAGAGTATATATTATACCTGGTGCAATCGATAGGTAAACCGACATAGGAGAAATAAACAGAAAAAAGAGCAGCAATAATATTCCATGACTGTACTGGTGCTGAATAGGGATGAACAATTAAAGCAATGGCATGCTGATGGGCAGGGCCGGGTGGGCGTAACAGTATATAATAAACACAAAACATCCATGATCATAACAGTAAGTGACTACTAAAGTGGTAGATGCTTAATCAAGAGCACATAAATGGAGGTATTACAAAAAGGCTTTGGCCTTGTACCTACCTCCAGAATAGATACAGATAGGACAAATTGTGAACTTCAACAGTTCTTCCGTAAAGTTCACTTAAAAAGTTTCTTGCAAACAAACCAACCAATGCGGTATGTGACACAGGCATCAGAAAACCCTCCACATTTACACCCTCATCAGGGATGGTTTCACCTGAGATTTTGGTGTTGAAACATGCTGTTCTTAGAGAAGTCAATGCACTTCCAATAGACTCACATTTTCATAACATGTTGAGACAGGAAGAGTTTGCTACACGAGCATTAGCTAATGACAACACCATAATGATAAAACCAGCAGACAATGGAGGGCCAGTTTTCATTATGGACACCACAGATTACGATGCCGAATGTCAGAGACAGTTGTCTGACTGGTGTTATTACACCCCTGTAACACAGGACACCTCTAAGAGACTCAGTATCACCATCAACTCAATGGTCAACTCTGCCACAGCACAGGGATGGCTGACCAAAAGTTAGGTAGATTTTCTGATTAATACCAACTCTAAGATCCCTTATTTCTACACCCTCCCCAAGCTACATAAGGGTACCCTCCCTCCACCAGGAAGACCCATTGTATCGGGAATAGGATCTATGCTTGAACCACTATCTATTTTTTGTAATCAGTTTTTACAACCTCTTGTCCAAAAAACACCCTCTTTCTCAAAGATATGAGGGATGTCCTCAATTTGATTAGTTAGATTAACGCTACAGGGGCCAATGTAGATTTGCTGGTCACAGTCGATGTGAAGATCTTTATACCAATATCCCTCAGGATGCTATACTGGAGCGGATGGAGCAGATCCTATTGTCTGAAATATGGACACATCCACCCCATCAATTTCATTTTAGAATGTGCTACCTTAGCATTCAAACAGAACTTTTTTGATTCAAGGAACAAATATACCAACTGACACAGGACACTTCGATGGGCTGCACCTTCGCCCCCAGTCTAGCTTGCCTCTACATGGACAATTTTGAGAAGAACTTTATACAGTGCAACAACAACTCTTACTATACTAACATCATTACATGGCGTCGTTATATTGACTACATTCTGATCCTTTGGCGGGGTACATGTCAACTTGCAGCACTTTTTGCCAGTTAATCAACACTCTAAATCCTTTTCTAAGATTCACTAAGAGTATGCCAGCCATCAATCTTCCTTTTCTGGACCTAAAAATCACGAAATGTCTGGCTGCAGACCTCAACATATAAAAAAAACACAGACTGCAGCAGTCTATTGCAGTACGATAGTCAACAGCCTAAACACCTTAGGGACAATCTACAATTTGGGCAATTTTTACACCTATGCCACAACTGCAGTTCCCGCTTTATCAACCAGTCTCGAGAAACGCCAGTACCCAACCCACATTGTTGAAACAGCACGAAAGAGAGCATGTAACAATAACAGATCTTCCCTCTTGGAAACACAACAAAGAGTCCATGATGAGACTCTGACATGTGTGACATTTTTCACACCCCAATCGAATCAGATCAAAAAAATTATCCAAAAACATTGGGGCATTTTGCGGACAGGGGAGTAGTTGTATTCTTTACCCAGATTTTCCTTTAAATGCACATGGCAGGTGTGTCTGGCGGGAGCACCAACAAGCCTTGGCAAATGCAACCAATGCAGGCGTTGTGAAAGGAGAAACGTCAGGACCAGCAAGGTCCAGGGGCATCACCACAAACAGGGAAGTCAGGACAGGCCCGAGCAACTAGGGGAGTACAAAAGAAACAAAGGTGACCCTCAAATGGACCCACAGGCCGGAGGCACTAGAGTTGCGAGAGGACCTCAAGCAGCTCACCAAAAGATGCAGGCCATGGTGCAAACGATGCAATGTGGGCAAAGACTGTCACTGGAGGTGCTTGAAGTTGGGGCTACTTGGAGCCCGAAGATTTTCTTGGAAGGAAGCCAACAAGCTTTTGCAACTGCACGTTGGTGCGGTGCACAGGGATTCGGTTATTACAACTCGCACGAGGGTTACTGGCCGCAAACTTGGTGAGAGGGCAGGGCAGGCCTCGGGAGTAGTGGAGAACTACCACCAGCTGCCGTGCGCCATGGAGACACCTTTGCGCCATGGTGCAAAGGTGTCTCTGTGAGTCTAGCATTGGTTTTGTACTCAAAGATACCTTTCCAGTACAAAATACTATGCTGAGACTCACTTCAAACCTTTTCCCTCTTTGTATACGAGATGTATGGTGCAGCACACATGCAAAGTCTGAAAAGGAAAGAGAAATGAAAGCATTTCTCCTATCTTGCGCCTACTTAGGTGCAGTTTTCTCACACTAACCCAATCTACTTTACTTAGTCAATTGGATTTAGCATGAGAAAACTTGGGTGGTTGCATGGGAACGCTCATGCTCCACCCTTGGTACACCCCCATAGAGCAAAGTAATGCAAAGCAGCGCTATGTGCTGCTTCGCGTTACTGTTGTGTTATTTCCAAAGCTAAACAAGTTTGGCGCTGGAAAGTAAATAGGAACAAAAAGATTTTGCACCGATTTGCATCACTTTTGTGATGCAAACACTGCGAAAAATCTTAGTAAATCTTAGGAAAATAGAACTTGGTATATGGCAATGTACCAAATTCTATTTTCCTCGAAGAAGAATGGAACAAGAAATGGTCTATAAATATCTGTGTTAAATGTTTTAACATCGTCCATGAGCTTTTAAGCATTCATTGACTTAATTTTATTTCAAAAACATTAACTTGTTTTTGTATTGCACTGTACTCATCTATTTTATGCTATTTTCTTTGCTGATTTGCAGAGCTGAGGTCACATATCAGGCCATCATGGTATCTATGCTTAAGCCTACATTATATCCAGTGTGGCTTGATTTTTCTAAATGTAATTGAGAATATTTTGCTAAAACCCATTCAATGTAATTGAGGTGAAACTGATTACCGGCATTTGACTTACAAGTAGCATGCTGTAGAGAAAATAAATGAGATAGGACAGGTGTGCATTTAAGATAATAACCAGAGAGCAGCTCATCAACATTAGATAGAGGCCATCATTTCAATTATAAAGAAATTATCTAGAATTTAAAAGACCGGCATTGAAAGGACGAATTTAAGAAGCGGCAGAAACGAATTATTTTGCACTTTTTTAATATGTGTTTTATGAGGCAGATTAAGGCAGGTCACAACGATCCCAGTTTCAAAGTGTTAACATTGTAGTCTCCCCTTTGAAAATAGAGTTTGGTATGGGTCCTATAATTTGCGGCGCTATGTGTTTACACACTACTATTATTCGACTGCCCAAGAGTAATACTGAGGGTCCCACATGTGGTGGGCACAATGATAGTCCCTGCCTGCAGTCATAGTTTTGGGGGCCACATACTTGAAACACTGAACTTTCAGACGAACTTTGACAGGATGCCAGTCCACTTCCTTGGCAATGTAGTGCCTAACTCAATGCCTTTTGTGAGTGTTGGGGAGGTTCATGTAATGCAACCTCGCTCAGTTACCAAATCGGGCTGGTACATGCACAGGTGGGAAAGGGGTTTCTCCAGTGGGCTAAGAAAGCTGAGCTAATTCACAGCCAAGTCATATTGCAACACAACATTGTGGTTAGCCTTGGTGGTTCCCAAGTGTCAGAGTGTGGGATGTCTTCTCAAGGTGACCTGGACCCATTTATCGTAGACCGTAGCCAACATGATACAACTACACTACCATTTCTAAAACGACACCACCATCCTCAAGAGTACGGTGATATTCTAAAGAGTTTTAAACCAATCTATTTCTAAGAATTGAGGGCTCTGTAAACTCCAAATTTCAACTCTTTAACCCATCCTAGAGCTAGCCTTAGACGCCTCCCACAAAAGTGGTGTTCATGAGTTTTGTCTTGCTGCAAATCCTTTGGTCTATGACACTTTTCACTACCATATTTCAATGTAAACTTTATTTTGACAGCTTGTGTCATAAATGGAAGCAGCAGAAAGGCATATAGTAGAATTAAAAGATATGAAAACAGGATACAAAACACATAAAACCCTTGCAAAAGGGGTTCTCTCTTATGACAAGGCATAAGCATTAAAACGGAGAGACTATTTAGTGTTTATTAAGCGTCAGTCCTTCATGCAGTTGCAAAGAACGAATACAATTATAAAACGAATACAAAAATAGATCAGGGCACATGCCATGGGGTACGCACAGATTCACTCCTAAGGAGGAACTGATCAGTACGGCATGCAACATGGGAACTCTTGAATGTATGTCGGGGATCAGTCCCTCATGCTATCGCTGCAGAAGTTTCCCAGTGCCTGTATTGAGAAGAACAGAGAATAAAATTGGCTCTGCATTGGTGCCTTAAAAAAGCCTGTCTGTCCAGATCATTAAAAATAGAAATTCATCATAAAAGACAATGAAAAAAAAATTATTCATAACAATTGAAATTATTCAAGTATACAAGATTATTAGGAAAATTCCAATCTAGGTATTACAATAGTTCAAAAGGGAAGTGTCACCAGATTAGGATGCCCCACTACCATTTGTCTGATATTCGTCCTGTGGGGCCTTATGGTATATGACTGCATGAAAGGTCAGCTCGGCTGCTAAGAACAATAAAGTATTTGTGCATCAACTCAGCAAAAGGGGTATTTTGGTAGGGAGTGGTGCTTGATATTCACGGCCAATTACGTACTTGGAACTAGCCTACTGCATTCAGGAGTTGTTCTCCCCTGGGCCTTTCTCCTCATAGCCCACATGAGGCATAAGAGCTTAGCTACTGCACAAACAAAGGGAGGTCTAGCATCTGATTTGAGGATATGCAAGGCATCTTGGAGGTTCAGTGTACCCATTTTGTGAAAATGGTTTTTATCCATTTGGATCTAAGGCACATGTAAACTGAACATGCGAACACCACATGGGCAATGGACTCCACTGATGCCTTGCATCCTGGGCAGCTGCTAGAATACAAACTGTTGTTTTGCCGCTTAGCTAATGTCCCGTGGACAGGTAGGGTTCCAAGCCTGAATTACATAAAGAGTTTCCTGTCCAGCGGAACCTGCGTTAGGTCAAGATAGGGTTCCAACGATCTAATGTATTTATGAGTTCAGAACTCCATGGTGACTTTCCCCTGGTCGTGCCTGATGAAGTCTTGCTGTGCAACCCACTCCCAATAAAGTCATTTTACTGCGTCTTTTTGTAGCAGATGAGAAGCTGAGTAATCACACGCTTCACTGAGCCCTACATCAGTCGCCAGCTTCCTTACGTTTTTGATCCACCCCACCTTGTTACCTGTGTGTAAATGGGCTACTTCGATCAGGGCTTCGGCATAAGACAGGAGCTCTGGGGTCCACCGAATCATGGCCCAGAACAAGGGGTGGAGCTTGGCAAAATCGCTCATGGAACGCTGTCCCGTATCTAGCAGGAGAGGGCATAATGGGGTGCTTTGGGGCAGCATCACCAAGTTCCTTAGGAACTTGTGCTCTGATATATTTAATTCAGAAATGTTAATAAAACCCCATAGCTCTGCCCCGTACTAGGCTGCGCCGACTGCTTTTAAATTGTAAACCAGCAGAGCAGCAGCAACAGGTCTGCTGTGGGAGGAGCAGTGGTCTTACCCTAGTGCCCCTACAACGCTCTTATGAATCAGTACTATCTTTGTAAGGTGAGGCTTCAAGAACATTTTGTCAGTGTGCCTGACTCCTAAATAGTCAAAGGTGCAGACTCGCTCTTGGGGAGCCCCTCCTAAAGTAGGTTTGCCTTTATAAGACTTATGGGAATAGAAGGCCATGTATTTGATTTTTGCGGTGCTTATTACCAGACCTCTAGTGTTGCTGAAAAGTTTAAATCTGTTTAGGAGTAGTTGAAGCCCTGCCGGGGTTTTGGACACCAGCAAGGTGTCATTGTCAAATAAAAGAGTTGCAACCTTATCCCCTCCTAACGATGGAGTATCAGCAGGATCCTGTGATTAAAAAAACTCACCACCCCATTTATGTATAGGGAGAGGAGCATGGGGGCCAAGATACAGACTTAGCAAACTCCCCTGCTGACTGGGAAGCGGTCTGTGAGTTGCCCGAGATCCCCATCTTTTCCGTGCAAAGTTATCTTCATGCAACCGAATGACCAAGTTAAGAATAGGTGGTGGAATACCCATTTCTGCGAGCCCTTTCCATAGTGCCTTCCTGGGTACTAAATCGACAGCGGTCTTTAAATCCATAAAGGCTAAATGTAGACTACCCGGGCCAATCACTACGACCTTCCAGAAGAGAAGCGGGAGGCGAAATACCTGGTCAATGGTCCCGGTCTTTTCCCTAAAAACAGATTGGTATTGTGAGAGGATTGTGTTGGATTCTGCCCATTCCTGGATCTTGGAGAGGAGTGCTCTGCAAAACACCTTTTGTAGAGCATCTATCAAACTGATAGGCCTATAATTGCAGGGCTCTCCTCATTCTCTCTTTTTGAGTATACGGACCACCTCTGCCACCTTCCATGACTCTGGTACAGGGGCATCACTCGCTATGGGGATGGAAAGAAGTAGGACATAACAAGCCCACTTGGCTGTGTTATGAAGAAAAAGGTCCCCCGTAATGCCATCAGGCCCTGGGGCTTTAGACTTTACTATTTGACCAATGGAGCCCTCACTCTCATTCAAGGTGAAGAAACGGCTACTCGAGAACTGAATGGAACATGCAGCACTCTTCATCTGGAGCGGAGTGTCGGCTTCTGAATAGAGCGTGTGGTAGTGGTCATACCAAACTTGAGCTGTAATGTGGTTTGGGGGAGATTAAGCCCTTCTTCCTGACCCCAAGTAAATATTTTTTGCCTGAACACATGCGCACCAACGAATTAAATGTAGTGCAATTCAGTGCCATTGCTCATGTGCAAATCTGTCTTCTCATTTCATTGTTTAATGTCATATTTCCTTTCTCTTTCAAACTTTTAATTGCTATTGCATATGCCTGCAAAACAAAGTTAGCAAAAAACTGTCACTTCATGATTACCAATATCAGACTACTGGCTTTGTTAATGTTTGTGTTAAAAAAAAAGGTACCAAGTGCCAGACGTTGGCAAAAGCCATGTCTACAAACTTCGCACACCATTCATTAAAGCTGCTAAGACACCACAGTGGCATACTATACCATCTTCTACGCTGAAAATACAAACATTTGCTTTCCTAAGTTTCATGAAGAAACTCATTAGTAGAACCGATAGTTCTATTCCATAATAGTCATCAATGTGGGCAATATAACCCACATGTTGGTGATTACCTTTAAACTACCTAATGAGTGTGATCAATAGGACATTGATGACATCCCTTAAGGCACTCAATCTGGTGTACTCCTCCTGAGTTATTCACAAGTAAGCATCAATGCGTTTCAAAAATGTATTTTCAATTCTGTAAATGATATTCACTTCATATCCAATGTCAATAAAGTTTTCATTTCAAAGAAATTAAATTCAACTCCATAGGTATGTGTTATTACATCCAGCTCCAATGCTTTTCGGGCAACCGCCCTTCATCGGGGAGCATCTAAAGCAAAACGACATGGGTTTTAACCATCATAATAAATAAACAATTGTAAAATACGTAAAGGGTACCTTAACCCGGTGGTGACACAAGAGTGAAATCCGACGTGATTTAATGGGGTCAATGTGAATTAACGGGTAAAAGGACAGTGAATGAAGATAAGAGTTGTGTCTATTCGAAATAAAAAACGGAGGTGCATCGTGATTCAAACAGTTAATGCTATCGAAGTAGAACAAGGTGAAGATAGTGTGCAGCGGAATCGGAAAGTGAAAAGAAACAAAGAAATACGTTTGTGGAAAGCTCAAAGCAGTACATGTTAGCACGTTACACGGACAGCAGTGACAGCACACGAGGTTGCGGTGCTCGAGTATTATGGATACTTACGATGTGATGCAGGGGCCAGAAATTGTTAAGCAGTGTCAACGAAGATCGGTAGCTTGCGGTTATTAAGCCGGAAGCTTAACACGGGCTTCATACACGGAAGCCGGGAAGTTTGTTAGTAATGTGACCGTGGGGGTATGAATAAAGAAAGAGGACTGGTGAGGACGAAATGAAACGAATATAGCCATATCAATATAACTATACATTCAACACCTGAAAAGTGGAACAATTGAATTAAATCACAAACTGTGAGATTATGAAAACGATAAATAACAGTCCAAAAAATACTATAGACACAAATATGGATGGTTAATCACAGAAAAGGAGTAAGTTCAGAACCATTATGCTAAAAAAATTGAGCTGACAGTCAATGTTGCAGAACAGTTACAGGTAGCATGAAAACTCAATCCGTTCATTAAGACCATATGGCTTAATTGAATTAAGTCTATAAATCCAGTCTTAACGAACATAAATCAAATATTCGAACCAAGAATCTCAAATCATCAGTTGCGTCACATTTTATTGAAATGAACCATAATATATCTCAACTCAAGTTCATGGCATTGGAAATCATCAAAAAAACAGAGGGAAGAGACAACAACAGGATGTTACTACAACGTGAGAACCACTGGATTTATAGACTTATTGATCACACTCATTAGATTGTATACTACTCGCCCTCGGGTGATGGGCGATACCTAAAGAGCACCTACAAAGTTGAAACTTTTCGTTGAAAATACTCCAAACAGTCTGTGCGCGGGCCTACTAATTGAACACTACCTTTAAACTACCACATTCCTTCAAGAAACAAAAACTGAAACCTACATTAAATAACGTATGTACAGCACAATATTTTGTTATTCTCTCATGCTAAAATCAAAAAATCAAAAAATCGAATGATTTCCAAATTGACGAATCAGGAATGATTCAACTTACATTGTGGAATTATTTATTTTTTGTGTCAAATATTTATTTAATTTTTATTACTGTCAATCGACCACTGTGAATCCTAATCCAAAAGGGAGTTTATGTGGTGCAGTCACTAACTTTTCATTTTCTGACACAGGAAAACCTATCCTGATTCTCCACTACTTGTAAGTGTATAATCTGACTTAGACACATCCTTGTATCTCACAGTATTCCAGGTCTGCTTTCTAGAACTGATAGTTTATAGGTTTCATGTAGAAAATAAACAAAAAACAATTTAATACATCAAACATTTTAATTTATGGTATTTTATGATGCAGCTTACAACTGAAATTCTGGAATTTGGCAATAATCATTAATAAATAACATATAAAAATGTGTATTTCGTTTCGTTATGGTATGTAATGTGTATTTGCAAAGCACACTATTGCTTGCGAAGGTATCCTGGCTCTGAGCAGGTTTGTATGTCCAACCCTGCCTATAACAGATTGGATAATTGAAAAGCCAGGTTTTCAGCTTCTTACAAAATTCAAGTTCTGTTATGTAAAATGTTGTTCTCGGTTTGTAACAAACCAACAGTTGGTTGGAGGTCTTCGGAGAACAAATATTGTATTATGAGCAACAAAGGATACTTTGTACTAAGCATCCAAAAATGTGTTAATCAACCCATACTTTGTTTCCTACAAGCTAATTAGTTACTTAAAATCAATTGAAATAAAAAGTGTAGAGTCACTCACGTATAGAATAAAATATACTATTACGAAATTCTTATTTGATAGCATTGAAAATGTGTGTAGATAATTTCAGGTTTCAAAGATAAAGTGCCTTTTGTGAAAGAGTCTCATATGCAGGAATGTCCCATAGATACAACAGACATTAGGAGATGGCATCTCAGTAATACACTTCTTCCCCAAATGTTGCCTCGGGCCTCGATCATCCGTCAACGAAAATAATTCTGTTGCAGCCGTGCTTCAATGCTGAGTGCATTAGTGAAAATCAATTGCAGCTAAAGGCAAAAATGATTTAGCAGAAAGCCTGCTGGAGGGATAGGATACTGTAGCTATCTCCCTTGTCATCACAAGGCAGCTATTCTTTATCCCTGCACTTTATTGAAATCCATTTGTTTGAGAATACAGCAAATCCCTTTCTATGAAGGGACGTTAATAGCCGTGTGTCTTTTCATCCTCCAGAACAAAGCAGTTGTGACAACTGTGACGCCTTTTTGTGTCAATCTTAGCCAAATAGGATCCCACTACAAGAAGAAAGGCAGGAGTGTAAAGAAGGGATGTGCTTACTTGTAGGCACAGCGGCACATTTAAGACAGCCAGGGGAATAAAGATTAGAAGTCAAAGAAAAGAGACTGGGAAGGATAACTGTCACTTAGAAATAATATCCTTTCAAATAAGTGGGAATACGAGATCGTCCATTCAATTGTAGTTCGTAGCAGGCTAACGCACATTTTAGGGTGCTACCCTTGATGACCACATAGATGCCTTCCTCTTGCTGCTATGACATGACTGAAACAAGTCCTTCCTTCATAGGAAAAAGCACTCGGATTTCATTGAACAGTTTGTGGAAGGGAGGCAGAAAGGAACAAACTCTTCTCTGAGGCGAACATCCTTTTTGCAATCAGGAAATGTATAAATGACTTATCCTGCACCCACTCCAATTCCTGGCTTATGGGCTTAGTGATGTGTGTGGTCTCGTGCGAGGGGACATATACTGTCCTAACATAGGGGCGATCAGGTAATGTTTTAATACCCTGCAAATAGATATGTGTCTTTGGGTTCATCTGGTATTAGTGAAAAGATAAGTGAACAATTTTAGGTTTTTCGTGTGTGGGTGGTGAAGTAGCATCTGTTGACTCGTACATAGGCTGGGGCTGAGATAGCTTTTCATACTGCCTTATTGCTCAAGCAGAGCACCTTCACTGGATTCTTGTTCTAAGAGAGACATGTTTTAGGTCTCTAACTATGGGTAGTATTTTCTGATTCTGATTCCTTACCAATTGTGAAAGAGTGGCTACTGCCTTCTGTAAGTGCTTGGGTGTTTAAAAGGACAAGAAAAGAACAGTTCTCTGTAAACAGTTCAACACTACTAAATTTCACCAATAACAATCATTCTCGAATGTCCTTTGAAGATGTCTGGTTAGGGTTTGAGAGATTTTGTAATATTCACTGGATGGCTTCTTTCAAAGCACTACTGAAAGAGGCAAGTGAATGTTTGAATACTGTGAAAATAGAAGGATCCAGTTTAAATGCTTTGTACAGAGAACTGGCATGATTCCAGGGGAGAGCAGCTGCTAATTAGCTAGAACAACAGTGTGGATGCACTTAGTAAGAATTGATGTGTTTTGGTAGTAGATGTGTAGATAGCAGTTTCATACACAGTAACGTGTCTTCTGACTGATTCAGCTACAAAACCCTAGTTTTGTACTCCGTGCAGCCGCTGAAGATGAAGCTTTCATAAAACGCTGCAGAGGGCAGCTTAGAAACATTTGTTCTTCCCCTCTTCACAATTAGTCCTTGGTATGTACTCAAGCCTTTGAGAAAATACGGTATAATTAACTGTCTCAGATGTAAGTGGAAAATTAAGGAGGAGAGAGTCAAGCCCCCGCTCAGACAGTTAATGTGATGCAATGTTAGTACCGCCATGGAGTTTGCCTACTGAAGCTTACGGCATTGAGTGAGGAATTATGCTGCATCCAGACATTGCCAATGTTGTATATGTTAAGATGAATACTTTGAGCATAGTTAAGACCACAAGAAACTTCAGTTAATGTAAAGTTTCTCTTTTTTTTACAGAACTACTCATGGTCTTAACCGCAAAGGCCCTCTGCCAAGTATCAGCACCTTCTGTCTTGGTGGAAATGCCTGTCTGATAATAAGTGGTTGCCTTACTTATCAATTGTACTGTTATTTTGATGCAAGCATCTACAGATGGGGGGGTTTAGGGATGACTGATTGTGGATGATGCTGGCGAGGAAACGTTTTTATTTCATTCAGTTTAACCCGTAACTTTCAAGAGTGGTCTCCAACTCCGTGTCTTGTACTTCTTCAAGCAAATGGATCTTTGCCAGTGTTTTAAAATGGAGCATAAGCCACAAAAATCTCAATAAGCATCATCAATTTAGTTTAGTCAATGATGAGAATGTTGAATTAGTTTGAAAACCTTTATTAATCGGTAAATGTTTAGTATACTGTTTTGGTCTCTTTATTCAATTAGTAAATTAGATAAATCAGTTTACAGAAGTACCAAGAAATTCATGGTTAGAATCAATCTATAAAATTACTTTGTGTTCCTTTAAAGTAATTTCAAGTCTCTATTGTACTGTAGTGGATCCTAACATACCAGAATCCACAGAGTCCCTTCAGAAAAGAACGAGATTTAAGGGAACATTGAAATAGAATCAGATTGAAGTTGAACTCCTCATGAACTTTGGTTCTAGAAACTTGTCTGAGTCTTGTTTCTTTAATTGTATCAGCAAACAGTTACAGTAACAACTGTTCAATGTTAAGCTAAAAAATAGACGCAGCACTAGCCATTACCTTTAAAGAACTTGACACCCACAAAGTAGTAGGTGACAGAAATTACCGTCAGCAGTTGCTCACAGCAAAAGGGGCAAAAAGTGCAAAGGGGAAAAAGAAGGATGGTCATAGAAGAATAACCTAGACCAGTTTTGGGCAGCAAAAAACTCAGACCAGATCTAAATAGGATTACGTATATTATAAACACAAAATCATATGTAACAATACATGCTGGTGCTAATTCATCTTAAGCCAAAGAGGAAGGATTGTCTGATGGTCTTCTGCTTCTTCCTTCATTCCTAAAATGTATGCTGTCGGCAAGGTGCTATCTGCAAGTTGTCAACTTAGTTGCTGAATATTCATATGCATTAGATTTACTCTGAGTTCCCTCGAGAACCCTGCAGTCTAAACTATTAGCTATTCAGGATTCCACTACATAACAATAAACTATTCTAAAGCAGAAATATTCTAGTTATAATTTATGGGATTAAGTCATGAGATTCACTTCTTTATGTAAGCACTATTGATTAATACACTATTTAGCATTCATCATTGTGAATATGTGGCAGCTTGAAACTTGACTAAATATGATGTGATCATGTAGCTTAGGAAAAGAAGAAAGGCATTTTTAAACTAAGCACATTCTATTTAGAGATTAAATTTTTAATGAAGTCGAATGTGGATTATTTATTTATTTAATATAGCATAGTTCAGTATTTCATATAAATCATTTATTTAAGATGAAATTTAACGGAAAAGAAAAGAAAGGGTAGAGAAAATAAATGAGGCCTAGTCTTACCTAGCAAAATAATTTACAATAGAAATCAGTGCATACTACTTAAAACATGTACCACGAAAAACTTAGACATTTACGAAATTACACTTTTTCCTACATTTTATTCTTTAAGCATTTTCATGTTAATTGTCTTGTGTAAATCAGGATACTTATTTTAAGCTAACATTTCCTGCTCTGTCAATAACATTGAGCGAATATTTTGATGCATGGGATTTATAGATTTTGCTTCCAAATTTGGGGGTTTTGTGAGAGTCATAATATCACGAAAATCTACTTACTGCTTTTCAATGATCACCTATCAGGAGAGAGCGAGGAATGTTGCTTTGCCCGTTCCTCTAATGAGTTCTGTGTTAGAAAGGTACGGTGAAGCATATTGATAGTTTTATTTATGCACCTGGATGCATTTCAGCATTACAGGGGTGTTCCATACATTTCATCCCAGAAATCAGGACAGCGATAATGTCTCACCCTATAATCACATTTTAATAGGAAGAGGGAGGAAACAAGTCAGTCTTTGTGATCAGTATTTTAGTTTTTTGATTGTCATGTGGGAGATTTTCAAATGATTGTGATGACCTTGCATGAAGGAATTGTGATTGAATGCCTTGTGCCTATGAAACGAAGGAGGTCATCAACGGCTATGGTGTTGACAGGTGGTCTACCCAGACGTTATAAACAGAGGCAGAAAAGTCATTGCGCAATGTTTGTGAGTTTGGCTTTCGTTCTGAATGGCATTGAGCCAGATGAAAAGCAATGGATCTCAGTAAGTCTTTAGAAGAAGCCTAGGGGACTTGTAGATGTATGTTTGGGAATTTGAACATCAGGTAAGGAGGGGTAAGGAGCTGAACCAATTGGAGATGTTTTGGAATAGGCTTTCCTCTACCCTACGATCCTCTGATCTTTTGTACAAAATATATCAAAAGGTTTGCTAGGATCAGTTGGGTAACATCATTCATGTATGTCTGACTTTTGGTAATTTATGACATCAGAGTAAAACAGTGTACAATTGGTACAGTAGTGACAGTAGTGTTTTGGATCTGTTAATAAGTGTGGAAATAAACATGATGGATGCAAACTTATAATAAATGCACTTAAATACAGAAATCAACAAGAGCAATGTAACTACTGCTTGCTACCATGTCAAGCAGGGCATAACCTAGATAAAGTTTAAAATGCGTCATATTTTTGTCTACAAATAGATAGACTGCTGCGTAAGAGCCAGGCATTGACTCAGAAACCCTTGTTTCATTCAGCATCCAAACTTTATCAATGCTTCCAGCTGCCTCTCGTTCAGCATGTGAACCCTGTCAACTTTCACACCATTTGCTTTAACATTTAGTAAGTATGTTGTGTTCATTGGTAACCTGTTTCTATTGCCTCTTGTCTGAACTTCCTAACGCTGAATGGAAAACAAGTACTCCCACCCTTCCTTGTGAGCTAATTACTGCATGCACTGCTTGCTTCTCCTATATCTGTCCCATTTAGATTTGTTGAGCTCCACCATATCCTGTTTATTATGTATAGTCCTAACGACACGGTTTGCATACTAAAAAAACACGAAGGCTTGCAAAGAGTACTGTCAGAAAATCCATTTAACCAGTGCAAATGAGTCAACTGGATCCAGTTGCTATCATGTGTTTTGGACTGAATGCAAACTCTTCCCTCTTCTATCTCTCCACTATCCTTTTTCAATACAAATAACAAACTCGCATGTCCACCACTCAAATTAATTTAATGTTTCCCTATACTAAATCACCACTAATCTTCTTTGGGTTCCAGAGTAGCGTGCTACTCACCAAAAAGCACTTCAACTCCTCGCCAGGGAAAGTAACCACTATATAAATGCAATCACATTACAATACAATAGACAACAACTATTTTCACCTAAATATCATTACATAAAATGTTCCTACAGGCAGGAAACACTGGATATCATCTTGCTGTCCATTCTCCTCCCACTTTTCATTTCAGTTGATTCATCCCAATGAAACATTCTTTTCACAAGTCCAGATTCAGGGCCCTCTGTATGTGTTTAGCATATCAGACGAATACAGTCTAATTAACTGATTTTAACTGGATCATTTTGCAGCATACGGATTTTTGCACAATGTATTCCCAGCTGTAAATTAAAGGGAATGTCTGCTGGTTAAAGAAAAATTCCATCTAAAATCAAACAATAACAAAATACTAATAACTGGAGCTCATAGATACCTAACTAGTCATCTGTATTTTCCACCAAAGTTGAGGCCAGCTAAATTCATATCTGATATAGATACTAAACTATTTTTTCCTGCCTGTGACTTACTCATGGAGGACAACGCTTTCAATCTCAGTCTATGAACTTGGCTTTTTCTTCTTGAGACAACCTGTTAAACACTATGGCCTTTTTTATGAGAGGCCCTTAACGTCACATGGGGCTGGTAACCAATCAGTAATTTTTTCCTAGTGGAATTACAGAGGACCTTTAACACCATGGCTGCTTGAGATATCCCGCTGCTATGCTGAAGGTCAATAGAAACGGGTGTGGTCATGACGAGCTGAGCTCGTCATGAGCACACGAGCAGTGTGCCTCATGATGAGCTGAGCTCGTCATGAGCATGGAAGGGGTTGGGTCCCCTAGACATTTCAGCTGCTGAAAACAGCATATATTTTTTGATTAATATGCAGGGGAGAATGGGGAATTACTGGGGATCTGGACGCAGAGGTAGCAACTCTCCAATAATCCCTCATCACCCAGGGGATTCTAAGGTCGTACCCAGAATCCCCAATAATTTTGCAGCGCCAGAGTTTACAGGATACAGTGTATCATTAACTTCAGGGGTGTGGAATTAAAATTCCTTCACCACAGACATAGTAATGAGGCCCTTAGCCACAATGCGAAACTTTAACAACTTTTTGTGTTATTGATTTTTCTAGTTTGAATTTGTGCTTTTTATGACAGTCCATGTGATATGTTCTTGCTCAATACCATGAAAGTGACAGAGTAAATATGTTGTAGGGACCAACAAATATGGCACCACATTTAACTTCTCTAAGTGTATATTGGATTGAAAATGCGTCACGATTGCATTCTGCAAACCAGTGCCAACATTGCACATCATTTCATCCTAGCATTGTATGCATCTGAACTTTGAAACCTCTGAGGCGCGGATACATTGTGACATTTCAGACACAAATATTAACACCGGATCAAAAAGTTAATGAGCACACGGAGTCAAGAAAGTGTGATTGATATCATTCAAGTATAGTTAGATAATTTATACCACATGGCTACTTGATTGTAAACATGCACTAGAAATAATTAAAAGATTAAATTAAAAAAATATGCCTCATTCCGAGCAAAGCATTCTACTATGAAAGAGCTTATTTACATAAATGAAAACAGGATAATGCTTTGTAAACAAACTGCGAATCAAACAACATGATTTTAAAGAATTAATTAATTTCATTGCTCAATTGTGTTCATTTGGAATTCACTGGCACTATAGAAACCTCATTTAAGTAATTATTCAATTTAAACCATTTTAAATGATTCAGCATTTGGGTATGTGCTTTTGTTCAGCACAGTCAGTGAGCTACGGGTGAGTTGTACGGCTAATTATTGGCACTGACATGGTGAAACGTTCCTTAAATTAAACACGATTTAGGCTATGCGAGGATGTTCAGGCCTAGAAGCATACCAAAACCCTTAAAGAGGCCATCCATTACTATGTTGCTTTATCTGATGATGCCTGTTTGGAATTTTTTTTAGATCTATTGTGAAGTAATTTACTGAATGGACCCTTTAAAGCCAAAGGGAATATTCTCAAAGCTTTTTAATTTTTTTATTTATTTATTTTAGAGGTTTTATATAGCGCTAGCCTGGCCGGAGGGTGTCGGAGTGCTTCACATTAGTTACAGAGCAGAACAAAACAGAGCAAAACATAATACAATAAAGTGAGGCATTCTGAATAAGAATATTGATAATGTCAATGATGAAGAGTTCCATTTCGGGGTCTTGTTCACACAGCATCAGAGTGGAGTGAGGTGTCAACTTCAGCACTTCGACTGCTCCTATCTGTTCGCTAGGGATCAATCGAGGAATAGGATTTTGAGCTGACTTTTTAACTTAGCGAAGAAGGGAATAGTTCTGATGTGGGGGGGGATAGAGTTCAAGATTTTGGGTGCATTTCTGGCGAAGGACCTGGCCGCGGTTTTTAGTTTTCGTGATTACAGCGGGATGAGTAGAAGGGTGTTTGAGCTTCTTGTTCTGACCTGCTTTTTAGGTCGAGGACCGTCGCACTGTGTAGCAGTGGGCGGAGTCCGAAGATTTTATGTGTTTTAGTTAGGGGGCTTGAACCCGCCCCTCTTCTCCATTGGCTGGCTTCCTAAACGGAGGCCAGCCATTGGAGGAGAGGGGCGTCACTCGGTTCAAGCCACGTCTTTTTCGGATTCGGGGGCGTGTTTTTTTGCCTTCTTTCTACCAGTGACGTTATCCCTCACTCAGCAAAAAAAACAAGCCTGAATCGGAAAAACTTTGGAGCTTTGCGGCCGCCATTGTAGGCCAACCGCCGCCGGAAGAAGTCGTCCTCTCAGGCACATCAATGACCCTGCTTCTAAGGTACATCAGTGCACTTCTGCCCTTCAGCAGTTCCAGGATCGTGACTTGAAATATGGAGCTGGCATGCAACGCTTTGCTTTCTTTTGAAGTGTTTTTTCATCACAGTTTCCCAGAAGAGGCACATCAAGCAAACGCTTAGACTGCTGCACACAGCCCCGCTGCCACTCCAGGTAAGTTTTGAAGCATTGTAAATGCTTGTTTAATTTGTTCACTCGCTATTGAGTCCGTAGTGCCCGGGGCCTCGGCCTGTAGCACTCCTGCTGACACCTGCCTGCCCCAGTCACTGCTGCAGAAAGAGAGTCACATGCTGTCCCAGAATGCAGCAGAGCTTCCCCGCGGACTAAAGGGATCTCACAGGCTCCGTCAGCAGAGCTACCCGTGGGTTATAAGGATCTCACAGTCTCGGACAGCAGAGATACCCCTGCCCGCGGGCTATGGGGATCTCACAGGCTCGGTCAGCAGAGCTGCCGGATTCCCGATTTGGGCCACGGCGGAGTGGCGGTCCGAGGTAGAGTGCGCTGCCCTCCGTGTCTCCTATGAATGAGGCGGCCTTGCAAGGATCTGTGGCACAGACGTTGGAGCTCCCGTGATGCACTGTTCTCCATCTGCACCCGGGAGCGGATTACGGCTTAACGGAATAGGACACTTGGCTGGTGCAGGTGAGTAAGGGCTGGGAGCAGGGCTTTCAACAGCGAGCCAACGTACCTGCAGCCCCCTTTTCCCCAGGTCTCAATGTGTACTATCCCCCACTTCCTTCCACCCCATTCCCAGCCCTTCCAAGAGAACTAGGAAGCGCGGAGGTAAGCGGAGCCAGGTGGGCCCCCCCAGCGCCTTGAAGCCTCTCCCCACTCAGGGCTCTAGGGACTGTGGGTACAGCACCCCCCCCCCTGCAAGGGAACTAGGAAGCGAGAGATAAGCGGAGCCACCCCTCTTCCCCCCGCCCAAAACACAAGGAAACACAGGGGCATGTTCAGCTGTTGGGGGCACCAAGAGGCAGGGGTATATATATTCCACCTCTCAGGGCACCCGAGGCTCGGACCTATATTTCTGAGGCGCCCGGAGCCAAAGGTGTTCCATGGTATCGGGGAGTGGAGCGCCGTCCCTTTGCAGATACAGGTGCATGCTGCTTAGCTTTTGAAGTACTGACATATAGTTGTGCTTGTTGCTAATGAATGAGCACATGGGATTAATCTTCTAGTGTAGCTCCCACCACAGCACCACTGCGCTATCCTCCCACAGCACCACTGCGCCATCCTTCCACAGCACCACTGTGCCATCCTTCCACAGCACCACTGTGCCATCCTTCCACAACACCACTACGCCATCCTTCCACAGCAACACTACGCCATCCTTCCACAGCACCACTATGTCATCCTTCCACAGCACCACTGCGCCATCCTTCCACAGCACCACTGCGCCATCGTTCCACAGCACCACCGCACCATCCTTCCACAGCACCACTGCGCCATCCTGGCTCTGTCTGTATGTGTGCGAGGCTCTGTCTGTGTGTGTGCGTGGCTCTGTCTGTGTGTGTGTGTGTGTGGCTCTGTCTGTGTGGGTGCGTGGCTCTGTCTGTGTGTGTGCGTGGCTCTGTCTGTGTGTGTGCGTGGCTCTGTCTGTGTGTATGCGTGGCTCTGTCTGTGTGTGTGTGTGTGTGCGGCTCTGTCTGTGTGTGCACTGCTCTGTCAGAGTGCGTGTGTGGCTCTGTCTGTGTGTGTGTGTGCGCGGCTCTGTGTGTGTGTGCGTGTGTGTGTGTGTGTGCGTGCGCGGCTCTGTCTGTGTGTGTGCGCGACTCTGTCTCTGTGTGTGCGCGGCTCTGTCTGTGTGCGCGGCTCTGTCTGTGTGCGCGGCTCTGCCTGTGTGCGCGGCTCTGCCTGTGTGCGCGGCTCCGTCTGTGTGCGCGGCTCTGTCTGTGTGCGCGGCTCTGTGTGTGTGTGTCTGTGGCTCTTTGTGGGTGGCTCTGTATGTGTGTGGGTGGCTTTGTGTGTGTGGCTCTGTGTGGGTGTAAATGCAATAGGTCATGCATTTGCGAGCGATTAAGCTATTGGCAATGTAAATGACGATGCCATTTATTTATGATTAAAAATTTTTTTTTTAAATGTCATGAGCAATGCCAATAGTTCTACCTTTAATAATGCCGAGATCATTGCATTGTAAATGCTTGTTTGAGTTTGGCAACCAGCTATTCGGGTTTGCCGGTGTGTAGGGCTTTGTGAGTGAGGCAGGCTGTTCTATCGGTAGCCACTTGAGTTCTTTGATTGCAGGAGAGATCCGATCAAAGTTCTTTATTCCGGTGACCATTCTGGTAGCCGCGTTGAGAGTTGTTTTTAGAGGAGCAAGATGTGTTTTAGCTATTCCCGAGAGGACTGCGTTTGCATAGTCCAATCTTGACAGCACCAATCATTGGTTGGCGCTCTTAGCCGAGATCTTAATGTGTTTGGTCATGTCCAGTTTTGAGTCTAGCGTGATGCCTAATGATTTAACAGAGTCGGCCAGGGTGAGGTTCCCATTGAGCGCATCAATAGATTTTAACCTCTCGACCATTTGTGGGTTCTCTTCTTTGTTCGATATGAGGATAGTTCGGTTTTGTCCGGATTCAGTTTTAAGTGGTTGCTTGACAGCCAAAAGTTGCACTTCCCTCAGTATGTCATTGAGTCTTTGAATGGCTTTAACAGAGGAGATTTCCAAGTAAATTTGAATATGATCAGCATATAGGTGGAAGGGAAAGTTAGCTTTTCTGAGTAGAGTGGTGAGGGGTTCCATGTAAATATTGAAGAGTTGAGGGAAGAGCACTGACCCTTGGGGGACTCCCCTATTGACTGGGTGAAGGTCGGACTCAAAGCTTTTGTTTTTGATTCCCTGGGAGCGATTATGTAGGGATGAGGAGAACCATTTGAGGACCACCTCATCTAGACCAGCCCTTTCTTCAAAGCCTTGAGGTGAAGTTTGTGGTCTACTGTGTTGAATGCTGTTGATAGATCTAGGAGAATGAGGGGGCAACATTGGTCTGAGTCAAGTGATTTGTGGATATCATCGATTATGTTGAGGATCGCGGTTTCTGTGTTGCAACCTTGCCTGAATCCCGACTGATGGGAGTCAAGGAGGTTGATATTGTCCAAGTGTTGAGTTAATTGTTGGAGAACACATCTTTCTAGGATTTTGGAAAGAAGAGGAAGGTTGAAGACAGGTCTGAAGTTATTCAAATCATTTATATTGAGGCCTGTTTTTTTCAGCAGTGGGGTGACGTCCCACTTTGATGTAATCTGGAACGATTCCGCTTTTTAGGGAGCTGTTTATAATCTTGCACCAGAGTGGGACTCAGGAGAGTTTCAACTTTTTGGTGAGTTGCACGGGTAGAGGGTGTAGGATGCGAGATGAAGGTTTGGAGGTGGAGATCAGTTTGACTGTCTTTTCTTCTGGGATGGGATGGAAGTGTGACCAGGGTTTAGTGAGTGGTAAGGGAGCGCTACCAAACAACCCAGATGGGCTGCTATTGGAAAGGGGGGCGCTATTGATGTCCAGTGAGTGCTTGATCTTGGAGATCTTATCATTGAAGAAGTTGGCGAAGTTGGCGCACAGTTCTTTGGATGCCTGCCCTAGGGACGTATCGGGTTTGGAGGTGTGTTGTTTGATGATATTAAATAGCTCCTTGGGTCTGTTTTTGCACAATCCAGCGCGGAGTGGAAAAACGTGGATTTTTTGTTCTTGATATGACTGTGTATTTTTTTCGGACTGTTCTGAGTTGATCGCGATGGATTGTAGTGGGATTGTTCCTCCAGCGTCTTTCTGTGGCTCTTAATTGTATCCTTTCCTCATTGATGTCTGAGTCGAACCATGATCTGGACGGAATAGCTCGATTTTTTATTTTATTTTAGGGGTGGAAGTTGGTCAAGCAAGATTACCATATTCGAGTTATAGAGCGAGGTGAGATCGGTTGTGGAAAGGGGGTCATTGCCGCTGGGTAGGAGCAAATATATCCTTTTTTCCAAGACACCAAGGGGAATCTGGGTAAGATTTCTGGACCATTTGGGAGGGTCTTGTACAGGTGGCAGGGATAGTACTCTTTGGTTATTGTGGAATAAGATCATGTGGTGATCCGACCAGTCCACTGGTAGAATGTTGTTGATCGTAATTGCGTCTCAATGGGCGATGATGGCATCCAAGGTTGCTCCTTTATTGTGAGTTTCCTCTGAACAGTGTTGGGATAGAATACTGTCATAGAGAAGATTGTTTAGAGTTTAAATTAGCGTGTTGCTGGCTTCGTTCCAGCTTAGGTTAAGATCACTAAGGATTAGGTTGTTAGCGTCTTTGAGTACGCAATGGGCAATCAGGTCGGATAAGTGTTCCCCGAATGTTGAGGTGTTGCCTGGTGGGTGATAGAGAAGGTGACAGACTAATGGACTATTATCCTTAGTCTTGATGTTGACAGAAAGACATTCAAAGGAGCTATACTTGCAGGTGTTCGTTTCAACGATGTCAATGTCGTCCTTGTTGATGATAGCTATACCTCCACCTCATTGATCTTTCTATCTTTGGTGAAGATGGTAAAACTTGGGGGCACAAGCATATCCAAGCATGGTGGGGAGATCTCATTTAGCCACATCTCATTGATGAACGCAATAAATAAATAAATGAGCACATGTGTCTTATTCCGGGCTGAGCTGTTGTTACACCCGAGTGTCCAGGCCAGGTTAACAAAGCTTTTTTAATAAGAACATGTGACTTATTCCAGACTGAGGTGTTGTTGCACCTGAATGTCCAGGTCGAGTTCACAAAGCATTTTCTGTAAGTAGGTATCCCTTACACCTGGTCTGGGTGCGATTTACTCTTTAATTTATAAAAGAACAACATACTCATGGTTTCCATAAATAAAATGTTCTTACTCCATAAACGAATCAGGAAAAAGGCTTCATCAATCAAGACTGGATAATCAAGTGCAGCTCACACTAAAGGCAGTAGTAAGCCACCATTACTGATGGAAAAAGCACCCATCAGTTTCTGTTGAAGCATAAAACAATAATTACAAATTACTAGAGAAGCAAACAAACATTAGTTGCATATTTAAATGAACGCAGTTCTTCAAGCGAAGAGGAACTCTTTTTATATAGAGAGGCCTTATAAACTCCTCTTGCACAGCTGGCATACTCTAGTTCACATCCTTCTGTTGGCATTTTGCCACACTGTTCAGATTCCAGATCCTATGATCGTGTGTTTTCACTGCATTCTTAAACAATTTAAGAATCCTAACAGATTGACTGAGTTTGGACTTCCTTCCATCCTTTCATGGGTATTTGATCCTGACCCAGTCTCCAACCCCAACAAGTCTTCTTCACCGCATTTTTTACATCATACAAGACTATCCTTTTTTTCATTTTCATTCTCTCGCTTTCTCTCAATCCAGCAATGTCTTCAAAACGGTCATTCACCATGCTTCTTCTTCTGATCATGACCGATGACGGAATCAGGTGTGTGTTTGCAATCCAGCCTTTAAACAAATGAAACGGGCAACTCCAGTTGAGGAATATGGCATAAATCTATACTCCCACACCTGACAACAACTGTCAACACTTCTTTAACTTGCCAATAACCCTTTCACTATTCCTCACAATCTTTCTTCTCCAACCACTTCCCAAGGACATGTACCAGGGCTTTCTGCAGCACTTGATCAGTATACAAACAAACCCTCCATTCCTCCTCCAAGATTGCACCTTCACTGATCTCACAAACATTGATTTCTTCTTTAAACTACTCACCACCAAACCAATCACCCTCTTCAGCTGCCTCAGTCTCCATACTGGTTAACCTGAAGAGACAATCTGCTAAAATGTTATAAGAGCCTGGTAAGTAAGTGACATCAAAGGCATACTCTTGAGATGCCACCACCCATTTCCTTATGTGATGAGAGACAAAATCGATGCCTTTCTTTGTAAACACTTCTTTCAAAGGCTTGTGATCCGTCAATACTCCAAACTTCTTGCCCCATAGAAATGTCTGCAGCTTGAGCACAGCCCAAAAGACACCTAAGGCTTTCTTTTCCACTACTGAATAATTACATTCAGCACCTCTTAGTGGTCGAGACACAAACAAAGTTGTTCTGTCCGCACCATCAACCTTTTGGAACAAAACAGCTCTAGGCCTTTTGAGCTGGTGTCTGTCATGACATAAGAAGCTCTTGTTGGATCAAAGCTTCTTAAACTAGAAGCTGTAGACAATTGCTCCTTAATCAAAACAAAATATTTCTCGCAACCATCCCACCAAACTTGCAACCTTTTCTGAGCAACCCCGTCATGCAAGAGTTTTTATCCGCAAAATGTGGCACACATATATTGTAAAACTCGGCCATGCCCAAACATTTCACTGGTCCTTCCTTGGTTTTAGGTGAGACAAGATTATAAATGGAGTTAACAAATGAGAGTTTGGGCATTATTCCAGACGCAGACACCAGATGACCCAGGTACTCAATTTCATCAACATCAAACTTACACTTGTCTAATCTGAGTGTAAGACCAGCATCCAACAACCTTTTCAACACAGACTTCAATCTACCATCATGCTCTTCAAGATCACGTCCAACAATCAGAACCTCATCCTAATATATCTTGACTCCTTCCACTCCCTATGGAATGCCCTCGATAGCTCTTTGAAAAACAGATGCAGCAGATATGGGACCAAAAGGCATCCTCAAACACTTGAAGTTGCCAAATGGAGTGACGAACGCTGTGAGATCTTGAGAGAGAGGGTGTAACTTGACCTGCTGATAGGCCGACGACAAGTCCAAGGAAGAGAAGTGCTTCGCACCCTCAAGAGAGCACAACATCTCATTGATGTTGGGAAGTGGGTAATGATCAACCACTACAGCTTTGTTAAGTTCTCCCAAGTCAATGCAGAGCCGAGCCTCTTCATTGGCCTTGCGGGCCATGACCACTGGAGAGACCCACTCTGTTGCCTCAAATTCTTGAATCACACCATTGCTCAATAGTTTGTCTACTTCAGCCCTCATGTTTCTTTTACTAATAGGGGCCCCCCTCGCACTCTTGCCACTTTGGGGACAACATTGGACTTGAGTTTTATACAGTGCAAGTAATTTTTGATACATCACAACTCATTTTTAAAAACACCTGGAAATTCTTTCATTCACACTTCACCTCCTCTTCCCACTGACCTGACAGATGGTATCTCCTTCAAGCACACTGAGGGGTTTTCATTGGGATCCAAAATTATGTGTAAATCTCTTTGATGGAATCAAATGATCAAAGAGTCCCCTTTAATTGATACATACATTTTTGCAGGAATGATCTTCTTTTTAAAGTCAATCGTGTCCCAAAAGTATCCCAATAGATCAATTGTTTCACCGCCATACTCTTTTGGCCTGATGTTGGGCTTTAACAAGCAAACCTCTCCTGACAAATGCTGTTCATAAAACACTTTTGGAATCAGGGTAATCTTAGCTCCAGAATCAAAGAGCATATTGACGGAACGAGTCATTGACCAAGACCTTCTCCAAAGGCCCTTCTCCAGGACACCCCTTGACTTGAAGAATTTTAACTACTTCAACCAGCTCATCACACACTTCTACCTACCTGACTTTCTTTGCTTATTTTCCTGACCTGTAACACCTCGAAACATTGCCCTTCCTACCACAGATACTACAAGTAGCTTTCCATCTGGGACAATCTTTAAAATTAGCCATGTGTTTCTGAATTGCCACATCTAAAACACTTCCCTTGAAAATTCTTGGTACAGTAAGATTTAACCAACATATTAGGGTTGGGTTTACTTTTAGTGGATTTACACGCCACTGCATTAACCAGGTCTAGTGAATGCTCCTCTAACATGGGCCCAAAATTGCACGTGGAGGCAATTTTTTTCGAAATTGTTATAAATTGCTTCACTGATTCTTCTTGCCTTTGCACTCCTTTCCCAAAATGGTATCCCTCAAGAACGCTACTAACTTTGGGAAGATAATTCAAATCCATCTTTTTTACACAAACCTTATACTCATTTAAAATGTATCATCACTGTCAGGGAGATCAGGAAGAGGCTTGAATACATCTTGTACCTCAGAACCTAGACAGTGCATTAATAGGGATGTTTTTCTCTCTGCCCTAAGAGAAGTTCCACACACCCTGGCATAGTGTGTGAAAACCTGTTTCCATTTTTGCCAGGGTATAGGAGGTACTCCTGGGGAATATTAAAAAAATCGAGGTGCATTGTAAAATTTTTTAAAACAAGCTATAGACAAGAAAGGGCAAAAGCACCAGAACTTAAGTTTAGACCAGAGGAAGTGTGCACAATTACTTGAATAGAGTAACCATGGAAATAGCTGTGGGCATAAGCGTAATGATGAGCACAGTGTCAAGAGATGACCTTGAGAACTCACTGTTCGCTGGAAGAATTGCTGCAAATGAACGTATGTGGATATAACAGAGATGAAGTTGCAAGGTGTCAGTGCTCACTTTCTTAACGGAATCACCTTTACTCACATAGAAAAGCTGAGCACATCAGAGCTGACGACCTTGGACAAATGCTGTTCATAAAACACTTCCTTCTCATGTGCATGGTCTACAAGGAACTGCCACATTTAAAGCTCAAATCGCTGTGTGTGTCAGTGTAGAAAATGCAGAAATCTATTATTTTGGCGTCCGCACTGAAGGTTTAAAAAGAGAGGCTGCAAGCGTGAAAAGCTGTGCACGTCAGCTTTGAAGATTTACAAGGAGGGGCTGTGCGCATCAGTGCCAAAGGTCTCTATCAGGCGACAACTTCCAATCAGCCTGACCTTAAGATGGCCACTGCACGCTGATGCACATTGCGCATTGACATTCAACTTTGCGGTGATTCCTTAGGATAGATTATGAGCTGTAGATAGGCGTGCTAGAGCACACGTTCACACTGGTCAACATCCAATGGCTTGCACCGGAGTCGAAAATGGCTCTCGAAAGCGCGCGCTCACATGGGTCCATCTCCAACGGCTCGCTCTGGAGTACAAAGTGTCTCTCGACTGCTCATGCTGCCCTCCAAACACTCATACTGCTCTGCATTTGCACTCACCTCATATGTGGCAGACGATCAATTGAGGTAAGACTCAGACCTTTTCTTGATAGATCCATGGGTTGAAGGATAAGCTTTACACGTTTTACATGTTTTAGCTGTTGTTGTGTTGAGGCCTCTTCTTCCTTCTCGACTTGTCGCCAAATGTGGAAGTGGGTTCTTGATAGTGAATAAGAAGGCCACATCCAGATTGATGATCAAGGAGGCTTTATTAAGATGTACAGCTCAAAGACCTCATCCACTCTTCCGTCAAGACCAACTGTTTCTCCCAACACTCAAATTCCAATTCCAACCCCAGCAACCCCAATGTGATGCTTAACATCATCACTTGAAAATCAATAAGAATAGAACTAGAATAGGTGTAAAACACCACACCATCCTATGGTATGAACTTAGAGCATCATGAAATTGTGTGTCGTAGATATGTGGCTTAGGGTTCTCGTTTCATGTTCAACCATGGTTCTTCACCTATTTTGCTACAAGCCACTACCAGGCTCTTATAGTCGTTTCAAAAAGGCTAGAAAAGAGTTCGTTTTACCAAAATTGTAAGAGTTGTCACTTCACAGGTAGTATGTGAAGATTTGCACATTACTTTTAGTACTGCAGTAAAGGGTGTTGCAGAGTGTAATGATATAATCTACGTTCATCCACCATTAAAAGTTGGTGTACTGAGAGGTCTGTTGTCCCTCTGTAACATGCCCAGGGAAGCCTTGCATTTCATGAAGGCATTGAGTTCAAGTTTCTGAAATCCTTCCAAGGGCCAGTCGTCACAAGAGCATTAAAAGTGGTATTCTAGGATTGAAATGTATCTCATTATATGTAGTGCCCACAGAGACATCTGCAAAAAATTGAGGCAAGCCAAACTGGGGGGAGGGTAGTCCTAAAACAACAGTCTCTTATTGAATACATTTCTAGGCAGAAATTATCCTCCTCCGGTTTTGATGTGGCTCAGGAACTCAAGCATGGAGCAAAGAGTCATGATGCTAAAGCAATACACATTCACATTGTATGCACTTAGAGCCCATCCATTCAACTATAAATAGCTAGGTGATATAAAAGATGTTAAAGTGTATTCAGACAAATGGATGACTCTTAGCTTTGAAAGAATGTCTATTTCAAGAAATGTTTTTCATTCATGGGCAGCAGTGAATGAAAGCAAAAGAAGAGGTGTAATTCTTAATAGGGATAACATTTTTGTTTATTATTATTGCTTTGTGCGATTTTAAGAAAACAGTTAATTTCGTAGAGGTCTAGTTCACCTCAATATTATTTTTAAGAAATTAATGGAATTTGGTTCGAATGTTCTCCGAATTCAACCTGATTAAATAAGTTCTGTTCTAGTTTGGGCCTGGACCAGAAGACAGCGCTGATTGAGAAGCAATTTTTCTATGCTGCATAATACTAATAACGTACTACTTTGGAAGAATTCAAAATGTGTGCTAAAGATTTACAACATAATATTTTCGTCAAAGAATGTGTCCAAGGTGCAAAATAAAATAGATGATCGACCTCACATTTCCGAATGATCTCTTATGCAGCAGGCATAAAAGAATTAAAAACTTGCCCGAATTCTGAAAGTAATTCTCGCTGCATAGGGTACTTGCATGAATAGCAATCACAGGAGGCATGCACCACGTGGGCAAACAGAGGTCTTGTTCTTTAAGAAGGAATTGAGGCATTCGTACCACAGCACATAAATATCTCAAGTAAACAGACATTGAGTAAAGCTATTTTAATTTGTTGGCAAAGATTGACAACAGAACATAAATCATGTCTCAGTGGTGTTTGAAATTGCTGGTAATTAAAGCTCTTTGGGGTATTTGAATTGGTTTTGCAAAATGGTATTTATGTGAAAAGCACTGTTATCAAACATAGAATATCAAGACTACATTGTGCAGTGCTCCACTAACATCTGTGCAAATTACTGCTAACAAATTAAAATACAATCAAAAGCATTTACTGATGACCAATCCAAATATTGCAGGCAAAAATCTGCTTCTGTCATATAGCTGGATGTACAAATTCAAATACCACAAACACAAACATGTTTGCGTATCACTGCCACCGGGGTTTATCATAAACATGGGTGCTGGAACTATATTACCTTCAGATTCATATAACAGTGTTAATAATGGGAACTGAATGGTAGCACTGCCCAGAAGATTTAGCCAATGGGCAGCCTAATGTATTTTCAGTTATATACCAGTACTTTGAGAACTGACTTAAGATATTAATGTTGACTAATCGGAAACAATTACATATAAGATCGACTTATGTCCATTGGTCTTGACTGATACATGGCAGGGTCCCACCAAGTTATTTGGACCTTTATTAAGTTTTGGTAACGAATAACTGTAAGACAGAACAGGAAAATCATCAACTCCAACAGGGCTTTACAGTCTCATTGAGGAAAAGTGGCAAAGTGCCCTAGTACGACGAGTAATAGAGATACTGTCAGATAGACACAATTGGATTTAAAAACAGGGTGCGATTCCCTTAATTACAGGCATTTGTTAACCTAGATTTGTATATAAAGCCAGTATTTACATGTCGGTGTAGAGTTTACTTATATTTGGTTGATTCATTTGCTAAAACACAACAGGCAAACAAAGTATGAGTGCATGTTTATCAGTTAAATAAATATAGAAATAGACAATTGTATGACTCCATTTATTCTCAAAACATAAAATAAATATGGATCAATACCAAACAAAATCGCCAGAAAATAAATATGGATAAATACAGATGAAAATGTAAAAATGTATATATATATATATATATATATATACCATACAACCGAGTGCCCTAATTTTAACCAATGGAATGGTAAAAACCCTCAGAGCAACCCTTGGATATTCTTTGCTGCAGCAAGAAACACCAACAGTAAAGGGGTTATGTCTGGGAGAACAAATTTCCAGCAACTACAATTACACTTTCAAGAGATGTATGCATGTTTTATTTTAATATTATGCACTTGTCGACCAAACATTTAACAAGCCACCCTTGCTATGTTTTTTCTGCAATGGGAGTAACAAGCTTGTTAAACACTTAGGGTCTCATTATGAACATGGCGGTCAGACAGCCCGGCAGTAGTGCCACCATCGTATGTAAGCCTGAAGACGATGCACTCTTACCATGCACCATGTCATGTATGATGCACGAGAGTGCAGTGGCGTAACGAACCTTGAGGGGGCCCGCCTGCAGGGTACGTGAAGGGGGCCCCTCTGGACTCAATCTAGAGCTCCCCAGCAGTAGTGTGGTTCTGACGGGGCCGCCTGGAGGGTGAGGGCCCCACCGAACAACGGGGGCTGCAGGGGCCTGTGTTACGCCCCTGTGAGAGTGCATGCAAGAGGGGCACAACATGTGCACCGTGCACTACGCCCCTGGGCAAAATCCCCTTTGGCTCTGTTTTGGGCCCCTTCTTTGCATTACAGTAAACCTTTTCATGGCGAGGTTCCCATCATGAAAAGGTTGCTGGAAAGGCAACTTGTAAGTCCAATGGCGGTGCCTGTCTTAGCACCACCATCATACCCTGCATCTTTGCAGACTGCCGCCACCATGGAATCCATGATCCTGTGGGTGTTGGCTGTGTTGAGGCAGTCTGACTGCCGCACTCCTAATCAGGCGGTTGGACCAACTGACATGCGGTGGTCAGACTACCACTAACAGTTGCGCCAACCGCCAGGCTTGTAATTAGGCTCTTAATACCACTCAAAATGCTGGTGTTGCAAGTGAAACAAATCTAGATCCAAATTCAAAAACTAACGGCTTGATCAACGTTTATTCAAGCTTTATTTTAGTACTATTTGGAGAGTGGGCCGCAGGCAGCTTGAGCTTTCAGCTGTTTTTGTGCGTACGGCTTTCAAAGGTTTAATAAAGAATTCAATATTTAGGATCCTAAAGGCTTAAATGAACCAAAAGGGTGTAATAAATCCGAAGTAATTAGAACCATGTGACCCAAAAATGTATATTGTTTGGGGCCCCATATGTAGCCACCTTATGTTGTGAAGTGAAATATGGCTGTTTGATTAGTCTAAAAACGGTACTATATTTATTATTAAAAAGGCAGTATCATATAGCTATCACAACACATATACAAACGCCACAATACATAGAGAACCCTGTGCTTAAAATCAGTGCCTTACAGAAAGGATAATTTGAGCTGGTTGCTGCAGGTGGGCCCATCATCCTAATTTTTGAGGAAGGGCACTTATTTTTCCTCAATATACTTTGACCCAGTGAAAAAGAAAGAAAACATAAAAAGGGAAAAAGAAGCAGAGAGAAACAGATGAAAAACAGCGACAAAGGAAAAAAGCAGGGATGGAATTACAACCTTCAGGAGTGAGATAAGGGGCCAGGGAGTGTCTAGCAGCCGCGGTCCATGCAGGTAACAGCAGTGGTCAAGTGGGATCGGGAGAGGGCAGATTTCGAGGGACGATGCTGAGGGAAAATTAAGTATTTATTTAATTTTCCCTCAACATCGTCCCTCGAAATCCCCCCTCACCCGGCCCACCGCTGTTACCTACACGGACCGCGGCTGGTGTCTAATAGTGGAATAGAGGCATGAAGTGGAATCAAGACTATGCAACCTCTGTATTCAGTAACTCAACCTTCCCTAGTGCGGTCCGTGGGCTTCTAATCAAACTTTGGACCCTGGCATGCATTATTTTACAAATTAGACACTGCCAAGCAGGCTCCCTGTGCCTTCAATATGCTTCAGTATCCTGCCACTTACATCCAACCACATATGATTACATTTAAATATCTATGTTAAAGTGATTTGCAATTCTTAAATACCTCAGAAGGGATATGTGATTTCAGAGAACAGAGGTGTCAATCATGTCACCAGGATACCTTTGAAAAGCATAATCATTTAATACAATAGGAAACGTGCAGTACTTTGGATAAACCTGTAACACCGCTAAGCATACATCAAATAGATTCGAATGGATATGCATTAGATTCAACGATTCTATTCTGTTATTTTCTATTCTATTCTGTTCTATTCTATTCTAGGTGTCTTATATAGCACATAGCTGCCCCAAGAGACCTGCCGGCACTGAGAAATTCACACTTGCATGACCAACGAAAGTAATGCTGAAATTAGAATAGATGGGTCTTTAGAAGTTTCCAGAAGGACGCTTCTAACTGTGTTAGCCTTAGTTTGAATAGAAATGCACATCCTCATATTTTTCTCCAAAAACATAATTACTGTATAGTACCCCACTGAAACTGAGGGTGAATGCATGTAGTCATGATTGTGCTACAATCGAGCACCTGGAATGAACAAGGACAACACCTTCTGTTACCACCCAAATCTCTGAGCCATTTAACTGAGCTACAACAAATTTACCATACTCATTGGAATTGGTGTACAGAGTCATTGTGTAAAGTGGTGCTTAGTGTGGGTCCGTTTTTCCAGATTTGTATGCAAATGGAAGCACATACGTTTTTCTTTAAAGTAGTCTACTAATTCCTATAAAATAAGAAAGTACGCTCTCATTTTTAATTAAATCATCCTCTAAATGGGACACACCAACACGTCAGTGTCCTTAACGTCCGGTATTTGAAATTAAAATAATTACACCTAAAAATAGACATGTTATTTTCTGATCAGTAAAACCTCAGGCTTAAAATGACAGCTTCGATTTTTTTTAAATTGCCTCGAATAAATATGAAGAAATTCTGGAATTCCATGACCTTCAAATAAAATTCCTTCCTTGGAAATACAAGTTCCCTAGTACACACCCGTACACACCAGACTGGTGTTTGGTATGTTATTCAAGTTCATGGAAATATTTTGCTACATTGTTAAACGAAGTACATATAACAGTGTGAGAGTTTGGGGGGAAAGGGGCACGAATTCCAAACGGGCAGGGCTTTTCAGTTGTCCGTTACTTTTTAATTTGATGAAAATGAGGACCAGCTCTCAAGCCCACACTGAGTATATCGTCCCAGAAGGCTAAGAAAATAAACGGCAAAATCTTCTTACTCGCCTTTTGGTGGTTGAAGTTGCGCGCGCCTAAAACTTAAGGTGGGAAATGAGGAACTTACTGGCTTCCTGCTGTCTTCAATGCCAGCAATGAATTCACGTGAAGAGACGTCGCCTCCTCCGCTGAGCACACACTCGTCCCCCGGGAGCTGGAGCGGATAGCTTTGGCACACTCCATGACCGGAGTGCAGTGCGGAATGAACAGCTACTTTCTCTCAGGTTCCTGGGCTCCTCTTCAACTCTCCCATTACATCCCTTTCACAGGTGTGCGCAGCTGGTTACTATAGCAGCTGCCGCGTGCCAGGTATTCCTTGCCTCGTCAGGCGCCATTACTAGGAGGCAGGCCCCTTCACTGACCTCGATGTTGCTGTTCAGCACAGTGCCATAGGATGGACTGCTATTAAACGAATGACAGGTCACAGATGCTTTGCTGACAGAAGAGGTTACCGAGAAACATAATAACGCAGCACCCGACTAGCAGATCACACCATCTGCTCCTATTTTTTTTTTATTTTTTAAAAGGAGAACATTTGGCGCACTGCTTTAATGTGACCTTTAATATCCCCTTGCATGTAGGAATCCGGCCACCTATTTTCCTTCCACCGCCATTAGTTTATTCCAATCAGGCATGACCAGTGCAGCATTCTTCCAAAGTGTAAATAGGGTCTCATACAACATGTGGTATTGCCATGTGCGATATTTAAATGTATAATAAACACACACACACACCCACATATCCAATGTAAAAAAAAAGGTTAAAATAGTGTTAAACACTAACATTTACAAACAAACACTGAAATTCACCTGTTACAGTTTATTTAGCTAACTATAATTTGCGCTTCGCCAAGCACTGCACATGATCTCACATATTACATTACTCATGATATGTTAAATGACATCGTTGAAGACCACAACGTGATAACTGTATTGAATATGGTATTATGATATAGACGGACAACTACAGACTTGTCAGAATTGGGACTTGGGGGCAATCGACCGCAGAGAGGTCTGCCCCCCGGGTGTTTTAGGGAAGTGGAGCAGCGCAGGAGACTGATCTTGGGTTTGTGCTCTTTTTGAGCTAGTTTTATAGCCCAACATGTGAAATGTAAATGTAAATGTAAATGTACAGGAATTTATATAGTGCAAATCACCGAGCGGTTTCTAAGCGCTTGCTTAGGGAACCCGTCCTGGTATTCCCCTGTGAGATAACCCCGGCAGGGTATCCGCAAGGTGAAAGCCAGGTATCCCGCCGCCAGGGGCCGTTGTGGAGATTAAGCAAGCTATTGCCCAGAGTCGCAGAGTGTGAACCCGTGAATCGAGTAGGCACCGGAGCGAGAATTGTCGAGTCCGTGGAACTTTTAGGACTCAAGACCCCGCCGAGCCAGGAATCGAACCCTGGTCCCGGGCTGACCTCTGCTTCCAGGTCTGCCTCCTCTAACCAGTGAGCCACACTTTTCCACAGCATATATTAAGCCCTCCATTTTACGGTACCAGCCAGCAGTTTGTCTTGGTAACACAGTGACTAGAAACTGAGGAGTAGCATTTTTTGTTTCCCCCTTTCCTGTCCCCTTATATAAGGCTTTGTGTGGAGGTTTTTCAGCCTAGTTCCCCCGTTGAGGGGTTAGCCATTTTTGTTGCTTACAGGTGCGCAAGGGAAGCTATTTGCTTGGTTGTCACTTGATTCAGGTGCACAGGTGATTGGCTGAGAGGCTGCCAGGATTTATAGAAGTGTATTGTTGTTGTCAGCAGCAGTTCAGGCTGAAAGAATGGGTAGGCAAGTTCCAGCCTGAACGACCTAGGAAGTTCACGGTTGGGTAGGAAGATGAATGGGTTCAAAAGCTAATAGGGGGTAGAAAAAAGGGTAGGGGTTTTAGAGGTCCCAGTTACAGTTGACCAGCCCTGGTGCAAGTATTTTATTGATGATTTAAGTTGTATAGGGCGGAGGGATATTTTAGGGGTATGGGGTAGCTTATCATAGGTATTTATATATAGTGAGGTTATAGTTTTGTAAGGCAAAGGCCCAAGTTATGTTGTAATGTGCACTGATTTAAAAAAAAAAGTAGCCTTTTTCACACAAACTTGGTGTCAGTGGTCTGGGCTGTTCCCCTCTTCCCCAAGCTTTTCTGGGGCTCAGGTCATAAATGCAATTCGGGGATCTTCTCTGGTTTTAGGGCAACACCTCGGGTAGCTAAGGTTACCTGTACCTGCCTTACCAAGAATAATTGAAATCATCTTTTTGTTGTTTCTGTATTTCAAGCTGTCCAATGTGCCAGTACCACAGTTTGTACATGCATGCACACTTGCTCAATTGTCTTGACATGTAGATTAAATATTAAGCATTTAACATGCCATGGCGCCAAGTTAAGATGATCTTTATGGCTCTTAATTGTAGCCATGCATGCTGAAGGTACAAGATATCAAATAACAAAGAGAAGTGCCAATACTGATAACATTTATTCAATGCTAGAACTCATCATCCACATCAAGAAAATTAATTCGAGATAGGGTATTGCTACTTAGTCGCAATTTTATTTTATAGAAATTCAACAATTATTACAAAATTTATCTTTTCATCAAAAAAGAGAAGCATTAGAAAGATTAGAACAATTAGGACACATCAAACTACATTCAATAGAAACTTCAAACATTCCAAAACTTAAATCATGTCACAGTCAAAAAGCATTCACCACATTCATACCTGAATCAAACATACCACACACTGCTGCTGCAGTGAAAAGGAAATACAAACTGGATCTGCATCAATTATACAGAAACTTTTTAGTACAATTGTTTAAAAATAGTACATTCCAATAGATTTTTTAATTTTATACCATTCATTAAAGAATAATACAATAATAGGTAATGTACAAAAGAAGGTAAGGAGTCTGGGAGTAGTAATGACTCCTAAATACTCAAGCAGACCAGTAGAAGATTGGCCTACGCGTTTCAAATCCCCTTCTATCCGTCAGGGATTCTCATCAGGGCCTCAAACATACCCAAAAGGCTATACGTTGAACCTATGGGGGTCGGAACAGAATGGGCTTCTCTAGGATGACAAGGCCGCTCTGTGGCTGGAAGTGAACAAAGACGGCTCAAGGTTTATGGTGTATGATGAAACATACATGAACCTCTTTTGGGGTAAAGCCAACCGCCGAATATGCAAGGCGATATGACGTCGGCGTGTAATACGGGAAAGGTCTCCGTCACCGTCAGGAGGGGTAATAACAGTGCATACCCGCTGGATCGAGGGTAGCAAGTGCTGCGGAGTATATCTTTTGAAAACGGTAGAACGTCTAAGACTTGTACGGGATTAGTCTCCGTTGCGCTAAGAGGAGGGGCAGCGTCAGCACATACCAGCTTAATCGCGTGTGCAGTAGGCTTAAATCCAACGATGTCTCCTTCGCACTGGGGTCTGTCGGCGTCTAACTTGACACTAGTCTCTCGTCTTTTTGTTGTTTCTGTATTTCAAGCTGTCCAATGTGCCAGTACCACAGTTTGTACATGGATGCACACTCGCTCAATTGTCTTGACATGTAGATTAAATATTAAGCATTTAACATGTCATGGCGTCAAGTTAAGATGATCTTTATGGCTCTTAATTGTAGCCATGCATGCTGAAGGTACAAGATAGACAAGAAGACAGGGGGAAATAACAAACGTTGACCACAGTAGAAGAATCAAGCAGGTGAGGGAAATAGGGCAGAATATTAAACTGTGAGGCTGCGTCAATCCAAGACTCTGGCGGGTTTTCCTGAACATGAAGTGTCCTCAGATGCATACCTTCAGGGGCGCCCAGGGTGGTAGTCGGGTAGTCTAAGCCTGCTTTTGTAATAGATTAATTCATTTAGCAGTGAAGAATGTGGCCCTGAAAATAAAAATGTATTAGTCAAATATGTCTAGCTGTTCCCTACTTGTGACGACCCGGGACATCAACCAATTACTGATAGTTAAAAATTAACAACCCGTTTTAAAGTGGTCAGAATGAGAAAACATTGCCTTCGACTGGCTATTTATTCAACCCCACCTCGCCTTTGAAAGTTGTGAAGTCCCTTGAGTGCTGCATTGGCCACCACATTTCTTTGCATTTTTTTGCGCACCAACAGTCATGCCTGATTTATTAACAGCCTCGTCTGCGGTCTTTGACTAATGGAAGGCGACGTGGCGCATTTGGACAGCTCGCGAGCTATTTGGAATATTTCATTATGCAAATCATAACGCCTTTGCAAATGGTCGAGTTTGATTAAAGAGAGCTTCAGAATGCCGGCGTGTGTATAAACGAGCCTCTGGGTTATGGCATTCACAAATGTACAACCTGGGCTTCGCTGCACTTTCTCATCCGAGCCCGCCACCTGCTCGAGTCAGAGTACATCCATTTATTACTGTGAGACCTTCCTTCTGACATCACACCACTTACAGCCGCTTGGCAAAACAGAGCTGTTTTTTGTTTTTTTTAAATCATGAATTCATATGCGAACTGCATTTTTTTTATCATGGTTAACAGTACAGATATACTTTGGAACACAGAAGAAGTTTTCAAAGATGGACCATTATGAAAAGACCTGAACAATCTATCCATATTCTCTCACCATTCCATGCATCAGCCAATCAGAATTTGTTAGCTTAAATGAACCGTATCCAGATGCATATAGCACAGCAGAAGAGCCACATAATGGGCAAAGATTCCTCAAACAATAGCCACGTGCAGCCAAGCAATGAAAAATGTGGCCGCACTACAGCAGAATAACACAAAAGGCAACACCATCTGCTACTTCATCCATGGACCTAATACTACACATAGATGCAAACGAGGATCAAGCACGTCCATATGTAATAGTATCCAACTTTAAATACTACTCAAGTCAATTCTAACCTCACCAACTGCTATTTAATATGATTGACCTCTAAACTACACAAAACACTTCCACATTCAATGTCCAGCGACCTACTTCCCAACGGCCAATAAATAAGCCAGAAATGCAAAGGTCCCCAAAGATGATGAAACCTCTACGGGGTAATAACGCTTTATATAATTGGCAGCAACATTACATGGTATGAAACGTGGGAGTTGTCTATTCTGTATGCCACTGATGCTCTTTTGACTGTCAGTGTCTTCAATCATGAAGTGTTTGTGCAGTCAACCTGGTACACATGTGACTATCCTTCACAGTGGTGGGCATGAAGTGTGGTACCAGAACATTGTTTTCAGAAAATTGTGTGACATAATGTCCTAAATATTATCTACAAAAATATTTCTACATTACATAAATCTTGTTACACTAAAATTAATAATAGAAGATCTAGACCCAGTGGGACAATATTTGTGTACATGATATTTAGGTCACCTTATTCACATAAGGCAATATTTCTGTAAATGGTATTGTCACATACAACTAGGGTAAAGAGCCCTCTCGGAGGAGTCACTAGAAGCACCATCTAGACAGCTTCTGTTTTATGCTCATGACGAAATGCACCATTAGTTTGTCTTAAAATAGTATACTCTGTCCGAACGAAGAACTACCGTTTAGCTTGATTTTGTATAAATAAGACCGCATTTATAGTACACAACGAAGTTTTGGTTGCCATAATGTAACAAATTAATTTCCAAACTTGATAAGAGTCAGGAAAAGATGTCTTTGCTACATTAAAGGCTAGAAAGTTTAACATACGAATAAGTACTGAAATGGTCGAAAGTGTATTGTATCCAGAAAGAAATGCAGGAGGTCCATTTTGATATTTGTTGGGGAGCGATCAAGAACAATGTTGGATGTGTGCTGTAAAAATATTTCTCTATGAGAGGGGTTTTAGGCTAGCATCAGTCAGAGCTGTTTGCTATGTTTGCTTTGCTCTGCTCTCCACAGTGGGTGGGCAGACACAAAAGACTACCTCTCCAAGTCGACCTTAAGGTTTCCTTCCTCTTCAAAAGGATCGCAATAAAACAGACAATAAAGAAAATCCACTTGTACTTATTGGGAGGAAACGTCATTAACCATGCAGGCTAAGCCACGTATGCCGTTAGCACGCAACGGGACACTGCTTGCCTTAATAACGCATATGCCTGAACCACGCATTTGTGTGGTTAAGGCAGTCAGCGGTCTAGTTCCAGAGACCGGATGGGTGGGGAGAGGAACAGGTGAGGATGGATTGGGACGCAGCTTGGTAAATAGGGCTTGGGGGCCCGGGTTAGTTTTCAAAGGGGTAGTTTTAAGACTTAGGGTGGGGGAGGGGCAGTTTTCAGGGCTGGACACCGTTTTAAGTCTCAAGGAGCTGGGCAGAAGGCAAGGGACAGGGTAGTTTTTTGACCTGGGGGCCGTTTTAAGAATGTTTTTGGGCTCTGGGCGGGGGCAGGGGTCATGGCAATATTTTGGGGTGGGGTGGGGTGCATTGCATTTTAGGGCTAAGGAAGAGGAGTCTGTGTATATTTAGGGCAGGGACGGGGGACTGCAGTGCTAGGGGTCGGTTTTTAGGGCTCAGGATAGAGGGGCTAGGGTGTGATCTTTGCTATGTAGTCTTTACCAATCAATCCTTTACACTGAAATTCATTGTAAAGACATGCATAGTAAAGATACGGTCATGGTTGAGACCACGTTGTTAGGCATGCGTACAATGCTTATTGGGGTGTTTTATCTGGTCAGATAACATTTCAGGCTGAAAGAAATTACTAGGATTCTAGAGAAGAATTATTGTAGATAGATGTAATAAGCAATGTCTGTGTTAGGATGTCACAAGGTTTTCCTGGTCACCTACAGCTTCAGTCTACCATTTCTGAAAGTAGTAAAATGCATCCAAAAATAAATTCAGGGTAATCTCTTTTATGTTTGTAACAGAAATAACTGTTCTCTTAAAATCAGCCAAGTGAACCTACAACATTATTTTAGGTACACAGTACATGGGTTACAAAAGATGATTTGAATTAAACAAGCCATCCTTTAGAATAAACTGCGCAGAGCAACCAAGTGGTGCAAATCTACCAAATCTGCAATTTAGCATCACATTGAGCATCACCGACGAACATGGGTACTAAGCAAACTGCATTGCACTCTGTACTTAATCCATCACTAGACTTTTATTGCTGATGTTACATTAAACTATAGCTCATAATCATCGTACCAAGTCTACAGATGACCAATTGACTTGCACTGGTGACACTGTCTTTAATTTCTTGGCCAAACTGCATACGTCAGCTTTACTGTCTTATCGAGAAAGAATGTTCTGTTTTCTTCTGAAGGAGGAGAGCACAGTGAGATTGTGAGCACACACACACGCCCTTTCCAGTTTCACTACATTACTCCTGAAATAATAAAAATAAACATGAGTTTCCTTTATTTGAAATTTATGATGGAATTAGGTCCAACTGAAGGTAATTTAAGTTTTTGGAAGTAAATGCTTTAGGTAAAAAGGTGAGCCATCAATGTTTAACTTTTCATCAGTAATGATTTCAAACAGTAAGAAACTGCATGTAAACAATCAGAGAATAGAGAGGCAACAAAAGGGGAAGTGTGTACAGGATTTTCATAAAACAAGTGATAGTCCTTCAATGATATACACAGATTATTTATTGATTCCTTGAAAATGTTGTTGATAAAAGATGGTCAAACAAAAAATCCAAACAGCCACGCGTTTAACCGAGGTTTGGCTTCCTCAGGGCAAATGCTCAGAGATCGCTAGTAGAGTAGTGATGAATCTGAAAAATTGTAGCGATATTATAGAATTTTCTGAAAAAGTATCGTTGTATAGACAAAGGATATTAGGTTACCCTGGTGGCCGGCACAAAGTATCCTTCAAAAGTTCAAGGACTTCGAGGTATCTTGATCCGAACCGAGAAAATAGTGTACACCTTTCCCGTCAACCGCGCGGTTTCCAAACTTTGCCGTTGACGGGAAGAGTGATTTGGCGACTCATGTAGGACCAGTTCAGAGACACCACTCCACTTCGCAGGTGTCACATATCATAGTGTACACTATTTTCTCGGTTCGGATCAGGATCCCCTCGAAGACCTTGAACTTTTGAAAGATACTTTGTGCCGGCCACCGGGGTAACCTAATATCCTTTGTCTATAAAACGATACTTTTTCTGAAAATTCTATAATATCGCTACCATTTTTCGGATTCATCACTACTCTACTATCGATCTCTGAGCATTTGCTCTGAGGAAGCCCAACCTGGGCGAAATGCGTTGGCTGTTTGGATTTTTTGTTTGACCATCTTTTATCAAGAAAATTTTCAAGGAATCAATAAATAATCTGTGTATATCATTGAAAGTCTATCACTTGTTTTATGAAAATCCTGTACACACTTTCCCCTTTTGTTGCCTCTCTATTCTCTGATTGTTTGTATGTTTAAGGTCTGTTGGCAGTGAACCTAAGAGGTGGGCAGCATATGCAAAAGCAATTTGTCGTAAATTTTGGTGTATAGCTTGTGTAGTGTAACTAGTTATTCCTTACTGCCATTTTTTTTGTTAGAAACTGCATGTACTTCACATGTTTCACGCTGCAGATGTTTTTTGTGGACATCTGGAATTGTGATTTTTGCTGAGGACTGTGAACTGCTAAACAGACACAACCATATATACCATGCTGATATGGTGTGCATTGTTTTTTCCTCTGTAGTGCCGGTTACTGAGAGACAGGCCTGGGACCATATATGGACTGAGACCACCAATGGAGACTAATGGAGTGAAAGTGGATTACGGGGATGTTTTTTATCCACGAGTTCTGAGTGACATTAAATAGACAACAAGAGCAAACCTCATGTTGTCTATGATGTCACCGAGGTGAAAAGCATCCCCTTTATTCACGTTTTACCCAGCTACAATTTTATGTCATGTATGGCCCCAAAAATCATCTGCCGTGTTCAACTGCTATTTAGTGGCAGAGAGTAATGGGTGAGTCATGCCTATTATGGCCTCTGTTATGTATACTTGTCCCAAAGGTTAAAAAAAGAAACGTACCTGCCATCCCTAACCAATCGCCACCCACTTCCCTGCCTTTCTTCCCCCTCCTGCAGCTGCTGTGCTTTCTGCTTTCGGTCAAAGCCGACAGGCAGAGCTGTGCTGACAGGCTCTTAGCCTGGCCTGGAAGGCATTTATGACAAAACAACAGTAGGTTACATATTGGTGTTTATCAATTGTTGCTATGTCATAGCAGTGAGTTATCACATTAAGAAACTGAAATAAAGGTTCGAGGCTCTCTATGAGAGCCATACAGAACATATACCATTATAGATGGGTCACAGCGAATATAGGGCAAGCGTTTCACTGACATGTTCTGAGTGACATCAAATAATCAACAAGAGTGAAGTGCGGATTGTCCATGACGTCACTCAGGGCGCAAAGGTGGAGCACATCTCCATTATTAATTGTTCACTCAACCATAATTTTATTTTATGTATAAATATAAAAATAACAATGGGTTACCCATTTTAGATTTGGTACTTGGGAGGTATGGATTATTACATGCCTGAAACAGCTGTTGCAAATTATTAAACTGTTTTTGTTTACGACTGGAGAATTCACACTTAGTGACTCTGTCGGAACTAACTGCCAGAAGTAGAAGACGAAAGGTGACATCCTAGCCATGCAGCCTGGACGTATGCTATAGAATACATCCGAAATCACACAGTTTATTTAAGGAAGTGGCTCACATCAAACTGAACAACCAAAATTCTAGAAGTGCATCATGGGAAGAGAGAGCAGGAGGTGATGAAATGCCTTTCAGGTTGAATGGGTTGATCGGGCTAGTGGTGGGTGAACTTTCAGCAGAAGAGAGATATGGTATTCACCTGTTACAACGCATTTTTTACTCCGCACTACCACTACAACGCGGGCATTACAACGCATACCGTTACAACGCAATGCGCTGGGGGGCGCTCTAGGATAAGAGGTAAGTTTAATTTACTATCCAACACCTTCCCTAGGGTCCACGGGGACTGGAGTTAGAATAGTAAATTATACTTACCACTATCCAGCACCCCAAAGCGCTATGCGTTGTAGCGGTATGCGTTGTAAATACCGCGTTGTAATGGTACGCGGAGTAAAAGTATGCGTTGTAACGACATACATCCGAGAGATATACCTCCTCCAAGACAGATGCAGCCACTGTTGGTTATTTTAATATTTGACGTGATGGTGCTTGTAGTGTCTTAACTTTATTTGTAAAGTTCTTGTCCTGAGGAACAGGGACATCTTAAGTATTTTGGGGGCCCATGGTCAAACGTATTTTGGGGGCCCTGTTCGGGAAAGGTTTGAATTTATGATCCAATTTCAGCGCTTTCATTCCATCTTTAGCAAGGCCATTGGCAGTGCATAGGCGCACTCTACAAATTCTAAAGTTGTTACATCTAATATTCAACGATAGTGGTGTGTTTTCACTATTTAACATAGCTGCAGCTCGCTAATATTATCGTAAATAATCTCTGTGACACCCACCCATTTCTTATATGTGAGGTCATGTTTTGATCTAAAAGAAACTTTTTTATCGATTTAGCATGAAACATAAACAACATTTCTCTGCAAAACGTTTGTAATATACTTTCACACATCACACACATTAAAAATAAATTAAAAGGAATCGGTATTTACAACTATCAGTTTAGGAATTATTCAACGCCATCAGGGCAAGACCGTCTGCAGAACAGAGCTGGCACTATCAGGGGGCCCACTGAAAGGCTGGGGCCCTGGGCCAGAGATTACTTTGCCAATGCCTTAAAACTTCTCTGCTGAGTAAAGCTAGGTAAATCTGTCCGTTAATTCATTTTATCATTAACATTCTGCGAAAAAGTGGATTAATATTTAGGGTGGACAAGTGTCCGCCTCAAAGGATAAAGCCACAACCTGCTATATGTTGCACAAATTAAATACAATATAATGAGTTCAGTCCCTGGAAATATTACACAAAACTGCCAGGTAGTAGAAAAAGTAACGCAACCCACAAATACTTTAAAATGAATAGAAAAATGTTATGAGTGAAATAAGATAATAAAACAAAAATCCAATACGGGGAACCAGGGAAAGGATTTTTCAAAGAATTAAAGTGAAAAGGCACCAAGAAAAATAAAGCGCTGAACATAAGTCAATAGATGTAGTAGAATGTAGCAAAGGTCCAATTTCAGGCCGACCACGATGCAGCCCGGGTTGCGGACACCAAATGGTTTGGTCCTGGTCAAAGTCTGGAAGGTTCAAAAATGTTTTTAAGTCCCACGCCAGTAAGGAACTTTGCCACTTTTAAAAAATGAAAATGTTGAAATTTCAAAGTCCTGATATAAAATGGGACTTTGGCACTTTTTGAGAAGAGAAATACTCTGTGCTGGATTGCGCTGAAACTGAAACCGCCACTGTAGAACCGAAGGATGGATAATTTAAGCAGTTTGGTCCCAATGACAGTCTGCAGCTTTTGAGATTTTTTGCTGAAAATGTTTTAAGTCATAAGTCAGAATGGGACTCAGTTAGTTTCTCAGAGTGCATGGGATTAAGATGCAATCCAGCTCATGGCTGGGGAACTGCTGATTTGAGACTTTTTATGGTGTGGCCGGCAGAAGCACTTGAGGAAAAGTTTTCAATAGTTTTTAAACTTTCTTCTTGTGCCCAAACAACTACAGGAGTGCACATCTAAAGCCCTTGTGACCATAAGGGAAGGCACTTAAAGACTCAAGGTGTCAGGTAGAGCAACACAAAGTACTGCCCCAGTCCAGTTGCCACTGGTCGACTGGGATTCTTCACAAGATGTCCTCTCCAACTTTTGTATGCTCCTTGAAAACTCAGGGGCCCAGCATCCCAAACCTTGTCGATCATTAAGTCCTTAGCGTTCCAGTGGATTGGAGACAGACCTCCTCAAGTCCTTATAGGTCATATATGTCAAGTGCAGAGGTTTAGGCTCCTGGTGAACTTTCCCAAGGCCACCAGTCAGTGTTCTGATAAAGGATGGACAAGGGTCTAACTTTGTATTGTAGGATTCAGCTTTGAAGTGTTCACCAGCCTTTGAGTAGGGAACACCCTAAGACATTTTTAGTTCCTCTGTGACCAATGGAGTAAATGTTTCCAGACTTTTGCCTAACTATATTTTCAGTAGTACCTGTGTGTCTTACTGCAAACAGTCCCAAAATGCAATGTGTAAGGGTAAATCCAACAAAAGTCTCCAGCCACACTAAACATGGGCTGTGAGTGGGGGTGGGGTGGGCGTGCGTTTGTGGTGTATTATGGACTAAGGTGCTGATTATGAGTTCAGACCGCCAAACTCATGGTGGCGGTCCCTGGACCGCCAGACTCGCCGTCCACCTGCCGTAATATGATTACGACTGTGGGACCGTCACAGGCCTGCCGCAACTGCCAGGGATCATGGATACCGCGACAGTGAGAGGCCCTAATATGCTGCCAGTGCCGCTGCTGCACTGCCAGCATATTAGGGCCTCTCACTGCCATAAGGCCGCCATTAAAACTGTGGCGGTGAGGAAACAAAAGGGGCCCTACAGGGCTCCCTATTTCCTCAGGGCCATTGGGTGCCTGCAGGGGGGCACATGTTGTGGCTCCCGTGTGCATTCACCCCCTTTCCAGCACAGCATGGAGTGCACAGTCCATGCCGTGCAGGAACGGCCTTTGGCGCTCCCATTGCAGTGCCCCTTTAATGGGCAACCCTGTGGGACTGCCAAAGCACCCCCCGCCAGACACGAGGAAATTCGTATTCTCACGGGCGGTGTCAGTACAGCTTTGGTGGTGTGGGAGCGGGGCTCTGACGTGGTGGCCCTCTCCCACACCACCAAAGTCCTAATAAGGCCCTTAGACTAATCGATCAAACGTGGCTCTGGCAAGAAAGTATAACTATTCTGAAAGTTATGTATCCTAAATAGTTAAAAAGAAAATCTGACTTTAACGATGAATTTGATTTTTTTAAAGTTTCTGAACTTCTTCTGAAGCTGCTTCCTAGAGTATAGTGCAGAAATAGTGATTTAATCTGCTTTCCTAGTATTTCCTATGGGAACAGCTAAAGTCAATACAACAATAATAGCTTTTGGTGATTTACTCAATAAGTGTACATGTTAACATTAATTTAGACATGTACCACTTTTAAGCTCTATTCATCCAACTTCATGGGCAATAACAAGATTTGATGGGTAACTTATTTAGTGCTTAGAAGCAGGATTCTAGGTCTGTAGAGTTTCGTTTTATGATTCTGTATGAAAACATGAGAGTTTGCAGACTGCAGTGTACCAGGCCTGATCGGAGGTCTGTGTCACATTTTCAGGGACATAAAATGGATGGCAGAATATAGTGCTTCAGTCCACATGTGACATTTACGTTAACATGCCATTGGTGTAGTTGTTACATCATCTAAAATGTTGTTAAAGAAATTAAATATGCCAAATGGGATTTTAAGCAAATTTTGACTTACTTATAGGGGTCAGAACTCATACACTGGGCACTAATAACAGTTTGATAGTGTTAGAGTTCGAAATTATCAAAATTACCAGCACGTGAGCCCCCCAAAAAAGTTGGGGTGACCACCCAAAAAGGGGTCACCCTGTAACATATTCTTAGTATTCTTGTTTATCTTTTATGTAAGCTCTTCAAAGGTATACAACAGATAAATATGCTGACCCGTACACAGTTTTTATCATTCGCTTAAATATGATTTTAACTTTTCCCTTCAGACATCTTAATTCCCCTCTGGTACATTAAAGAAATTTCCAGGCAACTGCCCTTTAAGCTGTCATAGTTCTTTCCTACAATGCATGTCACTTCCAATATCCATCAATCTCTTTCAAGCACGAAGTTATTTCATATTTGCAATCTGCTTTGGCACACCTTAATTTTAATTTACCCTGACTTCACTGACATGTGTTTTACTAATTATGGGTTCAGCAATCTGCCATTTTCAATTTAGGTGAGAATTTGGTCCAGCAAACATTTCCTAATCATCATTAAGGTGGTAACCTAAGGGATTTAATATACTGCATTGCTTAATGACGTTGCTTAATACGAGTCAGTAATGCATTTCTAACTCCATCAGTAAGCCTGCCAAAAAGATACAAATAGGCTGAGCCCTTGGTAATCACTGCATCCTTCGCTGCACTTGAGTAACAGTCAATACTCTTGAAAAGTTAAACAATGCCCAGAAACTTTGGCATCAGCATAAATAAACATTGGAATCAAACTGAAAGAGATGATTTAATAGATTGCACATTTTTCTTTATAATTACATGGTAATATGTGTTTGCTCCTTTTTCACATTATTACAAGTGACACATTGTGGGCCTGATTACGATGTTGGGTGGACGTGACCTCCAGTCAGCTGTCCCGACATGACTATTACAATGCAACCGCACATGGTGCAGTTGCATACTCCCATGTCTCTATGGGAGCTTGTGCCACGGCCGCAGCACAAGTTCCCATAGAGAAATTTGAGATTCTGTTAATCCTTGCACTGCATGCAGGGATTAAAAGGGGGTATCATAGGTGCCCCCTCAGCCCCCAACCAGAGGCTGTGAAGGAAAGGGGGCCCTGCTAGGAGCCCTTAAAATTGATTTCCGACAGGCTTTCCATGTCAGAAAGCCTAACATGGAACGCCTGTCGGAAACCATTGTAATACTGACGGCGTAAACACTGTCCTTAGGGATTACAGTGAGGCCTCCCACTGGCCGATGGGTTCTTTGAGCCCATCGGAATCAAGCCGGAATGACCGACAGGTTTCACTCTCGACCACCCGCATTGTAATGCAGTGGTCAAAAGTGAAACCTATGACGTTGGTTGGACAGACATCATAATAGGGACCAATGTGTTGATGCTAATTTATCCCATTGTATATTGTGCACTGTGAGAAATGGGTTCAGCCCCATTTAATTCCCTTGTATTTTTCATGTTTTGGACTATCTGGTTTATGAACATCTGCTGTGAGTCTCACTACCTGAGTCTCATTCAATGTAATCTTTGCAATAATGGATTGGAGTGCTAACCACCAGTGTCCACTTTTGAAGATATGGGGCCAGATGTATCAAGATTTCGCTTTGCGAATCCTAAATAGCGATTTTTTGCGAATCGCTATTTAGAATTCGCAAAACGGTATGTATGTACAAAATCGCTATTTTTTTTAGCAATTCCTTATTATTCTTTATTTGCGAATTCGCAAATAAAGAATAATTTCCAATGCATTCCTATGGACCAGGAGGCCCATAGGAATGAGAGTGCAATAATTCTCAAATTGCGAATTCGCAATTTGCTAATCGCAATTTGAGAATCATTTCAAGGGTGCAGGGGTGTCTCAAAGACACCCTGCTGCACCCCTGAAATCTACATGTGTGTGCATGTGGCACACATACATGCCCTATGGGCATGTATGTGTGGCACATGCCACCCTCACAAATGCCAAATAGGGCATTTTTAAAAGAAATCGCAAATTACCACCAACTACAAGTTGGTGGTAATTTGCGATTTCTTAACACAAAATCGCAATTTTTAAATGTTTCATACATATCATTTAAGGAATCGCAAAATTTGCGATTCCTTAAATGCTATGGCAAAATAAGGAATCACAAATTTTTGCGATTCCTTAAATTGCGATTATTTCATACATACCAGAAAATGCTAAAAGGCCGTTTGCGAGTCGCAAAGGCCGAAATTCTGCGAATTTCGGCCTTTGCGAGTCGCAAAAGCCTTGATACATCTGGCCCATGGTCTCTTGTTGCACAACTAGGTCAAGAGTATCTGGGCTGATTGGACATGAACATATATGCACACATGTATGGACAAGTGGGGCGAGCGTATGAGATTACCTTCTAGTTCAGTCTGGTAGCCTGGTATCTCAGTTGACACACCTACTTTATTGTAAATCACTATAGAAAATGCAGATTTGACTTTCATTTCTACATGTGTTTGCTCTCATTGCGGCACCTCAAGATTCATCATTTTCCTCTGAGTCAGCTCATAGGTTCCAGGCTTTATTCCCCCGCTGGGTTAATTTCTTTAATGCACTGGCCAGCTGGAGGATCAAAGACTACTCAATATAGTAGGGCCATTAGCCAGTATTTAGGTCTGCTGCTAAGAGAGGAGAGGGTGTAGATAGATGCTGCATGTGCTAATTACTTTTCACACTGCACCGGGCATGGGAACGTTCAATCTTACAGAAACAAAGGATGATAGCCAAACCTCTGGAGCCAGTTACAGGAGGAGCTTCCCTTTGAAGTTTTGGAGGAAAATGATCAGGCAGCTGTGGCAGTTAGGGACAGGGCTTAGACTCTCAGAGACAGCCTATCAATAGACTACTTGAGGTAGCCATTTTGGAAATTCTCAAAAGCTGTGCCGGACAGTAGGGGAAGGGTGGAGTGAGGATTTGTCACCCTAGGATTAGGCAGAAGTACCTACTTTCTAGAAATTCCACCCCTACTAATACCCTCTGCACATGAGAAAGAATTTTGAGAATAGCATGACCTGGGGGAGGCAGAATGCAAAGCTGGAAGAGAGCATATACTGGACTCCCTACTGCAAGGATGAATCTAAGTAATTCTTACTTCCACTAGCACCCAGGTCCTAGGCCTGGCTTGTCCAAGGCCAATGGCCCGCTACACCCTGAGGGGATAGTAGAGGGATGGGCCTGCTTAGGAGTACTCTGGAGGGCTCCCCGGGATATTCTTTGGACTGGTTCTGCAGGAGAGTGACCTCCAGAAGAAGGGCGACCCAGACTTCTGATGACCCAGGTGCTGTGCAAGTGGCCAAAGGAAGCTATGTGACCGGGAGGGTATAAACAGTGAGGGCATTCTCCCTTAGGGCATTGGGGATGCTGCTGAGGAAGACCCCAGGCCCAAGAAAGGTAGTACAAGTCCTGACAGAAGACAGGTCTTCCACAAGAAGGTAGAGCAGTAAGCCCAAGCTCCCCAAGGGTTGCAACATTTTAGGGAACAGGAGGGGATGAAAAAACAGTATTGGTGGCTAGAGTTAGTCACCAGGAGCAAAACAGGACCTTCTCTGTACAAAATCAGCAAAGAAGCCTGATGAACTTGGGACTGGCCAGGACCAGGTGCAAGAGGTGTCCTCCCACAGTTGCCATGAAATTCCCCCGGTGGCCCAAAGCAAAATAGAATGCCCTTGTGGAGGGCGTATGTGTCTCCCCCTTTTATTTTTTATGAAATATGTAACCGGGGCACCCATATCCCTGGGAACCTATGAATAAATCACCAGCCTTAGTGCTGCTTCACTTGGAGATATATTGCCTCCTTGGAGTCCCTTCTTCAACTCACATGGGACCAAAGAAAATAATTTGGTAGGGGAGGTTGTGGTTATTCATGTAGGTCTTGAGGGGTGGGGTTCCTTGACCACATTGTTGCTGCTTAGTATTATATGCTATCTGATATTATATGCTCACTGTGTAGTGTTCATGCCCACAGCTGTAAGAAATACATTTGAAGGGTTTCTACATCAGGGAGTTTAGATGCCTTGGCAGATCATGTCCCCGAAGTGTGGATGACAACATTTTGAAGGTTCAGCAGAGGCTTCCTGGTATGGTCCATAGAATACAAAATCATGAGCCAGGGAGGTCAGTCTTCACGGCCGGATCTGTAGGCACAGGGGTCTGGGAATGTCCCTGTTCACTTATGATATCACTGGCTGACAAGGGACTGCCTTGGGTGAATAAAGTGTGATGCCCTGGAGGGCTGGGCATTGACTTGCCAGCCCCTAGAAGAAACCTTTCACCATAAAAGGGGCAAGATTTCGTTGGAAAAGAATATCCTGTTCCATATTTATTTTGTGTATCAAAGGCATCACTGTTTGTTCTTTCCAATTCCCTTGTGTGTGTCTGATTTCCCCCGTCATAAATATTCATTTACATGTTTAAGGTCGGTACAGCATAGGCCTGCAGCATAACCATGTGCAGATCAGCTCTCCATCGGCAGCCTTTTAAAGCTAAAGCGTTTGAAGGATGCAAGCCATCAAATATCTGTAGCTGATGCTCAGAAGCCAGAACTCTTCTTTGACTTCAAAAGGACAAAACCTATAGTTGTCATTCCTTATCTTTAGTGCGTTAACTCGGTAACCCAAATGTCACAGTTCTGGAATGGCAAAGTATGTGTAACAAAATATGAAAGGATTTTTTTAAATATGAAAACTACAGGCGCCTATGCAAGAAAAACAGCATGCAGTGTGTGAAATTATTTCAGAGCTGAATCAGGTTTTGCATTCACAAGAGGGTATGGGTACGGATGGACATTTTCATACATGAAGGCAGTTTGCACGTTGCACAAGATGGCCAGGCATAATGTACTTCCTAGTTGCAAACCTAAGATTGAAGATCACACCACATCACATTAACTCTGAGCAGACACAACGAGGTAGAGAGGAAAGAGTGCTTAAAGCAATGAACACAACACACGCACCCCCATCAGCTATGCCTCTAAGGACACCTCGTCTGAAGGTTGCAAGCACCGTGATATTCTGCAGACAGGTGTTTATTGTCTATTTGTTCTATTTATTTTGGTCTGGTGCTGCAATTGGATGATGTCTGTTGAGTGCAGGCCCCATGGTATTTTGCAAAAGGGTGTTGATTGCCTCTGCGCTCTTTTATGATGTCGCAATAGGATGATGCTTGCTCGATGGAAGCACCATCATATTCTTTAGACAAGCGATTATTATCCCTCTTTATTGAGGTCTGGTGCTTCAATTGGATATCTGCTGAGAGCAGGCCCCATGGCATGCTACAAAATGGAGTTGCTTTGTTTGCTGGTCTTTTTCAGAGTACTAGATGGTGTGATTGGATGATGCCTACTCGGTGCGAGCACCATTATATTCTACAGGCAAGTGTTTATTGTCTCTCTTCTCTCTTTATTGAGTCCTGGAGATGCAATGATATAAACTCTCCTGAGTGCAGGACACATGGTACTCTGCAGAAGAGTGTTGATTGCCTCTATTCCCGCCTCTCCACGCCTAGTACTGCACTTGGACGATGTCTGCTGGACGCCCTATCGCATTCTGCAGAAATGTGTTAAAGTCTCCTTATTGAGGCCTCGCACTGCAACTGCATGAAGTCTGCTGGATGGAAGCAGTTTGAGCAGATGAAGAAGAGTGTCTCTTTCCTCTGCTCACTTTATTGAGGCCTGCTACCACCACGGGATTTTGTTTATCGGGTGAAAGCACTTACCACCAGGATATTCTTCTAAAGAGTGTGCCTTACCTCTCAGCACTTTCTATGAAAGATTGCAATTGGATGTAGTTTGCAGTGTCCAAATACTTTAATATTCTGTTAGAGATCCTCTATCCCTTCTATACTCCCTTTGTTGATTTTGTGTACTGCGATCTGTTTAAATCTGCTGACACGAAGCACCATCCTATCACGCCAAGAAGTGCTTATTGCCTCTCTCTCAGTTCTTTCAGAGTCCCAATGCTAAAATTGGATATGCCTCCTAGTTGCAAGCACCATGATATTCTACATAAGTGTGTCTATTGGCTCTCTGATCTCTTTATCAATGACCTGATACCGCAACTGGTTAAAAGCTGCTTGGTGGAAACAGCATGATATTCTGCAAGTGATGGTGTTTTCCTCTCTAATATCTTTATTGAGATCTGATACTTTGATTGGTGTTCTGCTGGGTGAAAGCCCCACTGTTCTGCAGAATGCCAAGTTTACTGTCTCTTAGCTCCCTTTATTGAGGCCTGACACTGCAGTTGGAAGCAGCACAATAATCTGCAGAGTGGGTTTTTTATTCCTCTCTGCTCTGTTCCTCGAGGCCTGATAATGTGATTGGATTCCTAAGCTGCAGAAGCTGTGTAAACCCTCTTATTTTCTATATTGTGGCCTGGTATTGCAATTGCAAGAAGTCAAGTGGACATGACTTTCACTCTTTGAACCAAGTCATGAGTTTAAACCTTTAAACAAGTCAGGTTTTTGCCACATGAGGGGTCCGATTACGATGTCGGGTGGACCACCACACACAGGTCATTGGTGGCAATCAGCCTGACATCTAAGGCAGCGGTCCAACTGCCAGATTATGATACTGGCGATCAGAGCACAGCGACTGCTTGAAACACGGCTGCTTCCGACAGGCTCAAGGTGCCCGTTGAGATGGCAGTCAGAGCTTAATCCATACAATGGAGGCGGTTCCTGTGGAGGCACCACCGCAGGTATTAAGATGTCAGTTTCCGAAAGCCTTTTCATGGTGGTCCCACTGCCACGTAAAGGTTGTCTGAAAGGGACTGTAGGGGACCTAGCAGGGCCCTTGTCCCCCATAATCCTCTACTATGTGGCCTGGGTGGCACGTGTGGTGGCCCCCAAATATCCATGCACCATGTGCCAGGCACCACATAATGGTTAAAAAAATCCCTTTTTAGGTCGAGCTGATGTGGCATTCATGCGAAGCATGAATGCATCAGCTCGACAACTTATGCTGCCCGTATTTAGGAGAGTGGACAGCTACCAGACGCGCGCTTTGACGAGGTCGGATTTCACCTCGGGAGCGAGCGTCTGATAGCTGCGCATGCGCGGTGCAAAGCCCCTGCTCACACACAGACACAGCCAGCCCCCGCCCCTCTGCATGCACACACACAATACACAGGCGCGCGCACACACACACACACACACACACACACATACACACGCTGCCGCCCCCAACCCCCACCCCCACCCCCCTGCATACACACAGACACGCAAGCACGGAGCCCCACTCACCCGGACTTCTACTCGTCCCGCTCCGGGCTGCTCACTCCGACGTCAACGGGCACAGGGACACCGGCACTCCGCTCCTTGGCTTCCCGGGCGGACGCCGGCTGCACGCAGGGCTCTCCTCTCTCTGCACCGGAGCCATGCGCCAGCCACTGCAGCCTGCCTCCTGGAAAGCTCCGGTCGCGTGTCCGGCCCCGCCCCGGTCCCAACAAAGGTTGCCTGGCTTCCTGTTAAAGCCGGGCTGCGGCGTTACAGCGTTATTACTTGAGCAAAGAGAAAAGCTCTGCACGTGTAGTGGAAGTAAGGTCGTTGTTTTTTACGTGCCAAGTAACTGCTGTTTGTTTATGTTGTTGACTATGCTTAAAGTGATTCGAAAAATGTAAATCGATGCTGGTTTTGATAGTGCTGAGTTGAGTGAACACGAGGAGCCGCTGGCCGTACTCTGAGCGTCACTGGTGGACATGGACCAGGACGTGAACACTGGGCGCTGGCGTGAGGGGGTCTGTACACCAGACCCTGGAGGCTGCAGTCCTTGGTGTGTAGGGAGGAGGGGGTGTGGGGGGTCTGCAGTGTCACTGAGGTTTCAGGTCACGCACTGCAGCATTACCCGGGGTTCTGTCGTTTTTAAGGTGAGGCGCTGCAGCGTCACTGAAGCTCCGTGGTCTTCTGAAGTGAAGCAGTGGTCTACCAAAAGGTTTATGCGTAGGGGTGAGCGGGACTTGCGTAATTCCGTCTAGTGTATCACACGGAATTAGATGAGGATTCTGCTAGATTCTGCGGAATTACGCGAAAGAGTTGCTCTTGCCGGCTGAACGGGCTCTTGGGGTAGAATTTTCCCTCCTAAATTACACACGGAGGAGTAATAACGTAATTATCGGTAAGTCTGCACCACAAAGTAAAGCACAATTACTAAAATGACTCCGATTACACTGGAGTAGCTGAAAACACACTCAGTCCTGGTTATGTTGTGTGTGTTAAGTAAAGCGCTGCCGGGTCACTGAAGTTCGCTCATTTTAAAGAATGACCACGGCAGTGTCACTGAGGTCCCCTGAGTCTCAGGGTGAAGCTCTGCAGTGTCACTTGCTTGCACGTGTTTGCGAAGCACCCTTCAGCGCACACTGCTGTGATTGCTTGACAAGGCAGACACGTGTCGCCCGTGCACACGGTCTGCAGTGTGTGCACACGGCGGCGCTGCTCCTCAGGATGTTTCACGGCTGTTAGTTTTTAATGTTCTTTGTCGCTTCCGTGGCGAGGATGGCTGCCTTTTACAGCCTCTGCATCTTGGCCGCATCCATCTCCCTAAAGGTAAATCAGAGTTTTGACTTTGCTCTTTTTCCCATAAAGTCGTTTTTTTTATTATAATTCGGGGAATGACGTTCTCTTCCAGCCCCGGATGTCCACAGTTAAGGACTCCCCCACCCCCCCTACTCAACCAAACCAATGGCATGACGGCGATATCTCCGAGGGCGGGGGTCCCACGGACCATGTTTATTATTTCACAAAACAAGAGATCGCATTCAGGAATGTCACATCCCTCACAGAGATGCGCAGTTATCCTGAGAGTCCAACCTAATGACATCACGACAAGCCACATCCGTTAACTGTTGCATCCTCCTATCGTCTATTTACAGCCATCACTCCGTCCTCGCAGCCCAGATGTTGAGGCCGGAGGGAGGGTTCAGTCCCAGACATGGCGAGGCCTCGCGCGCTGCGAGACATATGGGGGGCAGCACAAATGTCCTTCCCTCGTAGGGGACTTATTAAGAAACACAGAGGGTCACGCGGCCTCGAGGCACACGTCACCGATGAGACTCCACAAAGACGACGCTGGTCCGAGATTCCTTCGTCGTCTCTTCGGACGGGGCTTTGCCTCGAGGTTCAGGCTGTGTCAGCGCTTCACGGACAGCCAAAAACAACCCGCAAACGAGAAATCCCTGTCATAGCACAGTGAGCAAAAAACACTGGACTGGAATGTGGCCTGAGTCATTTCCAGTTGTTTACAATAATGAAAGCATTCGATCTAACACCAGTTGCGAGGCTCCAAAGCTGTACATCACATTTTTTACCCACAATTGGAAATCTTGTGCCTCCCCGACTGGCATGTCTGGAGAGTGTATGCCTTTATGGACTTAACCACCTCCAAAAGAGCGCACTCGAAGGACTGATTAACAGGTGGAGCTTGGATTGATACATTAATAGAAGGATCTTTTCTGGCATGTTTGAGAAATGTCTATTTTGTTTTAGAAACTATTCTCTTGTTTTTGAAACACCTCTCTCAATTTTGAAACTCTTCTTCGATTTTAGAAACTCTTCTTTTGTTTTAGAGACATTTCTCTTATTTTAGAAACTCCTCTTGTTTTAGAAACTCATTCAAATGCCAATTGTAGCGCCTTGAATATCCACTATTGCTCTTCGATCCCCCATCATAGCTCCTGAAATACCCTATTAAGGTAATTCATGCAGCTATTGAAGTGCCTTGATGACCGTCCTATCTCAAGGGGTGCCCGTCACCTCAGGTGTTCTCACAGAAGGCCTCTGAGAAGTTGCAGTTTAATTGAGCCCTCATCCTAGTGCCTCAAGCACCTCTTCATAGCGCGCCCAGTACTCCCTCCTATCGCTTTAAGTACCAATCCTTCAGCCTAGCTCTCAAGTGCCTTCTTATAGCGCCTTGCAAAACCCCCTACTAGCGCCTGAAGTATCAATTCTAGTGGCTAGAGGACCCAGCAAGCTGTTCAAGTGAACGGGCATTTACGGAAACGTTTTCGGTGACTATTTCAAAGGGCAGGGGCATAGTCCTAAAGGGCAAGTGACAAACACAGGGAGGGGGACAAACACCCCCAGTGCCCCCTCCTGCAAACGTCCAAGTTCGAGTGCGCTCTGTACTTGTTTTGAATAATTAGCCTGCTTACTCAAGTCGCTTCTTATAGCGCCTATAGTATTTTATAGTCCGTTAATATCTTCAGTACCTACATGCTATGGTCAGACAGGAAATTAACCTTCCATCAATTATTATTATTAAGTTTATATAGCGCCTGAATCACCCCCGGAGGGGTATCTCACTGACTCTCCCACTCACTGACTCACTCACTGACTCACTCACTCACTGTCCAGACTCTCACTGATCGACTCACCCACTCTCTCTCACTGACTGACTCGCCCACTCGTTCTCACTCACTGACTCACTCTCCACACATTGCATTTCAAATGCAATAAGTGTCACATTTGCGAAAGTTTAAGCGATTGACATTGTAAATGACACTGCTATTAATGTATCTATTTTCATAACCGACACATAAATAAAAAAATTGTAATTTACAATGCCAATAGCTCAAACTTTCCTAATGCGAGACCTATTGCATTGCAAATGCTTGTTTCTATTGCAGCTTGGGCTTTGTTCCTTTTCCGGGCAGCAGCACAAGCTGTAATAGAAAAAGGGATATTTCCGACCAACTACACAATGGTCACATCCTAATCTGGCGGGTGGAACCTCCGACTACATGTCGGGTGGTTCCACTCCCGCTGCGATGGCGCTCAGATGTTCATCCAACCGCCATCGTAATAAGGCCCAATGTGCTTCACAAAGGCCTCCGCTCATTGGATTTGCCTCTTATGGTTTTCCTACTGCTCCTCAGTTTGGAGCCATGTCTGCTACTTTTTACAGGAGACAGCTAGACCAATCATAAAGGTTGTGGATCTGGTGAGAAGACAAACACTCTATCCTTTCCTACCTCCTCGTCTCCAGTCGGTCTATGCAAAACAAATAACAAAGGTCACAGCGGGGAGTGAGATAATTGGATGTCATCTGTGATGTGTACTCCTTCTCCACAGACTTCTCGCTGTCTCATTTCAAAGGTAAGGTTTTTCTGAGTCACTTTGCACACTAAGCTCTTCCTAGAGCCTAGTGGCAGTGTGCTGGTAAAAATGCTAAATGTTCTCATTAAATAACTTGTGATGCCAACTATACAAAAACCCAAGGTGGCGTTACTTGCACGTGTATAATGCGAAGACACCGTGTAGGCCCTGAAGCCCATTGTTGGAAGAGGGGGTGAGAGAGAAAAACATTTCTTTAATTAGCCTGAAATTTAGCAAAGCTGAGCATCCAGATATAGACGAGTTAGGAGTTCCATGTAATTGTGTTTCTTGTAATCATCTCCTTTAACCAAGTGCCTCCTCGAGCACTTTCAAAGTATCCCATCTGGTGCAAGAAGAGGGCAATCTACATCAGAGCGATTAACATGTGGCACAGAGAGTGATGTGTAAGTGAGTCAAGCACAACTCTTAAAAATCATCTTCCTTCAGCATGACAGCTGTGTTGCTTTATTCAAGCTGCAGGGCCCATTTCCACATTTCCCTGTAGACCTAATATTATTATTCTCGAGAGCCTCTAGTTCATTTTGTAAATGCACATTACCCAGAAAGCACGGCTTATGAGCTGAACAGGTGCCATCTTATTGGTGTAGAAATAAATGCATTCCTAGGCCCTCTAGGAAAATGGAACCACAGCTTATTTACAATGTGCTAGGAGTCAATTTTACCTCTTTATTCAACCAACCCTGGAGGACCAGGGGTGACGGAGAAAAGAAAACGTATACGTCAAAAATGATTATGAAATGTTGACACATGCCTTTCAGATATTTCAAATGCTGGTGGACGAGACAAGAGGTGGACGCATTTGTGTTCAAACTCTACCACTAAAGAAGTCCCAGCAACTTTTAGGGCAAGCATTTACCTCACTGAGAAGTTGTGACTTGCTCACTCCAATGCATGAGGCTGTGGTTTTCATTGCACAATATTCACTACAGGCTTCTATTGAAATTCAGGAATAAGTCAGGAGTATTACAAGAATAAATCACACCTATTGGACCAAACATTGTGTGAATCAGCGTCAACACCTTCTATTGATAGAGACATGGATGTCACTTAAGGGGAGCCAAAGATAGGCTCTGCTACCCCAGCTTGTTTTTGGACCTCCGTGGTGCTCTCTTTACTAAAGGTATTATGAGCCCTTTTTATGTCTCGCCTGGCGATGCAGCACCATGCACTGTTCACCTAAGCGAGATCTATTGTTGCCGACTTGCTTAGCGAAGTGGGACAGGAGAGGGGCACGAGCTTGTAAAGACATTGGAGACATGAGCTCTGAACGTGTGCTTTTGGAGACATGAGCTGTGATTTAGTACGGTGGCGTGTGCAAACGAGGGCGGCGGGTGCGTGAATAGGATGGCAGTCCGGTCTGCGCCGGCACTTCACTTAGGTTCACTATCGGCCTAGCGGGAGGGCAGGATTTTGCAGCGCAGTCCCCAATTCAGCCATGGTGTTGCATTATTTATCAGGCTGCGGCGCACTTAGTGCCCCCGGGCCATGACACTGGCCTGCCCAGCTTGCGCAAGCCGTCTCTCTTGCCCTCACCATCTCTCAGCAGCAGGGTGATTACTTTTAGATCTCGCGGTGAGTCGTGTTCTTCTCCCGGTGTGAGCCAGTCCCTGGCACCGCGTGCCATGCGCCAAGCGCCGGCATGGGGTCCCAGCACACGTCACAAACTCCGCGCGTACATTGGCATCTCTGCCCCAGGCGCGTGCCCCAGTCAGCTCGTGTACAGGGCAAGCTTTCCGTCCGCAGGATGTCACCCCATAGCAGATAGGCGTTACGTTTTTTTCCTTTTTTCCTTTAGGCCGCAGCAAACTCTTGCCGTCCTCCAGGCAGCAGGACGTACATTTTAGGATCCCGATGGGGGTTACTGATCGCTCCTGGAGCCACTCTACCTCCGGCGCTGTGTGGCATGAGCTATGCACCAGTATGGAGGCTTCATGGGCCGTCCAGTCTCCAAAGCTCACACAGGCCCTCCTGCCCCAAGCACCGGACTCGGGCAGCCAACGTCCAGGGCCCGCCATGGTGTTTCGGTGTGCCTCCCCAATGCTGTTTTTTTTTGTCGCTTTGGGCGATTTGGTAGCCCCCTCCTGGGCCGCATCAGCAGTGCAGCACTTTTTCAGGTGCCGCCACTGGGCACGAGCCGCAGGCCATGCTGATGTGCACGCTCACACCGTGCCTACAACGCGTGCATGGCGCTGTTTCACTTTCCCTTGTTGGAAGCAGTGGGAGAAGCAGCACCCCTAAAGGCTTCTGAAGGTGGGTGCTGAGCCGGCAGGGCAGGGATGACAGGCTGAAGTACACACAAAGCCCGAGCGGTGATTGGCTGGCGTGTGGCTGACGGGCACAGCACATAGCTCCCAATTCAGTGCATGGGAATGGGTCTGTAACACGGCCTGTGCCAGGTCACTCGTAGCGTGAACTCATGGCACCATGTAAGCCTGACACCAGCTGTTTGCACTGTACATCCTGGGGGCTGTGTGCGCTCTGTATCCCTGGGGCTGCGTGCTTCGCGACTTTGTGTGCTCTGGGCATCCCGGGGGCTTGTGCTTCATGACATTGTGTGCTCTGGGCATCTTTAAGGATGAGTGCATCTTGGGGGTTGTTGTGTGGGGAATGTCTGTGTACTCGCAACATAGGTACCCGATCAAGGGGTGTTTTGGGTACATCTGCTTGACTTCTGAAGATATAACACGGTTCACAACACGGTTTTATAGGCTGCTAGACAACTCAGTGGGTTGACTGCCAACTGCAGTGATCTTTGGGTCATCCTCCTCAGGCTGACAAGACTACAGTGACTGTGGCAATACATATTTTGCTGTTTGAGCGCAAAAGGGAAGTTAATTTTGTTGTTGCTACAATAGTTTAAGCTTTACCTGCAGAAGTATGTAATTCAAAGGTAACAGTTTAAAATCCTGGCACGTCCACTCAAAGTTTTAGCCAACAGAAACTGATAAAATGAGTGCAGTTAGGTAAAAACCATACCTGCTGTTTAGAAAACTGGCTAACATCGACACTAGTCAGCTCTATCAAAATACAGCTTACTATTAAACGTTACCAAATCTAATCCTTTCAGCGGCCTCTTGTCCTGTCCATATTTAAAAAGTTTATGGAAATTACTCATTGGAAGCTGTATCTATTTATTTGGCAGTTTCATATGGCGCCCAAGGTCTCCTAAAGTCACTTCGCAACACTAATGGAAGGGTAAGGATTTTCATTTTTTCATATCGTTGCCAGGTTAGGGAACCTTCTGTTTGTTTAGATTCTGAGCAATTGTACTAAATTTTCAGCTCTTTACTGACACGGTCCCCGCCTTCCATCTTGGCCACACTTCTTTTATAGCGTGCATGCAGCCAGGTATTTAAATTAATTACATGAAACTTTGGCACCCAATCTAGCGAGGGGTTAGGGCACAATACATGCAACATATCATCCCTGGACCTCCTGGACTCCTCTCCATGGTGGGAACCTTGGAACTCAGTGGAAAGGCATCCCAGAGAGCCCAGCGCGCTTTGAGGCACACTAATGCAAGACTGTGCGCTACACAAACACCAGCATCATAATGGAAGATTCACTACACACCGTTGTTGGTGTTAAATGGTGAAACCTTTTAATTTCTGTATGTGTGCGGCACTGTACAATACATCCAATGTGTGAAAAGCTTTAACGTTTTTCTAGGCATATTATTGTGTGCAGTGGCCCTCTCGCGCCTCACACCGTTGCACTATGGTGCACTGTGGTGCAAAGGTATGTGCTTAGCATTAGGCACCCTGGTTGTGCACCAGCGGTGGGAGGGAGATCTTAGTAGAATCAAGTGTACCCTGCTCTCTCCCCCTAGAATAATGTGGCGCAGAAACTTTGGCTGCTGTGTAGATTTGCACTACAAATTTGCACCATGGCAGCCGGAGTTTATAGTAAGCGGTTACACTGACGCAGGGGGTGACGGGGAACTGCTTGGCTGCCAACGCTCTCCCTGGCACAGCACACACAGGTGTGAGAGGGAGTTCCTCGAAAGACAGCATTTACAGTGAGTGGTCACTACACTAATTTAGGGGTGGGACTGAGGAGGCGCACTACCCAGCATCCGCCAAAGCTCACTGAGGCTGCATGCAGGCGTAAGTCGGCGGTACCTGTCGCGCAAAGTTTACAGTAACTACATTCCTAGAGATGCCTAGAGTGACAAGTACCCCCTGCCCTTACAGTAACCCAGGACATACCACTTCATGAGGTGGGAGAGGGGTGGCTCGGTCATGTGTTCTACTTTCCAGAGCCCCGCCCCTATGGTCCACGGAAGCTGCCACATTTCGCATGACAAGGGCTGGGAGACCCCCTGCTCATCACAAGGCTTTTCACTCACTATGGAGGTTCCAGAAGGGAGGGGCTGTGGGGGCAGCCCCCATGGCCCTGCGTGCATGTGACAGCCCTGGCCAGGTGGATGCTGCACACGTGTCCAAACCACGTTGTGTGCACAGCACACCACCTGCCTCTCACAGAACAGGCTCCACCCACTGTAAATACAAACGGGGGCTGGGGGGAGGGGTGAGTACAGGAGGTGCCAGGAGTGTCTGTGGCACTGAGGGGGCAAAAGGTAGAGACAAAGGTGTCAATAAGAACATTAAGACCAAAAAAACACGGAGTGCTTGAGGAGAGGATGTAGCCTTGCGGCTAGAGTGGTCGACATCGAAGCTGGGGAACTGGGTTCGAGTGTCGGCTCCGACGCTCAACATCCTGTGATTCTGGGCAAATCACTTAGGCCCAGATGCATCAAACAAAAATCCGCTCGCAAAGGGGCAGATTCTCAGAATCTGCCCCTTTGCGACCGGTATTTTTGCTTTTGGGATGCATCATCCCAAATGCAAAAATCGCAAATTGAGAATTTGCTAAATTGCGATTACTTGCATTTAAGGAATCTCAACTTGAGATTCCTTAAATACAATGCATTAAAGTTTAAAAAATTGCGATTTCGCTAATAGGACACGCAAATTACCTTCATGGTAATCTGCACCCTTGAAATCGCAATCTCAATTTGCGATTCACTATTTGCGATTCGCAAAGTGAGATTGTCTTCTCATTCATTCCTATAGGCCTCTAGGCCCATAGGAATGAATAGGGAGGTATTCCTTAATTGCGACTCGCAATTTGCGAGTCGCAATTAAGGAATTTTAAGAAATCGCAATTTTTTTAGCAATTTCTTGATGCATTGCATTTTGTGATTCCTTATTTGCGATTCCTTATTTTTCGCAAATAAGGAATCGCAAAATGTATGCCTTATGCATCTGGGGGTTAGCCTCCCCGTGCCAAAGAAAAAAACATTTCTTTTGTGCAGAATGTGGTGTATGCAGGTCCTGAAACTGCACGACAAATCTAGGCATCGGAACTCTTAATCTTCGTCTATAGTCACTTGTGTAACAACACAATCCCGCTCCACCGGAAACAATGCCTGTCATGGTTAGAGTACGGTTTACATGAATGCAGTAGGTTCCAACAGGAATCAGACATGGGGTCAGTTAAGCCTGCGGACCATCCGGAGTGTGAGTAGTCATGTATCCCCTCCCCACCCCTTTTCGCTCACCCTTATCCACCTGTCTTCATTATAACAGACAGGAACAGAGTTTCCTTAATTCTCCTCAAACCTTTGCTACTGGAAAGTACTCCGCTCCACATCCGGGTGCTCGGCTTGTGCGTTCCTGCATCCGAAATCAATATGTCATAGAACACTCCTTAGATTACCACATCCATCAAAGTATCTCTCATCCACTTACCAGCAGAAAAAGAGATAGATAGCCCACATCTGTATATCTTCAGCGGTCTTTTTTAATTTACTACATCCGAAGTGCAAGAACAATCGACCTACACATTTCGTCATTAGCCTATAACCGGGTCATGTCTCAGAGTCTCATGGGTCAGAGTTTCAGTTTAAAGGAAAGTCCTTTGCCCATCACAAATAAAAACAATTTAGCAACTGGAGCACTAACTATATATTCATCTCTGGTTAAAGTGGCAGAAATTGGATGCCATTTTCTTATTTCAAAGAAAACTTTTTCATTTCACACATGCATCTCTGTGAGAGAAAACTCTTAAATAAAGTTTCTACTATATTTTCCATCTTTTATCAAATATTGGTAAAGTAAATTTTTTATCCTTTACGAGACAACATCTTTTTGAGACACGTAAGGAAATCAGAAACATTTCTGGTGAAGTGCCCATAATTTATCCATTCTATTTGTATTTATGCACGCGCACATAAGACATTAAAAACGTTGTGCTGATGCAGTTAAAAGGACAACTTCCATGAAAGGGCAAAGAAGTACAAGCATTTGCAATGCAATAGGTCTCACATTTAGGGGAGTTTAGGATATTGGCATTGTAAATGACATTGCGTTCTATTTATGTTTCAAAAACACAAACATAAATAAAAGGCATGTCATTTACAATGCCAATCGCTCAAACTTCTTGTGTAAATGCGAGACCTGTTGCATTGCAAATGCTTGTTAGGTATGGCATTGGCCAAGAACTTGTGATTGTACTAAAATTACAAGTACAATGTACTTACTTATAGAGACTTTTAACCAGTCCTCTTCTTCCATTGGTCTGTTATTCTGTCATTCACATTTTCTTCCACCCACTACAGAATGGAGTAAATGGTTAGATAATTTCAGTCATTGGCTAACTTCACCATGAGTGATGGCATTCTACCCCATTTTGTCTGAATACACCTAGGAAAGGGACACCATAGAAAAGCCACAGAGTCTGCCATTTGCATGCGCCATTTTGGAAAGAATACTTTCTCCAAAAAGCAACACAAGCCACCTGAAAAAACAAAACTTACATGAAGTAAGATCTATATATCTAGTACATAAATGCACTAAAATTGATTGATTCTCTCAAAATATCAAGGATATGGGTGTGTGAGGAGGAGCAGGTAGATCTTTACAAAGAAACAACAAGCTGTTTTTGGCTAAGGAGACACAGAATAGTGATGTGGTCCCACACAAAAGAGAAAGAAGGATTTATGGTGTAGAGGGGACATGTTTAGAGTATTCGAATTGATCCCCACCACTTGTTACCTCAATTGGATCATTCCCCGTCATGATAGAAACACTGACCAAGTTTGCAGCACTTCAATTGGAAAACTTCAAATTTTACATTACCTTCTTTATTATGCTGGTCCTTTGTTATTTCGCAAAGCATCCAGTTTTCATTCAACTCTTCCATGCCGCCCGCAAAAGTCATGTAGAGACAACCCAACTCACTTTCTCATTACCAGAGTCTGACTTATACTTAATTTCATTAGACAGCCCACCACTGCACTAGCTCTGATACACTCCCTTCCATAATTGGACAATAGTCTGCATGCAGCCTACGTTTTAGGAGCCAATACCAAGATCCCACTCAGCATGAAAAGGTAATCAGAAAAGCATTGTGCAATTTAAATCAGTGTGCAAAATTATAACTTGCAAAGGAAAATCCCAAATTACTTTCCAATTTTACAGTCGCAGTTCTAGTGCTGGGGGGGATGTAAAAAGGTAGGAATCATAATGCTTGGAACAAAGGCAGAGTAGGAACTTCGCGGATAAAAAAAAATATTTTGAATGGCCATCCCCAAATTTGGAAGCAAACCATACAGCTGCGAAAAGAAGTGTGTGTACTGGCAGGAAAAGTTATGGAATAGCAGCATATCCAGGATGGAACCTTTGTACTTGAAAACACGTAAAGGATGAGTTTATGCACCTGGCTGCAGACAGACTTCTGTGAACTCCCTAGAAGTTGAAAAGCTACGGACATCATGGGTAAAACCCTAGAAGTCTTATATATCGGAGTTTCGGACCTTTTGTTTTCTCCATTGACCTCTAACTTTCATCTGCTTTAAATCCAAAACATTTCTTGGCTTAAGGGGCTGACATTTAAATATAAACCGAATTGCAATTCTGGCAGGGGCGCATACTTCTCCTTCATAAAAAAATAAAATTGCCGCAGATTTTACATTAACATTAACACATGTATAATGAGGGCAATCTCTTCTTCATTAGGAACACAAGTAAAATACGCTTTGTCGAAGCCAAAATGACTGGCTTCAATGTACCAGTGCATATACACACAGGAAATTAAAACTTTTGTATGCATGTACTGCATGCGCAAATCCTGTGTATCACTTTCACACCTGTTATGTTGGCTTTGCAATGGTGGGAGTAAAGCAAAACAAAATAACTGAGTTGTTTAGTGATTTAATGTACTTTTCAGATGAGAATAGCCCCTCATGCATTCCAAAGGAAGCACTTACTAGAAGATGCAGCAAATACACAACGGCATGGGATGGGCACATGAGATGAGTTGTATTTTTACATTTTTTTCAGGTGAGGCCAAAGCCCTTTCTATTGGAATTTTAAAGAATTTATTAAAAAAAAATATTTGCAGACATTTGTGCTGCAAGCCAGGCCTAAAAAAGACTGCAGATTACTTTTCGTCTAGACAGACCTGACAGAAATCCAGCAAAAGTGATGTTTCCCTAAGCTCCCACTGTCAGCTCATTATTGGTAAATATACATCTGGGGGGGATCGTTGAGAACTGCTAGTGCTGCACAAATTCCCTCTCTCTGAACACAGACATTCATATGTGGAGAGCCACGAAGTAAGAAGGTGCTCTTGTAAGAGCAAAACTACCCTGGCAATAAAGGGCTTGATAAACACCAAGACATTCCATTATTCTGTTGTGTATATTTGTCACCAGGTTGTCCTCTGTAAAAGACAGCTTGAGTTCTCAAATATTCAATAAATAGAATATTTGGCTTGAGAAGAAAAGATTATAAACAGTAGCTACAATTATACAATTTCCTGGAAGTATCTCCTCTTGTAGTACTATTTGGCGATGTCATCCTAAAATCATAGACTGGTTGCAGGATGGAATTACTTCGTAACAGGTTTGTGAACTAATACTCTACCTTTCTCCCCACTGTAACCAAACCCTGTGATGTTTGGGGGACCTCTGCGTTCATATCACAATGATTGTACTGAATCATAACTAACCCAAGTAAACAGTGCCTTGTTTGAGCCAGTTGTTGCCAGTGGGGGCCATCAGCACTTATTTTTGGGGACCAGCATTTTTTTAACACCGTCACATATTTATCTTGAGCAGAGAGGGAAAAACACCCAAATCACAAAGACGGCGAAAGAGGAAGACGGCAAAACCATCACAAAGAGAGAAAGCAGAAACCTGCAAGAGTCAAATGGACAGGGAGTGTCTAGTAGTATAATACAAAGTGTATTGTATGGATTAATTATACTATGACTATAAAAAACATTTAAAAAGAAAAAACATAGTATACAAAGGCAAAAGAGAATAATGGTTCCTTGCAAGACACTATATTATAGCTGGCATATTATGCCAGAAAAAAATGAAAACTCTGGGTGTGCAGGCTTTCTCTCTTCCTTCTTCTCTTTCCTTTATCTTTTGTGGAAAAAATAAATAAAAATGAGTTAAGATCCACCATAAAATGGATTAAGTGTTTCACCTAATGTTAAAAAACTCAATTACAAAGTGGCCAAACTCTACAATGCTTAATGTCCCTGATCCAAAAGCTAAGAGTAAACGATTCATGATCATCTCATTACTTTGTTGTGAGTTTTTAAAGAAGTCCTGCACTGCTTTGAAAAATGTGCCTATACTTGCCAATTCGAGGGGAACCATGGTGCTAAAAATCCAGTTCATTGCATGATTGCATGTTCTTATACCATGAATTAAAAAGAGTGGCTTTAATAAGGATCGGCGGGAGTCGAGCAACATTGAGCAGCTGCACAGTAGATGGAAAAAAGTTTCAGATTTGTAGTTTCAACGTCTACACTTAACTACTTTATAAAGCAGCGGCCAGTTGGGATTAAAGTCTTTGATGTGTAATGCCAGCATCCTTACTGTCAAGATTTGGGTCACTAGTATAGTAGTATATTAAATTGGCATGAGGTGGATTTAAGGCTACGCAGCCTTGGTATTCGGCGCGCTGATGTTTAATTGCATTTCCTGCGGGTTTTTCAGCAGAGCTTCGTGCCCCGGCACTCTTTCTTTTGCAAATTAAACACTGCAAATTAAAAACGGGAAGTTTCATGTGGATTAATATGACAACCAGGTGATAACCTCTGAGAATGGCAATGACAGATTGTTTGCAAATCCTACAAACACTAAATAATGTAAAGGGCTCTGATTTCTGCTAAGATTGTTTGGGGAAAATGATGAGGCCGGCTAAAAAGCCTTAGACCTACCTCACTGAGATAATCTTAGACTACACAGATGTGCAGCAGAGAGAGGACTGAACATATATTGAACGTTTGCTAAGTCATTTTTATATAGGCATATTTCTTATTTAAAGTATAGCCACTAGCATTGCCTTTAATATTGCCCTGCTTTCATATTAATATATTATTTCCCTCCATAACTGAGCAAAAGCTAAACAAAATATCACCGTTTTAGACCACCAGAGGGAACTATATCATACAAGTTTTTAAGAGAGATGTTGTTTGTGTATTCCAAGGAACGCTGATGCAAGCTGCAGTGTCTTAAGCTCTTTACTTCATGTACAATGTGGTTTGAAATATGATACTGTGGTACTGTAAAATGTAAATGTATATTGGGTGCAATTATAATGCAACAGCGGTAGTGCACAAAAAGCGTATGAATAATGCAAAAATAGATTCATGTTGTTCTATCAATATTGTTATGTCTAATGATATGGTTATGTGAACGACTTTCTAGTGAAAGACTTAATTACTTCCACACTCGGAGGTTAATTTGTATTTAAATACCCCAGACGAAGAAACAAAACAAAAATGTAAACAATTAAATAAAATTGTTTTTTTTTAGGGCTGCTTGGGGTCTGTGGGTGATCTCCTGTGCAGATCTGAAGAATGCGAAAGTCACTTTACGCGGGGACTATTTCTCGTGGCCCCTGTCTGGAGCTTCTAAGCTCAGTGGCAAAGCACTCCTGGTTGTTTCTTGATGGACATTCGACAGTGCTGGTTTATATGCTATCATGCTGTCACTTTAGTTTATCTGGTTGTGCCTGGCAGCCCAAAGTCAGCTCTAATTACTTTACGCTGCTTCACACAAAGGGTCAGTCTCGTGCAGCATGGGCGACGGTGAAGAGTTCAGGTAGAGTTCAATCTAGCCAAAAAACCTGCCTGTATAATATCTCCCATGCAATGAACAACAATACAGGACAGAATCTCTGCCACAACAACTGGAATGTCTGCTGACATAAAGTAGACATTTTCCTCAAAATAATATTTAAAAACTTTTTTTTAATCACTTGTTTTGCCCTACTGCTTCACAACAGTTAGTAGTTACCCTAAAACCCTTGATGCTCACATACATCATCTTATTTTGAATATTTTTCTATGTTTCATCTTCCTGATCATTTCGTCTAAGTCCTGTAACACATATGTATGTATACAATCTGAATACCTATGTATGGTGTAGTACACCACACTCTTTGGATCTCAATCAGGTGTCCTCCGTACTTGTCGCAGGATATTCATTTACCTCTATAAATTAACCTAAGTCCGTAATAATATATATAATTTATGATGTACACTGATGAAACTCAGCTCATTATCCTACTGGGGAACCTCAGGATTCTAACCCGGCCTCTTATAAACAAGGGGCCAAATGTACAAAGCATTTTACCGCGATGGGCCGTTTGCGACCAGTAAAATGCTTTTTAGCATGTACCAACTCTATTTTGCGAGTCGGAAAGCTATTACCAACTCGCAAAATAGGGTTTGCGAGTTGCTGTTAGGAAGGGGTGTGTTAAGGGCATCCCTTCCTAACAGTGAGCCGCACTGGTATGTAGGAATATTTTGCAACCGGGAATACAGTCGCAAAACATTCCCAGTCACCACCAAGTTGGTGGTAACCCATTCACAAACGGGAAGGCGTCCCCAGCACCTCATCCCCACTGACAATGTGGACACAAACATTTTTTAAGAGCAGGCAGTGTTCTCACCGTCCAATGCCTACTCTTAAAAAATGAAAAGGTAGCTTTTCCTTTTCATTTTTGAAATGTATTCAGTTTCCTTCAAGGAACACGGGTTGCATTATTAAAAATAATTGCTTTACTTAAAAAGCGATCAAAGACATGCTGGTCTGCTGACTCCAGCAGCCCACCATCCCTGTGAGTGCAAGCCATTCCCAATGGGTCGCAAAGCGAGACCTACCTCATGAATATTAGTAGGAGTAGACCTATTTGCAAGCCACTGAGAATCACAAAACGTTTCTAAGACATGTTTGTACATGGGTGTTTGCGATTTCCTAATTGCAAATCGTAAAATTTTGCAATTAGGAAATCGCAAACTGACTTTTTTGTACATCTGGCCTAATGTCTCCCTGCACTTGCCAGCTAGATGCAATACAACACCTTAAAGCTCAATGCAGAGAAAACCAAAGTACTTGGTATAAGCCAGAGGTCCCCAACCTTAACGGTAGTAAAAAGCTATTTACATCCAATTAAAATCATCCTGAGCTTCTAATATTATTAGTCTTACTATAGTGACCGCTTGAGACAAGATTCCATTAGTGGCCGCCATTTGCAAGATTAGGAGCAGTAATCACCTCAGTTCACCAGGCACGGTTGCCTGCCGTAATGTAGAAAAGGCTTTGTCAATGTGAAATACCTTTACATGGATTATACATAACAGCCCTAGACAAAATGTGCCTGGCTGCCAGGTAGTAGCAGTAATAACAAGTCCCCCCAATGCTGCATGATTTAGTGCACAAACCTCAGCTTTAAATATATTTTGTAAATTCAACCATTTTTATACAAACGTCAGCTTATGAATTCTGAAAATACACCCATTTACGTCTCTAATACACACATTTCAGTTGTGGAATAAATATATAAATTCAACCAATTAACAACATATTATTTATTAGGCTGTGTTCTAGGTAGTTGGTGAGCTAACAGTAACTCACAAGCTACTTGTTGGAGAAGCCTGGTTTAAGCCAATCTAAATCGAGTTTATCTAACATATCGTGGTCCTCTGAGCTAGGGGCTCCTCCCTCTCCTAATGTATGTTGAAAATCTGAGCTTCCATTTGATGATATATGCTCTTTTACTACCCAGATTAATAATTCTGTCTCTACATGCTTTCTTCAGCTTAAAACCTTGAAGAAGATTAGAATCACCGACTGGTGTAATTGTTTGAATTAATCGTTAGATTTAAATTTATTGTCGTCATGTTTAGGTTTTTGAATTGTCCAGTTTTTTATGTGTTTATTAACATTATTCATGAGGAATGTATAAATGAATGAAGTGTGTATTCTTTTCATGCTTCAAAAAAAATGAAAGGATGTTTGAAATTAAGTTGAATTAATACAACTGAGAAAGTAAAATGCAATGACGTGATGCGTTGTATTTCCACATCTGCATGAGTAACTAGCAGTTCCAAAACTGGTGGCAGGGTAATTCTTTTGGAGAAAAAAAAGAGGCTTAAAGTAAGGCATAGAGTGTCGGAGACTGGAGTGGTATAGAGTAGCATACAGTTGAGTAAAGTGGTGTGGAGTGGCATAGAGGGAATGACTTAAATAGAGGTATTGTGATGTAGAGTGGAGGGGCATATAATGGAGTAGAGTGTCATAGAGTGCAGTGGAATAGAATGTAGCAGAGTGTCGTAGAATGGAGTGGCATAGAGTAGAGTACAGTGTTGTAGACTGGAGTAGTGTGGGGCAGAGTGGAGTGGAGTTTTATAGAGTGGAGTGTCCTAGATTGGAGTGTCATAGAGTAGAGTGTCATAGAGTGGCGGGTCTTAGAGTGTTATAGAGTGGAGTAGAGTAGTGTAGAGTGGCATAGAGTGGATCAGTGTCTAGTGGAGTAGAGTGGCATAGAGTAGAGCAGCGTAGAGTGGAGTAAAGTGACATAGATTGGAGTAGAGTAGGGTGGTGTGAAGTGGAGTAGTGTGGAGTAGAGTGGAGTGGTGTAGAGTGGAGCAGAGTGGCATGGAGTGGAGTACAATGTTATTGACTGGAGTAGAGTGATGTAAAGCGGAATGTCATACTGCGGAGGGGCATCAAGTGGAGTGTCATAGAGTGTTGTGGAATGGAGTAGAGTGTCAGAGTGGAGTGGTGTAGAGTGGAGTGGCATGGCGTAAGATAGAGTGAAGTGGCATGGAGTGGATTGTGGTGGGGTAGAGTGTTGTAGAATGGAGTGTCATAGAGTAAAGTGGAGTGTTGAAGAATAGAGCATCATGGAGTGGCATAGAGTGGAGTGTATTAGAGTGGAGTGGCATAGCATAGAGAGAAGTAAAGGGTCGTAGAATGGAGTAAAGTGTTGTAGAGTCGAATACTGAAGAGTGGCATACGGTGGAGTAAAATGACATATACTGGAGTGGCGCAAAGTGTCTTGGAGTGACGGAGAGTGGATTGGCATAGAGTGCAGAAGAGCTGAGGGGCATAGAGTGGTGGGTCCTAGAGTGGAGTGGCATAGAGTGAAGGAGAATGTTTTTAAGTAGAGTTGTTTGGGTGGAGTAGAATGTCCTGGAGTGGCACAGAGTGGGGTAGAGTGGTGTGGCATGGAATGGCATAGAGTGGAGAGGCATAGAGTGAGATGAAGTAAAGTGTCATAAAGTGGAGGGACATAGAGTAGAATAGAGTACTGTAGAGTGGAGTGTTGTATAGTGTTGTAAAATGGAGGGGTTAGTGTCGAGTGCATAGAATAGAGTAAAGTAGTGTATAGTACCATGGAGTGCAATACAGTGGAGTGTCAGAGCAGAGGGGGTAGAGTGGACGGGCGTAGAGTGGCAGTCCATAGAGTGCCGGGGTGTAGAGTTGAGTAAGTGTCATAGACTGGAGTGGCGTAGCGTGTAGTAATGTGGCTTACGGTGGAGTGGTATAGTGTTGCAGACTGGAGTGATGTAGAGTGGAGTGTTGTAGATTGGAATGGCATAGAGTGTAGTGATAGAGTGGAGTGGCATAGGGAGGAGTAGAATTGTAGAGTGGAGTGGCCTAGAGCTGAGTAGAGTGAACTAGAGTTAAGTTGCATAGAGTGGCACATAGTGTAGAAAAGTGTCGTATATAGGAGTTTCATAGAGTGGGTTGGAGTAGAGTGTCGTAGAGTGGTGTGACATGGTGTCAAAGGGCATAGAGTAGCCTAGCATAGAGTGGAGTAAAGTGTCTTACAGGGGAGCAAGGTGTCACAGAGTGCAGTGGAGTAGAGCAGAATAAGATATCATCGATTGGAGTAAAGCTTCATAGAGTGGAGTGGAGTAAGGTATCATAGAGTAGAGTGGCATAATGTGGAGTGGCACAGAGTGCATGTAAAGACGCATGAAGTGTAGTAGAGTGGAGTAGCGTGGAGTGGCATAGAGTAGCACAGAGTGTGGAAGAGTGGAATGTCATGGAGTGGCGTAGAGTGGAGTGTCGTAGAGTGGTGTGTAGTAGAGTTTCATAGAGTGAACTGATGCAGAGTGTTGTGCAGTGGAGTGTCAAAGAGTGGAGTAGAGTGGAGTAGAGTAGTGTGCCATAGAGTGGCACAGAGTGGAGTGAAATAGAGTGGAGTTGAGTGTCATAGAGTTGAGTGGAGCGGCGTGGAGTGGAGTAGAGTGGAAAGGAGTGGAGTTGTGTAGAGTGGGGTGGAATAGAGTATAATATAGTCAAGTGGTGTGGAGTAGAGTAGTGTGTCAAAGAGTAGAGTGGCATATGGTAGAGTATCACAGAGTGGAGTGGCGTAGAGTAGACTGGAGTGGAGTGACATAGACTGGACAAGAACAGCATAGAGTGGAATGGCGTAGAGTGGAGTAGAATGGTGTAGAGTGAAGTAGAATAGAGTGGAGGGGTGTGGCATAGAATGGAGCACAGTGATGTGGAGTAGCATAGAGTAGAGTATGCATGGTGTGGTAGTGCACTGCCATTACAGACAATACATTTTCATTTTAAACGACCTTTACATTTACAAGGCATGCTGTTTTTCTGATGAAACTAGACAGTGCACAAACGATAATGTGTGGAAATGGCATCACTTAGAGTATTAATTTGCTTTGATTGTATCAAAATATTTGTTTCCAGCTCACTTCAAAACTATTAAAAAATGCACTTCATTTGTATTTTCCTAATTGTGATGGAGTCTGAAATATTTTTTTTTAAATCTTTTTTATTGCAAAACATGCTCCAGTAGGATCACATAGTGGACGGCAGTGTTAATACATTGATGCATAAAATACCTCATCATATACATTGCATGTCACCATCACGGCCAGCAGGAAAAAGCCAAGCCCATCGTATCCCTCCCAACCCTGACCAGGAATATCTGGGGCCCACACCAGTGAGATTTCTACGAATGGACTTCACTACGCCTTGAAGAATCCCCCCATCCCAAACCCTACCTCGTCCCTCCCGCGCCACCCATCCAATCTCATCCCCCTCAAGAAGGGAGCAGGACTCAGGGCCCTCTCCAGCTTTTAATCAGACTCAGAGTCTGCCTGGGTGTCTACCGTCTCTCCTCTGTACCGCCTCCAAGGCCCCCACACTCTCTCCCATTTTTTGGGGCATCCCCTACTCTTATAAATAACCCTCTCCGCCCTTTGGCACCAATCAAGGTCCCTTTCCCACTCTTCCACTGCAGGCACCGCCTCACTCCCCCAGAGCCTTGCTATATTCCGTTTGGCGACCATACTTGCTAGTGCTAACCAAATCTTGTCGCTCTTCGGCCATGTGATGTCGCTCATTACCCCCAGGACATGCCATCGAGCCTCAAGTGGAACGTCTGCCCCCACTACCTCCGCCATGATGTCAGACAGCCTAGACCAATAAGCCCTGATCTTGGTGCAATCCCACAGAATGTCGAAGAACGTGCCCTCTTCCCCGCACCCTCTGAGGCAAAACCTCGAATCTGCATAGCCTATCCGGTGTTGTGTCGTGCGAGGAGTGTAGGAGCGGTGTAATATGGGAAGCTGGACCAGCCTGAACCGAGCTCGAATCGCCACCTCCCTTGGACCCTGCAATGCTTCACTTCAGTCGTCATCTTCCAGTAGCCCTAAGTCCGTCTCCCACTTTTCCCTCAGAGGGCCCAGGGGGTCAGTCAAATTGTTGGTCAGCTTTTTATACGTGAGGGAGATTGCTTTATCTATCATCGGATCTATTAGTAGCCGGTCTTCAAGTGGGGCATATTCCGGTAATTGGTCCCCGGACTGCAAATGTCCCCGGATGGCATGTTTAAGCTGCTGGTAGTGCAGGAATTCTCCAGTTCCCATCTGAAATTCCGTCTGTAGGGCCACAAATTTCACCATGTCTCCCCTCTTCCAAATGTCCCCATGTCTGTCAATGACGATAAGGTTCCAAGCTCGAAGGCCCTGCAGTTTGGCCACTGCAGGGAGAAAGTTCCCGGCCCATAAGGGGGTCTGGGCAGTCAATTTCGCTCCCCATCCCAGCAGTTTCGTCACCTTCCTCCACACCTCCACCACTGCGTTTGTCTGAGGCGGGAGGGACCCACGCATCTACCCCTATGGTAGAGAGCCGGCAGGTAGGTTGCGTCTCCGAAGACCATACGATCCAATCTCTACGCCGGTTCCTAAACAGGTGCGAACACCCAACCATTATTATTGACAAGCTGGGACGCCCAGTAGTACAGGTGAACGTCTGGGATCGCGAGCCCCCCCTCATACATCCCCCTCTGTAACTTATTGAGAGCTATCCTAGGACAGCCCCGGCTCCACAACAATGCACGCTGTCCGATTCAACCGCCCAAAAGAACTGCTCCGGCACCATGAACAGTGCGCATAGAGTAGGCGGGGGAGGGCCATCATCTTGAGTGGGACCGCGCATCCCACTAGGGACAGCGGGAGGGTCCTCCAATGCACAACATCGCCCCATAGACGCTCCAATTGAGCTGTCATGTTCAGGCGCATGTATTCCACCTCAGTCTTCGATATCCAGATCCCCAGATACCGAAAAACCTCTTTCCATATGAGCCCAGCGCAGTCATCCACCACACTCGGTGTTGGGCCTGCCAGTACATAACCCAGAGATTTATCCCAGTTGATCTGGCATCCCGAGAAGGTGCCAAACGTACGTAGAATCTCTAACAGTCTCCGGATGGAAGACTCAGGACACTGAACATATAGCAGGACATCATCAGCGTATAAAGAAATACGCTCTTCTCACCCACCACCCATATCTATTGCCCACACCAGTGGGTCTGCCCGCACCCAAGTCACCAACGTTCCAGGGCCAATGCAAAGAGGGTCAGGAGAGCGGGCAGCCCTGCCGTGTGCCTCGCTTTAGTCGGAACTCTCTGGACAGCGAGCCATTTACCCTGACCCTCGCCAGGGGGTCGGTGTACAGCAATCGTACCCATGCTCGGAATTTGTCCCCAAACCCCATCCTAACCAAGACCACATTGATATAGCGCCATTCTATACTGTCGAAGGCCATGTGGGCGTTGAGTGACAGCAGGCCCGCTGGGACGTCCGTTCTGGCCGATGTCATCTGTATTACCCCGTAGAGGCGTCACAGGTTTAGCCGGGTGTTCCTATGTGGCATAAAGCAAGACTGGTCGGGGTGTATCAGGGATTGTATTACCGCTCCCAGCCTGGTAGCCTGGATCTTGCCCAGGACCTTCATCTCAAAGTTAAGGAGTGCGATGGGTCTGTATGAGCTACATAGGTCTTGTGGCTTCCCAGCCTTGTGGATCACCACAATCGCCGCCGAGCGAAGGTCCTTTGTCAAACGTCCAGCCTGGTGGGCCTCATTATACATACGCAGCATGTGGGGCGCTATTTTACTAGCAACACACCGTAACGCCTCCGCCAGGAACCCATTAGGCCCTGGTGCCTTCCCAACCTGTGAGTCACTCATAGCATGTTCTATTTCCGCTACAGTAATGTCAAAGTCCAGGATATCCCTGTCTGCCTCTTCCAAGGAAGGCATCCATAGGGGGGCTAGGAAATCCTCACATTCTCGTTCCGTCCGCTGCGTTTGGGACCTGTAGACCATTTCATAGTGACTAGCGAACTCTTCCGCTATGCCTGCACTCGTGGTCTGTAGCTGACCCTCCTGTGTCCTAATCCCTGGTACCCAGTTGCGCTCCCTATCTCTCCTTTCCAGCCAAGCTATCATTTTGTTGGCCTTGTCCCCTAGGTCATAGACCCGCCACTGGGTCGCTAACGCTCTAGATCGCGCCTGATCCGCCAACACATCCTGCATTTCTTTCTCTAGCAGTCATAGTCTATGACGCCGTTCTTGCTGTTGTTCCCGAGTTTCCTCCCTGTCCTTCTCCAATTCCAGATATATCAATCGGTGCTATTTTTTCCTTCCTTCGCTTGCCCGCCTCCGCCTGTACGAAATCCCTCACTACTGTCTTGTAGGCCTCCCAGACTATGCTGTGTGACCGCACTGAGCCGACGTTGTCAGTAGAGTACTGATCTACCCTTTTACGAAACTGCGTCTGAAACTCCTGATCGCTAAATATAAAAGTGTCCAGTCTTGGGGGAGCACTCCAATCCCTCCCAGGGCCCAGGAGCCGTACTTCCACTGGGGAGTGGTCCGAAATGCCTCTGGCCTTATGGCTCCCGCCACGAAAAGAGTTTATGCCCCCTACCTGTGTGAACAGGTGATTCAATCTAGAACTCGACCCGTGCGCCGCAGATATATGTGTATAATGACGAGTGTGGGGGTTATGCGCCTTCCAGAGGTCCACCAGACCCATCGCCTGCACAAAATCTCTGAGGTGACTCACCTTCCCCCTGGACGTCGAACCTGATAACCTGTCCATATCTTCTGTCATTACCTCATTCATGTCCCCCCCAGGAGCAGAATGCCCGCCGGCATGTCGAGGAGCAGTTTCCCAATGTCTGAAAGGGTAGTACCATGTAGTCGTGGGGGAATATAGAGCGAACAAATGTTATGGGTCAGGCCCTCCCAATGTCCAGTGATAGCTGCATAGCGCCCTAAGGGGTCCACCCAATGTCATCCAATCACCAGTGGTAGGGAATTTTTAATTAGTATCCCTGCCCCTCTCGAACCTGTGGTAAAGCCGGCGTACGCCCTCAGCGTATAGCCAAATCTATTGAGGGCCTTGTAGTGGTTCCCAATTAGATGTGTTTCCCTGAGTAGGACAATGTTGGGGCCATACCTATGTAGAGATACTGCAAAACCATAGTGCGTTTAATCTTATTCTGTAAGCCATTAACATTCCAGGATAAAACAGTAATTGTCTGTGCCTTTGGCTTATGCATCATACATGTAAAGCAGTGCAACTTGCCCGGGGGCTAGCCACACTCCTCCACTTCCCGGCAACCTCCCGCCCTCCACCTGTGTCTCTGGAACTAAAAGAATCGTACCGGAACTAAACTTTCCTGTTGCAAATAAACACTGGAACTTCCCCCCCCAACACCCGGATCCCCCCTCCCTGCTACCCTGCTTCGCAGGCCAAACGGGCCCGACATACCCCAATAAGCAGAGCGCATGTCGCCCAGGCAACGAAAAACTTGGGGGCAAAAGTGTTAAAAAAAAGCCAGTCCGAGGGCATTGCCCGGCCCCAGTCTATTGATCTAGTCCACCTCTCCATAGCTGCAAGTCCAGATGCGAACACAGTCTGTAGCGCTGCCCCCACCTACGTATGTCAACTCCACCCTCCCTCCCCCCCCAATTCATTACCACATGTCCGCCATGGCAATGGCGCCTCAGGCTCAGCACAGGTTCACGGCAGGTCTCAGCCCGGCGGCGCCCAGGAACTTCCAGTCCCAGGTAGTGGTCCCACCACCTGTTGCGATGTCCAGCTACATGTCTCTTGTTAGGCCGCGCTCTACTGAATCAACCCAGGTCCGGCGAGGCCGACAAACTGCGGGTGGAGTCTGAAATATTTGCACCGTTTATTTACATACATTTAAATTTTGTTGTGTGCTGGTAAAACAAAATTTCCTTTCCCACCCCCAGGTTGTCAGATAAAGACTCTCACTTTAAAGTCAGAGAAAGAAAAGTAAGCACCATGCTCCCTTGAAGCAAAGCCTGACATTTGACCTCTCTCTTGGAATTCACAGCAAATATGACAAGATAACAACAAAATGTACATAGAAGCATGTTTGTGGAATGTGAGCACTCGTGGAAGAATACAGTAAATAGGCTATGCTCCATGGGATGGACAAAAACATTGTGGACAGCCTGAAACAAATAAAGCCAATATCCAACGTTCCTCCTACTTGGAAGATACGCAGTTCGGCTCCAACGAAAATCATAACACAGAATCTGCGCTGCTCACAGCCACTGAGGAAATTAGATCATGCCTTCCTAAGGGAGGTAATGCAATGCTGGTTATGTTTAAACCTTCTGCTGCCTTTGATACGGTCAATCAAGAAGTACTTATTGACTGTTTGCAGAATTTGGGTTTCCGATATTCAGCAATGGTGTTGATTAAATCTTATCTGTCAGGACGCCAACAAGTGGTGTCAAATGGGATTTTTAACTCGGGAGCCTTCTGTTTGCCTTGTGGGGCACTTCAAGGCTCTTCCCTATCCCCAACCCTATTTAATCTTTACATCACTCCACTTGCCATTTTGATTGGATCTTTTGGGTTCTCCCTGGCATTGCATGCCGACGATACTCACATTATTGTATCAGTGGTGTAGGATTAAAGTGGGGCTGGTGATATGTTCAATAAATGTATGAGTCCAGTGAACAGCAGGATGGCCAGCAATTGTTAAAAGTTGAAATCCATGAAAACCAAGGTCATTCAATTTATTAACAATCCAGCAATTTGCCCCCCACTGGTGGCCACTTTAGGTCTGGCACCCACGTCAACCCCTGAAGTAAAAAAACTTGGGGTTCTTGCTGGATAGTGATTCGAATTTTAAAAATCAAATTAACCTACCTACCTCCTCCTTCTTCCACTAGCTCGGAACCATTAAGAAAATTGAGCAATTTATGCCGGCTGAATTACTGAACAAGGTAGTCATAGTCTTAGTACTCTTGTGATTAGACTACTGCAATAGTCTCTACACCAGCATCTCAAAAGGCTCACTTAAAAAGCTTCAGACCATCCAAAATGCTGCTCATCGGTTTCTTCTTAAAATCCTCAACTTTCAATCGGATGGGGCCACTATCAGCCAACTGGACTGGCTTCCGGTCTACCACCGCATTTCCTTTAAGGCTCTTTGCTTAGCATACAAGTCAATCTATGGAAAAGCACCTGCCTACTTGAAGGCAAATCCCAGCAGAATTATTCGGTCAAGCACAGCAAACATGCTGAAGTTCGCTCCCTTCAAGTGGGTAACTTGGGGAGGCAGAAGCTTTATTAGAACCACAGCTTTACTGCGGAACCGTCTGCCTCCAGAACTTAAAGTTGCACCCACACTCCTGGCGTTTAGAAAGAACCTCAAAACTTGGTTGTTCAACCAATGATCCTCAAGGATTTATCCCTCGTTTTGCTCTCTTCTGATCTTCTGATTGCCAAGAAGCCTCCAGGTATTGGTGCGCTTTATAAGATATTTCATTCATTCAGTCATTCGTTCCAGCAAATAGAAAACATGCAAATGTAAGTTTCCAATGGTAAGCAATGGTTGGAATGCATTCTTAGGTCAGCTTTCAGAATGTCCCCAAAATATTCTTAAGCATACTTGACAGCTGCTTGCGTGGAGAAGAACATATATATATTTTTGGGGGATAAGCTCTGAAAGGGCATTAAACCTTTAGTAGTAGATCTAAACTTGGTGAAGGATTATGTAACTGACAATGAGAAATACCTAAGCGATAAGCCTGTAATATAATCCATGTTTAGTCACAATCTTGTATTAACGATGGATTACGTGAAATGTATGTACTTTTATGGATAACACATATCCGAATAAAGATCATGATTGAATGGGCATTAAACCTTCTTTCTTGGCCTTGGATGTCACAATGGATGGGGCCTTGAGAATCTTTGCCTGGCAACTCCATGGCAATTTAAATTGTCTGAATCGAAAAGATTCTTTAAAAGATCTAATTAGGGTCGTTAGAGCAATAATTTCTGTCTCTATGTGGCTCAATGATTTGCTATTTTGATTGTTGCATTGCACTTTAAATCGGAGTTACTAGTCGCACTACTTCATTATACATTATTCATTAAGTTACAGAAAATCAAAGTTACTTGTGCACATAACTGAATTTTCAATGCACTAATATTAGAAAATTGTGGGAAAATGTTGTTCCTGAGTCCCAGCTTTCCTCACTTTATCAGGCCAGTATACTGCAATTTTAGAGTGAGCAAATCGAATGCCTTGGATAACATATTACAATAACTGAAAATATAACAGTGAGAGGATTAGTCAATGTGAATTAGGTGAATGAGTGGGAGGGTAGATAGATGAGAATCTATGATTGAGTGCATGAATGAGTGTGAGTGAGTGGATGAACCGCAGGATGGGTGAGTGTGTGGGTGGGAGTATATGGTTCAGTAGGGTAATTATAGTGTATGGATAGATGGATGAATGTGAGTTGATGAGACATTGAGCCGAACATAGGCTAGTAATATTAGTGAATATTTGAATTGAATCTGGTCATTCTCAGGCCTCTTGCCTCTTAGTTGGGTCTGAAAGCTGATTGGACTATTGCATCCACTAAACCTTCCGACAAGGCTGATGATCTATGGTGGACCTTATGGTATGAAGTTTGGCACTCTACTCAGCCTTTCATCCTCTCTAGGCCGATAAAAAGAAAACTATTGAGTTGTATAAAAATTAACAACTGTGTTCATCCACGCTTCCCAGCCAGACTCTCCCTAAGTGAAATCAAGCATTGGACTTGCTTGCTATGCTAATTTGGGTAGTGCATTTCTGTGTATGGAGTTGGACTTCAGCCTCACCACTATTTGCAATCACCAGCCGACACTGGTCTGTATAGAAACACACCCTAATGCCAAGACACAGCAAAAGCGTGCAAAGAGGTCAGCTGTCAGCTTCAAAGAAGCCAAGCCCCTGTGAAACATATCACTGTAGCTGGAAGGGTAACAAGGCTTTGAAGGAATACTACATAAAGCCAACCAAGTAGGGACATGCTTGCCAGACCACTTTTGCGGCCGGGATGATAAAAGGAGTTGAGAGGTCACATCAGAGCGACCAAAATCAGCTGCATTGTTTTTCATCAACTCTCCACAGGAGATAAATTGCTGATGCCACCTCACAAGACTGCTGTTTCACTCACAGGGAGGATAAGAGAGCAGATTGAACATTCATTGTATACCAAAGCTCTGGAAGGCTGGGTTAGCAATTCATACATAGGAGGGTGATGAAAGGAGGAGCGCTAAACCTTGAATCCGAGCCCTTGCCTATATTATTCATGCGTTCGCGATCAGAAAAAAAGTAGCAATCGGACACTTCTGGGATCTAGTTCAGGGTTTATATGAGTTCTGGGGCCATTCTTTCAGCTGAATTCTCCAAAAAATAGTTTACAGGAAACCCCTCCGCGCTCCACATAATAACATGGAAACCAGTCTAGTTACAGTAAAAGCTCAGAAATAGGGTAGGCAGGTGCAACATGTGACCGACCGCCATTGACTCAGTTACCGGGTAACTTTAGAAGCTCTCCGCACAAGAGCCGGCGGCAGGGCAGAAGGTCACAGACAAGGTCAGTGTGGCATCCTTCAAGAGCAGATTCCTGAATAAAACATGAGTTATTTGCCACCTTTTCAACATTTTTCATGTTGCTGATTTGTTTTTAACAAAGCGAAACAGAGCAGAAAGGGAAAAGGAAAAGGAAACGCGTGAATGAAAGAGGAGATGAATGACTTTCATACTGCAGCGTCACGATGAATATATTCCGTGTTATAAAATCAGGCTTACATCACCACATGCGAAAACAAAGACCGCACGAGGATGGTTAATCAAAGCCATTTTAAAACAGATACTGATGTCGAAATTGATTTGCTTCACACAACGCGTTATCACGAACTTTCCAGTAGAACCGAAAATAGTGGGCATGCTACACATTAAATTGAACATGATAAATTTGGCAACATTGCCAATGACAAACAGATAAAGATAGGCTATTTTACATTTAACATTTACTTATGTGGAAATGCAATAATAAATTAATTAACTGATGTGTTTTATGGTATTCTGTAAACACCCCAAAAAACACCTGATTTGCACGTGGTCGTAAAGCATGGTCTCAGAAACGGGTTACAAAAACTTCCTTTAAGTATCAACATTATCCAGTGTATCGTTAACTTTTCCTCGGCTGCCCCTCGACACTTGAAGCCATTAACAATTATTTGGTTTTTGTAACGTTGCTGTCTGTGGGTCACAGAATGGCACCTTCTCATGCCCTAAATATGATGGGTTCTAGTTCTAAATGATTACCTCTTTTACTTGGCACAGGTTGTAAAGAGATAAACACTAACTGGTGACATCCGGTGTCATCTGCACGTCACAAGTTTAAAGCTTGCAACATCGGCTCCTTCTTCCATACTTCACAATCTGAGACGCATTAAACTGAATATTTGTGTCACGTGTGCTACAGTGTTTAGATGTCAAAGCTGCGGATTTGAAACGCCATCTTGTAATGATGTGCTTTCTTCCCCCCAATAACTCTCGGAGTCGGGTATCGGTGCCACTCTCTTTATTCAGATCGTAACATACAAGGAGCGCAAAGCATGTCCTTCGCCCAGCCTGCTCGCGCTCTAATGCCGCGCTGCGCACACCGCGCCCCTACGTCACCGTACGTCACGTGGCTCCGTGACATACAACGTTAGCGCGCTCACTACATATCTCCCCTTTTTCCAACGAACTATATGTACAAGTCCTGACTCATGTCATAGTCTCTGAACCTCGCTGGTGGGACCACCGCCCTGCCCCTTCTCGTCAGTCTTACCGGGGACGTGGCCGTTGTTGCTTCTTCTCCTTGACCACTCCCTAGCACGGCCGCGCTAGGCTCACTCTGGCTTCTATCTTCTTCACTCTGCTGCTCTCCACTCGCCTCTTGATCCTCTTGCCTTCTCTCACCAATGTCTAGGTCCTCTCCCCCATATTCACAGGGGTTGTCACTGCTGTTCTCACTTTCTCCTTCATTTCCATTGCCTCTCCAGCTGAGTATCTTGTTGCACCTGGCCATGCGGTCCTGCGACCACACATTGCCATCGCTCAGCAAGGCCGCCCTGCCTTTGACTTCCACTACCTGTAGGGGCTTGCTGTACTTGCTTTCACCCTTTTTCTGCAATGTGGGCAGTCTTACTCTCACCCATTCACCTTTTTCTAAAGCTGTGTCCTTTACATTCCTCCTTGCATCGTAGTGTTTGGTGTACACCGCTTGTGCTCTCTCCAGATTGGCCTGCACCACTGCCGGTGACCACTCGCTCTTAATGACTCTTTCCTTCCATATTCTGTTATCCTGAGTGAAAGGCTCCCGGCCTCTAAGAATCTGGAAGGGGCTATAGCCAGTGTTCGTGGGTGTTATCCGGTATGCCCACACCATGTGCCAAATCTCCGCTTCCCAGTCTTTGTTATCTGAAATCGCCGCTTGTATCGAGCCCATCACCACTCTATTGAAACGCTCCACCAAGCCATTTCCCGCTGGATGGTATATGGACGTGTGTTTTGTCACTATTCCGTTTCTCCGCATGAACTGAGACCATTTTTCAGAACGGAATTGGGGTCCGTTGTCGCTGAGGACACACTTTGGAATGCCCTCTCTCACAAAAGTTTCAGCCATGAAGCTCACTATCATCTCCGTGTCCATGGTTTCTTCGATCCTCAATTCCGGCCATTTGGAATAGCGATCCACCATTACACAAATGTACTTCTGTATTCCTTGTGCATTCAGTACTGGACCTAAAATGTCTATGGACAGTTCCTCCCACGGATTTTGTGGAGGATCAATTTTCCCTAGGGCAGGGCGTAACGGTTTCAGTGTTTTGTCCGCGCCCTGGCACCTCGGACATTCTCTAACGTGTCTTTCCGCTCTTATGTCCATTCCTGGCCACCAATAATTCTGCTTGGCCCTTAGTTTCAACTTTCCCGCTCCCAGGTGGCCTTCGTGTAACATGTCCATCAACCGGGAGATCATCTTTGCCGGGGGTATGGCTCTCTCTCCTCTGTATACAAATATGCCCTGGTCATCCATAGATAGTTCCTCTCTCACTTCGAAGTAGGGGATGAGGCCTCGCCCGGTCTTGCTTTTGTCTGGCCAACCCCTTACTATATGGGCCTTCACTTCTTCCATGACAGGATCCTCATCATACGCTAATTTCCATTCCTGCTTGCTTATGGACGTTTCTAGGTCTTCGGTGAGTGCGACCCACTCTTCCGCCGCCTCACTCCATTCTGTACTGGGCTCCATCGCTGCCGCCCGACTCAGGTAGTCCGCCACTTTGTTCTTATTCCCTGGGATGTGTTCCACGTCATATCGGAACTCCATTAATTTGAGTGACATTTTCGAGATCCTCGGCGTTGCATCTGCGTGTCCACTGGATGTGAGTACCTTGAGCAAGGGCTTGTGGTCGGTCCTCAACCGGAACCTGGTGCCCCACAGAAATTGCCGAAAACGAGACATGGCCCACACCACGGCCAACATTTCTTTTTCGATCACACTGTACTTTTTCAGTGTCATTGAGGGTGCGGGACGCAAAGCATATTGTTTCTACTCTCCCCTGGCCGCGGTCTTGCATGAGGACTGCACCCAGACCTTTATCACTGGCATCCGTCGTGAGTATTGTGCTTCCTTGGGGGTCAAATCCTTGCAGAGGAATCGCCCCTGCCACCTCTCTTTTTATTTCCTCAAATTCTTGCTGGGCTTCCTCTGACCACCGGAATTCACTGTTCTCTCTGGTTAGTAGCCTCATGTGATGGGTTTTTGAGGCGAAATGTTCTATGAACTTTCCGTAATATTCCGCCATACCCAGAAATGATCTGACCTCCTCCTTGTTGGCTGGTGATGGTGCGTCGCAGATCGCCTTCACATTTTCCCTCTTGGGGGTCACTCCTCGTGCACTTATCTCGTGGCCCAAGTACGTCACCTTTTCCATTCCTATGCGGCACTTAGCCCACTCTGCCGTGAGGCCCTTCCTTTCCAGGATACCCAAAACCACGTCCAGTTTCTTGTCATGATCGGCTCTGTCGCGACCCATCACCAAGATGTCATCCTGGAAGTATTGAACCCCCCGGATGTCCTGGAACAACTGGTGCATTAGTTTTTGGAATACCGCAGCCGCCGAGGCTAGCCCGAACGGCATGCGGCGGAATCGATAGCACCCGAAGGGAGTAATGAAAGATGTCAAACTGCGGCTCTCCGGGTGTAATGCGATCTGGTGATACGCCGATGTTAAGTCTATGGTGGAGTACCACTGAACACCCCTCGTGCTGGCCAGCATCTCCTCTATCCGGGGAAGGGGGAACTTCTCCACCACTATGTTTTTGTTCAACTCACGCAGGTCAACGCATAGACGGACCTTGCCGTTGGGTTTCTTCACCACCACCAACGGCGCTAGCCATTCGGCGCAGGTAATCGGCTCGATGATCCCTCTTTTCTCTAGCTGCCGTAGCTCCTCCTTCACGTCGTCCCTCACTGCCAACGGGATGTTTCTCACCTTGTGGGCTACCGGCACTGCTCCTTTTCTGAGTATGATCTTGTGCGCAAATTTGTCGAGCCTTCCAACTGAACCCCCAAAGACTGTTGGGAACTCCTTTCTCCATCTGTTCGTGTCCAGCCCTTCCTCCCGCTCCGTCAGCAATATTTGCTCCTTGCCACCTGGATCCAACTTGATCCCCAGGTCACCTTGGTCGAGCCACCCCAGGACAGAAGGGCCTTTCTCGGAGACGTACAGTTTACACCTGGCCGCTCTGCCCCTGAACTCGAAGTTCAGCTTTCTGCATCCGGCCATGGGGATTCGATCTCCATTGTATGTGACGGGACGTATGTCCAGCTTATCCAGCTCGGGGCCCAGTTGTGGAGCAAACTTCTCCTCCCACACGTTTCTTGGAATTATGGTGTATGGTGACCCCGTGTCTGCCACCACTTGGATTTCCACACCTCCTATCGTCATGTCCATGATTGGCTTCATCGTTCTTCTTCCGTCGGTGCCTTGGCCTTGGTCGTTTACGCTCAAGATTTCGTCGTAGACGCAGAGGACTGTGACCACCTCTTCCTCAGCCGCCTCTTCTGGCTCCTCCACTTCTTGGCCCACGTACTTCACTGCGTTCTTGGATGCCTTCTTCCTGTACACTTTTTCATAATGGCCGACGATTCCACAAAACATGCATTTGGCGCGAAGCGCGGGGCACTTCCGGTCGTGCGCCTCGTGCGTCCAACTGCCGCATCTGTAGCAAGGCCGTTTGTTACTTCCGGTCGGTTTGCCGAAGTGGCCTGGGCTACTTTGCCATTTGTTCGGGCCCTTTTCTGGCTGTTTCCGCGCCAGGTGATCTTTGTGGAGTTCTTCATTGTCCACCTTGTTCACCACACCACTGGGCACATTCTCTTTCTTCGTGGCCGTTGGACACCTTCGCGCCAGTTCGGCTCTCTTGACTATCACCAGCACGTCCTTGAGCGAGGTGTCTCCTGCAGCCCATAGCTTGTCCTGTACGTTCGTGCATGTGGTGTGCATCACCACTTGGTCTTTTATGAATTCACTTTCCCAGTTGGCGTACTTGCAAGAGGCCGCCAGTTTCCTTAACGCCGCCACATACTCTTCCACTGTTTCCCCTGGTAGTTGTTTCCTTTTTTGGAAGTTAAACCTGTCCACTGAGACGCATACTGAGGGTTTGAAGTGTTCCTCCAGGTCTTCCATTGCGTGGGCGTACACATCGTCGTCATCCGTCTCTCTCTTATTAGGTACCAAGCTTTTGTAGATCCTCAGGCCTTCTGGGCCCAGGTTTAGCAGCAGAATGCGTTTCTTTCTCGGCGGTTTGAATTTTTCCTCACTTTCATCTTCCAGTACCTCTATGAAATTATCTATGTACTCTTTCCAGTCCTCCCATTTCATGAGCGGCTCCCCTGGTCTGGGAAGGAACTGGACTGGCGCTATTGCATAACCCGCTTGTGCGTTCATCTTCTCGCCCCTGGATGTGGGCAGCGTACTTCCCAGGCTTCTCGGGCTCCCTGGCGCACCGTTTTGTTCCTCCTTATTGAGTAAGGGTGGAGGGCTGCTCCTTTCAGCCCTTTCCTGTTCGGGTGGGGTAGCCAGTGCGGTTGCCTGTGGGCCTTGACCGTGACTGGCTTCCTGCTTTGGGTGTGTCGCAGTTCACCGACAGGTTACTCACTGTGCGCCCACGGTGTTCTGTTCCCCGTGCTGTTGGCTGCGTCGCGCTCCTTGTGGTGCCCGGTCAGGGTGTGGTCACTGCGCGTTCCCTCAGGCCTTCCTTGCTCGCTCTGCGACTCCGCTCCGTTCCACCGTTCTTCACGTCGTCTGCGTAGTGGGGGTCGTGGGTCGCTATCCCACCCTCGTCGCCACTGTAATGATGTGCTTTCTTCCCCCCAATAACTCTCGGAGTCGGGTATCGGTGCCACTCTCTTTATTCAGATCGTAACATACAAGGAGCGCAAAGCATGTCCTTCGCCCAGCCTGCTCGCGCTCTAATGCCGCGCTGCGCACACCGCGCCCCTACGTCACCGTACGTCACGTGGCTCCGTGACGTACAACGTTAGCGCGCTCACTACACATCTGAAGTGCATTACATGTTATTACCAAAGAAGTGATCGGTCAGCTGGACTGCCTGATTTGTACCCACCGAAGGGGGGCGGGGGGGAGGAGGGCTGTCACGTGGGTCTTGGTGGAGCCCTCAAAGTCAGAAGTTCAGACAGGTTGCTGGGGTTGGTCTTCGGTCCATGTGTCAAGTCCATGGCACATTGACAAAAGTTCCCGAAAGAGTCTAATTGCAAGTTTTCTGAAAAGGCTTTGTGGCTCACTGTCGCTTTTTGACTCGAATGTTTCATCGTGCATTAGGGAGATTTTGTCGAAACGCAAGTTAGCAAATTAATTCTAATATATATTGAATTAGCATTTATTTTTGGAAATGCTCCTTACACTGCTTTTAACTTTATAGTATTTGCATTTAACTGCTTATCTATGTCCCAGCATGCCCTCTGGTTCATTATTCTGCATAATCTCAACGTTCTAGATCCTCCTTTAAAATCTGAAGAGAACGACATCGTCGGGCCAATGATGGCGAGCATTACCAGGCCTTCAGATATGCAACAAAAACCGGCCATTTCCTTATAGGATATAACGTCACTTAGGGACATTTGGGTACCAAGGCCAAATAGTGTCGTATGACACTGTGCTCCGTTTTATTCACTTTACGTCAACATATTTCCAGGTGCTAAAGCACGTAAAACTAAAAACTGGGCGCCAATTATTTCTGAACATTATTTCTGAACTCATCTGCTATCTGCAAGACGTTGCAAGAGTTCAATACACACAAAAGAATAGAAAAATGGGGATAACACAGCAAGGAATTGGATTAGTGATGTGACTCACTATATGTAGCTGACAATTTAGTTTACACTGAATCTTAGCCTCAGAGGGCCAAAGAATAATTCAGTTATGGGGCCAGCAGGTGGCGCACTCATATTGTTGGCACACTGATATGTGTGCCTATCGTCGTGAACACGTTGTTGGCGGCTAATTTTATTCTGCTATGCAAATGACTGCTGCTCCTTGTCAAGATGTGGGGTAAAATGCTCTGTGCACAGCCTGTGTCTCTTACAGAGCGATACCGTCCGCAAGCTCTATTTTGAGAGAAACGAAATGTGCATTCCGACTTCCAACATTTTTATTTGTGGTATGTTTTGGCATCTCTTTCTATAAACTATCAGCATAAAACTACAGTCCAGCAATGGGACTAAAACATACGCCATGCATGACACATGCTTTAGGAAACGATACTGAATCACCATGTGTTTGTGGAAACTCCTTTGCTACAGAAATCATGATCTGTACCTTTGTGGGGCCTCGGGGACTGATTCAACTTTTTAAAGTTACCACAAAACACAACAAGACACCGCGATGAGTCTTTCTCGCTCCTTGCTAAGGAAGTGCCCCAGCATACCACTCTTGCCAGGCTCTGGACATAAGCACTCCTTAAACCCATTTCCAGCTTTAAGGCAGCTACTGAAATCATTGTAAATCACAGTAGAGAAATTTCTTAGTATTTGCCCTTCCAACACATTTAAGAAGATTCAATTAGGTACTCCAATCAGCTCTAGACCATAAAATAGTGAGGCCGGGATTTTCGCGCGATAAACTTCAAATGTTTTCTTCCCATTGCCCTGTAAAGAGCACACAAACATTTGGCCTATGTCTGAGATTTACTCTTATTATTCTCAATGTGGACATTATCACTAAAATTACAAAGCATAATCTTCACCAAAAACGTATAATAGTTTACTAATTCTAATTTTTGAAAGCACAAAGACCAAGAAAAGTTAGTGTTTTTGGGTTTCTTCTTATCATGGAAACACATGATTTTACTTTTCGAAAAGTTAATATTTAAGTGGTGGGTATCAGCAAAACTACCTCACACACAGACTCCAGATGATTCAGAACACCGCTGCAAGACTCATCCCCCACGTTCCTCGCAGCACCAACATCTCGCCTCACCTCAGAGAGCTCCCAATACAGAAATGCTGCAAATTAAAACACCTCACCCATGCATTCAAGGCACTTCACAACATCGGAACTGCCTACCTCAACCAGCAGCTACACTTCTAGCAATCCACCAGATAACTGCAATCAATGGCCCTTTCTCGTGCAAATGAGGTGGCTCCTTCTCCTATTTCACAGTCAAGACATCAGGCACTTGTCCTCACCACTCAACTTCCCAAGATGCTGAGAACATAATTCTTCAACTAACCCTGTGGATGTCTTCCAGATGACTCACAACTAAAACACCTACACATCTACTCAAGAGACTGGATACTCTCACTGGTGACAAGTGCACTCAACAAATCGACATAACATAACAACATAACATAACAATTTATTTAGGTCCAAATAACAGGGTTACAAAGTTACTGAAGGTCCCATTAAGAAGTAAAAAATGTGAGCTTAATCTAAATGATCAATTAAATTACTTTCAGCTGACAAAGTGCTTTTCCGCAAAGGCTCCATCATCGTCATCTTTACGCAAGAGCATGTTTATATGAGGTTTGGTTTAGAGGCAATGATTGTAAGGTCAGATTGGAGCAATATATACCAACTTTACTTGTGCCTTTATGGCACATAATTCTTCAGTCAATTGAATAGACTGTACAAAATGGGAAATACTGAGCAGAATCTCAAGGGTTTAGCCATTTGTAGCCACCAAAATGACTTAAGTTATGTTGCCACTAGTCCTACTTCATTGACACCTTTGAACTCTACATTCAATCAATTGGATCACGTTGTAAAGCTTTAAAGTATATATTTGAACCAGTGCTTTAGGTTAACATTAGAATGTGAGATTTTCTTTCGATTTAAATGAGGATAGTTTCTAGGTTTTGCTTGACAACAGCAAAAACAGAATCTGTCATCTGAATATCAGACCGTGTCTTACTGTCCCTGTGACATAATTTTGCTATCAGTTAGTTTCTAATCACAGTAGCAGGTAGCAGGGTTTGAATTTGCGCAATTAATTCCCCATATAACACTTCATTGGTTGTCATAATGGTTGATAATTTTAACGTTTATATTTTTTAAAGTACTTGATGTTTTGCCATAAAAAGATAATTAACACCTATTGAAAAGTTCTGTTGCAGAAATGTATACTGCCACATAATCCTAGATCAGGATATATCCAATTTTACCAGACTAGTGATGTAACTTGGATGTATAAATGTTGAGTAATATTGGAAAAAAACAGGGAATAACTAAAGAAGAGGGTTATTGTTTAAAAGAAATCCTCTTTCACAATGTTTTAATAATTCCTGTAAATCAACAATTGGAACGGGCTCCCAATATCAGCTACATACAAAACAACATTATGAAAAGGACAGACCAATAGGTTTTTAAAAAGAACCCTCACCCACCAACCTACTTGGTGGCATGCTTCATCATAGTGTTCCCACCTAGGATGCCGAGCACATCCCAGGTGTGCTACAACGCCTGATTACAGCAGAGCAGGATTTTAGTTTTTTATTGGGTGACAATTCGTGAGGTAGAAGTGGATTTAAAACTGCCTCCAGAGAATCCTTCCTAAATGGGAGAATTTAATTAATGGGAGCCTGGATCATGGTTAACCTGTTTGCTGCTTCTGTGGGCAACGGCCATCTTGAGCACTACCTCCGTAGTGCTACGCACGTCCGTTGGCCGACGCGGCCCCGCCCGCTTAATAGAACGCTCCACACCGGTGCATAATGTTCGAAGCAGCAAACAGGTTAAAAGAGAAAAAAATGCAAATGTTGTTAACTTTGCTCAACCATCGATTGTAAATTGACCTGACTTGAAGATTTTCCATTCAAAAAGACTAAATTTGTTAATCAGGAAACACTCTATTTTCATTTAATAGTAACACAAGGGACTCTAACCCGAGCGGGCAAGGACACCTTAGCTAATATTATATGCCACGAGTTGACGAAACAACAAGAATCAAGAGTACATTTTATTCCTTTTGAAATAATTGGCTTCAGTTGGTACAATTTACTCTCAACTTGAGAACAAAGTCTTTGAGACTGTGATTATGTCTTGTGAAAACATAAGGCGGTCCGGTGTTCCCTGACTCACCATCACTGTAGAGAATGTAGAGAAAATGTGGTGGAAACTCAAGCGCATGTTAGGCTACACTGCAAATATTTTCGTACACTGTGTAATATGTTTTCTTTGGAAATGTTCTCCATATTAATGAAGACAATTCTTAAAAAATCTATATATTTGAACAATATGTGCATTATATTATTACTTTGTCTGTTCTTCGACAATGTTCATGTTATATTGTCAGTGTATTCTGATTGTATTAGTGTGTATATGGTTTGAATTAATTGACATAACATATCACATAGTGCATAAACTCAGTCGTTAAAATATGAATAACTATTCTTTAGTGAATACTTCCTGTGTTTAAAACATTCTCACTTTTAAGTATGAAGCACTTCAGATAGTATTTTCTGTTTAAACCTGGCTTCAAGGAAGAAAGAGTTAAAAACTTAAACCCATCTAGCACTTGCTAGCATCTGCAAATATTCGCAGATAATTATATCTGCTGTAACAAGTCAACACCACTGAGTCAGAGCAGTCCACAGTTTAATTTTAGAGCCTCCATGTACAATAGCCAGCAGCACTCAAGTAGGTCACAGACAAGGTTATTGTGCCATTACTTTAGGAAGGCTTTCCTCAATAAACCACGAGAGCTGTTCACAACCACTTTAACATCCCATGTGTTGTACCTTTTTCAATTTGCAAAACAAGCCACAGTAGCAAAGGACAAATCAATGCATGAAAATCCTGCACCTCACCATACCTCTATAGGAAAACTTCTCTCTCAAGGTCCTACTTTCCATTAGTTATTATCATTGCTTCTGAATTGAAAAGCCAGTCAAGGGCTTTGGTTGGATGCATGATCTGAAGTGATTGTGTTTTAGTTCAAAACATTGTATTGTATTTTTATTTACATAGCAATTTCCAAACATCGTTCAAGGCCAGAGTACTCTCTCAAAGGCTGAGCAAGTAGCTACTCTGTGTTTGCCATTTGTATAGCACATCTTACCCTTACAAGGATCTGCCCTGTTTTTTTAATTGATTTCCTGGATGTCCTTCGAGAGCATGATTGAAAGCATCTTGGTTGTAGATTGCTCTGTGTGGCAGAACAAATTGAGTTTCATGCATAATGTTTGGAAGCAGAAGAGAGCGCTGGGTGGGGCTGTATGCGCAAAAGCATGTTTGTTGTAGAGAGTGTGTGGAATAGTCAAGCATGCAGGAATTTAACATATAAATGTTACTATTGTGACCCATGAGTAGCCATTGAATTGGGCCCGAATAGACTGCAGGTAGAGGATCTTATTGATTCACTCACTATTGTGGAGTGGTATCCAATAATTTTCGGATCTGCCTGAAGCGCTGAGAACTTAACCCTCTTTAGCACTGGATAATCCATACTGCTATTGTTTTGGGTTCTTTTCATGTTGAGTTACTATATACAGCTGGAGTCGTGTTTTGGGGAAATCCAAGGTACAATGTATGTATAAGAAGCAAGATAGCCAAAGCAAACATATGAAACATTATACATTTGGCAGGAATTGGGATTTATATTTTTATGAGAACACTTCCCTGTATTGAAAGTTTAACAACGATGGTGAGCAAATAGTGCATGGACAATTTCATCCCCCCTATCAGGATGCACATAAATTCTCTGGCCAAAATATCATGAGAAATATTTTCTAGCAAGTACAGAACATTATGTTCATGATATGTGATCATAAATCAACATGTGATATTTAGCTGAAGTTGTCAAAAATGTGAAAAGTTGCATCCAGGCGAAGGGTGGTGTTTTATGCCCCTAAACACGCCGACATTGTCTAAGGACAGAAAGCAAAGCAATTTTAATAACGAATGCACTGTCATTGAAATAAGAAGGGGTCTGTTTTGTACTAATGCATGCGGAGGATGTTCTAGAACCATTACATACTTCTTGAACTGGATGTCCTCTGTGCTCTGATGCTGGGTGGATAATGTGCCTCTGTAAATAAGCCACCCAAAGAGAGGACCAGTATGTAGGTAACACAGGAAGTTGTCTACGCTTGCAGGGCCCTGAGGAGATAAAGGATACTTTTCACACTGGAATGACAATTCCCAGGGATCCCCAGATCCTGGTTACCACATGCAAGGCTAGATCTCCAAAATTCAGGACGAGGTGGAGCATGCAAGCTGACTCTGTAGCATAAAATACTTAATATCCTGAAACTACAAAGGGTCAGGAGGCATCAGTAGTATGGATATAATTTAGAAGTGTGTGCCTGTGACCTATCTGAGTTCTTTAGAAAAAGAAGGGGAGCCCTTACTCAACAAGAACCAGGGCATTGAGTATTTTCAGGGAACAATGGTTCTTATTAATGATACAGTTAATACAATTATACTGTCAGAAATTGCATCTCTATTTGGCAGCGGTATGCACCCTGTCCATTTAGGGACCCACTCTCTAGTCATGGTAAGTGTAGTATGTGCTAAAAGTATACCATTGCCCACCCTCTGGTACTTTGGCACAGAGCAGTCAGGCTAAACCGAAGAGGCAATGTGTAAAGTATTTGTGCACACACACACACACTCACACAGTAACACAGTGAAAACACCACAAAAGTAGTCCACACCAGTTCAGAAAAATAGCCAATATTTATCTGAGTAAAACAAGACAAAAACAACAAACACCCAACATGCACAAGTTAAGATGTGAACTTTTAAAGATGAAATCACAATGCAGTGCTAAGAGGTCAATAGCTCCAACTGAAGCTATCTTGTTGTGCTTGACTAGGACAAATCCAAAAGTTCAGTCTGACGATGGAGCACAGGCCGGATACAGAAATCACTTAAACCCCTTACAATACCTTTGATGCGTCGGAAATCGAAGACAATGCATAGCGCAGAACAGTTGAGGCATCGCAGATGCAGGGGATGCGTTGGTTGCTTAAGGTGGTGCAAGGTCGTTGAAGCTTTAATGCCCAGGGACGATGCGTTGTGCAGAGGTTGCATTGGTTGCTAATGCAAGGCCTCAGTTTCGCCGATGATGTGTCAATGTCAACTATGTCAATAGCGCGATGCGTCGATTCTATGGGGCCACGTTGAACCGCTGCGCTGAAGGTGACGCGTTGGTCAAAAGCCGCACAGAGCTTGGGCTGTGTCAGAGCCTGAGCAGTGTGTCACAGACTCATGCAGTAAAGGTTCTTCTGATGCAAAAACGGGGCTCCAAAGAAAGTCGCGGTTGATGTGTCACACACTCAGCGAGCGGGACTATGGCTTCAGTGAAGGCAGCGGCGATTTGTCGATTTTGTAGGAATGCGCCAGTTCCAAACTGATGCTTTGGAGTCAATGCACTGGTTTCCTGGTTGCATCGTCAAATTCAACTCCAAGGCCTCTGGACTGGAGTTGGCACCACATGGCAGGGCAGGACTCCCAGCAGGGGTGCCCAGGTGCTGGTAGCAAGATGTACGTGAACTCTTTGATGTCCAGGAGAGTTCAGCAACAGGAGGCTCAGTCAAGCCATTGGAGAAACTTAGAAAATAGGATCCAATAAGTAAAGTCCAGCCCTCTCACTTACAGGCAAGAAGCAGCAGGTCAACTCAGTAAAGCAAGCAGCAAACTGTCAGCACAACAGCTCTTCTTCCTGGCAGAATGTCCTCAGTCCAGAGTGTATGGTGTCAGAGGTCCAGCACTTATACCCATTTTCTCCTTTGAAGTAGGGAGATTTCAATGAAAGGTCTTTACAGTGCCCTTCCTGGCCCTGGCTCCAGACCCACAGAGGGGTATGCAGCTCTTTTTGAGGGGACAGGCACAGCCCTGTCAACGTTCGTCAACTCCTCCCACCACTCTAATTCAGGAAGACCCATTAGCCTGGTGATGGTCCATCAGGCTATGCAAGGCACACCTCAGCTCCCTTGGTGTGTGACTGTCTAGAGTGAATTCACAAAGCTCAACTGTCATCCAACCCAGACATATATTCTAGAGACAGGCAGAGGCGGAGAATGGTTAAAGCGGCATTTTCAGACCTGCAATTTAAAAACCAACTTCACTAAAATCTGTGTTTTTAAATTGTGAGTCCAGAAACACCAAACTCCAAATTTCCATCTGCTCCTAATTGGAAGATACACTTGTAAAGTGTTACAATGCAGCTCCAATGCTAACTTATGGGAGAGATAGGCCATGCTGTAATGAAAAACGAATTTTGCAGTTTTGTCCTACCATGACTTGTAATACTTAAGTGCACGTCTCACCTTTTAAATACACAGCAACCTGCTCATGGGGTTACGTAGGGTCTACCTTAGGGGTGCCTTACATGTGATAAAAAGGAAGGTTTGGGCCTGGCAAGTATATGAGCTTGCCAGGTTGACATGGCAGTTTAAAACTGCACACACGGACCTGTAGTGGCAGGCCTGAGATTGTGCCTACTCATGTGGGAGGCACAATCAGAGCTGTAGGCCCACTAGTAGAATTTGATTTACAGGCCCTGGGCACATGTAGGGCACTGTAAGTAAACTTATAAGTGAATCAAATTCGCCAATTATGGAGAAACAAAATGTCATTACATTTTAGACACAAAGCACATGCACTTTAGCACTGGTCAGCAGTGGCAAAGTGCCCAGAGTCCTAAAAGCATCTAAGAGAAAGTTCAGCACACAGTCAAAAACAGGAGGTCAGAACCAAAAAGACAGGGGAAACCTCACCAAAAGATGCCAGGTCTAACAGATACAAATGCAACAATGGCTGTATATATCTGTTCTGTTCGCAACATGAATTATACAAGAGTCATCACTAGGTGTATATATCAGATATGAATCTTTATATATTTTTCATGTACCTAGTGTTCCAAATGAAAACGGGGAACCAAACAAAACAAGCATTGGTAAAGCCAATAGGTTTTTCCTATGGGACGTATTGGATATGTAAGTGGGTTTTAGCCAGAAACTGTGAATCATGACTAAAGAATAAAAAAAGAAAATGTTGATGTGGATGACAGCATCACACCATGCATGCAAACGCCTACAAAATGGTGCAGGTGCATTGTTAATCTTTAGTTACTTGTGCAAGTTGGATCAGTAACTAAAAAAGAAAATAAACATTGGGTAGCGGAAGTAAAATAGGGAATGCAAGTGGGGAAGCAAGACGGGGTCACAAGCAGAATTAAGAAACATGGGTGATGGAAACATTATTTGAGGGCTTTCCATTTCCACCACAAATTTCTCTTTCTAGCTCACATCAGAAAATTATTTTAGATGTAGGTTTCATTGTCTTTCTGAAGTTGTATATGGACTTTAAATTGCCATACATGCAGGTAATTACTGGGAAAAGCTACTACAAGGAACAGCACCACTGTACTAGGAGCAGTTTGGCGATGCGGCGAACGCAAGGTAAGTGGTTTTATTTATTTACCTATTCGTTTTATTTTCCCTATTCTGTCATATGTTGACCCCGCCCCCCCCCCTTCTCCCCGTTCTAACCTATACCGGCTGTGCCTGTGAAAGTCAATGACCATTTGTACAGATGGTACCGTTGTACCATTCTTCCTCGGTCCTAGAGGTCCCCCTGTATATATCCCTAGTATCTATCCTTGTTTTATGTACAGTTAGTGGGGCCCCTATTATTTAAGTATTTGTATTTGTATAGCGCATAAATCACCCATAGGTCTCATAGCGCTTGCAGATGCTCAGGTGAGGAAACAGATAGCCAGACAGGACTAGAAAAGCCAGGTTTTTAAGTTTCTTTGGAACTTCTGGTGGTTGGGTTCAGTCCTGATATGTGGAGTACTATAGTGGTGATGCCAAGGGATCCCGTGGGTGCTCCTTGAGAGGATAAGTCCCTTCATTTATCTCCACACCCTGTAGTTGATTTGACTGGTTAGGTCCAACATTGTAGCAATAGATGTATAGTTTTGGAGTGCAGTTGTACTGTACAGAGTCATACATATTGACCTGCTACAAGCAGGGCCCTTCATTTTTATTTATTTGTTTAAAGAGTGTGAAAGTTTGCAAACATCATGTGCATTGATTGTGCAATATTGTATGAGAACAATGTAATGAGTCCTGACAAAAGACTGATTGTGATTACCCTAGGTATAAAGTGCAAGTTAGAGGATGGCACCTACAACAGAGAATACACAAAAGCAACACAATTCCCCACTTTCTGCTAATTTCTCAGCTTGCTACTTTGCCTCCATGTCCAGCCTGGCGGTCGTGCACAAGATCTCTGACCAGACCAGGTCCTCTGGCTATCGTGTCTGCTTGGTTTTTCACTGAGATTAGATACCCCAGTGCATTGTTAAGTGCAAAGCATGCACTGTGGGAATGCCCCTCTCATGAGGTAAGCGCTGACACAACCTGAATTGTGAAAATGCACATTTTAAGAATGAACTACACATGATTTAGGGTGAGTTGCTCCCAAACTGCTAAGAAACAGAAATAGAAGCTGTAACTTCACCACAGACAATAAATGACCTGCACCAACTCAGCAGTGTATGACTCTAGCAGAATATGGAGCTATGTAGGGCTTTCAGTGGTAGCAGGAAGCATGTTGCCTTGCTGAAGCACTGCTGCTTGGCTTGCTACTGTTCTTTCCTTAGTGAAAGTCACCAGCCAGCCTCATACGTTCAGATACGCGGACACCATTATCTCTCTTCCCCAAACCAGATACTGAGGGAAGGCTACACAAGAAACTACCAACTACAAGTGCCCTCAGATGATTCTTGGCTTGGCCTGGTGCATCATTGTTTTGTTCATTTGTGTTCGACTTCCCTGCTGGCCCAGTATCCTCTACCTGGTATGGGATGGGCAGGGAGTTGCAAAGAACAACACGAAACAGGAAGGATATCCAGAACTCTGTGGTTTAATTCGAGACACAACAGCCCACGACCACCCTGGCAGATCGTCCCTAGCAGAATAACTGTTTGCCCCAGAACGCTCCACCAGGAATGTTATGGCAACATTCTATTACAAGGTCCCATTACAAATGGAACTACAGTAAGCACACAACACAGGGGCAATCATTTGTCTACAAGGGTCTGGGTGCCAAAAGAAGAGATTCTTACCCACACCATAATTTCAGGGTCTATTCACCCTGCCATATAGTGCAGATGCCTTGCACACAGGTGGTCTGCATGCTAGTCAGATGCAGGCAGCTCAAAGAAGACCTGTGTGGACGTTGTCTGTGTCCTGTGTTAGTGGGTTCACTCCATTTTGGATTAGGGGCTACCCACTATCAGTACCTGGTTTTGCCACCTCTTCCCCTCATAACTGTGAATTCATCGAACAGGAGTTAATAGAATATTCAGGTCTTGCAGTAGTCACTTTTCAAGGGATTTGCAGATCCTGCCCCTCTGATACGTGGTCCATAACTCTGATAACTGCACTCTGAGAAACTTGATTTAATGTTGTAGGATCTTTTTTCCTTCCTCGGCAGGTTGTTCTAAATGCATTGTGAATTTTCATCATATTTCTGGAATTTCTGTTTGTGATCACTTACCAATCACACACACATAGTGGGCCTGATTCACAAAGGGAATCGGAGACAAAAGTATAACTTTACAACTTTTGGTATTCACAGAGGTAATTTACGAGTCATATCTTTACGTTCACAGTCGGGCTGGAATCTCTCCACCCAGGCCCTATGCAAAGGAGGTCAAAAAAAGGCCCTACAACACATGACTTATTGCTTGAAGAACAGGAGGTTATCGAACTTGACCCCAAAGTTCTTAATCACTCCTAATTACGAGCCAAGGTGCCAACAGGTTTGACAGGCTGTGGGTAGGTGGTGGCTGAAGAACAAATTCTTGGTCTTATCCGCATTGCACTAGAGTTGGTTAAGGGCACTCTAGCGAAAGACAGCAGCTAGGCATGATTTAATAAGGTTAAGTGCAATATCATCTCCTTTTTTGAAGAAGAGAAGTTGCGTGTAAGCCTCTTGATGACTCTGTCATGTGTGGATGATGAGAAATCTTCCACTAGAGGAAAACAAGTGCACTCATGGACAACTACCATGAGGTGATGCCGGTTATAGAGGGGTCAAAGAAGTGAAGTGTAATTCTCTCCCAAGCTTGCTTAAGTAGATCAGACATTTTCAACGGGTGCCAAGTTATTTTGGTAGACAGGCAGTTGCATAGATGACAAGCTTTAAGCTTCCTTTCAACTCGTTCGTCAAGACCGGGGAACTACACTCGATCCATGAGGGCTCTTTTAGTTGGGGCCATGATGTCCTTCATGTGACAGTTTAATAAATTGGTGCCTCAGGTTTTCAGGGATAACTATTCTTACCCCTCTTAGTATAACACCATCTGGGGACCAGGATGTTCTTCACAAACATTCTTGAATTTCTGGTATTCAATATCATCTGTAAGAGGTCGAGTTTGCTTCCTCCTTGTTTGTGTTGTATTGATTTCTGTAAGTTTAAGCATGTCCTTATCTGTATTAGTAGCTGTCAGAATCTGTTCAATAAAAAGAGCTGCAGACACACTTGACTTTACTATGAAATTGATGCAGGCCTCAGCCACTTTGGATGATGTACTATGACACTCTAGTGGCACTTGCAAGAAATAGTCTGCAGGGTTTTTGATCTTTCCCTTGCTTGTGCACAATAGTATAATCATACACATGTAGATGCAACCCAACCTTTCAAACAGATTGGATATCTTGCCCATCAGATTTTCAAAGATGGGGTGCAATGCTTGATGATCCATGACATGAGTGCAATGCTTTCCGTACAGAAACACATAGAAGTGTTCACACACCCATACCACAGCTAAGCTTACTTTCTCATGTTGTAAATATGCATGTTTGGTCTGAGATAGACTCCGGCTAGTATAGGCCACAATGTGTCTCTGAGCATCGGACTGTCCATTGTGTAGGGCAAAGATTTTGCCCAGCTTTACCGGCTTGCATCCACCACATTCACTGGATGCAATTTCAGATCAAAGTAAGCCATTTCTGTTGCATTTTCAATTGCGCATTTTATTTTCTTGAAACTTTGGTCACAGTCAGATGACCATTCAAACAGAGTATCTTGCTTTGTTAGTTCTCTTTGAGGGGCACACACAGTGGAAAAATCACAAATATACCTAGAGCAGTGGCGAGCTATGCTTAAGAAAGATTGCAGCATGGTCATATCTTCTGGAGGGCAAGTAGATGACAATGCTTGTACTGTTTCAGGGTCAAGAGTCATTCCCTTTTCAGAGAAAATATGCCCAAAGAATTTAAGCCTGTTTTGTGAAATTCATATTTCTCTGCATTTATTGTGAGACCTGCATCAGCAAGCAGATGGCATACTTGTGTGAGTGGTTTGTCATGTTCCTTTCGTGTAGCCCTAATCACCAATAGATCATCATTGTAGTTATAAGCATGTGTGACAAGCTAAATTATTCTAAGAATAACATCTTGAAATATTTCTGCAGCTGACGACACACCAAAACTGAGAGACATATTTATGTCCTCCTTGCCCTGCTGTGGCATCACTTTTTCTGATGCTTGACAGGGCAAACCTTGAAATCATATCTATGAGGCCACACAAAGCCACTTTGCATGACTTTGAGTGGCTTCATAGATATGTAATTAGGCAAGGTAGCATAAATCGCTGCGTTGCCTTACTTTGTGCCCTGGAGGTATTCCTTGGGTGTTGCTGTGGGCGTTCTCACTCATGACCCATAGATTTTGATGCTTCCCCAGATTTACAAGGCCATGTAAACCTGGGAATGCGCCAAAATCTTAATCTCGAGGTGAGGTGTAACGAGGATAAATTACTTTATTTCTCCTTGTTTATTCCTCTTTCCATGTGTGCTGTATGCTGCAGCACACTTAGAAAGAGAAATTCGCCTCTCAGGATTATTTTTGTGCCCTTTCACTTTGGTGTAGGGCAGCTCAGCAAGGTGACATGCTGCACTGTCCTATGCGAAAACCCCGTAAATGAGGCACTGAGTCTTTCCTATCTGAACAAACCAACATCCATTGAAAAAGTAGTAATGTACCTATAGTTTTCTCCCACTTCAATTTGATGTTAGCCTTCGTTCGGACCGAGTAGGGAGAAGACTTTGGCGCAATTAAGCTGCATGATCAAGGCTGTAATGTTTGGAACTGGATGTCTTTCTCTTTCAATTATTTTGTTGGCATGTCATATATCAACACAAATGTGCACAGAACCTCCACTGTCCTTTTTTGGCACAACCACAATGGGTGAAACCCACGGTGTCAGACCAGTAGAGAGCTCGATGATGTCATGCTTTAGCAGGGTTTCTAGTTCTTTCTCAATGGCAATTGAAAAGCAATTTGACGGTGTTGCTAAACTACAGGGTGAATATCTTCATTAATGTGAAGCTGTATCTTAATTATCTTAAGTTTCCCATGAAACAATGTTTGGAATTGGCTCACTTTTACAGAATGGGCATTCACGTTGTACTTAATAGAAAACCCCATGTCAGCAACTTTGTCAAAACTTAATAAGCATGCACTCGCCAAAGTACCTAGGAGGACATGAATTTGCACTTGCACTGTCGTTTTCTTATGCCGCATGGTTGCAATAGTGGATCTATTGCTTTTCAATGGTGTAGAAGCTGTCCAGGAGTACACCTTTTTTCTCCACAGTGTGAGGTGTGGTAACGAAGGCCGTTCTTTGTACTGTTCTGCCAACATGATGACACTGTCCAGTACGAACGTTGTAGGGCAACCATTCACCTTGATCGTGATTTTAGGGCTATGTTCAAATGAACTTTGTTGCTTTTTTTGTTCAGTTTTATATAGTGCAAACTCGACCCGAAGGTATCAGAGCACTTTAAATGAGCACCAGTGGCGCTACTGGTGGACAGATTAATTTTGTTAGGCATGGGGAAAAAGTGATTTGCCCAGAATCGAAGGATGTCGAGCGTCCCTCCCGAGACTTGAATTTGGTTCCCCAGCTTCAAGGACAATGGCTCTCGATGTTAGGTCACATCCTCTCTCATGTACCAATTCTTTTTAGATTTGTGTTTCTCCTTGGAGACACGCAATCCTACATGCGCAAGTCAATCTGTGACTGACAGCATCATCGCACATCAATTTTCCTCACCGTCACTCGATGATGATGTGAACAAACTATTGGAAGATGAATTTGATAATGATTGACTTTGTTTTGTTTCACTTGCCTTAGTTGATTTTGCTGTTTGGCCTTGTGGGGGTGGCTAGATTGTTTCGGGAATTTTCCAGTATCTATCGTCTCATCTTGTGACTCACTTTGTTACTATTTTGCTTTGCAAACTGAAAGGAAAGGAGAATCCACAGCAGAAACACAATTTCATTTCCTTCTGAGACATCACTTGGTGGGCTTCTGTCTTGTGTTTCTGCTTAATTTGCATGCTCAAGGCTGACTCATTTGGGTTGTTCCAGCTTCTATATCAGTAGCTTGTAGATTTGCATGTTCCTCTGCACTTGGAGCAATGAGCACTTTCTCCAAACTGAGAGTTTCTCTCAGCATGCGCCGTCGGAATGAACCAGAAAGGCAACCATCGATAACTCTAAGACGCATGGCTTCATCATTGAATTCCATGAACTTGCAGTGCTTTATAAGTGTATTAAGTCTCTCAACAAACAAATCCATCATCTCACCAGGTTGTTGTTTTGCTTGGTTGAAAGTGTACCTTTCATAGTTGACATTTGGCATTGGATTGAACTTGGCCTCCAACGTCTTCTTGATTTGATGCTATGATACTTCACCAGCTTGTGATATCTTCTTTATCACCTCTGTTAGTCCACCATCTGCAAGGTTCTTTAAGTATTTGATCATCTTTTTGTCATTGGCTTCTTCTATAGTATCTATGAAGTCATCCAAAGTTTAAATCCAGGCACTCCATCTGGAGCCAATATTTTGCTTTTTCGCGGTGTTGAATGGAGGTTTCAGGAACACAGCAGCATCGTATTTTGTGCTGATCCCTACTGCTACAGAGAATATATGCTGTCTGGGAGAGTTTGATCTTCAGTGTTATTTGGCCCGGTGACAGCTCTGCAAGCATCAGCCTGCTCACTGGTGCTCAGGTTGTCATGCCTGAGCTGAGGTCGGCGGTGCCATCTTTTTTTCTTCATGATGAGTAATGATTTTTCTTACTGCATTGTATCTTCGCCGCTCTCGACTTTATGCATTTTATACATGGCTGTCATTGTATTTAGTGTTTCTTCGTACCTGGTTGTCACTGTCTTTAGCGTTTCTACTTTGTACCAGTGCTTCTCTGTGTTATCCTGTGGCACAGTATCTCTCCTTTCGGCCTTGTCAGCAGATTGTTTTGTCAGGCTTACTGACTGTGCTTCTCAGTAGGGCCTTCATCTTCTTCGAGGGCCTCTCAAAGCCTCCTCACACACCAACCGTAGATGTCTTCTTGAGGCGTATGTGGCATGCACAAGCAGTTTGCTGGACCACATCAAACTCTCAGGGAAAGCAGTCTCATATTGTTGGGGGGCACATATCCCCTATTTCGTCACAAGTTGTAGCGTCCTCTCCAGCCCGGGAGCATGTAGCAGACCACCGTAAACTTAACGCATTGCATCACACACTTTATTAACAACACCCAGTCACATTCATCAGATTATGTAATACTTGTAAGGATTCTGCCGAGGACCCCTAGAGGCTTCATACACATAAACACAAGACACAACAAGTAGCATCAGAATGAAAGGGAGAGAGACAGTGAAGAAAGTGTGCATTAGTTGTCATTATCTGCAGTAGATTAATGTCTTTAATAATATGTTAAACCTTTAAATAATGTTAGCCTTTCATGCTAATATATTCTAGAGATAGGCAGATGGCATTGAAAGTTGTGACCAATAGTTATACGAGTTTAAAAAAAAACAAATTAAAACAGAGTGCACATTTATGGAAGAATGACTGAAACTACACAAGGCCTGGAACCTGTGAAGTGAGGCAAGATAAAAGTCCTGAAAAGTCTACAAGACACAGTAAAGCTCATACACAGATATGTGTCTATAAAATATAGACCTAGCACTCAGGCAAGAAGCTGCAGCACTAATTTGCTTTCACCCGTATCTGCAATTAGATATCGAGGGGATGAAAGGGTGGAACAGCCTCCAGTAGCATCCCATCATTCCATCCTCATTCTCACTTGAACCAGAAAGGCCTGGGCACCTTCGCTTATAAAAAATGCAATTTTAAGACTTCAGTGCAGCATGCATTTCCAGCTTTTCTGCTGATATTGCATGATCTACACAGTTTATGAGCCCCAACAATGTCAGCAAACTATTAAATTGTACCATGCATCTTTTGATTGGATTAGATAATGGTTTGCTATCTCACTAAATGTGTGTAAACTCAGTACTTTTCCACAGGCACTTTGTGTGTCAGGCCCAATCCTTGCCATACATATCCCACTTCTTATTTGTATAATACTTTATGATATAGCACCGTGGTTTTGTAGCGGAACGGGAAGTCACCAAAAACGCTATCTGTTTTATAATTTTTTTGCATATTTTGTTTTTTTACAGAGATGTAAGAAATGCGAATTTTGTGTTTAAACGAGCTTTCTTGAAATGCCTAATACTATATATTTATTGGTAGTAGCCGATGTTGGCCTCAACATAGGTCCCTGATACAGTGCTGGAAATGGAAAGATTTAATTTAGGAACCCATTAGAAAGGGGCAGGGTACAAGGGAGGAATAGGTAGATCAACGAGTAGGGCCTAAAAGGTCCAATAGTCTGTTAGGGTAAAATGTACAACTTAAATACAACATTTCAACAGCACATTAATACTTGCACTTCTTAAGAGGCATACTGTACTTTAAATTAACAGTGCTTGCTCTTCGCATTTCTGCTATGCCAGGCCCGACTTTTTTATATAGGAGCTTGCCGCCCAAAGCCACTGCCCAGCTCACCTCGACCCGTGAAGATGCATAGCTCTTACTCTTCCCTTATTGCTTTTCCCCCCATTTTTGAGTACCTTCTCCTTGCTTTTCCTCATTTTCACTGATTTCCCTTGGTTTTTGCCACCGTTTTTGGGTGCCTTCTCCCTGCTTTCCCCTTGTTTTCACTGCTTTCTCCTGCTTTTTCCCTTGTTTTTAAGAGCTTTCCCCTTCATTTTACTTCATTTTCACTGTTTTCTCCTTGCTTTCCTATCAAGACATGGCTGTTCAAATGAGTCTCTGGGACCTGCAAGTACCTAGATACTCTGTTGGGTGATGAACCGCCATTTACAAATCCTTATTGATTGATTGATTGACTGCTGAAGCTGTCCACTTCCACTAATGAAATTGTCCACTGCAGCGCTCATTGACCTCTGTTTAAAGAATAACGTGTAGCTCAAAGGTGGTAGAAAAGATACAAAATTGGATGACTTAGAAAAGATACAGAAATTGACGAGACCTGCAAGCGCCTGGATAGACCGTCGGGTAATTAGCCATGCTTTCCAGGCCCCACTGTCCCCATGCTGCAGCATTGCTCTCGCTCTGGTCTTCTTGCTTTTTCCCCCATTTTTTTGAGTGCCTACACCTTCTTTTTCCTCGTCTTCACTTTTTTCATGCGTTTCCTTTTCTTTCACTGCTTTCTCCTTGCTTTTGCCCCCATTTTGTGAGTGCTTTCTCCCTGCTTTACCCTCATTTTCACTGCTTTCTCCTTGCTCCTCCCCCCGTTTTTCAAGTGCCTTCCACTTGCTTTTCCCTCGTTTTCACTGCTTTCTCCTTGCTTTTTTATTTTTTTGAGTGCCTTCTCCTTGCTATTTCCCCGTGTTTGAGTGCCTTTGCCTCCCTTTCCCTTGTTTTCACTGCTTTCTTCTTGCTTTCCTATCAAGACCTAGCTGTTCAAATGAGTCTCCGGGACCTCCAAGCACCTGGATACCCTGTTGGGAGATTAGCCATCCTTTAGAAATCCATATTTTTATTGACGGCTGAATCTGTCCAATTCCACTACTGAAATTTCCCACTGACAGTGTGAGCAGCGCTCGTTGACCTCTATTTGAAGAATAATGTGTAGTTCAAAGGTAGTAGAAAAGATACAATATTGGATGACTTAGAAAAGGTACAGAAATTGCTGTGGGTCTCAAAAAAGTTTTATATTTTCGAGGATGCCTTTTCATCCTCTTCACCTGGTAATTCTTCCCAGTTTATTCGCCCATGTTAGAAATACATAAATTGACCTTGACTCAGTCAGCTAATATTAGTCCGCCTGTAATGCTAAGCTATCTATCAATTTATATTCAGAAGCTGTCCACCGTCGAGATACATTTTGGCATGGATAATAAAAGAATAGAAAACATCAAATGTAACCCTATGGCAATACAGAAAGAATAATGTAAAGCCTTCCTAAACTTCAATAAATCCACACTTGCCACATTCTGTGACCAAAAAGAGGTAGGATTTTTCAATTGTTTAAACCACTAGTTAGCAATTACCTGCTGTGGTATCTGGATGAGAAGGGCAAGTTAGCTTATGTCCCATACTTTTAACAAAAATAAATGTAATGACATACATTAGTGACCTCTGTGCATAGTTGCCAATTTTAACATTGCTAGGACATCTCTTCATCGTAAATGTATTTTTATTTATAATAGGTTGTTTTTAACTCCATGTTCTCTTTTTAAAATGAAATTACTGCCTAGCGATAATTGCTGGACTTGCCATGCCTCCCATGCAGATCTTCTTCAAATGTTCTTCTTGTGTCTAAAGGTGTTTTCCGTTTGGAAACAGGTTTGGCACAAATTGTCCTCATTGTTTTCTATTACTGCTTCTTATACCACTAATCATGTCTTTCTCTGAGGTTGTTCGGTGATTTGGTCGGGTGATAAGGTTCAGGGTATGTTGGATGATCTTCTCTTGGCACTTGCTTTTCTAGGTATTGCTTCTATATGGAAAAATTCTAACAACATTTCATTTATAACCTAGTGGAACATGGTTTGTCATAATAATAGTTTGGACACCGCCTATTCGCCCACACTGTGCAGTAACATAAAAAAGGACCTGTTGTGGTCTTCTTTAACATCCTATTTATCTCAGCATAACACAGTCACCACTAGAACTGTTGAGGTTCTTAAACCTCCATGAATCAATACTATGTCTTAATTTCTTGCGAATTCTTTCATATCTTTTATCGCACCTCGTTTTCTGTAGTTTGCACTCCTACTGTTTTTTAACTCTCATTCCTTTCTTGCCTCCCTGTAGCCCTAGTTTATAAAATCTATAAAATACTACTTGTTATATATTGTGGATTCATTCCTGTGCATGTTCTTTGAGATATGTTTTACTTTATTGTGCTGAATTCAATGTATTGTATTTCGCTTTTATTTATCTTTTGTATCACTTTGGACTATTTTACGAGTATAGTTTGTTCTGTTCCATTTTTTTTCTCCCCAAATGTTCTAAACTTTCAAATAAAGCTTTTTAAACAAAAAAAATAGAAATGTAAGCTTCAAAATAATACACTGTTAACTTTGTTGGGTGAGAGTGATGGGAGTAAGCGAGTGGGCCATGTGACGTCACTCAGTCAATATAGCAAATATGGCTCGAACTGTGAAGTGAAGTGACAGGCACAGCTCCTGTACAGGGGGTTGTATGTGATTTCATAGAAAAACGATTTTAAAAAGTGCCATTACTAAGAAACCATTTCACCTAAGTGGTTAAATAGAAAATTTACAGGATGAATGGCATTTACCATTTTATAGAAACCAAATAATTGAATGTCTTTTTGTCAAAATTAGCTTTTACATGCTTATTTATTAAGGTGTAGATGTAATGGTTGCAGGTCTTCCTTTCAGAAGCATTTTTGTCAGAGTGCTTTATTTCAGGGGACATTACTATCTTGAACAATCTCAAACAATTACTGTGGATGTTTTTAGTGTTCTAACCCCTCACCATCCCTTAACACCATCCATTTCTGAACCCCCCTCAACCCATGAATACTACGTTATGTTATGTTAACATGTTAACATTACTTATTATTATTGCCCAGTGAATCATCCCAGAAGGTAAATCTTGGCGCTTTTCTGAAGTATAGGTTCAGAGGAACTAACTAAAACAGCCACGTTTTTGGGATTGTTTTTGGCTCAGTACATAAATACATTTGTAGTGGGAGTTTATGCCAGTAGAGGGGGCCAGATAGGAGAAAGACCTCCAGCCAATCTGCAGGTACGAATCCTTGGGATTTGAAGTAAGGCTTTGTCAGTGGATCTCAGAAATCAGGTAGGGAGATAGTATCTAAGTCTCTGCTGTAAGTAGGTTGGGGTGTTATCGTTCAAGGATTTATGAGTAAGGCAACATATCTTAAAAAAGAGCCATTTCTTAATAGGAAGCCAAAGCAGAAAGTTTAATATAGGAGCAGAAGGAGGGCCAGACAGAAGGTTGTACACAAGTTTGGCTGTAGTATTCTGCACCACCTGCAATTTGGACAGTAATGTTTCATTTGCCCCTAGGAGTAAAGCATTACAATAGTCAAGATTACTCGTCACTAATGCTTGAACTAGGATTTTCCTAGAGGTAAGGGGGAGCCAAGGGAATGTATTTTTCAATAACTACATTGTGGCAAAACAAGTTCAACATAGGGTTGAGATGTGTTCTTTCATAGCTGGAGAGATGTATGACTTAACAACAAGATTTTTAACTACTTGTTTTGGGTAAGGGGCAAGTCCCAGCTCCGGTGACCACCAATCAGACTTCCACAGGTTTTGGGCTTTTCCCATATAGAAGTATTTTTTTTTCTTCATTTAGTTGAAGGCAGTTGTTATCCATCCAAGAGGCAATCTTATTCATGCAAACAGAAAAATGTATTTTCACCCCATTCATATCGGGACCAAAGGAGATGACCAACTGCATGTCATCGGCTTAAGATATAGTCTCAAATCCACGTCTTAACAATTTGTGCGAGAGGGGCAACATAGATTTTAAATAAAGTGGGATTCAGTATGGAACCCTGCGGAACCCCTTTCCTGACCAGCATGGTATGAGATTTAAAGGGCTTCAGAGAGATTGTCTGAGTACAGTCTTTCAAAAAATCAACAAACCATTGGAGTGATTTGCTGAATACGCCCGTGTTATGCAGCCTTTGAATTCTGATGTCATAGGAGACTGTATCAAAAGCTGCAGTTAGGTCCAAAAGGACAAGCATGATTGGAGTCTCTGCATGTAGAGATAGTCTGATAGTGTCAGTAACACAGACTAATGCATTATCAGTACTGTGATAAGTTCTGAAGACTAACTGGATCGAAGAGCTTGTAGTAGAGGTAGAGGTGAGATAGGATGATAATTTGAAGGATTATTTTGGTCAGCATTTGTTTTTGTTTTTAAATGGAGGAGACCAATGCAGTTCTCAAAAACTGGTGCTGAGCTTATAGAGAGATTCAAAAGGACACAATAGTGGGGGCAATTGAACTGGAGAGACTTGCCATAATGCCGGGAGGGCACAGGCTGAAAGGTGACCCTGCCTTGGCCACTTCTGGTAGCCAATGGGTTTGTTCCAAAGTGCAAGGACAACATTTCCAAATTAAAAATTGCCTTAGATGAAGGCAAACTAAGGTCAGGAAAGAATTTGGGTGGGCTCTGAGTTGGGGTGAAATTTGAATACATATTATTTATCTTGTCTTCAAGAAAGTTGGCTAGCCAGTCACATAGCTCTTGTGTAGCCGAAAGCACGCTCATGTAGGTGCGTGGTTCAAGGTAATCATTAAGTGTTTTGAAGAGAGATTTAGTTGATTTGCCTGCCTGTTCAATCTGATTTATTATATCGTTTCTACGGGACATTTTAATAGAGTTGTGACAGTTCTCCAGTAGCTTTAGTTATTTGCCAGAGCATTTCCAGCTTTTTACATTTGTGTTTTTTCCAGTTTAAAATTGAATGAAAACCAGGGTGCATTGTTTCTGCTAGGGGTAATAGGAAGGTGTATAAGAGGTGCATTATGGTCAAGTGCCTGGGAAAAAGAATGAAGGAATATTCCCCAGAACAACAACTATATTTAGATTACTGAGAGATTCAGGTGAAAGGCAAGTTTTAGTAAATAAGATTTAAGAGACATATTTCCATTGTCTTGTAGCAGGTCTGGACATTCTGTTCAATTTTACTAACTCACTTGCTTTTTGAATTTGGAAATGAATCCAATAGTGGTCAAGCCAAAGAAGCGGTAAGAGAAGTTCACACCAAAGCTCATAGGAATTTGTCAAAATTAGGTCTAGGGTGTGGCCAGCCAAATGAGTGGGCCCCACCACAACTTGTTTAAGGCCTAGTATCTCCATGTTGTCCAAGAGAAGAGCCCCCTTGTGTTTTTGGATATTTTCACTGTGATAGTTGAAAGCGCCCAGAAGTTAAACGTTGTTAGATGCTAAGATGTGAGGAGCAATACACTCTGCTAAAAGATCACGTTTTTCATAGCTCCAAGAGGACAATAGATTAGTGCACCCATCCAGAAGTCTGAAGAAGAAATTTCAATTCTAAAAATACACATTTCAACCCATTCAGCTAGAAGGGTCACACCTCCTCCTGGTCTAGAATTTCAATCTAGTTTAAGCAATTTGTACTGTTCTGGAAGAGCTAGAGGGATACATGATAAAGCTGCTGCATTTAGCCAAGTTTCAGTTAAAAAACATAGGTGGTGAAAAAGGGAAATTGAGAGATCCCAAAGTTCCGTTGAGTACTTAGACATGGATCTAATATTGCAATATAGGCTTCTTAAGATACTAAGCGCGACAGGGGAAGGGCGTTTACACACGGCGATGAATTTTGCAGGACTTAGATTTTTATTGGTGTGTATGCCCTTAAAGATGACTAATGGGGAATTAAACCAGACATCCTTGTCATCTAAAAATTACTCACCGCGGTTAAGCGTCATGTATCCCTGACCCCTAAACTCCACCTATCCCTGAACCTAAAAGCCCTTTCTACCTCTAAACTCCACCCATCTCTGAACCCTAAAAACTACTGACTACCCTTAAACTACACCACTCCTGAACCCTAAGACACCATTACTATGCCTATCCCCCACCCATCCCATATCACTTAATACCCCTCAACTATGATTCCTGGAAGGTGCGCGAGCCCTACTCTTTGCAGGCTCGCAGGGCCTCTGCTGGAGTGTGCATCAAGAGAATGACTTCCCAAGCTTTTTAAATGATTAACGTTGAAGGAAGCTTTCTCTTGGTGCGTGCTGTCATAGGAGCAGTACACCTGCACTCCCATAGCTTTTCTGATGGGAAAGGGAAAGTATGTCTTCATGGGCACGGCTGTTACCAATGCCCCTGCTGTCTTGCTCGTGTAAAGTTCATTCTTATGTGAATGCAATTAGACATTTATACACCCTCTCAAACCGGATTCCTTTTAAATAATCTTACATGTGGCCTCTGCGGCCCTGTGACCAGAGCTGCTGCTAACATTGGAGCTGATGAACCAAGAGCAAATCTCGGCAGCGCTCAACATCCTATGATTCTTGGCCAATCGCTTAATCTTCCCAGGTTACAAAAACAATCTAACTGATGCTCATCTAAAATGTTCCAATGCCATGCCCTAAATAAGAACAGCAGAAAAATGCACAACGATATAAAATCAAAGCATAAGCATAAACGAGTAAAGAATAATAGACGCATTTTTAATGGCTGATTTGTACAAAGTTAAACCTGCTGAAGTCATAGCTTCTCTGCTTAACTAGTGCAATCTTAGACAACTATTTTATTTAACCAAAACTCCTTTTTCTTCATTGTTGCATATGAAATCCCTTTCAAATATGTTTCAAGAGGGTGGGTTGTCTGCTGTCTCTGTGCTGGGCTTGATGAATTCTTTCACCATTGCAAAAATGTATTTGTAATTGTGTCCTGCTGAATGGGTTGGGGAGATGACAAGTTGTTTGAGTCAGGCGGTGGTGAGGCTCTCCAGCAGGGATGAGGTGTTCTTGCCGTAGGAGTTGTTCAGGTGAAAGTTGAGGTTGCCAAGGAGGATGTAATCTGTGGAGGCAATAGTGCGGGTGCGATAAAGTTGACGATGGCATTGCTGAAAGGTGGACAGGATCCAGGGGCCTGTAGATGGGGCCTGTAGATGAGGGTGTAGCAGAGGGAGGTGTTCGGGTTGGTCTATACCTGGAAGTGGAGGTGCTCCATGTTGGTCAAGTGGTCATCCTAGTGGATGGTGAGGCAGAGGGTGCTTTTGTGTGCGTTGGTGATGCCTTCATCTGGTTTGCTGATGCGGTCCTTATGAACAATCTTGTTGCCGTCCGGAATGATGGTGGCAATGTCCAGGTAGGAGGTTGAGTTCATCCAGGTATCCGTGAGGAAGGCAATGTCGGGGTCAGCGGAGTCGACCAGGTCTTAGACCTCTATGGCGTGTTTGTGGAGGGAGCATGTGTTGAGCAGGATCCAGCTGAGGTGATGGTGCGGTAGGTGGGGCTGGTCTGCAGAGGCAGGCGAAGGTGAAGCTGCAGTTCAGGCAAATAAATGGGCTCTGGGTGTCATTTGGTGACGCCCGGTGGCAAGCAGTGTGAGTTCGGTGTTGAGCGCGTACAAGGTGTTGGCGTTGTAGCAATGTATGATCCGAACCAGTGTCCATGATGTTGGCCGTGGTCTAGGCATGCAAGTGTGCAGACGGGCTTGCTTTTTGCGTACCTTCGGCAGCGGCTGTCATTAAGTAGTGTGAGGGGGAGGGCTTGACAGCTGGGAGGTGAGAAAGCAGGAAGCGGGAAAGCGCTGATGGAGGGGGATGGGCTGCAGGAGTGATCAGTGGCAGGGACATAGAGGAAAAAGGTGCAAAACATGAAAAGAGGCAAGAGTGAAACAAAAGGGACAGAAAGAGTGGAAAAAGCAGAGAAAGATGAAAAGAGAGGAAAAGAGATCAGAAATGCAGAGAACAGAGAGACAGAGGGCAGAGCTGCAGCAGAGTGGAGATGCTCCCCACTGGACCACTAGTGATGAGGCACAGGTGGGTGCCTATGGGTGGAGGAGGGCCTCTAACTCATACCAGGAAGGGTCAGGGCCATCAGCTTCCTAGGCAGACCTGTGCTGCAAGGGAAGCAGTTCACTGACAAAGATGCACTACTTTTAGGAATAGAGTAAATGTGATGATGTGACAACCAGCACTGGGTCTAACCAAGTCTGCAAGTATACGTTGCAGCAGGTGCAGTACCTGATGATCAAGTAGAAAACAGGCATAAATCAAGCACCCTCACGAGTTGTGTAAAGGTCCAAATAATGATCATAAGTCTGTAGAATAAAGTTCATCAATAAGAGATATATTTTCCAAAATATGGATCCAGAGTCAGGCGTTAGACTTCAAATCTTTTATTTCATAATCATTTAAAATTATTTCCAGCTTGTCCTGCCCTGCCGACACGTGTTTCGTCTCCTTTGAGACTTTTTCAAGGCTGGAAGTATAAAAAAGGCTAAAATCAATATATAAACAATACACACAGTACATATACAATATTAAGGAGAAATATTTACATAGAAGTCTAACAAAGACATGTCTTTTCTGTAGGTGAGAACCACCTCAATGAGAAACCACAAACAAACAAAAATTGGAGACATATAAGCAGTAGTGACAATTGTACATAGAGTTGTCCCTAATACAGTGACATACTAAAGACAGTCGATCTTTTCAGTTATCATCATATATCCTCCTAGTTCTTATAGCACATTGCATAACCAGAACAAAATATGTCCCTAATATGTGTGCTGTGTCATCACTAGAGTCTCTTGTTTTTAGCCCTAATTAAGGATCCTGGTTTCTGCTAATAGTTATGTACCTGGGCACCATATATGCCTTTCGTATCCCTGAACCACTATGTTTCAGTTCGCAGCATATATATCTTGCGGATTTTTTTACTAATCGATACATATCCTCCTCCAAATATGACTTTTTACTAGTGCTTACCATCTTTCTTAGGTCTATTTTTCCTTACGCACTACCATTGCTTTGGATGCCAGTTCGTGTCCACTAGGAATATACACCAGGATACCGGATTATAAAGATTGTGTACCTAGGAAATCTCACCTTTAGGTATGTCTCTAATTAATACCACTTCATCTGCTAACAGAGACCGTAGTCTACCCTCCTTCTAATTTTAGAAATTATTATTCTTATAATGTTGTAGGAACAACACTTTTGGTGTGATCGTAGAACTTGGCCTCCTCGACCGTTGAGAACAAGAATCGTGATGCCCAATACCACTGCACTCTTCTCATCTTTTTGGGTAGGTGCGCTTGTTCTTTGAACTGACATGATGGAATCTAACAGTGTAATGACTCTACGCTATGAATTTAGGTAGGCTTGTATGAACTGTGGTTCTGAATTCTTAAATAACTTTACGATGCCTACTACGAATTGTTTCCTACAAACTAGACCCCAAAAACAAGAGACTCTAGTGATGACACAGCACACATATTAGGGACATATTTTGTTCTGGTTATGCAATGTGCTATAAGAACTAGGAGGATATATGATGATAACTGAAAAGATCGACTGTCTTTAGTATGTCACTGTATTAGGGACAACTCTATGTACAATTGTCACTACTGCTTATATGTCTCCATTTTTTGTTTGTTTGTGGTTTCTCATTGAGGTGGTTCTCACCTACAGAAAAGACATGTCTTTGTTAGACTTCTATGTAAATATTTCTCCTTAATATTGTATATGTACTGTGTGTATTGTTTATATATTGATTTTAGCCTTTTTTATACTTCCAGCCTTGAAAAAGTCTCAAAGGAGACGAAACACGTGTCGGCAGGGCAGGACAAGCTGGAAATAATTTTAAATGATTATGAAATAAAAGATTTGAAGTCTAACGCCTGACTCTGGATCCATATTTTGGAAAATATATCTCTTATTGATGAACTTTATTCTACAGACTTATGATCATTATTTGGACCTTTACACAACTCGTGAGGGTGCTTGATTTATGCCTGTTTTCTACTTGATACTTAACATTAGCGAAAGATTTCCTTTTTTGCTAATTTAACACTCCTGGTGGTGGGTGTTTTACAGGTTAATAGTGCACCTCACACTAAGAACTGTTTAAGAGTAACAATACACGTAGACGTGTTTAGAGATTTTTATTACTTCAAGGTGCTGACGTTTTCTCATTTTGAGAAACACTACCACCAAAATACTGTTTTGCAGTACCTGATGATGTCAGTAGTAATCCAGCCTGCGGGTCTGGGCTGTGGCAGGCAGGCGCATGGGTGACTGACACTGGCCCAGCATGCTGGGATGGACCTTGGCAAGTAATGACAAAGGGATGCCAGCACAGCAAAGGACAGCACAGAGTAACTGGGGAGAGCATACACATGGAGCATTTGTAGGTCTGTATACAGATGTGGGTGCACATTTGCATTGGCCATTCTAGCTGAGGACTATCAGTCAATAGGAGCAGATGTAGGCAGGCCAGCACAGCGCAGGCCACAGCAGTTGGCTTCTCTTCTTTGGGAGTCATTTCATGTGGTGTAAAGCATAATTCATGACCTTTAAATTTGAATTAATACATCATCTTTTTGGTTATCAACACTTTCAAGTGCCACCCACTACAGAAAACTGTCCCGGCCCTCCAAAAGCTCTGCCCTTGCTCATTACTAGCAAACATTGGTACACATTAATCACTGTCTTTGGTGTGATAGTCAAACAATTATAAGCAAGGTCAGCATAGATTAACAGGACAATGATAACATTATCTCACTGCTGCTCTATTGATTGGAAAAGTTTGCTTTGCTTTTAAAACAGTAGCACTGGCTATATTGTCTTTGCTCTAATTCTCAGCAGGCCTCCCACACTTTTAGTGTCACAGTAGCAGCACTTTTCAGAAGTACTGCTTTATTGTTTAACCGGAGAGCCCCAGCCATTTCTCAGTATGGCTGCTGTTCATTTAATGGGAAAGCACTAAAAACATATTAAAATCAATGTACTTTTAATGCAGATGTAGTGGTTTTACAGGCCGGGTTACAGGCTGCTACTCATTGAATGGGAATAGATACTTCCAAAAGCCTTGAGGTGCGAACAACCCAAAACTGTGCTCTAAGAGACTCACAACCTAGATACGTGCATGGACTCAAGTAAGCTATTGATTCAAATAAAACATTCAGTCATCACCACACCATTATAATAGTATATACATACTTGAACTGTACAACACACTTAACTATGTGCAACATTTAGTCCAATTACACTAATTACCTACATATTGCAATGACGTCTCCCAACCATTACAAAGCATGCTGGTAGTTGAGTATAGTGATATCTCCAAAACAGACAATCCCAACATGATTATTCCTTCTTGAGAATGAATAAGCAAAAAAATCCTAAACCATCAAAGTGAAAATCTGTACAACATTGTTAGCAAGAAGACAAAGCATCACGGAACATTCTGCTTAATTAAATATGTTTACGTATTCCTATCTGATTGCTCAATGCCAGTGGTGACGGTTGTATGGCATTGCAATGCGGGCTTTTACCCCGCATGCCATTACAACGCGGGGATTACAACGAAAGTCGTTGCAACGACTTTCGCTGGAGGGCGCTGGATAGTGGAATAGTTTAATTTTCTATTCCAACTCCAGCCCACGTTGGCAGTAGGGAAGATGTTGGATAGAGAATTAAACTATTCCCTATCCAACAGCGCCCTCCAGCGAAAGTTGTTGTAACGACTTTCGTTGTAATCCCTGCGTTGTAATGGCATTGCGGGGTAATCCCCGCATTGTCATGGCTGTTCCCCGTGGTGTCTAGCTTAAATTTAAAATGATGCAGCGCAAAATGGCCCGACTAACCATAACCTTGGGAGCGGGAGCACAATCAGTGCAGCACTTCTCTTTGCTATCCACGAGCAGGAAAAAGAAGGACTTCCTTCCTGTTTGTGGAACGCAACTCCCACCAATCCCGGAGCTGCCCTCGTATTGTGAAAGAAGCTCCAGGATTGGTGAGAGCATGCCAAACCAGAGCTCATTTTGGGGCTGGGGGCCGGTGCCAGCAATCCCCAGGCTGTTGTAGAGCCTTTAGACCGCTGGGTCCACAGTGTGCATGTCGGGTCTGCCCGTTGCAAGACCAGTTCTGTCATCCTGCATTTGCAGGATTCAGCCCACCACCACAATTTAGTTCCGGGGGTATGTTGGTCGTCACGGTTTCAGGTTGTTGTGTTTGTTATACCTCTTTGCTGAAAGCGCCGGGACGCCCCTTTGCTGGGGCAGCTGCGCGCTATACAAGACTCGATAACATAACATAACATAACAATTGCACTGTACACAGCGCGAGCTGGTGTGGTGGCAAATAAATAAAATGCGATTGACATGCCATTTAGTTTATTTGTGTTTGCATGCTGCGCCCGCAGCAGGCGGAGCAAGGCTCCCGAGGAAGAGCCGCCCCTGATCATGCACAGGTGTGCCACTTGTCCTAACATGTTTTTCTCATTGGCACATCATCGATGGTGTGTAACTAGCACACCATCCAGATAATTCAAAAACACAAACCAATGAAGACCCTTGCCCGAATTGAACCTGCCAGGTTTCAATCATTGCATTTTGATAATCAGTTTCTTTTCTAATCATCGTAGTGATAATTCCAGATCACCTACACTAGGATGGCTATTCATCCCGTGGAGACCAGACACCTTATTAGGGCGTATTAGTACTCATGTTTGTCCTTGAAAGTGTTGTTTCAAAACACAGCTGTCAAGCACAGAACAGAAGAAAGGTGCCTTATAAGAAGTAAGTATTCTAGGGTTGTGTCTTGATGAGTTCAAATATATTATATCATAAACAATGTATTTTACTTTTGTAGGTGGTGAGTGCAGTATAAAACCATTAGCTGTTAAGCATTAGCATTTTAGATAGTAAAACAGGGAAAGCGGCACAACACTTGCACTGTCAGCCTAGCTCTCTTGTCTGCACTCTGCTCTTGTATTTCTGAGATGCATGCTACTCTCCAATGCACAGCTCCATTTTGATAAATTGGGTCCATTCTTCATATTATAAGTAAGACTCCCGCTTTTATGGCATTTTTTTGTTTGACATTTCCGTCAGTATTTCTCCATATTTATTTTTGGCTCATTTTATCAGTATTTCTCCATATTTATTGTGTGCTTAGGGTGAACAATGAAGCTGCAAAAAGTATAGTTCAAATGACAAATGTTTACTCATATTTGTATGCCTAATGAGTTTTATCAATTTACAATATAATACAGTCATCTGAAATCATTTGCATTGTAGAACCGCGTAAACAGCTCTACTGCTGCAGTTATCAAAGGTTTATTAGGAAATATTTTTTCCTTTTTGTACTCCTCTACTTGTCAGTCTGTACCACTATTGACGTAGTACACTTGATTGACAGTAGTGAAGATTGTCCCGAAGAAAACCTACACGTATTCTACATTTTTCCATATTTGAAAGGAAAAACAGACAGGAAAGTAGATTGTTTTCTGCCTGCATTTATCTGTAAGAATCAATTACAAAAGAAAACTAGGAGCCTTAATTATAACCAATTACAAACAAAGCTTTTGCGGCCGCATAACCACGCTATTACCTTAGTATGAAATGGTTCGACCTTGCAGTGGTAATGCAGTGTTGAATGCAGTCTTGTCGAGAGAAAGGACCTTACTTCCCTGTGGGAGAGAGGTAAATACAGGGAGGGCACCCTGGTTTGACACTCAGTCTGGGTGAACATTCCCATGTGAATAAATATATAAACACAATTACTTGGCACTTAGGGCCATATGTAGGTAAATGGCATTTACCGAATCGTAAATACCGAATTTTACTGATTCGGTATTTACAAATCGGTAAATGCCATGTAGCAATTATTTGGAAACAATTACCGAATCGGTAAGATTCGGTAATTATTCCTATGGGAATCAATCGCAATTACTGAATCGGTAAATACCGATTCGGTAAAATTACCGATTTGTCAAGGGGGACAGGGTGTCACTTTGACACCCTGTTGCACCCCTGATTCTGGCGTGTGTGCCATGTGACACACATACATGCCCTTAGGGCATGTATGTGTGCCACATGGCACAGGTGTACATGCACAGATGTGCATGTACACAGGAATTCGTTATTTACCATGCAATTGTATTTCATGGTAAATTCCTAAGGGCCTGTGGCACTGTTTTCAGTGCCACCTACATCCCATATTACCGATTCTGTAAATTTACCGATTCGGTAATTTACAGAATCGGTAAATTTACCGAATCGGTAAATTTACAGATTCTGTAATATTTTGGCCACCTACATCTGAGACTCAAAATACCGGTCGGTAACGGCCGAAATCGGCCGTTACCGACCGGTGTTTGGCCACCTACATATGGCCCTAAGTTACTTATTCAACAGTGCATTTATATGTTCCTACAACCAAACCTCTCTCTCACCATCCGATTGATAGGTGACAGCACAGGAGAAGCTGCAGTGATTGCCTGCTGCTGCTAGCGGCGGGGAACATCCATTACGACGCGGTTTTTACACCGCACTACCATTACAACGCTGGTTTTACAACGCAAGTCGTTACCACGACTTGCGCTGGAGGACGCTCTAGTCTAAGTAATAGTAGATTTACTATTCCAACACCTTCCCTACTGTACATAGGCTGGTGTTGGAATAGTAAATCTTACTATGCCTAAGTCCAGCACCCTACAGCGCAAGTTGTGGTAACAACTTGCATTGTAAAACCAGCGTTGTAATGGTAGTGCGGTGTAAACACTGCGTTGTATAAACATACAACCCTAGTGGCAGCTCCTCTGCTAGGGTGGGCGAGCATCGCCCCCCTGCTACTGTGGAGCAGTGAAAGAAAAAATAAAATGATAATAACGCAATGTTATTATCATTTTATTCTTCCCTGCTGCCGCAGCATGAGATCGGGCCTGCTCTGCTGACAGAGCAGAGAGGAATGATGGGCAGACTAAAGTCTGCATGATGCTGTGACCACCCCTCTTAGGTCGGCCAAACAGTCATGCACATTTAGCATGTTCTCCATTACAGCCTGGCTGGAGAACATGGCCAGGCCCCCCCAGTCCACGTCTGAGTGCCAAACGAAGGCGCTCAGACCTATCCCAGCGCTGCATTGCAGCGTTGTGTTTGGTTAAGAGGAGCTAATCACAGCGCTGCATTACTGCATTGTGTTTGGCTCAGGGGAGCCTGGCTGCTTCATGTTCTGCAGAAGAGAGACGACGTGGGACAGAGCGGCGAGAATGTAAGTGAATTTGTATTTTTTTGCAATTATATGTCCTTACCACTTCTCCCCCACTGCCCCACATCCGTGCTGGCTGTCCCTGGCTGCAGCACAAGAGAAAGGAAGTTATACTTTTCAATGAATATCTGTTTTGTAGTCTATGTTTAGGGCAACTTTCCCTTTGTTTTTCATGCTTCTCTGGATGGTATCTGAAAAGTTATTTAGAAGTTATCTTACAAAAGGTACACCATTTGAAGCAATCGTAAATCAAGAAACATATTTGGAGCTGCACTAAGTTGTACTGCTTTAAAAACTACTACAGTGACCATAATACAATGACGTGGAGCAGTAGGCCACAGGCGGGATAAAAAATAAGATGTTGAAGTTGGACTGTATTGAGGGCTATTGTACACTTGATATATCTGGAAGGGTTTTTGTTATAACTTGTGTTTCCCTGCTGCTCAGCTGGTATGTATGTCATATAGAATGTTGGATGATTGGAATGTTGCTGTGCTGTGAATGTCAGTTGAGTGAGGGCTGAGCAGCAGGACAGCTGCTCCTGATGTGGTTTCCTTTATATCTTAACTAACTAACTTAAATAAAGTAACTTGATCTATCTTACATGAAGTATCCATCTTCTCATTGAGTACAACATTTTGGCGACATTTGGGGACTTTACTGAAAAGAATCAACGCGTGCAAAGGAGGAGGAGAAGGATAAAGAAACAGTAGCTTACAAGTACTGTTGAAGAAGAGAAACGAATTACTAAGGTAAAACACTTTAAGTCTGGATGTAAAGTGTGTGTGTAACGTTGGCTGGCAAACTAACCCCATCAGTGACCCCTACATCGGTCGCCCTGAAACCAAGATTTGCCAGAGTGATAAGAGAAATCTAGTATAAACTACCAGCAACAGTGTGGAGTATCGCTGTGGTCTGCTGTGGTCTGCATGGTTACCTGTTTAAAGCTAATTGACAAAGAAAGGAGGACTAGCGCTGTAACTGTTGAAAAAACTTTAGCAAGGAAGAGATTAGCGCTGTGTCTGTTGAAAAGGAAAATAAAACCTTAACAAGGCAGTAGAGATTAGCGCTGGAACTGAAAAAAAAAGAAAAAAAAAAACTCTCACAAGGCAGTATGGATTAGCGCTTTGGGTTTAAACCTTAACAAGGCAGTAGAGATTAGCGCTGGAACTAAAAAAAAAAAAAAAACTCTCACAAGGCAGTATGGATTAGCGCTTTGGGTTTAAGATCTTGGATCAGCGTGTTGGCAGTGTATGTACATTTCTAAGAAGGAAGAAATCGGCAATTTGCTAGTAGCGAGACTTCGAGCATTATTTGAAAATAAAGTTGAAGGGTGGCTCGAGCGGAGAGGCGTGTGCCAACAAAGGACTCACTGTTTGAATCTGTGGAATGATGCAGTGCGTGGAAGCATTCTTGCGATCCTGAGAGCGGCGCTGCGGGAAGCGGAAGCGGCGACATCTTGGTAAAGGGATCTCTAAGCAACTGGAAGCAGGAACAGGAAGCGAGCGTCACCACAGGAAGCGGCAGTGACGCAGTGAGACTGTATTGCATTATTTGTTACTAGGCAACCCGTTTTTGCAGAGCAATGTGTATGGGAGAGACATGAAGATACCTGTGAGTTGTGTAGTAACAAGTGCCGAAGTGAGCAACACGTTCTGATGGAACTACGAGTCTTGTGGAGACATCGTGTCTCAGTGTAGGAACACGATCTCGGGTGTAAGACTTTTTACGAGGAGAATAGGGTCTGCCATTAAGAAATAAACTACGAGCGTGTAAAGAAAAGAAAAGACAGTACCTGTGATTTAACCAAGGATTACCACTGTAGAAGTCAATTGTATCAGCAAAGGAGAACCATAATGTTATTATGCCGCTGCGGACACTTTGATGGGACAGTTATCGCTGAATTTGATGTACAGTGCTATGCTAAGGGTGCTCTTGAGGATGGGTGTAGTTTACTGCTGTGAGTGAGTGGAGATCTAGGGAATGTTTCATATTTTGGTTTTCTGTGCGAGTGGAGATCTACTTGTTGTTTCACATTTGGTGTCGTCACATGGTTGTTAGAGGGCTATGTTGGTGTTGGTGATTGTTTCACTTGGAGTTGTTACACAACTAGTGTTGTGTGTGGGTCGTGTTTAGATGTTAGGCGACTCATTAACTCATGTTGGTAGTGGCTATGTAGTATGTGGTCACATGGTTATTTGAGGGCTATGCTGTATATGGTCACTCATTGGTTATTTTGTTTCGTGTTGGTGATTTTTTCACCAAGAGTTGTTACACAACTGGTGTTGTGTGTGAGTGTCTCTAGATGTTAGGCGACTCATTACTCATGTTTGTGGGAGCTATGTAGTATATGGTCACCCCTTGGTTGTCTTGTTTGGGTGTTGAAGTTTATTTAGCAAGAGTTGTTACACAGCTTACGTTGTGTGTGAGTGTGTCTGGATGTTTGGCGACTCATTAACTCATGTTTGTAGTGGCTATGTGGTATGTGGTCACTTGGTTATTTGAGGGCTATGCTGTATATGGTCACTCATTGGTTATTTGAGGGCTATGCTGTATATGGTCACTCATTGGTTATTTGAGGGCTATGCTGTATATAGTCACTCATTTGTTATTTTGTTTTGGTATCGGTGATTGTTTCACCAAAGAGTTGTTACACAACTGGTGTTGTGTGTGAGTGTCTCTAGATGTTAGGCCACTCATTACTCATGTTTGTGGGGGCTATGTGGTATATGGTCACCCTTTGGTTGTGTTTGTTCCCAATGGATTTTGCGTGTGAGTTGGCGTCAGGTTGTTGAGCCACTCATTAGCACAAGTTGTTTGTCGCATATGTCCAGTTTGGGTTCGTTGTGTGCACCTGGTTTTCCGGCTACCCAAGTGCTTGCTGTGTGCACGTGTGGTGCTGAGGTGTGCTTGTTGTGAGTGTGTGTTTTCCCGTAGTATGGATGTGTCATGCGAGTACTGTTACTTATGGTGTGCGCGTTGTTTCCTGGTATTTGTTGCATTAAGTTTGTTCCTTTGTGTCTTGCTTGTTATACTGGTCTGGCCAGCTTGTATAATTAGTGGCATAAGGATGTAGGATGAAGATAGTTGTTCATTTCAGGAAGTAATGCGGTGCGGGATGTGTTAAAATTTATTGTATGTGTTGTTAATTTGTACTTTAGTGCATTGTGTTAACATTACTGACTATTTGTACTAGAGTGCATCCCATTGACAACCATTTTATTGCTTATTTGCAATTGTACCCATAACGAAGGGAGATATGTTATAACTTGTGTTTCCCTGCTGCTCAGCTGGTATGTATGTCATATAGAATGTTGGATGATTGGAATGTTGCTGTGCTGTGAATGTCAGTTGAGTGAGGGCTGAGCAGCAGGACAGCTGCTCCTGATGGGGTTTCCTTTATATCTTAACTAACTAACTTAAATAAAGTAACTTGATCTATCTTACATGAAGTATCCATCTTCTCATTGAGTACAACAGTTTTCTGTTTGTTTGATGGCGTGCTCCCTCAGACCAGACTGTTCTCTTGAATGCATTATTCTCCTCTGCAGTCCATGATCATTCAGAAGTTTTGCTTGATTGCAAATTAAGGATATCTGTATTTTGGGCTACAGTGTGCATATATATAGTGTCGGGGTTGTGTGATGGCGCTCTGCAAGCTGGTGCATACACACACTTGCAAGCCTTGGCCTGGATGTAGCCTGGCACAAGCTCAGCACTTGAGAGCTCATCTCTAAAGCAGTGCAGGCACACTCCTCTCCCTACCTTTTTTTGGCATGCTGAAAGAAGGCCTGGGCGTATTTTTAACCACTTCCATAAGGGCCATACATTTTGTTTTAAAGGAAATGTCCCACCATCAAGGCAAATTGGCTACTTTGCATAAAACAAGAAACATTTCACTTAACACAATTACGTGCTCCCTCACAAAGTAGTCCTTTTCATAATATAAATGTTGAAATGAAGCTTAGAGTGTGGTTTCATTCTTTACAAAATGTATATAATGGTGCCGTTATTAACTTCAATATTCATTCTATCTTGCTTTACTTGCTAATAACAAAAATAGACAGATTGCTTGAATTGGATCCATAAAATATATATGCAATGGAAAAGGGCATGTCTAAGAAGCACTATGATGGAGTTCAGTATTAAATACTAAATATATCAAAATTACATTAAAACTCCCCTACAACCAAATGCAAAGCAATCTGTCTGACCGTTCCGCTCCTTTGCCTTCCATTACCAAAAGGCTGTCAGATCTAGCTCAACTGATACCTGAAAATAACTATTTTGTATGGTAGGGATTTATTTCCAATGAGGAGGCACAGCCATGGACACTTTATTTGTCCTTTCGAATGCAAATCTGTTGATGGGCTTCCTCAAGACATATGTGTGGAGCTCAAATTTTAATTAGTTTCAACATTGCATGTATACATAGCTACATCGAATTGAAGATGTATTTATTGTTTTTAGTGGAAGTGAAGGTTCATTACATCAATGTATAAATATATTTTAACTTGGAAACCCATGGATGCTTCAATTTAATTACTCTACATCTAAATAGAATTTGGTATTCCTGGATTTCAATATCTCTATATCATTCCACCAAAAAGACAGTGCATCTAATTTGATTTTACGCGCAGGCAGTTTCCACCCCTAACACTATACTCAATACATACTTATGGTGAACATATGCATGCCAAATGGAACTGTTCACAAACACAAGGCTCTGAACATGTGGTTAATAACATGATGTCACGAGTCACAATGAAAGAGATTATTCTGAAAAAAAAAGTTACAGATAGCCACAGCAAAAGCTTACTTATATAATAGGGCTACACGACTTTATCTGGAAGACTGGATAAGAAAACAAGTATTTCTTAATAACATTTTCTTGCCACTTTCTTGTGACGATGTATGACATTTAAAAAAAAGCATTAATAACCATTCACACATATTGCTGGCTGATTCCACTATGAAAGATAAACTCCTTGTTAAACCCAGCATCTCCTTTTTTTGAAACAAGTTAAGTGGTTAAGGCCCCGATTTAGAGTTTGAGGACAGGGTACTTTCCACAAATGTGACGTATATTGGCACCATTATTGCAAGTGCATAGATATATAAATACAGAATATGGAGGGCGGGATACCTGTAACATGCGTGTCTGATATCTGTCCCGAGGTCTAAATCAGGCCCTATCTTACTAACCATCTCGTCATGCCCAAACAGCAAAAGAGTTCTCACTCATGGTGGGGGAGGTAGGGCTACTATAAATGTGGAAATTGTAACCAAAGTGATTTTTCTATTAACAAATGTGAATGCATCCAAGGGGGAGAACAGATTTTTTAAAATTGGTGTGGCAGATAAGCTGTCTTTGCCCCAATCTGCCCCTGGGGTGTAGGAAGCCCACAACACATGAGGGATTTTCTCTTTGGACAAGGGCCTGTGTTCCCTCATCCAAGACACTGAGGAGAGAATGTGACCTAACAGCTAGGGCGGTTGTTCTCAAATCTGAGGAACCGGGTACTCTGCAATGACTTCCAGTGATTCTGGGCAAATCATTTAATCTCCCCGCGCCAAACAAAAAAAATGAATGTGCCCTTGTTTAACGCAACTGGTAATCATGTAAAGCAATTTGAAACCAGACACCTTCGGGTCAAGTTTGTACTATATAAAACTCAGAAGAAGAAAAAGACACCACTGTCCTTCTGTCCTCATGGGGCAGATTGGTTGATTTGCCTCAATCTACCACTCCCAGGGGTGGGAAGCCCAATATGCTTCAGGAATTTCCTCAGGCACAACAAATAAGCTGGGGTGGCCACAAGGCACTGGCCCATGTGGACCACCCCAGCCTGGCATCTGGCATGCAATCACCCCATAACAGCAACACAGTCTTTCTGACCCTTGATGCCTGCCCCTAGGTCAGTTTGCCATCATCTGTCCATGGGGCATAATAAGCTACTCAAACATCAGAGTTAATCATTTTGGTGAGCAGCTTCCCCTCGGGCAAGGGCCAGTACTGCCCCCTCTTAGAATGGAGGTTTGTCCCACTCTGCACACGGGAGGCAGAGAGCCTACTAGACAAAAGAGTTTTTTAGACACTTAAAGGGGTGGGGTGGGGTCGAGTGGAATGACACACAGAGACATGCACCTAACCTCAAATGGGTTCAAGTCTTTCAGCCCACTTGTGGAGCAAATTGTAAATTTACCATGAATCTGCCCTCAGAGAGGGCAAAAAGATCACCAGGGATTTACACTTTATTTAGGAATAAAATATGGGGGGGTGTGGGCTCGCCAGATATGAGGGCTCATGGCCAGCTGGAACCAGGGAACCTTACTAAATCCAGATATTTCTGAAAACTAGGTACCCAGGTGAATCCAGGTCTTCTGCGGTGAGTGGATCCCCGGCAAACTGCAAATTTGCTTCGAAGGTCATACATTTTCCTCACATTTTTTAAAGGAAACTCTACAATCAGTGGCATCCACAAAATTCCTATATCCCAGTGTACCCACACTTCTACAATAAAAACAATACCCCCCTTATGTGGCTGTGCCTAGCGCCCACAGCTGAATTGACACCAAAATGTAATGTAGGGACATAACATTTTTGGCATGCAAAACAAACCTTGTTCAATGATGGGAGTAGTACAGAATGTGGGCCAACGCCCAGGGTCACCTACCAAACCTTCAAATTTCTGAAAACTAGACACCCATGGGAGCCCAGGGTTGTGTGACTTGCATGGTTGATCGCTTTTTATTTTCTCATGCCGAATCCCAAGCAAACCTCTAACTTTGGCTAGCATCACACATTTCTATGAGGGAGAGTTATGAAATATATGCAAATCCACAGACTTCTAACAACCTAGTGTTCTGACGCTTCTCCCAACAAGAACGGTACCCCACTTGTGCTACAACAAACACTATATATTCCTGTGACCTGAACTGTCTGATGGACGCAACAGTAAGTTACTTGTTTAAATCGGACACATGTCTTCATTCAATAAATCATAAAACGTTCACAAAACTCAAGTAAACAAACACATAACTACAGCTGCACCAACATGTTGAATATATATATATGAAACATAGAAATTGTGGCACAAACACTAGACTGCCCACAACTCAGGAAAGCAAAAGCAAAACTCTGTATGCTATTCTAAAGAGGTGTTCAGAAACATCAAAAATTGCAATTGCTTACTACAAAAAAACGGCAAAAGACACATAAAGTGGTAGATTAAAATTGTCTTTTAGCAAGCAACTGTTATGTTATGTGAATTTGTAGAGCGCAGATAATCACCAGTAAGGGGATCCAAGCGCTGTGTAGGGCAGACCTGAGGAGGCAGGAGAAGATCATTCCTGTTTTGTCTGGAAAAGCAGTGTCTTGAGGTTCCTTCAGAAGTCCATGAAGGAGGGAGGGGGAGGTTCTGATGTGTTTTTGGAGGTTGTTCCAGGTCTTGGATGCAAGGTATGAGAAGCAGCATCCTCCGCTTCTGGTCTTCGTGATGTGACGGAGGTGTGCTCTTGCCTGGAACATAGTTCAAAGGTCTCTGGTGGGTTGGTACAAGTTGATGTGGTGTTGGAGGTAAGCTGGACCGGTGTTGTGGAGAGCTTTGTAGGTGTCGGTGAGCAGCTTGAACGTACATCTTTCTTGGACTGGGTGCCAGTGAAGAGTATTGAGGTGTGAATAGATGTGGATATTTCGCTGGATTTTCAGGAGGATTCTGCTGCAGCGTTCTGGAGGATTTGGAGTCAGTGTAGGACCTGGGCTGGGATTCCAATGCAAAGGTTAATTCCATAATCAAGTCTACTTGTGATAAGAGCTTGGGTGACTGTTTGTCTGGGGTTCAGTGAGATACACTTCAAAATCTGGCGTAGCGTTTGCAGGATGTGGAAGCATGATGAGGAGACTGTGTTAATATGTCTGCTCATGGAGAGGCTGGTGTCCAGGATGATCCAGAGGTTCTTGGTATGGTCCGCAGGGGTGAGTGGCAGTGGTTGTTGCTGAAGATAAGGACTTCTGTTTTGTCTGTGTTGAGCTGGAAGCAGTTGTTTTTCATCCAGGTATCAACGCTGCTTATGCAGTTGGCGAAGTTTGCTTTGGCGGTGCTGGTTGAGTCGGTAAGGGAGAGGATGAGCTGTGTGTCATCTGTGTAGGATACTATGTTGATGCAGTGGGCTCGGGCGATGTTTACAAGGGGAGTCATGTAGACGCCGAGGAGCGATGACCCCTGAGGGACTCTACAGGTGAGTTTCTTGGGTTTTGAGGTGTAGCGGGGGAAGTGTAACTCATTGAGTACTGCCCATGAGGAAGGAGGATATCCACTTCAAGGCTGGTCCGCAGATAGCCACATGCTGAAGCTTTCTGATGAGTGACTTGTGGGAGACAGTATCAAAAGCTGCCGAGAGGTCAAGGAGGATGAGTGCGGCTGTTTCTCCTCAGTCAAGGATGCTTCTGATGCAATCGGTGGCCAAAATGAGGGCCGTCTTCGTGCTGTAGTTGGTGCAAAAGCCGAATTGAGAGCTGATGTAGTTGTAGATGGTCTGCTAGTTGGGTATTGATGGCTTTCTCAAAGATTTTAGCTGTAAAAGGCAGGAGCAATATGGGTCTGTAGCTGCTGAGGGTGAACTGTTCACTTGCACTTACATTAAAACTCACTTTTTCCACTTGTGCCTTTAGCGTACCAAGAAGCACAGTAGATGTGCACAATATACAAGGCACAATAATGAAATTCGCATCCAATACTGTGGTAAAATAAACAGAATGCAGTAATTATGCATGAAGGAATAAATCTTGTTAAGGCGTCATGAGAAAAGATATGGGACAGGGATGAACTTTTAGCATCAATGAGGCTTAGGGCCTGATTTAGATCTTGGCGGATGGGTAACTCCATCACAATGGTGACAAATATACCATCCGCCGAAAAATAATTATAGTAAGGACATAATGAGATTTGTAGTTTGGCAGACAGGATATCCGTCCTCATTATGACAGAGTACCCCGTTCGCCAAGATCTAAATCAGGCCTTCACGTGCTTGCTTGCTTGGACTCTGCATAAGTTATCTCCAGTGCCCTTCATTCTATGAAAAATCCAGCAAAATGTGCACATGAGTTAAAAGCCGGTATAAAATGTAGCCTGGTAAAGTTGCTCTTAGGTGTCCTCTGACTCATTTCTATTCAATCACTTAATTTAGCTTAGCAGAGAACTGGGGAAAGGATAGTTATAATGTTATGATCAGATACTTTTCTGACACCCGAGCATTAACCATAGGTGCTATGAAAGGTTTCAGTTTCCACATCTGATGTGGATACAGTCATTGTTTGCTACAAACTCAAACTTTTATGACAATCAGGGCTACTCCAGCTTTTTTGTATGTCCTACTTGTGGTTGTGTTCAGATGTCTTCGAAATTTACTATAATATTTATTATATTTTAGATTATGGTTGTGAGGTTCAATTTTCCACCATTGGCATAAATCTTATGAACTTTATGGTATTTTGTATACCTTGGTTTTTTTTTTAATAACAATTTAAACCTATGCATTCAGGGTATTTATCATCATTTCAGGACTTTTGTCTGTGGAAGGGTAAGATTGTTACATTTGCTTTTCAATTCACTTTTGGATCAGTCAGATCATTTGTAAATAAAGCTGGTTGGTAGGTTTGGATAGTTGTACCCTTCAACTGTTTATGGTTGCCCACATGTGTCACTTATGCCATTCAACAGCGACGGCTCGTGGAGGGAGTTACGGTGGGGCAGGAGGGGGGGGAGGGGGAGGGGCAGGGTGGAGGTTGCTAAAAACCGGCATATGGATAATTGCAGGTAAGTAAACAATTTAATTAATAAAAACGAATTTCGTAGTGCGCCTTGCATCGCAAAATGCAATGCATTGCGAGCTACGAAATTCGTTTTATTAATTAAATTGTTTACCTACCTGAAATTATCCATATGCCGGTTTTTAGCAACCTCCACCCTGCCCCTCCCCCTCCCCACCCTCCTGCCCCACCGTGACTCCCTCCACGAGCCGTCGCTGCCATTCAATGACCCTGAATAGGGACTTAGTCCCAACTGTTCCTTTACTGAAAGGGCATTTGCCTAGCGGAATAAGTATACTGGCACAGGAGAATGTCCCAAGCATGTAGCCATGCACATGCTCTCCTTGTCAAACTGAGGGGGCATGTTGTGCAAAATAGCAAAGGACTGAGATGAAGCTCTGAGTAATTTCCAGAGCCTGGGATTAATTCAAGCATTCCATCCATTCATTTTTTGTATACTTCAGTGCAAAGCCATAGGTGGAATGGGTATGCCCAGACATGGGTCCCATGCCCACTGTGCCACTGGAGCCAAGCTAAACCCGACTGATGAGTCCTCATAAGGGCGAAGCCAGTTTTGGTTTGTATGTGTTCAGGTTCTGGCTGGACTGTTCTTGCTTGAACAACATCAAGAATGATTTGCATATGGCTGGGTTAAAACTAAAGTGGCATGGTGTGCAAAATCCCGATGGACTGGGATGCGGCCCTGAATAATTGCCATTGACTAAGAATAACTCAAGCATTTCATTCATCACTTTTTTGTATACTCCTTGTCAAAGCATTAGAAAATATATCCCCAAAATGTCCCTGCGATTCACTTATTTTTGTCAAACCCGGGCTGTCTATTTAAATTCATTTCTTATATGATTCCCAGAATTATAGTGAAACTAGTTGTCTTCTGAAAAGTACCCTTACCTATCCGACAATTGCTCACCTGAATTTATGTTATCACATATGATGTGAAGAAAGGGGGCGTCAACATAATTTTGCAAATACCTAAGATGTATGAGAAATTTAAAAATGTGCAAAAGAATAGCTGTCTTCAATCATGTACACTATCAGTCATTCTTTGAATGGAGAGTTGTCCCAATATAGGTGGAAAAAGCTGCCCAAAATGCCTTTTGAAGAAACCGATCTGGAGCTTTTACCACACGCTGGCTTATTTTTTTGCTGCATACCCAATCTATTGGGTATATATAGCTAAAACACATGGAGAAACCCCACACCATCAACCTACATCTCAGGCCTTCACACTGAGGACACCTGATTAGGTTAGTGCTGGATGGCTGGGATGCACACACTTCCCTCATCTGTAATACTACGATACAAAAACCTGCAATCACTGTGGAATTAAGTTGCATTGACCACAATACATGTGGTGGGAACTTGGAATTCTTGTGGAGTGGTCAATTTCTAAAGAAAATAACTATCTTCCATTTCCAATCAATTGACCCTTTTGACCGTAGGTGATTATTGTCATCCTATAATGTAGAATTGTTAAGAAAGGGGCAAGTTTGGTGTCGCGCGCGGGGGGGGGGGTCATAATAGAAAATACTTACCTTGAGACCAGGTCCCGTGTGTTCTCTGTTCCTGCTCTCCTGCCTCTAACTCGGACAGGAACAGGAAGCAGGCAGCCAGGCTCCCTCCCCTAAGCCAATCAGAACGCAGCAATGCAGCGTTGTGATTAGCACGGTACTCAGCCAGGAGCTGGAGGGGTGGGCATGTTCTTCATGCAGGCTGTAATGCAGCCTGCATGGAAAAGGGGAAATTGAGCATGACTGATTTGGGCAGCTCGAGAGGGCCGACCAAATAGTCATTGTGCCCTGAGGAGTGGGCAAACCACTCCTCGTCTGCTCTGCTCGGTTAGCTGAGTAGCCCCACCCACCTGCCCGCCCACAAAGGAAACAAAAAATGATAATAACTAAAAGTTATTACTATTTTATGTTTTTGCTTCTCGCACTGCCAGAAAGTAGAGGGGAGATGCTCCTCCGCCATAGCAGATGAGCCGCTACTGCTTCACAGACATCAGCAGCTATGATTCCAACAGTCTGGCCCACTAATTCCAATTGAGAAACAAGGGTCCAGAAGCTCGGCTGCAAATAACACGCACAATATTTACAGATCCAATGTGACAAGAGAGTGATACCCCACAGACAGCCCTAATTGTCCAAGGTCAAACTAAACTCTGTATTTGGAACATTAACGGCCTGGCAGCCAAATTGGTTGATCACGAAGTAGTCAATTATTTGAAAACATTTGACTTAATACTTCTCCAGGAAACCTGGGAAAAGAATGCCAAGGAACTACAAGGTTATTACTCCGACTTCGTCCTGGCAACAAAGGGATCAAACTTTGGTTGCTGTTCTGGGGGACTAACGATGCTGGCTTCAATTACCACAATGGGCTCAATAAAGCCCATAGCGGCGAAAATTACATCACCCAACGCAGTTCATGCAATACAGATAAAGCTCAAATTTAACAACACAACACAAGATGTAATAATAATTAACACCTACGTGCACCCCAAACGTAAACAACAAGCTGTAAAGGAGCTGTCAAATGAAATAAAACAGATTATGGATGAGCAAGAAACTGACCATATTATCGTTGCTAGCGATTTCAACCTGCATCTCCTTGGGTCAAGCCAAGATGATGGCCCTGTGCACGAACTTACATCACGTTGGGGGACACCGACTCAGGGCAAAGCAAACAATAGCAAACCCTCAAGATGGGCTAAATATCTGCTACTAGAACTAGAACATCTAAGTTTAAGAGCATTGAACGGCCGCTTTCCTGAGGATATTCCACCAGTTGCCACTTTTCACTTGTCAAAAACATCCTCCTATCTAGATTATACGTTTGTAACACTAGCCATGTTCAATAAAATAGCAACCTTCAAAATAGGTGATATGGCCTGAGCGATCACCTTCCACAGGAAATAACGTTGAAAGTGAGGTCAGCTGCTACACTAGACATCTGGAACCCGATTGCTACTGAAGAATTCTCTAATTTAATCTGTTTAAGGTGCAATGTCAACAATATGGAAGCTCTTTTAGCCTCTGCTAAAACTTTATTTGAGAGGGAAAAAGAAACTGGTATCACAATTGTAACAGCATGGGAAAACTTCATTAAGACCTTCAGTTGTAACTTTGCAACTAGGACAGGGGCCTAATCAAGACAACCAGAAGAGGAATTAATAAAAGTAAATTCCAGCCCGGAAACTAAGAGCCTCAAACGCACCATAAACCGAACCCTTCGTCAACTGTGAAAAACACTGGGGAACCTGGAGCTGCAGTCGACCTTTAGACAAACGTAGGGACTACTTAGACGGAGGAAGTGGAGAAAAATAAGGCAAAAGAATGACAAAACGTGGGCCAAATTATTGCACGATGCTAAGCAACACAATAGTGCCAAGTTCCGGCAAACAATTCATAAGATAGAGCATCCGAACCACCCAGGAATCAGTTCCAATATAGCAGAGGCCGACTGGTTGATTACCTCTCCGTTCACTTTAATAACAAGGGAGCAGGCATCGTGGCACCTGACATCAAATCCCCCAACAAGAGAAAAGCAAGACATTTGGTCAGCAGCACCAATATCCATAAGCAACAGGGGATTGTGATGGCTGTTGATTCAGACCCCACAGACCCTACAGCAGAGGAAGGGTACGCCCCTACAGAAAAACAGATAAAAGGCCTAATAACCAATGGTAGAGATATGTGAGCGCCCGGCCCTAACGGGATCCCACCGAAACTGTATAAACATGACGCCGACTTTTGGAGCAAGGCTCTATTACCAGTTTTCAAGAGCTTAAATAATACCAACACCATTCAAATCTTGGAAAGGATCTATTATTAGCCCAATTTTTAAACAAGGCAAAAGAAATGATCCAAACAACTACCGACTGTTCGCCCTCCTAGACGTAGAAGCCAAATACTACGCCTGTACAGTCTTGGACGAGCTAACATCCTGGGCTTCAGACTACTCCATCATCCCTATTAATCAAACTGGGTTCCGTAGTGGTCAAGGAACTACAACAAACATACTTGCTCCCACATTGCTAATGGATGCAGCCAAACCTTCAAAAATGCTTCTCTTCCTGTGTTTGATTGACTATACAGCCGCTTTCGACCATGTCGATTGTTCCAAACTTTGGGGTACACTGGATAATTGGGGTATACCAACCACTCTTTTGGATCTGCTAAAACAACTGCACACAGACACATGGATCAAACTAGGTGCAGGGTCACACATCTCAAAACGTATCATGACCTCGAAGGGCCTCAAGCAGGAGTGTGTCCTGGCCCCGATCCTTTTTAATCTTTTTTTGGCCGACCTGCCTGGGGAGTCGGATAGCTGAGTATCCCATGCTCCCAAATTTGGAAACAAGCTAATGTCAAACTTGCTATATGCTGACGACCTGGTTTTAATCAGTAGGACACCAATTGGACTTCAGCATCTAATAAACACGACAAGCAGCTTTTCTAAGCGGAACTCCCTCAATATAAACCTTGAGAAGACGAAAATGATGGCAGGTAACTATCACAAAAAGAAGACCAACAGCTGGTTCCTTGATGGCCAACGCTTGGACCAAGTACAAAGTTATAAATACCTGGGAATTCTAATGGATCATAAAAGCACATTTAAACTCCAGCTAGAGTCCATCCGAAGAAAGGGGACCACCAAGTATTTAGCCCTGAAGTCACTGAAGAGACGGCTCCCCGACCTCACGCTTTAACCCTTTTTACAGGTCTTAAGGGCCAAACTGCTGCCGACATTGACATATGGGAGTGAGGCTCTAAAAGGTAAAGATGCAGCAGTTTTAGATGTTGTAATTGCCAACTCCGAAAGAGCAATTTTCCACCTTCCAAAATATGTCTCCCCGGCTCAAATCCGGTTAGAATTTGGGATTCAAAGACAAACGGTGGAAAGGAGGAGCGCCTACATCAAAAGTTGGCCTTAAATCCGGAGCGCTGAGGCAGGATCTTTAAACTCCCACCTCTGGAAAGCCTTGGTCAACCAAGAAAAATGCCCAGCCAGGGATTATCTGCTCAACTCAATTGAGTTACTAGGCCTGTCTGATCTCTGGGCCGTTCCAACGGATCATCTTTCTTTCACAAAAGCAGTGCGAAAAACAACATCAATGCTATCTGTCTTAGAAGACAAACCAATTCTCACTAAAAAGGCACACGGCTGCATAGTGCTCAGTGACTATGTAAGGCTGCAACCCCAAGCCTACTCGATTGCCGTAATCAAGATTTGAAAGAAGAAAAACTTTCTAAGGTTGCAGTTGGGGGTAGTTGCGATTAAACCCCATCTTCCACCATGGGAAAGCAAAGGAGGCATTCTGACCTGTCGCCTATGTGGAAGTGGGAAGGAAGACATCATTCACGTCATCTGCAACTGCCCTAACTTAAAGGACATAAGATGCACCTTTTTGCGCCCTTTTTTCAGTTATTACGGCATCCGGTCCTATAGGCAGGCAATGAAGCTTTGCTTTAATCCCATTGACGTGCAGCTCAACTGTCGGCTAACAAAAAATTTCGAGTCGGTGACAAAGAGACTTAAAACCTTGTTGTTATCCGAAATACGCTTATATGCTTTATAAGTACAATATTAACTCAATACCTTGTTTTAGTTGTATTTGTATTTTAATCACCAAACCTTTATCTTAGGCAGTGGACTTGATTAACCTGTGCCATTCGATCTGAGAAGATGTTGTAGTCATTGGCAGATAGCACTACATGAGGATATAAGTATTGTACAAATCATGAATATGTAATTGATGGTTTTTTTGCATTATGCGGCTTTTAACTGTTTTAATTGTATATAATTGTGTATAATGGGAATATTTCTTGTTATGCATTTCCAAAAATTTTAACTAATCAAGCAAAATAAAATATTATCTTATCTTAACTAGTAATGAAGTTGAACGCAGAAGGCAGAAGAATGAATGAGGGCATACAATATATCAGATATCCCTCATACATGCTGCATTAGTTGTATCAATGAAGAAAAACAAGCACAGTTGGAAGGTTTAGTCTTGCAGAGCTTAGGTCAGTGGACAAGCTCAGGTACTGACCCACCACAGCCAGGAACAAAGATGTTACTTTAAGTGCCACCACATGTTCCGTGGGCTTAGGCATCACTCTGAAATTTGGAATGGTGCTATGTCTTGCAGTGCGATGCTGGGGTGTGTGTCCTGTGATGCAATTTACAATTCTGATGTGAGCATGACCAGACAAAGGTACTGAGACACTGAATACTATCACCAACTAATGAATCAAGCCTCTCTCTATCTCTGCCCTCTCTACTGTCAGCCAGAGTAAAAGGATAACACTCAACACACAAAAAGAATATCATGGAAAACCAACCAAGCATATAGAAGACTTGACTGATCTGCCAGCCACTACCAATGTCAGAGACAGTTAGCTAAAAAAGATACCCCTAATTTCAGCATGCCATGGCAACAAAAAAGGCGTTTCTAAAGCCAATAGGCATGTCTTGTATTTTGAGTCCTCAATAAAATATTTAAAAAGTGAAAGAGGGAAAAAACAAAAATACTGTTTTTAGTGTCTTTATTTATAGTGTCTTTATTAGGAAAGGCATTTAATGTGTCACGATGAAGGCTCTGCTGGTGGGCAACCTCCCCCACCTATGGAGTGTTCAACTGTGGCCATCAATTATGGGTATCACTCATTCACCTGTTAAAGTGGTAAAAGAATCTGGGGGCTGGGCTCGATGACAAGTTCTCTGAGCCACCAGATCAATAAAGTAGCTGCCACTTGCTTTGGCATCCTTAATTGGTTCTGGAAAATCTTGATATGCCTCCCAGTCCCTGCTCAAAGAACTGTAGTCCAGGCACTGGTAATCTCCAGAATAGACTACGATAATGTCTTACACATGGGTGCTGCAAAATCTCTGCTTAAACAGCTTCAGACTGTACAAAATGCAGCAGCACAGATTCTCCTTCACCCACCAAGATTCACCTCATCAGCCAGTATGTTACATATGCTTCATTGGCTGCCAGTTGACCTTCAGGCTAAGTGTCTTTCCAACACAGGGACTATGTATTTTGGTGTCTTGGTATACACCCAAACACTCACACCACTCAAGCCATCAGGAGCTGCCAGTGGTTCCTGGAGTCAACAGAACCCGGCAAGGTGGTTGGGCATTGGTGTATTTGGGATTAAAGTTGTGGAATACTTTGCCACAAACACTGAGAGTCTGCAAATCGCTCACAGCTTTCCGCAAATAACTCAAAACATGGATGTTTCCACCTCTTCTTTAACAGTTATTGTTGGCTCTCGAAAATGCTGATTGGCTTGGTTTAGTGAGAAGGCTACCATTGGGAAACTTTTTTAGATAGCCATGCACTTTATAAATCACGTAAATAAATAAATAAAGTGTAAAATATTCCTTCATATAGTGCAGTTAAAACACTTCATAGTAGTTGAAGCACTCCATAGGACATGTATGATACACCAAACAGCCAACAGCATGAGATAAGAGCACAATATTCCTCTGGGTGGAGCCCAAGCCCTCTCTTGGTATATTTAAAGAATTAGTTGCAATAGGTATTACATAATGTTGCTCTCTCAAGCCACACCTAACACGCATTATACATGTTTAAGCTCATGTTCACTAAAATAGAAAAGGGTGAAGAAGAAAAACATTTACAGTAGTCCACATTTTGGCCAATGCCAGTAAGAAACCAAAATCCCCAACACCACCATCCTCCAACTCTAAAGGTGATCAGCTACAGCTTCCTGTTGACATACATGCCTTCAGGACTGAGGGCAGTCTCTGGCATGGCACTGACTAGCGATCAGTAAAGAATTACTATCCAAACACTAACTTTCCCTGTTTAAATTGTGCTCTTCCTTCACCAGTCCAAAAGTAAATCCCAATTACTCAACACACAAGCATGCTTCAATCACGTATGCTGAAAATTAATTTGTGATAACTGCATGTGTGTAAGTAGAGGTATATTTAGCTTGCCTCTGGTGGATGGTTTCCTAATAATTATCATCAAAAAATGTAAACTGTGTGTAAAATCAAAGCTTATAAAGAGTACTATAGCTGCTGAGGGTTTTTAAAAGTAGATAAAGGTATGTTTCATCTCAATCAACAATAAAAGTATGGTTTCCAGCCTTGAGAGAATTTTTTAGGGTTGTATGAAATTTGTGTAATTTGCCTTTGTATATTTATGTGAAATGCAAATTCGTCATTTTGTGCTATCTTTTAGTGTGAAATGCCTTCTTATGTCAATTTTAAGTGAAAGGATGCATTTTAACAAAGCACAGTGAACAGTAACAGAACAAAAATGCAAATGTGGTGCAGTGGGCAAATAACTTGAAAAAACAAGGATGGGTGGTTGTAACAAAAAGAGCCAATTGTAATATAAGAAAAACCCTTTACATAGTTAAATCAATAGGATTTTGCAAATCACTTTCCTGTGCTTTAAACTCCTATGCATGGTTTGGCTTCTTACAATTGTATTAATACCGCTGCTATGGGCTGAAACAGAGATGAGCGTAAGCTTTGGGCGTGGCGGCTTCTCCGCTAAGGCCGAGGAGCATCGCCACACCACTTTTAAGCATTGTAAAAAAGGACAAATAAAATGATATTAACTTTATGTTATTCTCATTTTATTTGTTCCTGCTGAGGTAGTGCAGCAGCTTGGTGGGTGGGCGGGGCCACTCTGCTCTCGGAGCATTGGGGAAGTAGTAGGCATTCTATAAACTGTGCATAAATGTTTGGCATGTTCTCCACCCAGACTGCAATACAGCCTGGATGGAGTACATGCCCAGGACCCCAGTCCCTGTCTGAGCGCCGAACCACAGCGCTCAGACCAATCACAATGCTGCATTGCAGCATTGTTTGCAGCATTGTGACTGGCTCAGGGAAGCCAGGAAACTTGGGTGCTTCCTGTTCCGGGGGAGGGAGGGATGAGGAGGAGAGACCTCGCGAGGAGGAGAGCTGCTGCAAAGAGATAAGTGTTATTTACTTTTTGTTTCCCCTGTCTTGCCCTCTCACACACCACCCTCCCCACCCGGCCGCCCCCGATCTGTGCCAGTCGCTGCTAGTTGTGGGGTGTTTTGTGTCTGTCTCACACTGTCAAAAAGAAATAAGATGGGAGCAAGGGCCATGGAGGCTGCATGGTTCCCTCCTCTGCTGAAGAAACCTGCATCAATTCTGCCATCTTGATGTGATCCAACTCCTGCACAATTCAGTTACTGCGGCTGGACCAGAGTTTATCACAACGGTGCACAGTCTTGGTTAAGGGTTGCCTCCAGTTCGGTCACAGATCTGTCTCTTCTTGTCATCAGGGGCATTTTGTGGAAATAATTGTCCTTATCGACCATTGGCCAGGTTGACCTTAAAATTCAGTACATTAAGGTTGCCACGTAACATTTTTGCCTTATGCTCACATTTCAGGAATCTCTCTAACACTGCACACAGCTTTCTTTCTCTCTCATAAAGATGGGGGTTCTGCTCTTGTTTTAGCCTTTCTAAATGGTTCCAAGTGTTTCCTCCTCCAGAGAGATCAGGTGCATTAACAGTGGCATAAAATGAGCAGTTCCTCAATCTGCTGTGCTGACATGTAAGGTTGCCACATGAAAAGGAAGCAGGGTTTTACGTATGTGTTGAACCATGAGCCAGAGCTCACCTACTAGGGAAGACATTTCAAAATGCCAGAAGTTATCCAGGCAATAAATCAAGATGGCCTGTTGCTCCTCACATGAATGATTCGACGTCAAGATCGGTGAGTTCCACATAGCAACAACCTGCGGAATATGTTGATGGTAGGACAGGTAATGACACAGATCAGGCTCCTGCAAGGCATTGCAAGTGGCACTGAAGAGATTGACATTTCCAGTAGTTTATGGACAGTTTTGTCATGAAGCGGACTTTGGGAGATGGTGCAACAACGGAATGCATGTGAGGCTGTCTTTCGCCATCAAAGCATGATCAATGTGATGGCATTGCTAGAACACACCAAACCAAGCTCCTGCAACTCTAGGACAAGTTACTCTTCGAGCACAGCTGTCAATCTGACTGGCCTGATGTTCTTACCTCACACCCTACAAATGAATCTGAACATTGCTACCTCTGGGTAAACTGTGCCTCTACTCTCCCCGCCACTGAAACGCCCTACCATAGATAGCTACCTCCGAACTATATCCTAATGTCTATCGTATTCTACTTGTATATACTGCTATTGGGTAGTGTTTTTATGTAGTCCATATGTAACACGTGTAATTGCTGCTGTGCTAATTCTGTAAAGCGCCCTGATACCTTCGAGTTAAGTTTACACAATAGAACCCTCGAAAATAAAATAAATAAATGCAGATGACAGCGCTGGAGAAATGTGTTTGCCTCTTTAAAGTTCTGCAAGCGGAGCCTTTTATGCCAATGACTTGTTCTGGGTGTCACCTATAGGATTGATATGGTCGCATCAACCAGAATGCTTGGTATAAGTATGAAAAATTGCTTGTGGTGTTTGATGTGTGTCACCACTGGCCCTCTCCCTCCCTCAAGGTGACATTTTTTGCAACACAGCTCTACGTTGTGATGCTTTTATACGTTGCTGGGAAGGAATGCATCATTGTTCGGAAATTGGCCACACGGGAACAGAAAACCAGTTACTCCGCGAAAAAAGCACCACTTAGGTAAAAGGCGCGCATTGACAAAGAATTAAAACATCAGCTTCAACGCGCAAAAGATGTCTTTGGCTCACCCATCTGACGAGAGAGCAGTGAATCATGTCTCCCGGGGCGAGGGCTGGTAATTACTTTCGGAGTGTGTCGTTACCATCTCCCGAGAACGAGCATTAAAATTAAAGCGCAGTTAGAGCTTACAATAGGCACTGGGTCATGTGATTAATTCATCACACGCACCGAGTATTTGGGGGAAGATGACAGAATGCTGCAAAAAAAGTTGAGAAAACGCTGAATATATTATAGTATGAAAGCAAAATGTGTCTGATTGAAATTTCAGAAAAACTGTTGGCTTGTTTTTAAGCACAAGTCCTTCAGTGAAAAGAAAATGGCTACATCAATTCTGCAAACATCCTCTTTATTTAGGAATACGTATACATTTAGGTACACTCTCATAGGACAATACTACATTTTGCGAATGTTCTTAGATGGTTATTCGCAGCACCGGCCCTTCGCCCCCTTCCTCTAGGCCGTGAATGAGATATCATTAGCTTGATTAACAAGTTTGATTCGAATTTGCACTCGAAGCTGCGTCCCGAAATAGACTTCTGCATCCTAGGAAACATCATCACTTGTTGGCTGTGGGGTCTTATCTCTCGGCATTCCACAGTGCACTGCGTGCGAGAGGCAGCTTGAAGACAGCTAGAAGTTAGCCTATGACCTTTTTATCAGCCCTCCAAAAGGCGCCCCAACTCAGAGTAGTGAATACAAGATGTGCGCAAATAACGCACTCATCAGTGGCTTTTACGGTAAAAGCCATTTTGTATCATTCATAATTTGCGTGGGTAGAAGTTTTACCCATGTAAATTATGCCAGGTAAAAAAATGTGATGCGAAAATCTGTAGGAACAGGAGTTTTGCAATGGTCGGGGGGAAATTTGAGACTTGGAGCATGTTCAAAATTTGGACCTGTGGAACTTGTGAAGGTGAAGACACCAACGGCGCCGATAAACTCATCTTTTAAAAAAATATATATGTTATTGTTTATTTAAAAGAGAAATACATATGTAATACAATAGCAATACAACCATTCAGAATAAAAAATATAATATATTAGTATCGAACAATTTAAGAATAAAAAGAACAAATTCATAACAGGAATCAATGGGCTGGGATAAAAAGAATGGTAAACATATCAGTATTTAAAAAGGTGAGCAAATAAATATCCTGACACATAGTAAATGTTATAAAATTCATCAAATAACAATATAAATCCGGATATACGGAGCGGGCAAAGCAACTATGTATATCATGACATAGACATATTTTAGTTGTATTGTTTAATAGATGAGATCAACCAGCAAAAAGAAAATTTAGGGAAAGGTAAAGAAAAGAAATATGGGGAAAAGACAGAAGAAGGAAAATAAAGGAGTCAAAGAAGTAGGAGGGGACATCTGCTCCAATGAAAGAAAATAAATTAAGAGATGGAATCAAAGGGATACTGAGCTACCAACCCCTGAGGGGACAAGTTCATATAGTTGTCCATGGACCGCCATACATTCCTAGAAATAGAAGGCGAGTAATGCTTTTCCTCAACCAAAGTATGAGGTCCACGAAGGTATGAGACCCATGCCAACGATGTATGATAAGATATGAGATGAAAGGATTTCCATTCTGTTAATATAATGTTAACAGCAATGGATAAAAGTTACTCTAAGAGCTCCAGAACTGATAAACCCATCTTGTAGTATTACACATGACTATTGACATTTCCCTTGGCGGTATTACCTCTAAACGTTATAACGGATCCGGAATCATGGCCCAATGATGCACCACCTATTATGCGCCCTCAGTTTTGCATTCATTTTACATTGATCAATGTGTTTTTATTGTAGATATGGTATTTCTAAAATTGCTTACATTCTCTAAGAGGTATTTAAAAATTATGACAAGTGCAATGCATAGACCTGCAGATGCTGCTAATGTCCTATGGTGCAAACATGTACCAAAGAAGAATTCAGTTCCCAGTGAGCAATCTGTAAGGTTACTATTTTTAATAATATTGCACCTCATTTTATTGTTTTAATTACTCCTGCTACTACTAAGACTTGTTATACTTACAATACTGATACTAACTGGATCAACCAAAATGACTGTCTCTGAGAATTTGAATGACTGATCAGGGACGAAAATCACCACTTGAAGGCTTACGTTGAAGATGTTATAAGCAAGCAAACTATAATATATAATGTAATATTGAAAAATATTATTTCCTATATGGTTTATAATAATGGGATGCAATAACATGCAGGATTTTTTTTCAGTTTTAGAGACCTTTTTTTAAATATCCCATTTTACTTATTGTTTTAATGAAAACAAAAAATAAAACAGGACTAGTACCCGGTATTTTGAGGCTACTAGAGTTAGATAAAGGAAGAATAGTTAATTGTAATGAGTACCATAAATAATGTTCACATCATAATATTGACTAAAAAAATTACATAAGAGAAGGAAATGCTACAAAAATACCAGCAAAGTAAAAGTAGATGTGTGGAATAAAAATGTAACTATGATACGTTTACACATTTATTTTTACTCTTTAAAAAAATATTGTTAAAAGGGGCAGAAATATTTTGAAAATGTACAACTTTTTTAAGCCAATCCCCGGTAACTTGCTTTCTAACATTATTTAAGGCATCCAAGTGATCTCTTCACTGACTGCATGGCCACTGATGTCATTAATGGTACTGATTTCTAGCAAACCCAATGACCACAACACATATCAGATCAATTTCTAGGGGAAAAGGTTCAGATAGAAGGAAATGGCGTCATTTAGAGTTGTGCAAAATCCTCTGATTTCTGAAGGGATTGTTAAATCCGGAGAAAAATGCACTTGTTGACTTTCCTCCTGCAACAGTAGAGTAAATTCTATTGGTGGATTCTTCTCTGGGACATTTACTTTCTCCGGAAACAAGATTAATTTCTGTTATCACTTTTCTCCGAATCAGATTCAAATATAACAGCCTGAACATAATCTTAGTGATATGAAGAGGAAAGAAAACTATGGAAATGTATAAATAAGTACATAGCGGTATAATACCTTTAGAATAAGTATACTAATATGTGCAGAAAGTGATGGGTAGATTGCATCTCCGAAAGAAATCAGCAGAGAAAGAAGAAAACAAGAAGCCAAGACATAAGAAGGAGGGAATTGAGAGGTAGGAAATGAGCATACAAGTATGCTGATTCCAAATCTGTAAGGACATTAGTCAAGTTATTTTTGTAGAAAACAACAGCAATCACAGAAGTGTTTGCTGATGAGGTTTTTAGGGAAATCGGCCACAGCAGAGATCAGAAATCCAGAGAAAAAAAAATAAAAAAGCAGTTGTGAAACATGAAAAAGTAAATGGAATTTGATGACAATTATTTGGCTTAAAAACATAATTTATTACCCAAATGTACAACAAGTATTTAATTATAAAGTCATGTTCAAGTATACATTTGTTTTACTGTATAATAAATAGTATTTGAATTGACAGCGGCAGGCTTGAGCCTCATTTTTCTCCTTAAAAAGCAGGTGATTAATCAGTCCCCCACAATTCCTGTCTGGTTGTTGTATTGAAAATGTATCTGAGGTAACACACTTCCATCTCCATCTCTCTTACTTTGTAGACCTATCACTTATTAATTCATTATGCATTGCAGCAAGGTGAGGATGAATACATTCAATTAGAGTATGTAAAACATCTTTTATTCATAGAATAAAAAGTCAGTTAAGCACATTTAGCATATTTTTGCTTCATTCTGAGAACAGTTGTACATTTTTTTAAGCAAACTTCTCACCTTCATTTGCATTTATAAGACCAAACTCCGATTGGGGTACAACCAACTACTTAAATATTTGCAACTTAGTTTTAATTTTTGTTGTTCTCCATTCCATTTTTTCTCAATGTTGATGCCTCACCTCTTGAAGTGTGAACCTCAACATTATTTTTCCATGTTACAGATTATTTTTTTTACTGTAAATATGAGTCGCCATTTATTCCCATTTTAAATCACGATTCCCCTGTTTTAAATTCAATAGTTGCCAAAGATCCGTCTGTAGTGACCTCACTATATTTCCCAGCATCCCTCCCTGCAGTATGTTACATTTCTACATCCACCTGTGAAGGTGTAACTTCACTCTTTTCCGGTAAAACCCATCTTAAAATGAAGAAGTCAGGAAAGCCAACCTTATTCCCCCACACCTAAATCTATAAAAAGTGACATTGCTGAATTTCAAATCATCAATCTCTCCTGAAAGTGAGATCTCAAGATTTCCCAATATCCATCAATACAGAAAGCAGCATTAATGGATTAAAAAGGCGCAACCAGACAATGTGACATCACTGATTGTCCAATAAAAAAAAAGTTTTGCATAAAGAAGCTGAACAAGCTGATCTCACTTATCATCCCATCCATCTTTACAGGGAGACACATCACTGGTTTTCCAAGTGAAACTCATTGCCTCTTCCCGTACCTAACCCAACTTCTCAGAGCATTTTGCCGGTTAAACATCCCCAGCTAATGGCAGACACAGACAAGGGCTTCAACAGTTTGAGCCTATTGGAGCCAGAAATGGCTTTGGACAGAACCCCTTCTCTACAGCGTTCTCCACACCTAAAAGGCAAAATTTCATCATGTGTCTGGTTTAATGTCCATCACTGTACATCCACACAATCACAATAAGGCTCCCTCAAAAAGACTCCCGCAATCCACACAGACCCACATTTATGCACATCCCACTAACCACTATCTACTCTTAAACTACTGAACTCATGCTTATTAACACATGCTCTGCGGTACTCTATGCTTAAGACATCATAGACCTCATCAGCTGTCATGACACTGTCTTCATCACTAAAACCTGGCTTATCCCAACATACTCACACATCTTAGTCCTTATTCTCAAAGGTTACAACATCCTGCATGCAGACCTCCCATAAGCAGGGAGGTGGCCTCACGATCATCCACAAGTCCTCCTCGCCCCTTACCCTCGGTACACTACAAGGAGCTCCTCACATTCCATTTACCACTTTTCACGACTCAGTCTGCTACCTTCCACCTGATCTAGAGGCCTAATATATGGAACAAGAGTTTCATAGACTAATTCTCAAACTTCTCCAGTACCCATACATCCAACACACCTCATCACCCTCATTGGTGACTTCAACCTCCCCGGCAACTCAACCATAGAACACATAAAAGGCACAGTTAGAGCAGGGGTTTTGGGCTGCCTAAGAAGCATCAAACCCAGTCAGAGCCCACCGTTCCGAATAGGATGAGTATGATACACTTGTCCAATAACCTTTGCTCACCTTCTGGTAGCTTGGCACAGAGCAGTAAGGCTTATCCTCAGGGCTCAAGTGCAAAGCGTTGGCACAACACCCCCCTCGCAGCACACTGCATTCACCACAAAAAGGCTCTACACCGAATGTATAAAATGATTGTCTTTGTATTACAGACACACACTGAAATCAAAACGAGATACACAATATACACTTTATAGTTAAATGCAATTGTCATTCTCTCCCACTGCAGAAAGGTCAAACAGTTACTAGTCTATGACTGCGCCTCGTGACCCAGTCCCCCAATCTTCCAACTCTACCACCTAATGAGACACAGTGCTCCTGCTGGCGCCCTGTTGACTTGACAGTCGGAACCTCTTGATATGGAAAGAAACAGTTAATTGGTCTCGTCCATCCAGATTAGAACTCCAGACAACCAACAGCACCTGTACGAGTGCAGGATCGTTATGACCCGGTAGATCAAAAGTTTTGACCCAGGAAGCTGGGGCACTCTCCGTCTGGAGAAATGTTTTCCCTTTCCGAAAAGTTTTGACCTGCCGTAGATCCCTGCCGTAGAGCCACAAGGCACACGAAACCCCTCAGGTCTTGTCACAATGTTTTCCAAAATAAATCGCCCAATGGATCATCTCATACGAACAATGAGATGTTTTGTGTCCCTGGGATCTCGTGGACAGGGGGACAGCTCACCGGCCCTCTGAGAGTACTTCGAGACTCAGGGCACAACAGTTGGCACTAGCTGCAGGCCAGAAAAATCCAGGCAAAATCCACCTAGTGATAGTCCCCTTCTTGGAGCACAAAAGGCTCTAAGATGCCACAAGTCTGCAGATAGTGCAGTTGCAGTCCCTCCTTCCCTAATAATTCTTTGTGTCAATGTCCCAGTATCAAACCAGTGTACTATGGTTCCAAATTAAAAATGTCTCTACTTTCGGAGGTTTGATGACAATCTTTAGTGGAGCCAAGGCCATGCCCTTTGGAATGCAGGTCCAATTTCACCCCCATGTAACCATCTCAGAAAGGCCCTTCAGAGTCAGAGGTCTGCGGTTTCCAGTGAACCCCTAGTTTATGGCCCTCCATCAGGAATGCACAGACGTGGCTATCCCCCTTGCACCCATTTGGAAATCTGGAGACAAGCACACAGGGCCACTCACATTGAAATGCCCACTATCCCAAAGTGACATTTCCATCATTGTAATGTCAAAGCCATTCCCACTGCCAGAGAGGATTCACCATTAGGGACACATCAATAACAAACATCATGCTGTTACTTTCCTACCGATAGGAAATAATGCTAGACAGTCCCCCCCCAACCCTTCATGCCTATCCAATGCGAGAAGTAGGCCCCATCATACTGAACACACCATTCAGTGTCATTCACAACTCTTGCAGGATACACACACCTGCCCAACCTCTTCCCAACACCGCACTCTATCACCAGGGAGAACTGGACATAGCAGGAGATGTGCAGAAGCTTGGCACACAGCTTTGTAATTGCCAAGTCAAGTAACAGTAACCCGTGTACACAGGCCCCACCAGGGCAAGCCTATGAAACAATCAATGAGCTACCTCCATGGATGTCACCACCCGTACGGCAGACACAGAGGGGCACATTCGAAATTTATGCCCCTTGTATAATTCTTACCCCATGACAACAGACTTACAGTTAACTCAAATCAGCCAATTCCACAGTATGTACATGATGAGCACAGCACTCTGACACTGCAGGGCAGTGCCAAACGCACCAGGTCCTAAGGTTAGCATCCAGAGCAACAGAAAACTGGAAAGGAGAAAAGAAAAAAGATGAAGGAAAGCACCCTAGAAGGGGCCATTTGCAGCAGGCACCCTCATCATACTCTTCAACACACACACACAATATTATACAGCATGTCACCCATCCAACCCACTACAAAGTCCAAACTCTGAACCTTTACAGTAACAAACATCCTATGAAACCTCCATGCCCTGTGCTCAACTGATCACCTCATCACCTTGCTCATCCTGCCTGGGGACCACTGGTGAACACAAATGATAACAAAAAAACGTTTAGAGCTTTCAAAGACCTCTCCATCAACAAACTGAAACTTAAACTCAATTCTCACCTTCCCACTTCCACATCCAATGTCAACCCCCTTCTAAATTACTTCAGAGCATTTCTGGAAAAGCATGTAAACACCCACATTCCAACTAAAACACATAAATGCAAGCCGGGCTTTCTACCCACACAGCACAGGAACACTTCTATCAAACTGTTCTAAATCACAAAGAATAGAAGATCTGACACACATCAAAAACACCAATCCTGCGTTTCCTCTGACACAAAACCAACTCACAATAGTTGTGTGTTTCTTCCAGACCTTGCAGAAATCTTCAACTTCTCTAAGCCAATCTCTTTTAGGATTAAATCTTACCCTAGTACTTTATTAAAGCCCTCGCAGGAAATCTCTCACTGCTTCACTCACTTCACACTTGTGCCTTCATAAAATCCGTCAAAAAAGGATAGTTCCCCTGCCAAATTTTGAAGAAACCGCCACCATACACTGATGACTAATGGTCCATCACACACCTACCCTTCTTTGGCAAAATCCTCAAAAAAAACTATTTTCAGATAAAATCAGTGTAATGCAGTACTACCAATCCAGCTTTGCAGCACACTGCAGCATGGAAGCACCCACCTTATAAACCATATAAGATGGCTTCTTGATCACAAATAAAGATGAACCCTGCCACCTGACATTGCATACTTCTCACTACCTTCAACACCATTACCATCCCACCCTGGTCGACACCCTAAAGTCTTGAATTAGGTTCAGTGGCAACTTTCTTCACTGCCTCTCCTCCTATCATTCAGTTGATGACAGTACATTCACATGGGCATCTCCAAGTCAGAGAAAATCCCTATTGCCTGTCGAATCCCACAGAATTCTATCTTGTCGCAACTCATAATTCTACATGGAGCTAATTGGGACTGTAGTTGCATCAAAATTCACCAATAGCCCAATGATACACAGGCATGCAACACCTCAAAAACTGTTTGTTATCATCTATATCTCAATGTCGAGGGCTTACCTGAAGTTCAACCCCTCAAAAATAGAATTCAGGATGCTTGTTCAACAACATAAACCTGCAAAGATTCAAACCCCAACTTTCAGCCAATACCAAGTCACACAGATTCTCCTTGGACACCAGTCTCACCCTTAAGGAACGCATCCCCAAAAAAACCAAAGCCAACTTGTTACCCACTCTACCTACTAAAGAAAGTAAAACCATTCCTACTAGAAACTGGATTGCATCAGGATGGTGCCAAAGGCTAGCTCTACAGAAACCTAGAAAACACTTAAGTCCACCTTAAGGCCATCCTGCATGCCGCAGCAGGCGTCATTAAGGGCTTGAAGATGTATGACCACATGCCTCCCACTCTGACGGATCTCCACAAGCTCCCCTTACTGGCCCTCACCATTAAAACGGCATCATCTGCTAAGCCATGAAGATCACAATCTCTGCCCATCTCACTAACAAGGTTAGAAACTCCACTGTCTCTTGGGACACCTGCAACAAGGGCATTTTCTATATTGGTAGCCTCAGTAGAAAGAGCTATTGGTCTTGCGCAAACAGCAGAAAGGTAACAAAAGTAGGGAAAGAAATGCCACAGCGCACATTGTGAGAGTACCAAGAGGTGAAAGAAAACACTCATCACGGGCCCTGTGTAGTTCGTGATACAGCTGCAAATGGTCTTCTGTACAAATCAAGAATTATAAGGTTGTCCTGGTATTTTCCCCTTGATATTTACATTATAAAAGCTGATGAAATCTCCTGGTTCGAATGGGTTAAAAATGGCAAACTACTGTGGAAATGTGGTGCTGCATTCCTGATTCCTACAGTAATTCCCGATTTCTCATGGTCTCACATACTTAAATGAATGATACCTGTAATTTTTATAATTTGGGGTTCAGGCACAATAATGCAGGATTCTCAAGAATCAAAGAAGGGGCCTAAAGCAGCAGCACTGACACATACATTTTCACCAGCCAATTCCTGATTGATTAGTCAATGCAGACAGGTAAAATGGTTCATTTTCAGCGGATTTCTGAAGGTCAGACCTGTTACTGGACAACAACATGCTCTAACACGTACCTCACTACTTAATATTCTATTTCAGCAGTCACACCTGTTTTTAAACGTTTTCATTGCAGCCAGTGCTCTCTAGAGTGAAACAAATGCACAAACATCATTGTGGTTGAATGACACACCCAGTCTAGTGCCCCTAAACATTTTTGAAGTGCACCTTGTAAAATGAGGTGTGTCCATCCTTTTACTCTCGGTAAGAAAAACTGATGAATGTAAGGTAAATTTAATAATGACGAGTTCGGACTCAGCACTGAACTATACTTTGTGGAGCACATTATTTCATTTTTAATCACTAAAGAATTGTCTATATATATTTGCAGCAAAATGTGGCTTCACTGGAAACCCCTGTAAAACACCTTTGTCATGATCTCCTTTGTAAAAAGAGCTTTCTCGTCATTTCCTGAATGTGTAACGTCATTTCCACGCAGACACAGTTCTATTTGAACGTAAATCTTTCTATAGCAAAATGCAAATTGGTATAGACTTTTTGTGTGAAAAAATAATTTGGAACAAAGCAGAGTGCATCTAAGAAATAGTGAATGATAATCCCAGCTGGCTATCAGCAAAGTCATTATTAAGGATAAAAATCAACATGGCCAGATACAGCATTTTTAAGAGGCACTCACACTGAGGTAAACCTCCAGGCTTTTGCAATGATGTAAACACATAGAGAGGCAATCTCTCACAACGAGGTAAATATTTACACAGAAAGATACAGCATGTGCGTGGATGTGAATGCTAACATTCAACATGCTTACACAGACAGAGGTAAACATGGCCCTCATAAGGTTTTAAAAGACGTTTGCAACATGTAAATATTGTCGATGTTTTTAGACATATTTACATTGTAATGTCCTTATATTTCAAATGGATTCCCAAACCAATCAATGAAATGGTTGAATTTGGCTCGGGAAATTTTGCCGGTGGCTGCAGTTAATCTAAGGCAAGGATGTGCAACATAGACTCAGATCTATCCTAACATTTCCAAATATCCACAAAAGGTTCATTTACTTACAAAGAATTTGAGTGGAACTCATTCACATTAACCCACACCCCAGACCACAAAAATAAGCAGGTTTCAATGAAGGGAAACTTGGTAGATAGGCAAGATTAAAATCCTCACAGAAAATGAATTTAGGTAGTGTGCACAACAAGCCAACCTCACAACTATGCAATACTAAGTAAATATTTTTTCACGTCCACATCAAGATCAAGTCAAAGATCAAATACTAGTATATCTTTATGAAGATAGGTAAAAAAGAGAAGCAATGTGGTTTCGTTTTCAGCATTAGTAGCAAATGGTGGACAAGCTCAAAGAACATTCAATAGAGTTGCATCAAACTAGTAAAAAAAATTATCAAAATGTCAACAATAAAAACTTACTTGAAGAAATATCACATTAGAAATCAGTGATAAACATAATATAACTGCAGTGGGAAATGAAGGTGACATATTAAATCAGAACTTGAGGAGTGTACTGGAAAGGTGAAATGTACTTCCATTAAGTTGATCATGAGATACAAGAGTTGTAGTTAATTTCTAGAAGACTGGGCAGTCTTAGTAGGTTACCTCAGCCAATATATAAAGTCAAAAATGTTCCAAGTGGGACTATCTTGAAACTTTACCCAGGAAAAGATACAAAGCCTCAAAGCCCCATGACTCATTTCATGGGAGACCCTGTTCAGAAAGGTATTTGGTATGATAAATATTTGTAATTAGATTATTTCCGGCATGTAAATGTTAAAACCAATAGGACAAGTCACCATTAATCATGTTCAGTTGCAGAAATTGCTGTTGGACGTTTTCTTCAGTGTAATCTAGTCCCATAGCCTTAACCTCAACTGTCAACAGGCTATAATTAGTCAGAATTTGCGGGCTTCATTTAAGAAGAGATTTAGCAAAGTGAGTAGTTTCCACTGAACACCCAGGGCTTTTCCAAAACTGTAGCTTCACGGGTCAAAATTCCTCCAGCAGACAAACTATCTTTTCAAGCAAACTCAGGCACAATGTCCCTGTAGCTGGTTTCTGGAGACTGGCAGAATTCAAATATTTTGCAAGCATCCCACCAATCAACTCTCCTATCATAATTTGATTCCTTAACAAGGATTTTCCAACAGAAGGATTCGGGTACTAAGTCTGAGCATGTCTTTGGGTATTTCTTCATCCAAACAAATGGTGTTCCATTGTGTCGCCTGTATCAAATCTTGATTGACCTTGGTTCCCAGGCCTTCTACGCCAATAAATATCGAAATTACCTCTCTTTTACTACATTTTGAGTTCACTAAAGTTCTGTAGGAGAACCCCTAAAATCATCCAAGCTGATTAATGCCAACTCTAGAAATAAGAGTCTTTAGCTGCCTGTTTTAAGTATTGTTAAACAATGCTACAATTTAGTTTAATACTTTAAGCCATGAGCAATGAATAACTTATGGATACACTGGCGATTGAACATTCTTTGTACTGCCACCAAATTGCCACTTCAAACCTCACAATGCCATTCCAGCCATTTCCTGCAAATTTTTAGCCTTCAAGTACCTGTGCACAACTTCAAGCAGCAGACAAATACTACTTTTTCATTTTACAATTCATTATTAATAGGAAATAGAGATCTTTTGAATACAAAATAGTTATCACTCCTCAGTACATTATGTCATAAACTAAACTGAGTCACTTTAGGTATTCTCTCCCTTGAGCTTTATCAATTCTACCCCATCCTTCACAGGAAGGGTGCTAAAGCCCTTGACTGAGCACAATCAGTCAAATATAATTATATTTCATCCAATGCATCGCTGGGCTGAAGAGCTAATTCAATTGCCTTGCTTCCTACAGCATTTATGAAACAAGTGTGACTGCTCATGGAATCACACAGGGTTTGCAGTTATCTAAATGTGGCGATCCAATCTGTGCCTTCTGGAAAAAGACAGCCGATAAATATGCAGATTAGATCCTCACTCTCCTTCGATGAGGAGGTAGGAGCGCCTCCATCTGTAAGACAGGCGTGAATCACTGTTTCAGTCTAACAGGCAAGCACCATTCCACATGACCACTGAAACCATGATAGACCCATTTCACAGCTTTCCCCGAGTGGTGTTCATGCACAAATATTCAACATGAAGGAGTGGGTGTAGTAAATACAACAGGCTTGAGTCATTCAAGAATCCTAACTTGCATGACATAATTCAGAGAGGCATATGCCTCAAATTAAGAAAACATTATTCAGAAAGAGCAAAAATAAAACCTCTGTGCCCATGCTGTGACAGTTTAGTTCCCATAAGCGTGTTCTTGTTTTCAGAAACCTAGCAACAGAGTAAAGCTTGCAGTTGGCGGCATTACATTTCCCATATCTGCTTGGTGTTTTTACAAAATATTCTTTTTTTTTTACATAAAAGCTTTTGAGAAACATACAACGGTCTTTCATTCTAAGAGGTAGACCACAATCTTGAATTTCTTTAGGTGCAGACAAAAGCAATCGCTGACCAATTCACATCCACAAAATGTATGTGGGTTAATTATTGTTTGGTAGATGATAAATATGGGATAAACATTTTTTAATGTCCCTTTCTGCCCTGTTTAGAGTGTATATCCATGTATACCCATGTATATCCCACTGCATTGAGACCCCCCCTACCGTTTTCCTTGCTTGTGAGCCCCTGGAGACTGAGTGGCCAGCACAACTCGACCCTAAGGTATCAGAGCACTTTACATGAGCACCAGTTGCTTACAGACGGACACATTTATTTTGGTAGGCACAGGGAGATTAAGTGATTTGTCCAGAATCACAGGATGTTGAGAGTCCCTGCAGAGAATCAATATCGGTTCCCAGGGCTTGAAATGGAAAAATAGAAGTGCAGGTATTCTGCATCAGAGTACCTGCTTGTTTCTGAGAAGTGCTGGTACTCTCCAATTAAAAGTAGTACATCTCTCTTGAGAAGTGCAGGTACTCTCCCTCTCAAAATAAAAAAGTGCCACCACTCAATACCGGACAGTACCAGCCCATTTAAAGCAGTGGTGGTTCCCTAGCTTCAAGGTCGGCTGCTCTAGCCCTTAGGAAACAGCTTTGGGAAATGTTGATTAGAAAGCAAATGTATATTTTTGTGTTGTGAGTAATTTATTAGGCTATGGAGTGGCTGGATTGACGTCTAAGAAACATGACTTTTAAAAGTTGCACAGAGAGCATCATTCTCTCTCTCATTCTATGATTTTCCTTTTTATAAAATAGAGTAAAATGTGCATGTTCTTTGCTGTTCTTTAGTTCCGCTGTATCAAATAATGCACGTCTAAGAAAACCTGTTGCTAATGTTCAAGGTTGATGCTGCCTGCTGGTTCAACCATGCTTTCATCATTTTAATAATTCAATGTTCAATCACGTAATCTCATTCCCCGGTTTATGTAAATTATAGGTTGTCGTTGATTATTAATTTTGGGGCGGAACTAGACTGAGCCAGTTTTATGTAATACAATTTCTGAAATGTTGAGTTATTACTGTCAATGCATCTATATTATCCCATGGTGCCACTTCACACCATACAGCGGGCATGATTCCCTGCTCCTGTGAAACAACAACAAGTGCCTTATTTGGGATCTGTGCCAGAGCTTTTTCTCTTTTCCTACTGAACAGTCGCCATGACAGGTTGCTTTTTGGCTCTATACTTCTCTATCATGCTAGAACTGGAACATTTCATAGTATTCTTCACAGCCAAGAGCTTTTTTTTTGTGCAAACTTCTTTGAAAAGTATGCTCTCAAATCCACCAGTGACTCATTTTTTCAAACTTTTATTATGGTAAGAACAAACCAAAATCCCTCTAAAAGGAAGCCAAGCTTGCTTGCACCTCATACTAGCTTGGTGTATTTTGAGATGGTTACAGATGCACCACCACCTTGGACGATCACCAGCCACTTCTCGGTTTAACATGAAAAGCTGAGGCCTGAGTGACTTGTAAACTTTACCAGATCTAATATGTTATCTGTTGTAGATTTTTACATTACATAGGGGTTTAAACCATTGTTTGCAGTGTAATGAAAATAACCTAACATGGAGGCAGAATCAGAGCAAGGAAGCGGAAGTAGCAGGACCACGGGCATAGTAACCGAAGAGGGGAACTCTCCAGGTTTGGTACTGGCGGGTCAAGAAGGGGCAAGGAAATTCTTAAAACTGAAGAAATTCCTTACATGGCCAGAAAGAGAGATCTGAGAGCCCAATTAAAAGTGGAGCAAAGCAGGGCATTGCTTGGCTTACCTCCACGTGAACATGCTCACTGTGGGTGTGCTCCTTTTCTTCCAGTATAAAGTATTCAAGGAGAGTTGTACAGGGAGATGCAGCACCGTGCAGAGGTAAATACAAATGAGCAATAACAGTGTGCTGTAGCTCTTTGAAAACAAAACAGGTGATGGACCGAATGTGGATCAATGTCACACATTCATCCCAGTCCAAGGATCTGGGCCCAAATCCATCGTTTTTTTGCACTCCACACCACCCTGGGTTAGACAATGGCGATATGCAAATCAGCTTTGACCCTGTGCCCCATGGGAACAGTCCAGTCCGAACTACCAAGCCATGTCCTTCCCAGAACGGAATCAAGCATCCGAGGACCGGACCGGTTTCGAGGTGTACTGGGGTAGCTCAGACGTGGGTCCCAGAGCCTCCACACCACTGGAGTCAAGCTAGCCGGGCTGATGAGAGGTGTTACCTCGAAACCGATCTGGTCCTCGGATGCTTGATTCCGGTCTGGGAAAGATATGGCTGTTGTAGTTCGGACTGGACTGTTCCCATGGGGCACATGGTCAGAGCTGATTTGCATAAAGCCATTATCTGACCCAGGGTGGTGTGGAGTGCAAAAAACAATGGATTTAGGCCCAGATCCTTGTACTGGGGTGAATGTAAGACATTGATCTACATTCTGTCCATCAAATTGTTTTTTGTAATTTTCTCCCTGAGTGTACTGGGGTAGCTCAGACGTGGGTCCAAGAGCCTCCACACCACTGGAGTCAAGCTAGCCGGGCTGATGAGAGGTGTTACCTCGAAACCGGTCCGGTCCTCGGATGCGTGATTCCGGTCTGGGAAAGATATGGCTGTTGTAGTTCGGACTGAACTGTTCCCATGGGGCACAGGGTCAGAGCTGATTTGCATAAAGCCATTATCTGACCCAGGGTGGTGTGGAGTGCAAAAAACGATGGATTTAGGCCCAGATCCTTGTACTGGGGTGAATGTAAGACATTGATCTACATTCTGTCCATCAAATTGTTTTTTGTAGCTCTTTGAAGCCATAGTGATCATATCTGAGTGGTCCTCTGCACATTAATCATGGCTGCTTTATGGTGCTAGACACTGAGATGAAAGGATTCATCTTGCTTGCTTTAGTTCCCATGACACCTTGTTACACCTCTGTCAGACAGCAAGGTGTAACTATTGGCTATCTTTGGTACATCAGGTGCAGTGTCCAGAGGTCTGAGGGGGCCTTTGCACATTACTCATTGTTGTCTTTTGCTATCAGTCAAGGGGGTAGATGATCTAAATTCCTTGCTTGTATTAGGGCCCTTGATGCCATTGCTATGAAATGGTGAGACAACAGGGCGAAGCAAAAGTGGTGCAGTGGCACCATGCATGTAGTCTAATAAGCCCTTTGTACATTATGAATGACTTCCCTGTACTAACAAAGTGTCAGAAGGGCTCAGGTTCATTGCTTGAATCTGGGCTTCTTGCTATGCAACAGAGAGCTAGGAGCAGCCAGAATCAGAAAAGGATGGGAGAAGGAAGAGAATGTGGATGAGAAGAAAGGGAGTTGGGCTTAACAGCAGTTTAAAGGTAGACGGCTAGACAGCCCTGATGAAGAACATGGTGAGAAAGTTGTAGGTCTAGCAGGGTAGGAAGGAGCTTAGGATAAGTTGAAGATTTAACTGATAAATGACAAATAGCAGGAGTAGAGCACATGCAATAGATGAGAAGGGACTAGTGTTGCAGGAGTTGGGGGTGAGCAATTGGTGCAAGTTAGGAGTGACACTGGGGTAGTAGACATACAACAGTAGGAGGAGGAGGAGGATTAAGATTTGAGGGGATAAAAGAGAGGTGAGAAACAAGCACTCGTGAGTGAAAAGTAGGAATGGAATTGGATAGAAGGAGAGGACAAGTTATGTAGGCAAGGGTTCAGTATTATGCCAGGGTGGCATCAGTAGAGCATTGGCAGCCAATATGAAGAAGAGTGAAAAGCATTGAGAAAAGAAAACTAGGGCCCAATGTAGGAAATACTTTTGTAGATGAAAACCTATGATTTGCAAAGCACAGTGTTTGAGACAGCAAACGTTTTTTTGAAATGTATTAAATCGCTTTTGAGAGTTAAAAAGGCTTTTTTATCTCACAAACAAGGCTCTGAGACTCATTCCATGTTACAACTATGAGAGGGAGTGAAAGAGGCGACCTTCTAATTGTAATTTGCAATGATATGTATCGACTGAAAATATGCTCGCAAACCATTGATTAGATATCAACACCCTAGTGGGGATAATCCGATACCACCACCTAATTGGGATGGGAACTGATTGGTCAAAGGAAGCGGTCGCCTTAGTACAGCTTCTTCTGTGATCTGCTGTCTGGCGGATCCATAAAGAACAGAGAGTTCTGGTGGACCACTTCATGCCACCCCCAGTTTCTTCCTAAAAGGGGACATGCTTTTGAAAAAAGAAGCACCTGACTCCTTAATGGACATGGGCCTCTTTAAACAATGCTTTCCATTTAAGAATGCAAATGCAAAGCTGAAGGTCAGGCCCTGGCAGGTCACTATCCCTGCATTCATAGCCAATCATAGTATAGCTCAAGTGTTGACCTGTCTTATTTTCAGTAGGCAGATCATTTTGTGACCCTCTGAGTATGGACAGTTTGCGATGCAACCTCATTGTACATAAGGTGCATATTAAATTACATCTTTGTTAACAAACGAATCGCTGTGCAATTTGAATTATTTGGGTTGCAAACAGGAAATAGTACTTCGGTCCCTAAATCTTTACTCTAAAATAAACATGCATTGTTAGTTTGTTTCACTCATATTGGAACGTGCAGAAATTCAGTCATCCTCTCATTGGCATAAGGTCATGACTGATTGTTTCCTGTGACACCATGAAATGAATAGGTTTAGTCTCCTGTTTCCTTATGTCTCAGTCCAGTAGCGTAGATAGGGGGAGGAGGGCCAGTCTACCCTCGCCAGCAGTCTTTTTGGGGGCGGCAGAGGAGAGCAAATCATCTGTCAATTAACAACCCCATGAGAACAGGTCATCTGTTCACCGCCGCACCCCTCCGCACTTACTTGCACCGGGCGGCAAACTCAGGGATCGCCCCGGGCGGCACTAGGTCTAGCTACGCCACTGTCTCTGTCACAGGATTGTGGGTAGATAAATCCTGGGAGGAGGTGAGAGGCAAGTGGACAGACTGAGTAAGACTGCATGTTAGGTGCGGCATCCTACTACGGTCTGTAGGCATAAACCTGAGTCAATATCTCCCACATTTGTGTGCATCTTGGGGTGCTCTCAGAATTCATGCACACGATCACAAACCCAGCTGCACCGCAAAGCAGATAGATTTGGTTCTTCCTCCAGCCTTTCCTGATGTGATCTCATCCACACCTGGAACTGAAAATTGCAATTTAGATGACCAGATGAAAGGATAAAGTCTCCACCCTCATCTGCAGGTTGCAGGAATGCAACAGGTAATGTGCTGGACGCCCTCTCCCAGCCTCCTACCTAATGGACGCTGCCTATGCTATCAGCCGCTAATACACAACAATATACACGTAACGGTGGGGACTGCTCCCCACATTTATCCCGATCTATGATTAGACATCAGGGTAGATGTCATACAGCCTAGTGGGTTACTGAGTTGTTACCTACTCTTTACATGTGCCTCCACTTCCTATACCTACTTCGCCTTTCAGTATTCATCCTCCCATGAGTCACTGAAGCAGAAGAGATGATGTTCTATCTATGAAAGAGATCTGAGGAAAGCACACATGGCCTCTTGAAGCTGTTGCTCTTTGGCGGATCCTCTTTCCATCCTCCTGAGCGGCGTTCCAACGCACTGTTTTTCCACCCAGGGCAGCGATTCCGCCACCAGAGTGCGGGCGGACCACCTGGATTTGGATTTCCCCCTGCTCCGACCGAGCATCGAGGAGATCTCAGCGGTGACATCCCTGGCAGTTGTGATACTGGGATGGCATCCAGGGAGCTGTAAGAACGCGCCCGGTGCCGAAGGAGGTGCATTGCAATGCCACCGACCCCCGCTCTATCCTGTGGACAGGAGTGGCTGCTGTGAGCCGTGGTCTGGTCCTGACACCTTGGACAGCCGTTTGGGACGAAATCGGACATCCGTCTGTGGGAAACTCCAGCTCGGGATAACGGGACCCACGAGCGGCAGAGTTTCCTCAAGATGGCGCTGCGGGCTCTCGAGGTTGCCGGATGAGAGCTGTAATCTGCGGCATGCCTCCAGTGTAACCCACGGGGAAACCAAGGTGACTGGAGGCAGACTGTCCTTTCATCAGGATCGGTGGAGAGCTTAGAGAGTGACTATTGGCAATGCCGCAGGTGGCCCTCAGGAGCAGCTTGGGTGGCAAGGTGTGTTCCAGGGGCACTTCACGACGTTCTGTGGGAGCCTGCCCTGGAGATGGTGAGTGAAGGGGCAGCCAGGATTACCGGCAATACCAGTAGGAAGCGGAGAGAATCTTTAAACATGCCGCCCACCGCTTTCACCCTTGAGTGCAACTTTTGGACTAGGACTCATATGCACCCCGCCATTTTAGGACCATCTCCTAAAGACACTCTTGTCCTATTGGTCATCTTAGTGTCCTTGGTCCATACCTCCGGTCCCGCTAGTCTCTAGCTGGGTGACATTTCGATCGTCTATCTTCTCCACAGATCTACTCATCGTTTGTGAATATTGCTGATGCCCTGATCCCATCACTGATCACCCCTCTCTCTACCCTCCCTCACTCTCTTTCTACCTCCCCTATTCCTTTCCTCTACCCTGAATTTCTCTTCTCTTGCCTGCTTTTTCCCTATGCCTGAGCTATGCTTCTGTAACTCATAAGTTTATATATATGTAAATATGTAATATATAATTGTCCAAGCCTAATCGCTGTTAAAATGTAATCCTGTATGAATTTACTATTTATATATATAGAACTCTAACCACTTGTATATGTAGTAGACCTTTGTACTTACTACCATTCCTATGTGATTTTGAGTTTTTCCGTTTGTATCTCTTCCTTGAGTGACTTTACAACTTGTACACCTGCAATTTTCTTCTATTTGTATCTTTTACTTGAATGATTTTACAACTTGGACATTGGCAATTTTTTTCTGTTTGTATCTCATATGTAACTCATGCAATCCAAAGTCCTTATGTAACGCAACTGGTTCTTTTGTACAGCGCTCCAACACCTTCGGGTAATGTTCACAATATATATAAAATCACATTAAATAAAAAAAATTAAACATTATAAAAACACATGACGGCCTGCCCTTCTGTCATCTTCTGGTTGAATTAAGAGGACAGAGCCGCTTTAAACCGCTGACTAATAGATCAGTGGATTGTGTGTGTCCTTTGACAATATCTGCTAAAGTCTCCCTGGCACAGTACAGAACAAATGCATGCCATTGTAGCAATAAGCAGACCATTGAACACTTTGGAATGCTTTAGAGCTGCTTTATTGTCAAAGGTGTGGCCTGACGACTTGTGAAAGCTGTGATCCTGCTCTTGAAGCAGCTGACCAAAAAGCAAGGACGCTGAGGGGAAAGAAAGGCGGCCCATGGCAGAAATGTGGACTCGGCAGGGTGTGGACGTTTTTTACAGCCACAGTGGTCAATGATATGTGGATTAATTATATCGAAGTTTTAAAACTAAACCATATTTCTACTTTTATTTATTACTGTTTTCCCCACTCAAATTCCTCCAGGCAACATGTGGAGGCGTTTGCTCAGTGAACCCCCCCAGGACCAAGAGCAATATGCACTCAATTCAGAATCTGAAACCACACTTGAATCCAATTTCAGAATTATCACAGGCCTCAGAATGAGCCTATTTGAATTCAAGGCAGTGAGTGGTCAAATATATTTCTTGCAAGGCAAATGCAGCTGTTAGCAGAAGGGCATTTTGGACTAATTTTTAAGGATCAAAAGTTGAGCGCCGAACAATACTCAAGAGTATCTGAAAGCATACATGTGAACCCTGAGCCGCAATTTATAGACACACAAACACACACACAAAATAATTGATCCACATTTGATAAGTCAATCCGGGGGCAACTGATTACTTCCAGATCTCCCAAGCGAGGTTCTGATTATAAATTGGGGAGAGCATTATTCCCTGGTGGGATACCACTCCGCCCGATGATAATCGACCAATGATAATCCGATTTCCAAGGAGCCGGAATATTGGACCAGGTGTTACTTGTTGAAAAATCAGGTTGGTAAAATCAGAAGAAGCACAGACTCAACCACAGATTCCTGGCAACAACTTCCATGACATATGAAGCATATTGCACACACCCTCTTCCACACCCAGCTTTGTCTGTGCCCTGTTAACCCCTACTTTCCACAACTTCACCTGCAAAATCTCATGCATTCCATTTTTCACGTATTTAGAGTAAAATATGTGGTACGGTTATCTAAAATATGAATCAAAAAGGCAAATTGCACAGCACATTCTTTGGCGGTAATATTTTCCTCCATTTGAGCTAGAAGCTACGTTTTTGGAGAGAAGTGCAAATTATGTGGCAAATGTGGTAACCCCATAATTATGTGGTATGTTTCAGGTACAAAATTGCCTAAATTCACTGCCACTTACCATTGACCAATGTTTTATCAACATATGTATTCCTAAAAGGTAAGCAAAACTGTAACATCCTAATTCCAGTCATTGTTTGTTATCTGCACACTAACAAAAACAAGATTATCAAGCTAACTACCCTAACCTAAACATGTAATATAAAAAAAAAACATAATTGGCAGCCCTGCTAAGTTTCCAAGGTCTGTGCGTGATGTGCTGCTCCAGTTCAGATTTTTTCTTTGAATTCTGGGACTAGTAGTCTTGTTTATTCCATTGAACAACAGGACTACAAGTCCTAGAATTAAAAGGAAAAAACCTGGACTGGAGTGGCACTTCAGGCATGAACCTGGGAAACTTGGCATCTATGAAATGGTAACATGCGTAAGATGACTCTATACTGACATATTGCATTTGTGGAAACATTTACAAACCGCTTGGCGTTTGGCATCGTGATTTACAAGGTACACAACAATATTGTGTCATATAACACATTATGACTAGTGTTTGTTATGAAAAGGCATGGAAATTCTACTGGAAAACGTCATTTGATGGGACAGTATGATTGCAATCCAAAACCTAATTAAATGCCTCCAGATTCATCATGATGAACTGTGCAGCCATAATTTCCCTCTATGCACAGCCGTCACACATGATGCCTCAGATGGTATCATATGTGATGCCAAATACGACCTCACCGGTGACTGCCATTTTAAATAGCAAATGTTCCTCCAAACCAGTGGTGTAAGGAAAATGGAGGAGGCCCCCCTGCAAAGTACATGAATGGGTTGGACGCTCTGGACCCAGACAGGAGCTTTCAGGCCCGTTGCCGCCCCCCTCCTTTCTGCACAGTGCCAGAGGGGGCCGCTGGAGCCCAGGGACCCCACATACCGCGGGGGCGGCGGGGGCTAATGTTAACCACTGACCCATACCTCCCATCAGCAGAAGCCTCAAACATTCCTGCCCCTGCCCTGGGTTGAATTAAGTTTGACTTCACTCTATAAACAGTCTTTAAACCGCACTTAATTCAACTTTTACTATGTTTATTGTGTGACAGAGAGGGGGAAGGCCAATGCCCGCCCAGCATTTAACTACATCCTGGCGAGCAAACAGAAATACCAAATGCAAATACTGGAAGAAGAGGTTATATGGGTTGTAATATGTTTTCCAACATGGAATTGTAAAAAAAAAACAGCTTGACAATACGAAGGGACACCCTTAGGGAAGTTGCACACAGGGTTGACAGAGGGGATGCGGCTCATTTCAAAGTGTTAAGTGGCTCAAAAATATGCTCGGAACCCGCAGTTACACACTAATGATAAACGGAACTGGTCTAACTTGGGAAATATGATTAATGTGCAAAAATCAAATGATGGTTCAGAACTGCAACTGGTACTATTTAGCATGCTGAAATGATGCATAAAAAGAGGTCTTTAAAGAATTGATCGCTAGAGAACACAGAAAAATACTAAAAAGTGCTTTAAAAAGTGCTATTGGAAACAGAGTGATGTATCAGATTTGCATGAATATATTCAAACATTAGCATGGACGTTGCAAAATATTAAGTGAACGACATGAATTTCACAATACATTTAAGAATCAATGCCCTTATTGATCTTCCAGTTCTGTTTCCCAGTGCCGTTCTTTACCTCATCAGCAGTCTGTCAGGAGCAACGTATTTTGGCATTTCTACAGCCAAACGCTGCATTTTCCCTTTGAAATAACACATAGATACAATGTTTTCCTTTTCCTAATTTGTGTATCAATGTTTTGACTCAGTATTTATCTAGCCTGGATCAAAGTAACGGCATGCACAGAGTGCATGAACCACAAACTGGGAAACAGATGGAGAGATTGCAGTAACTATGAGAAAGTTCTGTGTGAAAGAGGGACAAGCAAAATAAACCTGAGCAGTCAACGTAACACAGCAGTAAATCGAATTCAGAACTATGGTACAGGCCAGGCCTAATGTTGGACAAGTTACACCTCCCCATTACTGTACATTGATAAGATTACATTCAGAGTAAAGTGGTTAGTTTGGCCACCACGATATGGCATTTAACAACGTGAGAACTTTCGGATTTGGGTGATCAAAGTAATTGAAAGACTGAGGGTGAAAATAAGGTTTAAGGTTTTACAAAAAAAATGATTGGACTCAAGCCTACATTGGGTACACCTCACATTTGCATAGTTTTATTATGTTTGTGCGGTTCTCAAATTGGCAGGCCAACGACAAAGCAAACTATATGCAGGGGCACTGCTATCCTCAGTGCTACGTGTACAGGGGCACCAAGGGTGGTGTATGAGGGGGCCACTATGCTCCAATTACAGCTCTTTCTTATAACAGAAAAGGAGGCAAATGGACCATTTTACCTGCTTACATCAGGATTCAGTGAACCCTTGCTGTGCCTCGAGGTGTACAGGTGTCCATTGAGTCAATACACAACCGTACATTTTGGAACTCTTTTTTTCTTCAAAATGGAAACATATTGGCTGCTTTCAGTGCCCCTAGCACGTCAGAGCATGCGCATGTCTGTCAAGCAGTGTGGTTGTGGTGAGGGTTAGAGTTTTGTATCAAATGTAGCCTTTTTAAAAGAAACATTAGATTTCCTCTAGGGAGCAGGGAATTGGAGTCAGAGACTTGCAGTGGTATCTTGCCTGCAAAGTGGGTACATTCAATTGCAACTTGTAAATGTCTTTGAAACTGATTTAAATAATGCATTTTGAGATAAAAGTACAGTCAAAATAAACAATTTCAAAAAGTTAAACAATTAAACGAAAATCCATTCAGAGTGGGGGCCTTCAACGAGAGCCTGCTTGAGCAGAGGTACATCTGTGCTTAAGACGTGACAGGCCTGCGTGAGATGTAACCTGATTGGTAGGGCAAGGAGCCGCTGTGACGCCATTTTAGCTGTAGTAACGTCCCAAATATCATAGAGGGGCTTGCCGCTGATTGTGGCTGCCAATGCCAAGGTGAATTCCGCCAGCACTCATGCACTACCTTTAGATGCTCTTAGTGCAATGTATATACACAACTAAGAACACGCTGGAAGTGATTCACAAACGTTTTTTTCAATTAGCGTACCTTATGACAGTAACTTCTGGAAAAAGCCACACTGAAAATGGTTTATGGGTCGGACATGTTTTGCCCTTGCTCCCTTTTCTCTGTCACAATTTAGAGGCAACATTCCACTTTTAAATCTTCATGCGTGAATGGTTGTTTGAACCCTGACTGAAAGCCTTATATTCGGAGAAACAAAAGCAGGACACTGTCTGATTCACGAGGGAGTGCCGCAGAATCTGCATACACCTGCACTGGGGTAGAGAGTGAACACTAGGCCCTAACGCAGGCTAGGACAATTGGCCATAGTTTGTATATTAAAAGGCATCCATAATGGGTGTGGAAAAGACTGCTAACATCCCTGGGTCCCAGTGCTACTGCACTTGCTTCACCATTGATACTTATGCTCCTACAATTTTACAGAATGCAGATGTTGCACGCGTCTCATACTCAACATCAATCAAAACAAACAGTGCTGTGTCTAAGCAAATCTCAGCGTCAGCTTTTTAAAATCAGTTTTAGCTTTTTCCCATTCTAAACTTTGTGAACTATCAACTTTCTTAAATGGATCATAACAGACTTTTTATTCCATCAAATAAACAATTTTGGTTTTAAGCACTATCTTAAAACAAAGTTAGGTGTTTACTATCTACTCCCCCCTGGCTTACCTACAAATTAATTATAGGGAAAATGACTAGGCAGCTTTACAGCAAAATAAAAATGAAACTATGCCCTAGTTACTTCTCTTATCCTCTCTAATGTCTCCTGTACATTCACAGTGCACCCCCCAACTTAAAAGGCAAAGGCTACACTTCCACTTAGACTTCGGCAACATGACCAGTCACCACATCCTCACAAATAACCTGAAAACACACTTCTCCAAGCCAAAGAAAGCAATTTAGTTTGTGCCTCAAACTTTGTTTTATTCCTTCACTTTTATATTTGCACACAAACTCAACACAGTGCTAGCTGTAACAGTAAAAAATCACAACGTCCAACAGAACACATCAAACAGAACACTCCACATATATTCTAACTCAGGTTCTTATAATCCTCAGAATTGCCACAAGGAACAGCACCCTATTCCCCATATATCCCCTCATGATCAACGACCCCTTAGACTTTTTTGATATTGTACCTTCACCTACAGTGCATGAAGACGTTGAGTGTAACTATGACTTCTCCTACATCACTTCGCGCCTCTCTACTCCCCGTCTTGTAGCATAATACTAGCTGTCCGGGCCTCCTCTCAATATTCCTTCTATGACTAACCCTTACTCTTCTCCACCTTCTCCTTTCCTTCCCACCACTTTCTCTAAGTGCCATGTCTTGGTGCTGTGACTACATACTATTAGACAGAAACTACTTGACTGGGATGTATGACGTTACAACGCATGCTTTTACCACGCATGCCTGTACAACGCGGTTTTTACAACGCATGCCTTTACAACGCATAGTGCTTTGGGGCACTGGATAGTGAATAGTTTAATTTACTATTCCAACTCCAGTCTCAGTGGATAGTAGGGAAGGTGTTGGATAGTAAATTAAACCTATTTCCTATCCTAGAGCGCCCCCCAGCACAATGCGTTGTAATGGTTTGCGTTGTAAAAGTTGCGTCGTAAAGGCACTGCATGGTAAAAGTTGCGTTGTAAAGGATGTTTCCCACTTGACTGCATCCATCTCCACTACCCTTATGGCCTCCTGTGACAACACTCTGTTCTCCAATAAATGTAATTCTGCCATTGAATCCATTGCTGATGGCATCAGCCTTATTATCTCCAGAAAATCCATGAGCAAACTCAAGAACTCTAGTTGGTTTTCGCCCACCTTGAGTCTCAAGAAATACTCTGTTAGAAGCGCTGAAAGACTGGAATATTGAGAAAAGTCATCTGTCACTCTCCCAGCTCAACCAGAAAAAGGAGAAGTTAAAATGCTCCACTCTCCTGGCCAAAGCTTCTTATCCCAGCTCTCAAATAAATCTCACCACAGAGATATCCAAGAAAGTGATAGAAATCATTTGCTTAACAACTGCATCTTCCCCCTAAAGACCTAATATGACGAAATAAACAAAAAGAGACAAGAACTCGACATCTACAATCGAATTCCTTCCAGGATAGCAGAACTCTCCGATATCCCTTTCCCTGAACTCTGCATACCTCTCCCTGCAGATTCCATCTCTTATTCCAAGTATAAACACGTCTCTTCCTTGGGTTTTTTCCCCTCATTTCAGGAAAAACCTTCTCACAGCTGTGTCCAACACCAAACCCTCCTCTTTCTCAACTGGACAAATCCCTCCACCCTTGACTGAAGACCTTGTTCTGACCCTTATTCCTCTTGTTTTGCCCTCACCAAAGCATGCAAAATGACATTGTACCAAATTGTCTCAAAACTCTACATGCCAAACCTCTCCTAGAAAAATACAACCTTGACCCCTTTAATGATGAAGCTTACTGCATTATCTTAAGTTTATCCTTTCGGGGCAAGGATATTGAGAAATTAGTTTCCCCTGGACATGTTCCAATATGGTTTTTAGAGTTAAGGCACAGTAAAGAATAAACAACAATCAATCAATGTGACTGATGGCATCCTCTGCACCTGTAACAAAGGCTTCACCTGCCTCTGCATCCTCGTAGATCTAACCACAGCCTTTTAGACAGCTGACCAACAAACCATGTGGAACACTGAGAAATACAAATTGAGCTTCAGAGGAACTCTTCTACAGTGGTTCCAGTGCCATCTCTCAGAACACTCACAGAACACTCACAAACGGTAATACTTTTCTTGCTCCCTCCCCTATCTTATGTGGTGTCCCTTAAGGGTAGCCCTGAGCGGTGAATTCCACTTCGTTGAGTTTGTAGAGTATTCCACACTCTGCGGAGCATGCAGAGTTCTGAAAAGTGTTTACTTGGCGAGCACAGAAAATCCAAGGCTAGACCATCTCCCAGTAAGATTTCTCAACATCGGCGGTCATGGATAGTTGCAACTGCTCCCATTAAGAAACTTTCAGTTAACATTGAGGAAGCTGTATATGTTCTATTCAAACAGCAGAAAGAAGCAGCGCCCTCTTGCACTGAGTATGGTGCCATTCGCAGTGATTTTCCAGGAGGTGAAATACCTAGAGGTGAAAATGAGCGAGAACGGCGAAACCTAACACACTCAGCCGCTTGCGGAACTCTGTGTAGCACGGTGGAGTTTTTCAGCCACTTCGCAAAGTTCTGCATAGCGGAACTCAGCTAACTCCACCAACTATGAATTAAGGGTCCATTTGTGCCAATCCCCTTTAATATATATGTTAAACCGCTGGACGAACCCCTTGAGGAACTCAGAATCTCCTTCCTTTAGTGCATCAGAAACACTCAAGCCTACCGTAAGCTCGATTCTTCTCCATCTAAAAAATCATGTTAAATTCTCACTTCAACGAATCTGCAAATGGATAGTGAAAAAGCATTTCAAATGTAATGCATAGACAGAAGTCTGAATTTCCTCCTCTCACTCCTGAACCTGACCTTGCCCTGGCATTATTCGGCATGAATCTCTAAAATGGACAGATATCACAGCACAACTGACCACCTCTGCATCTCTGGTAAATCTTTGGGGTTTCTTCTTGACACCAACCTCCACCGAAAAACCACATCCAAGCCAGGGTTAAAACTGCCGAATACAACCTTCACTAAAGAAACTCAAACACATTTTCTCATTCCGGGATTCAAAGCTGGCCCTTGTAATCTCTCGTCTGGAAAGTAGCTCCCTCCACCTCATTGATCTCCCAAAAAGAGGATTGTCCCTTCTCAGAGCAGTGCTTAGACTTCAGCCAGAATACGCACCAATACAAAAAAGAGATTACATTGCTCCGGCACCTACCCATCTTAAATGTCTCCCAATTAAAATATACCACATCATGAGACCTGCCTGCCTCACCTTTAAAGCTTTGAACATACCACACTCCAAAATACCTCTCCCTGAAACTTTTGTCTTCTGGAGACTCTTTCTAACTCTATTGCAACATCTTACAGCCACTATCCACTCCTCATTTGAAAAAAGAAATCCAAATGATAAAGGTCCTTTTCCAGCAATGTCCCAAAAGTATGGAATGCCCTCCCTCTCCATATTAACAAGCATTGGAAATGCAATAGGTCTCGCATCATTAGAGTTAGTGCTTTTAGAATTGTTTATGGGTTTTTTTTGTAAATCTTTAGCATTTTTGTTTCCTGTAGCCAATGCTAAAGAATTACAAATAAAAAAGCCATAAACATTTCTAAAAGCTCTAACTGAAATGGTCTGAGACCTATTGCACTGTGTGAGGGTGAGGGGTTGAGGGTGAGTGAGGGTGAGGGTGAGGGTGGGTGAGGGTGAGTGAGGGTGAGGGGTTGAGGGTGAGTGAGGGTGAGTGAGGGTGAGGGGTTGAGGGTGAGTGAGAGTGAGGGTGAGTGAGAGTGAGGGTGAGTGAGGGTGAGGGTGAGTGAGGGGTTGAGGTTGAGGGGGAGGGGTTGAGGGTGAGTGAGGGTGAGGGTGAGTGAGGGGTTGAGGGTGAGTGAGGGTGAGGGTGAGTTAGGGTGAGGGGTTGAGGGTGAGTGAGGGTGAGGGTGAGGGGTTGAGGTTGAGTGAGAGTGAGGGTGAGTGAGGGTGAGGGGTTGAGGGTGAGTGAGGGTGAGTGAGGGTGAGTGAGGGTGAGGGTGAGTGAGGGTGAGTGAGGGTGAGTGAGGGTGAGGGGTTGAGGGTGAGGGGTTGAGGGTGAGTGAGGGTGAGGGTGAGTGAGGGTGAGGGTGAGTGAGGGTGAGGGTGAGTGAGGGTGAGTGAGGGTGAGTGAGGGTGAGGGTGAGTGAGGGTGAGGGTGAGGGGTTGAGGGTGAGTGAGGGTGAGTAGTGGATGTGGTGGTGGATGTAGTGCTCGTGGGTGTGGTGGTGGTGGTGGATGCGGTGGATGTCATGTTTTTGTAGCTCACACTCTGGATAAGGCACGCACGGATTTCAGTCGTTAAACCGAGGCATGTTATTTCATGGAGAATGAAGTGCGGACAACTGATGAGGGCGCGGTCAAAATCCAGGTAAAGTTTTCTGAAGATTTTGCAATCCCGTCCTTCGCAACACAAAAACCCCCCAACAAAACAATCAATATTTGGAAACACTTTTGCCATTTTAGCAAGATTCTGATCTAACTACGCCACTAAAAACTCTGCCCAATCGCACAGTTGCTTGAATCCCACTAAAGAGGACTACATAAAAAGACTAAACAAAACACCACAAAACCGTGTATAAAGAAAACAAAATAGTGAATCGTTTCTTTATCTAAATGTATCCCAAGTCGCTTTTCTAGTTATAACAATACAAAAACACGAAACCATGAAACGTCATCTGTTTAATATTTTCCTCGCTTCTTTGAGATGTACAGTTCTAAAACAGCACAAGTGTGTGGCAGGAATACTCAACATTCCTTGGATAAAACACGGTCGCTTTCTACGCTATTACTAGTCACAAATGCTGCTGGGGGAACTGAAAGGCGAGTAGCGCAAGTTACCGTTCGCTGGGGCATGATCAACAACCGTTTCCAGAAAACGTATCACTAAGGATGTTTACATTTTCAAAGTGGCAGAAGGACAGGGCTCCTGAAACGAAACATAAAACATGAAAAATACGCTGATAAACAAGCCCACTTTATTTCCACCGTAAAGGTTTGGGAGGTAAGAGTAGGAGGTGGGGGTGGGAAAGGAAACAAACAAGACGGGGGGAAAAAAACCAGTAAAACAGCCAGTGACTGGAATATTCTTCATCACTCAAACAGCACGAGGTGGGTGGAGGAATGAGCGAAGACGTCTTATCGATATGTGAAATTACATCATGGGACGAAGCCGGCAACAGAAAGAGCAAGCATTACACGGATAGCCCCTGCGCACGCCGACTCGGACGCAAGGCAAACAAGACGGAGGGAAGAGAGAGAAGGGGAGGGGGGAGGAGAAATGCGACACGGCGGGCAGGGGAGGGGGCGGAGCGGGGAGAGGGAACAGACGGAACAAGACGGAGGGAAGAGAGCGAAGGGGAGGGGGGAGGAGAAATGCGACACGGCGGGCAGGGGAGGGGGCGGAGCGGGGAGAGGGAACACACGGAGGGAAGGCAGATAAGGGGTGGGGGGAGGAGAAATGCGACACGGCGGGCAGGGGAGGGGGCGGAGCGGGGGCCTGGAGTGCGGCTGAGGGAACTGATGTGCACGCGCCTTAAGCTCAATGCGCATGCGCATTGAGCTTAAATTTCTCGTGCACTGCAAGGAATCGCCACGATTCCTTGCAAGTTGGGTAAAGAGTGGATAAGCCCCCATAGTCTCGCAAGCTCGATGCGCATGCGCATCGACAGGTGAGACCTAAAAATGACTCCCTGTTTCAAAGCTTCAAATTCCCCTTTAACAACTTCTGCTTGAGGTGCACGTATTTCCTGCCTATTTAAATTACATCATGTAGCAAACACTCGGGGGGATATTCTCAAGAACGTGTGATAATCATCGCAAAGTTAGCTTAACGCAACTCTTCACATCGCAGTCTATCACGGGAAAATAACGCTGTGTTAACGTTGTATTCTCAACACGGCGGTACCATGAGATAGGCACACGACAACGCATCAAAAGACTGCGTTAAAATCAACGCAATGGCAAAAAAATGCAAAACGAGAGAATAGTAGTGATGAGGCAAATCGCGATACCAAAATCAGCGGGAAAATGCACCACAAAAGCAGAATATAAAAATGGTGAGATGACAATGGACGAGCACAACCCCACATCTGTGACGTAGAACAAATGACCAGTGTTCCGCATCAATTAGGCATCCCCTCACAAACATTCACAATGTACATTGACATGCAGTCTGCATGTAAACTGGGCCATGTGGAAACATAGATGGAACACATCTCCTCTTCACATTGCAGAGGGATAATCAACACCTCCTGCACACAGACGTGTCATGTCCATGATCAATCAATCATGAAAGCATGGACGAATGTAGGGGTAGTGACTCCCCCTTACGTACATGTTGCCCATGTCGTGGGACTTGAGTCAGAGGGTGCATCCCTGCATCATGGTGGTACATATCTGACCCCAAAAGTAGCCCTGTTGTCACTTGTAGGCCACAAATGACAGCCAATATGGAATGATTTGGGACACGTGTGAAATGCTGAAGAGTGGGATTCCTTACTAACTGTGACAAACATAACTGGCAGTTTGAATACGTGACACCCTAAACAACCTCTCTGCACAGAGGTGACACACCCACCATCCATTAACAAATCTCAAAATTGCTAGCATTACATGTCGCACTCACACTTGTGTGAGTGATGTTCCTGTACAGATGAGTGACATGTACGCAGGGATTGTGTCTTGGAATGCTTTTATTTGCACATGCTGCGCCTGTGGTCATTTTGTACTGTCCCATGATTGCTAAGGACTGTCACAATGTGACATTAATATGAGAAGAAATTGTCAATGATGGTGTTCCTGCGGGCTATTCCTGCTGCAGCGGAAGTGGGGTGTGGTCCACCTGCTTCACCTTCATCATCATTGTCCGGTGCATCTGGCACCTGCATCCATGGGGCATTGCTGCGTACACATATTTTGTGCAACACACAACATGCAACAATCGTCTTGCACACAAATTCTGGGCTGTACAGGAGCCTTCCACCCGTGATGGCCAGGCACTTGAAATGTGACTTCAACACGCCAAATGTGCGTTTCATGATGCCCCTGGTGCGTTTGTGGGCCAAATTGTACTGCCTCTGGGCCTGTGTGTTTGGGGCTCAGAGAAGTGTCATCATCCAAGCGCAGAGTGCATATCCTTGATCACCTGTCACAGGGCAGAGAGACATGAGTCAATACTTCGTACTGCATGATGTGTTGGCAGGCTCCCTGGTTCATTGGTGTGGATTTTTTGTGAGTTTTTTTTGTGAGTTAGTGGTTCCTGCATGACATGTACTGCTTGTTGCAAATGAGCGGCATCAATGTGTATCAAGTAGCCTCACTGCTGCTCCTCCCTTCCCCCAACCTATTCACTAGTGTGCGCAGCGCAGTTGCATGACTTGCACCCCTAAGGCACACCATTGTCATGCCTGTCTGTGCATAACCACAAGTCTGACTACGACCCAGTGATGTTGTACGCTGAAGGTGGGTGGCCACATGTGTGTAGGCCTATGGTAAGGACAGGGCGGACACAGATGTAGAGTTCATGCCTGGCTGAACTCGCCATGCAGTTGAGGGTAGACCTTTATTTATTTATTTATTTATTTACACAATTTCTATAGCGCGCTACCACCTGACAGGCATCTTGGCGCTCCTTTGGCGCATGCAGCGCTAATAGCAACACATACAACAATTAGCACATGTGATCCCTGACCCGAGCGGGCTAGCGCTCCTTCATTTACCCCTTCGGCCGAGCCCGCACTCCGGGGACATGCTACATAGAAACATTGTCCATTGCAGGACAGGTGGCGCAGGCACTACAACAGAGACACATGCATTAGTTACTTCCTTGGCAAGGCCTAAACTTAACCATGCCCAGAGCCACGTGTTGAAGAACCACACCCCTACACTGTGCTGCCGTACACCGGTCCACTCCACTTATGCTCACAGGGGGGTATGACAGAGCTACATGTCCCAAGTCTACCCCACTGCCTGAGGCGACAAGGTTGTACACAGCACAATGTAATGTGGTATGGCCTGGGGCCCTCATGCATATAAAATGACCACACAGACACAATGACAAAGTTTGTCGAACTGGCTATGGGCACGTGCGCCTGGCACCTATTATTGCCAGGGCCACATGTCCAGTGAGGCCTGTGCTGGATGGGTGTTGGATAGTGTAAGCCACCCCTCACTGGTTGGTTGGTGCTGGTAACAACTACAACAGTGATCAGACAATCAAAAGTTCAAAGTTCAAACAGCAAGGGTCCATGACTTCAGCTGCACAGAGTTAGTGGCCCCAGATGCACTGCGGTTGCACAGGCACACCGCCATGGGATGGTGACTTGCGGTGCACTGAGGTAGGGTCACGAGAGCTGAGCGGGTCCTTGTTGATGTCCAAGGGGAATGTTGCAGAGTGTTACGGGGGACAGTGGAAGGTGTCCTTCCAGGGCATGATGCAGAGGGCAGAAGCAAGCAGAAACAGGCAAATGGAGGAGTAGAGTGCCACAGACTCCTTTATACCATCATGTCTGTATCATCTACATGATGATGAAGACAACCCCCAGGCCATAGCCTCAGACCCCACCAAAGTTCAACCAGGGTGTGTCCATGACTTCCAGGGCACAGAGTCAGTGGCACAAGAGCTGGAAGGGCATGCAGTCTGCGATGAGGCCTTTACAATGACATGAACTCTGCCATGAAGTTCCAATTGTGTGACCTACTTGACCGCAGTGTAGGCCGGAGGCAGTGGTCAGCACGGGGCAACCGTTGTTCAACCAGCTCCTCCTGGTACTCTAACACACAATGTTGGAATGGCATGTGGAGATGATTTGTGGTTGACGGAGGTAGAGGCACCAGTGACCAGAGCTGAGCAGGTGTGCAGGCTGCTATGATGCCGTCTCCTGCCTGGTATGTACTGTATTGGATTGTTGTGAGGCCTGCTGGCCCGCAGTGTAGGCCGAAGGCAGGAGTCAGCAAGGACCCACAGACACGTGTGGCTGGAATGCTATGCACAGACTTGGCAGCACCACATCGAAGGCAGTATAGTGATATAAACTCTGCCATGAAATATGTACTCGGCCATGTAATCAGGACTTAGTTCCAAATGTGCGACCTACTTGTCCGCTGTGTATGCAGGTGGAGTACGTCAACGAGAAAGGAGTACTGCGGACCTGTGTCGCGTACACCGTGATGGTCGGATGAGGCTGCCAAGGTCGCGGGCCTCTGGCTTGGAGCTAGCATCGGCACATGATGGGCCCTCTTTCACACATGCCGGTGTTGACAGGTGAGCAGTGAGGCCTGGGTGCGCAGGTGCAGGCATGACGGGTCCGGGGACTAGCGGCCCGGGCTGCGGCAGGCGAACAGGATCACAGACACCGCTACTCACGGCGTCGGCCTTGTGGCGGGGTGAGAGGCACCGTCCTGGCAGACACGTTGGCCATTCCGGAAGAGAACCACGCCCAGGGCTACATGCTTTTAGTCACACCCCTACGCTAGCATGGCGTACACTGGGCCAGCCCACTTCACACACGCTTACAGGGGGGACGTAACAAGCTACATTTCCGCGATCTCCCCCACTGGCTGGGGTGACATGGTTGCATCCACTGTCCTGTACACTGCCACCACAAGCAGTGTATGTCGACATGGATGTCTGTGGTGTGCATACTGGAGTGTGGCCAGCACATCCACACCATACTTGGCATTGTGTACATTCTCATTCATGGGTCACTTGCCTCCTTCACACGTTTGGTTCCCACTTCTCCCCACATATTGCTACTGCGTGGCTGAGGTGCCATGCTGTTGATGACTTATGTACATGCCTAGCCCAGGTTAGCGCAGTACGTTGTGCTGTTGTGTACGGTGTGTGGGCATGTTGTTTGGCATGTTGCCTGTGAGTTTGTAACGTGTGCATTCCCAGAGTTGTGAGCTGTATGATTGTGGAATTGGGGTGTGTGGTGTGTTCATTTGGTACTTACCAACAAGCAGTGCATTCCCATAGGTGCCATCCTGGAAGCGCTGGATGATGAGGGACTTTCGGAAGATGCAGGAATCATGCACACTGTCTGGGTAGGTGGCGAAGACATTGGTGAAGAATCCCCGGTGGTCCACTATTGCCTGCACATTGATGGAATTTGTGTGTTTTCTGTTGCGGTAATTGTGTGCAGTGTTGGCAGGGGGCACAAGTAGGACATGTGTGCAGTCGATTGCCCCGAACACGTGCGGGAAGCCAGCTATAGTGTAGAAGCCTTGCTTGGTCCACAGCTGTTCCTGCGCAGTGTGGGGGAAGTATAGGTACTGGGGTACCAGGCTGAGGATGGCATCCAGGATCGGTGTGAGGAACTTGGATAGGGCTGGCTGTGAGACTCCTCCGACTCGGGCAGTTGTTGGTTGGAAGGTACCAGAGGCCAACAGGTGCAGCACAGCCAGCAGCTTTGTCTGAGGTGGGACGTTGGTTGTCCGCTGTGTTGGTACCGTCAGCCTGTAGGCAATGATGGTCAGGATGCGGAGGATTGTTGTCCTTTTGAGCCAGTAGTGGGCAATGACATTCCCTGGTGTTAAGTCTGTTAGGCTGAGGCTGTTCTTGAAGGTGAGCTGTCTTTGTCTGTGCTGCCTCTGTGGTGTTCCGGAGGTGGCAGGGGTGGCTGGGAGTCCAGGTGGGGGTGGCAGGCCTGGGGATGGTGGTGGTGGGTGTTGTGGCCCTCTTGGGACTCCGAGCTGCATGATCAGTAGCTCCATGCCAACCCAGATCCTCCAACCAAGCCCTCGCCGCAGTCCCACGTATCCATAGATCCACCATGGGAGGAAGATCCTTCTCCTACTTGGCGGCCAAGACCTGGAACACTCTCCCCACTCACCTCTGCCTTACACAGAACCACATATCCTTCAGAAAGGAACTTAAAACATGGCTATTCGATAAATAATGCACCCCTCCCACAAGCGCCTTGAGACCCTCTGGGTGAGTAGTGCGCTATACAAATTACTGAACTTGAACTTGAACTTGAACTGTTGTTCTTTTGGTGCGGCTCTGGGCTGGGATCCCTTTTCTGGTGCAGGTTGTCGTCCGACTTTACACCAGGTCAGAGCAGGTGTTAATTTACTGCTGCTAACATGCCTTATCGCCTGTTTTGTGATCTTATCGCCGATATGGCTGGTCGTTGTGAATGTTACGGAGTGGTGTTGTCGCAGCTGTTTGCACAGGACACCTACTCTGCATCTCATTAGCGATAGTTGCCGGGGTCATCTGTTGCGATTTTTTGGCGGCTGCTTTCGTAGGTAAACTGGTGATATGGGCTGTTAGCACCAGCTTGTGAATGGGGAGATGCATTTATCGCAACTTTGGCTGTGATAAAGTGCTGATAACTCAGCGATAAGTCCTTCAGAATATGCCCCTCTCTTTTCCTAGGTACCTACTACATTGTGTCCATTCATCTATCCAATTATTCATCTTCATAACAAGCTGTTGGTGAGGTATGACATCTTTATACCTCCATAACATATAGATTCAGCGTCATACCTACCTAAGTTCTCCCACTACCAGTCGCTTACCATTATGCTCTGAGTACTCTTTGCCTTATACAATGTGTTTTGTCTTACTCTATCATCATGCATTTTCTGGTTTTTGTACTTGTACTCTTGTTTTTTTTTTTAGCCTAGTCCTCTTTTGCTCATAAGCTCTACTGGAAAACTATGCCTCGCACAAACTATTGCTTTATTCAATTTACATATTTATTTCTTGATGTCAGCGCTTGGCAATCCATGTCTCATCCTAGACTCTAACTCACTTATATATATCTAGAACTTCTAAATATTATCTCCTACGTCATGTGAACTAGTTGAAGGAGGACTCTTTTGAAAAATTGTGCTTTATGCAAAGTGTTTTTTTGTGTTATCCTGTTACATATTCTGGTGTTTTTGTACATTTACTCTGGATTGTTTGCAAACCAGTCCGCGTTTGCTCATATGCACCACTTTCTGACCAATTCTGCCTCACGCATATTGCTCCTTTTTAATTCATGTCTTTATTTCTTGATGTTGGTCCTTGGTAATCTAGGTTGCATCCTAAGATGTACCTCACTTATATGTTTTTAAAACTTCTAAATGTAATCTACTGTGCCACATGCATTGGTATACTAGTTAATGCAAAACGTCCTAATTGTTATCCATGTGTGCTGTAATCCTGTACCTCCACATACACTGCATTTAATTAACCTGGTCTCTACCTCTCACAACAATTGCATTTGAGATCTTCTCCATGCACCACTGACCTCCAGTAGGTGGTGTGAGGAAAAACCCAGTGATGAAGCAAGCTACTTAACCATGGTTGAGGGTTTTCTTCCTAAAAACAAACATTTGTCTTAATCAAGAGACGCAGTCAGAAATCCCATCTAGGTTTTGGTTTCCTATATTTGAACCTTATGAATTTTTTCTCTGTATTTATTGTTTGCTGGGAATAATACATCATGAGTGGTTAAACACTCCCTTTTGGCAATCTGTGTGGTTTAACACTAATTAGGGTTACCTGTATTTGTTGGGACCGGCTCACTGTCTGTAGGTCTGTCCTGCCACTTTTCTTTAAACTAAATATACTCCTGTTTTTTTATTTTAGAGAGGGTCTAGAGACTGCACATTACATAAAAAGTGCATAATCACATTTACACAGGCCCTCTCTTGTTACATTATAACTCTGATTGACGGATTTGTTTCCCAAATGGTAGAAAAAAAACATGCCCATGAGATGCAATCGTCACAGCAATGATTTGCAAAGTATTGTCCTTTTGCGACCATGCAGGATCATACATTGACTTATCTGGCGTTTAAACTCACTATAGCAGCCTCTCCATGCCTCCTTTCTTTATTTCCAGAGAATAGAACCAGTACCAAGGTCATCTGGACTTTACATCAACATTTCTGGCACAAAAGCTAACATTTGTAATTGACTAGTGTGAGAACCCTCTAGGCCCAATGTACTAAACACTGCTTGCAAAATTCTGCTCACAATTTGCCACCAGTGTGGAGTTTTGTGACCTGAAAGTTCACAAATTAATGAATTGTAGTGGGCCGCAGTTTGACCCAGCTCATGAATATTATGTGGTAGGGTGCAAATTGCGACACATTGTGATTCACTGCTATCACTAGGTTGGTGGCCTGCTGTCATCAGCAGACCGCCATGTCTGTGACTGCCTTTAAATAAAGCAACCATTTATTTAAATGCTGTCCGTTTCCTTAAATGAAAATGAGGTAAACTTAAAAAAATTAAAAAACTTTATCAAACATTTTTTAAGCGATCAAGGGAACCACTGCCTACTCTTAAAAGTGTTTTTTCAACATTCACAGAGGAAAAGGGGTCCTTTGAGAATCCCTTTTCGTTTGCAAATTGCTTACCGCTGCTCTTCAGTAGTCAGTAAAATATTAATATTTTGCAACCAGATTTTGTTAGCAAAACATGAATACAGTCCATTTTGAATTTCTATTTCGATGCCTTAAACAACCCCCTTAGAAATACAGATTGAATATGTAGTCAAAAACCCCAAATTCTGATTTGGTAACATGTTACGGACTCGCAATCTGGTTTTGATATTTATAAAAAGGCCATTTGTGTTCGCAAATGGTCCAATTTTGCGAATTGGACACTTTGTTGTGACCACTAAAAGCCTTAGTACATGGGACCCTAAGTGTCTTAACCTGTTTCCTAAAGCGGGAGGATTTTATTCACATATTAATTAATATCCTTAGCCCATTCTGTGTCGCCTTTTATATGTCATTAGTGTGCAAGAGAGAGGGGAGAAAAAGAGAGATGTTGTTTTAATAAACCATCGCTTTGTCTCATTTCATCTGCAGCTAGTGGATGCCGCCTTTCAAGCCAATATTACTTCTACGCTTGAGGCCCACCCAGTGCTAGGTTTCGAAACTCTCCTCAAGATATTCGAACTGCACCACATACCACTGGAAGATGTTAATTGAAATGTTTTTCTTGGAAGACATCCTTATTTCGTATCATCCAATATCCATATTGGGAAAAACAGTAGCCACTCACTGGATTCTTGCTAAAGGTCGGTTTTGTTTTTCTTGCAGACAGTCTGCCTGCTGCTTTTCCTCTAAATTGATGTCCGCCAGCAGTTTTCACCAGCGTTATGTTTTCACAAATGAGAGCAGGTAGGTGGTTCAGGAACCCACATCTGGCTTAGTGTTAAGATAATACTTTCACCTGGGAGTACTTCACTGGGTGTCATTCAGAGGGGGGTACGGAGGCAGGTGTGAGGTAAGTAAGAGAGTGCTTGGATTTGAGAGGATAAAGAGCTGGCAGGAGGGCAGGGAGAGCTGTGCCAGGCCACTGAGGCATGCTAGAGGTGTTGTTAAACCTGAATGTGGCATTTGCTTTATGAAGAGATTTCTGAAGCAGGCACGCTACTGCTTGAATTGTTTTCTTACCATGCTCTTTGTGTTTGTGAAATGCTGTGGCAGGGGTAGTTGGGAGAAATGGCTGAGATTAATCATCGGTTTGTTTGGCAGGTGAACTCATCCCATCTCTTGCTCTCTACATGGGGTACTTCAAATCCTTACCAAAGTCAGTACAGCACTCTACAAATCTCTACTGACATAACAGTGTTGCAAGTGGTGTGCTTAGTTAACAATGTGCCCTTTGTAGTATCTTCGCCTGGGCTCAATACTCATGGTCATCTGTGGTCTGCAGACCTTCTGCCTTGGCTAAACGTTTAGTGGGGAGTATGCAGTGAACTATTTTTACTCAGCTTTTTATGAAGGGGGATTCCATGTGCCCACCAGGAAATGTTCTCTGTTTTGTGTTATTGACATCACACACTCCATTTGCCCTCACTGAAGGACAAGAGTATCTATGACCAACAGAGGGAGTTTGGAATATTTGACTCCTGATGCAGGTGTGCTTTCCTAGCTGCTGTACTCTCTCCGTCCAGTGTTCTGTTGCGCGGTGGACACAGTGCATCCCAGAGAGTGTATCTCCCTAATATGAAGGTGAAGTGTCCTTGGAATTGCATCTGTCATTTTCCCTTTATTGTGTCCAGCATTGCAGTACTGTGCACACCTTGAACTGTCAATTCATGATACACCCATAGCACAGAACGTGCTCTCCTCCTGGGCTGCACTCTTAAACAATAAAGAAGTACTTTCTGTTTTTGTAAGAAGCCCGACTGAATGGTTTGCCAATACTTGTTTTAGACTCACTCCCTCTTTCCGGGTGCAAAGGAGGGCAACTGTTTGTCCAATGTTGGTTGTTGATCCTAGCCAAAATAAATAAGTGGCTATTTACGATTTTGGAATCAAGAAACTTTTGTCCATTAATCAGTCTTTTCCATAGACCATCAGACCCATCAGACAGGGCAACCACTGGGACACACTGGCTGTCTTGCTTCAGTAGAGCTGCTCATATGACCTGGGCACCGACAAGAAGTTAGTGGCCCAGGATCAATTGCACTATGCAGATCTTGCCGACTCAGCATACGGTCCAACGCAAAGATGTTTATTATATATGACCAACTATCACTATATTATTCCGTACCCTTTGTTTCTTTTCTGTATAGCAAGAGATCGGCTATCATACTTTTATGTTTGTAATCATTTAGACGGCTTTGATTTGAAAGTATATGGTCTTAGGGTGCTATAAACTAAACAAGCATGCAATACCGATAAAGGCTCCATGAGTTTTATGCTTCACTTGGGGCTTTGCTCCTCAACATTTGTTTCAAGTTTGCATCTGACTCGCTTTGCCAACAAAAAACTCTAGCAAAATGTCTCGTCCAGTCAGCTGGAAACATTGTGCACAGCAGGAAGTGGCGCCGGAGGGTGATTAGACCACTGCGGTGCGTGTCAGCCAATAAATGGAGAGAAGATAAAGTGCATCTCCTCTCCCTATTGGCCGCACCTGCTCTTCACCTCTTGATTCAGTTTCACAGAGGGCTACCTATGGAAACCTCGAGACACTTACAGCCTGATTCATCAACGGGCCGTTTTGCGAGCCCCTAATAGCGAATCATAGCGATTCGCTATTAAGGACTCGCAAAACGGTAATCATGTAGGAATCGCATAATAAAATGCGATTCCTACTGATTCCTTATTTGCGATAGGCAAATTGCTAATCGCAAATAAGGAATAACTCGCCATTCATTCCGATGGGCCAAAAGGCCCATAGGAATGAATGGGGAGTATTCCTTATTTGCGATTAGCAATTAGCTAATCGCAAATAAGATTGCGATTTGAAGGGTGCCAGGGGTGTCCACAGGACACCCTGTAGCACCCCTCAAATGATATTTCACACAGGTGTTGCACACACACATGTTCAAAGGACATGTGTGTGTGTAACATGCAACTCAGAAAAATGCATTTAAATGCATTTTTCTGAGTTTTCGCAATTTACCGCGAGGTCTGACCTCGCGGTAAATTGCGGCAAGAAATTGCAAATTCGCAAATTGAAATTGGATGTTGAATTGCATTTAAGGAATCTCTAATAGAGATTCCTTAAATGTAATTCCTCGCACATTTGCGACATCGCAATTAGCGATTTTTGCATTTGGGATGCTGAATCCCAAATGCAAAAATCGCTCTCGCAAAGGGCCGGATTCTCAGAATCCGGCCCCTTGCGAGCGCAATTTAGGTTCATGAATCGGGCGGTTAGAATTGTGCCTCAGGCAAAACTACTTTATTTGAAATACATTTTGCAATTAGGCAAAAATGCTTCAGATTACTCTTTTGCCTGCAGGACAGTCCAGTATCCCAAGAGGAGATACATGTAAATTTAAACAAGTAAGACATTCAAATGCACATTACCTCTGGGAACACAAACAGGTACATAGATTGGTCTTTCAAACAGACACATCTATTCTGAAGAGAATTTAATGTAGGCATTGTGATTTTGGGTAATTAACTAGCTGACCAGCGTGTAAAAGATGCTGAAGATTCGTTTTAAAAAGTAAAAACATTGTACAATTCAATGCATTGCATGATGACATGCTGCTGGATAGCACATCAGACTAAATCTTAGAGTAATGTGCATGTTTGATATAACTCTACCCTCACTGTGGTCTTATTCACAAACTGCAGCTTGTAGAACATTTAGTGGTACTACAATATTACTTCTGAAGTACTACAAAATTATATTCACAAATCTTTGAGTGCAAATCTCCACTTCTTGTATCATTTCAATAGGAAGCTCCTCACAAATTTAAGTTTACTGCTTAGTGGCCGATTACGATGTTGTTAGGAAGGGCTCCAGATGGAATTCAGTATTGCCAAATCTGATTTGGAACCCTTGTTCCCGACCGAAGCGTACAGACTTCCCAACGACCGATTATGATGCCCGGTAATCATTCAAGAAGGTAGAATCAGTTCAGAAAGGCAACCGGACAGCCAGAATCTTTCAGAGTCGATTCGTACAGCTCTATGGACATGGTTTCTGGACGAGCGATTACGATGATTGATTTGGACAGCAGTTCCGATTCGGTTTGCCAGAGACGAAAAGCTGTCGGAATCATTCTTTGGAGGCCGGTTGTGAGCCCCCATTCATCTGGTGATGTACAAAAGTAACCCGTGGGGCTACCCAAGGAACCCCTCTTCCCAACTTTGCACAATGTGGCAGGCACTATGAGGTGGCTGCCACAGGGTGCAAGGTTTTCCCAAAACACCCCATTTTTCAAAGAGAGCCTGTGTTCTTGTTCAGAAGACAAGCTCCTATTGAAGTCACTGCGAGTCTGACTGAACGATGTTGGAAAGCATTGTAATCGGCTGTCCGAACTCTCAGGACCTGATTCGTTTGAAACCTAGTCCGGAACAGATTAGTTCGGGACAGTTTTCCAAACAACATCGTAATCAGCCCCTTAGTTGTAAATGTGGGAAGGACCAGGGTGAGTGACTGGTAAAAGGGGCATACTTATTACTAAATGTGAGGATTTTAAGGAGGAGTAAGGAGGGGTTTGGGCGGGCTAAGTAGGGGTTTAGGGAGGGTGAAGGAAGGGTGTAGAGAGGGACAAGCACTCACACACACAAGAGTAGGGCCACTTCTATTTAATTCACAAACTGCACTTCTTAAATTACTGCAGCCAAAAAGGACCCAAGCGAATAAATGTACTCCCTCTCAGAACTGGAGTAAGTCCAGCACAACACATGGCCAATCTCCGGTACTGCAACACTGCTCCTTGGCAAATAATGAAGGCAGTGACTTAAAATAAAAAAACACACAAGAAATAAGCTACATTAATTTATTTCAACTTTTTAAAATTATAAATAAATATAATTTAATGTAAGAAAATCGAAAAATCAATCATTTACTGTTTGATTTTAAAATATTTTAATAACCAGTTGTGGTTACAATACTTTTTGTTAAAATATCACAAAATTACTTTTCATTAATTATATACATAATTTATAATATTTTCATACATATAGATAATAAAAAATGATTTTTTTTACTTTAGGTGGGAATGTTTTTTTTACCTTCAACTTCAGAATTATAATTTTAATTTAGTTTAGTACTTTAAAAATAATTACATTTTAAATTAAAAGTAAGTTAATGGTGCTGTATAATTTATTAGGTTTCACAGTGCAGGCAGCAACCCTCCTGCACTTTGAAGGGGGATTGAAGATCCCCTTGCAGGTGGGTGCAGTGAGTGACTGCACATGCCTGCAAGGGGATGTCTGGGTGATCCATGGGGCCCCCTTCCAGAGGGCTGCTATCAGGGGGCGCTCAGAAGTGTGGCACATTTCAGGAGGCGCGCTCAGCTTCTTTGCTGCTGCTCTCGCGTTTGTGATATGGGCGCAGAGGCAAAGGGATTCCCTCGGTGCATGGTGCCACACCCACATGCAAATAAGGGAATGCCCTCTGATGATAGCACTTTATGGGGGCAGCACTATCTGTGTTACAGAAGGGGACATACAAATGTCAACGGCCCCTTCTGTAATGCCCAGAGACGTGCAAAAGGCCATTGCACCCCAGTTGCACTCCGGTAATACGGCTTCAGGTTTGTAAAGAAACTTCTTTGGTTGGTAATGTGCTGCTTGAAACTTAAAGAGAAGTTAGCCAAAGGCTGAAGAGGGCTGACCAATTGCTCCATGCTGTAGTGGACAAAATGTGAATATTGATGAAGCAGAATTGGTGAAAAGTGTTGCCTGAAAGCCCCTTTAAGTATATTATATATTTTGTTTTGTTTGTAAAATCAAAGGTCTTGGCTAATGCCAGACCTAAAAATTGAGCTGCTCTAAGTGCTTTGCAAAACACTTATGCTTCCTTCTGTTGCCACGAGCAGCTCGCTATCCAATGGAGGTCTTATCTGCATACAGAAACTCCACCAAGCAGCTATACTGCACTGGTCATGAATACGTGCCAGATGGATTCACACTTGACAAGCTGCCTGTCGTGGCTTCGCTGACCGCACAACCGGGGTGTACGATCAACCTTCGGGTCTGCACAGCTTCGGCATGCCCAGCGCCCAATATTCCAAAGCTCCCAGCCACTTACTATATTACAGGCCCCCACACGATCCCCACTGCCTCCTCCGCCTTCTCACCCCTTCACGGGCACCTCCACCTCCCCGTGGTATCTGACCACGGAGCCCCTTTGCAACTTGGGTTTAGCCCAAGGACGGGGCCCGGGGGGAGGTGTGAGAGCGCCGCCCTTATCTTGCGCACGACGTTCCGACGATATCCCAGAACTGGTAAGGTGTTGGATCTAAGGGTCATGGAAGGGGAGGGGGACTACCTACGGCCGGAGCGGCTCGGTGGCCTGGGAGCAGCCTGGGACGCGACCTGGCTGGAGAGGGGCAGCAGCAAAGAGAGCGCGTGGGAGGAGGGGCCACCCCTATATACCCGCAGCCCTGCCCCCTCACCAGCAGCTTGCTCGCACCACCCCCAAGGATGTGCTGCCTTGCTGCCCTCAGCGATACTAAGGGGTCTGCCCTCCTATGGGGTCCCTTGCAGGGACCACGGGCATCCTGCAAGTGTGAATTCATCTGGTACGTATTCATGACCAGTGCAGTATAGCTGCTCGGTGGAGTTTCTGTATGCAGATAAGACCTCCATTGGATAGCGAGCTGCTCACTGCAACAGAAGGAAGCATAAGTGTTTTCTAAAGTACTGGACGCCTGGCCCTGTTAACTTGATCAATAAACTGTCACTGCTGAACCTTCTCTGTAAACGAAGGGCCAGATGTTTGAATTACTTGTCACAAAATCTGGCGGGAATTTGTGAAAAGGATTTTGCTGCAAGTAAAGAATTTAATAAACCAACCAATGTACTAAAAGGGCAGTGTAAAAAAGTGAGACAGCTTAAAACATAATACGAGGCCAGTACAAGGGCTTTCTTCTTTTATTTACAACGAATAAAAGCCCACACGGAGGAGTAATAGCAAGGATGACAAGTGCTGTCTACAGCTGGCAATCATCCTTATCACCAGTAGTCCTCTCAATTATAACACCGAGCATGTTACCTAACCCTAATCAAGGAACACATAGTTAATAAATACATTAATAAATCTGGTACAGCATGTCCCTCATTTTAGTTATTTAACAAGACTAACATGCACATGGGAAAATTATATGCTGCAAAATAAACTTAAGTGGTATAAAATATATTCATTAAACTTTTAAAGTACTTTGACAACCCTTTGAAGTATTTCAAAACAGGTCTCCACCTGGCGTATCTAGTGTATTAACATCCTAGTCCATAATACTACCTCGCACCACCTTATCAGAAATTGTAACATCAGCTGGAAACTGTACAGAAGAAGTATAGTTTGCAAAATAAATAGGATTATTTATATTAATTTCTGGTCCACAATCGTTGACCTGAGGCAGTATCTAAGTGGGGGTTAGTCTGTCTCGAGAAGGAGAGCTTAGACAATATTTTTAGGTAGGGAAGGACGTAGGGGAAAAATAGCAGTGTCCCATAGCTGCCTGACATGGTATAGGCTCTTGGTTAGGGCAATTGCTTCAGCCACCTGGGTCCTACGAGCGCCCCAACGGGGCGACGTGTGAGACATAATAGGTTAAGTTTTGGCAGGGTAGACGAAGGGTGTTGGCTATGCAGGCTCATACCAGCCTTTTCGCTTAGGGGGGACACTCACCGGCAAAACTAAAAAGCGGTAATCCTGGTGTAAAGGGATGGGGTGCCGAGGGAGTCAGACTAGTCTGCTCGCACCAGCGAGAGTGGGATCCTCTAGACCTCCAGGACAGGTTGCAGGCATGCACCAGAACTGGGTCCATCCAGGACAGACAAACACTCCAGTCCCTATCCAAGACACGGGCAGTAGCTGGCTGCCAGACCTTTAGTGTGGCAGGGTGCTAGACTCTGAGGGGAACATGGGGTCAGAGCATACCTTGGCCTTAATGATGGATGTAGGAGTGTTTGGCAACCCCAGTACTCAGGAATGGCCAGTCTTGGCTTCGCCAGGACAGGGATAGCCTTTTTCACCATCTGGAGCAGGTACAGCAGAGAAAGGTTAGAACCACAGTCGGGGGAGCCGGGCCAAGCATCCTTTTGCTGGAGGAACGGTCTGCTGCATAAGAAATCAGTTGAATGATGGGAAACAGACGGGGTGCACTGGAACTAGGTAGGCATGGTGATATTCTTGCTAGACCTGGGGGAAGCTCTAGAGGCAACGGGTGCAAATAGATGAGATTTGGGGAGCTAAGTGATGGGGGCTCTGGGTGCAGCGGAGGCCACACCCAGGGCTGTGGAGGAGTTACAGGGCGATCCCAAAACAGGAAAGGCGCTGGAACAGGACCTGAAGCCTCCAGTGCAAAGCGCACCGTGCATAAGTCATACATGCTCCAAGGGGTCCTTCTTGGGAACTTGGAGTACGACGGCGCTCCGTTAGTCCTTAGGGCGGTTGTAAACCTGAGCAACCGGGGGCTTGCCATATAGTGCTCCACCCGGCTGGGTAACTTGTGAGTCACTCTCCCGGAGGGCGGAGTTGGTGGACGAAAGGTTCACAGGTGGGAGGAGTAGATCCTCCCAGGTACAATACCGGGCTATGGCCGCTAGTGTTTCTTTGGCTAAACTTCAGGTGCCCTGCAATGAGGGGTTGCGGGGCGGACAGGATCGCCTGTAAGATAACCCACCTTTTATTTGTATATCAAATAAACCTGCAGCTCCATTTTCCAAATAACACTGTGTCTGTATATTATTGTGTGAATGTTGTGGGATGCTGTGGGCGGCGGCGTACCGATAGATTTACTATGCAGGATGCCCGTGGTCCCTTCAAGGGACCCCATAGGGGGGCAGGCCCCATAGTATCGCTGAGGGCAGCCGGGCAGCACATCCTTGGGGGCGGCGCAAGCAAGCTGCTGGTGAGGGGTCGGGGCTGCGGGTATATAGGGGTGGCCCCTCCTCACACGTGCTCTCTTTGCTGCTGCCCCTCTCCAGCCAGGTCGTGTCCCAGGCTGCTCCCAGGCCACCGAGCCGCTCCGGCCGTAGGTAGTCCCCCTCCCCTTCCATGAACCTTAGATCCAACACCTTACCAATTCCCCTCCCTACCGCTCACCCGATGGAAGGGTGGGAAGTGGGGAGGGGGACCGCTATTAATGTTTGCCTCTTGTTGCAGGAGGAGTTACCTGGCGATCCCAAAACAGGAAAGGCGTAGGAACAGGACCTGAAGCCTCCAGTGCAAAGCGCACCGTGCATAAGTCATACATGCTCGAAGGGGTCCTGCTTGGGAAGTTGAAGTACGACGGCGCTCCGTTAGTCCTTAGGGCGGTTGTAAACCTGAGTAACCGGGGGCTTGCCATATAGCGCTCCGCCCGGCTGGGTAAGGTGTGAGTCACTCTCCCTTGTTCAGAGGGTGGAGTTGGTGGACGATCGGCACTCAGGTGGGAGGAGTAGATCCTCCCAGGTACAATACTGGGCTATGGCCGCTGGTGTTTCTTTGGCTAAACTTCAGGTGCCCTGCAACGAGGGGTTGCGGGGCGGACGGGATCGCCTGTAAGATAACCCACCTTTTATTTGTATATCAAATAAACCTGCAGCTCCTTTTTCCAAATAACACTGTTTCTGTTTATTATTGTGTGAATGTTGTGGGGTGCTGTGGGCGGCGGCGTACCGATAGAGGTACTATGACAAGCTCCAGTAAGGCCTAACAAGAGTCAACCGCAGGATATAGAGGACATTTTGTTTTCCATATGCTTCCTTAAAATGAATGTTAATTAGAAAAAAATGAATATTCTGTCAAAAAGGTTTGAGAGCAGACAGCAAGTTACGCAAAGGTCATCTGCGCCACAGAGAGCCCATTTGAAGTCTCGGATGCACATAAGCAGCGTCTTGGCCATGTTACATGCCCCACTCAAGAGCTTTAACTCCAGTTAATGTGCATGAGCTTGAAAGTGGCACATTAGGGCTTGTAACACTGCTAAGGTGTGAAGAAAGAGTTATTCCTGTTCTTCCCCGTGCCGTGCGCACGCTGCTGTTTATAAACGCCATGGCTAACGCAGACTCATCAGCGCTTTCACGTAGCCATTCCTCGACCTGCGTGCGATGACGAATCCCAAGTTGACTGGGAGCCCAGTTATCAAAAGAGGAAAAGCATCTCTACCGGCTACATGGAAGCACCACAAGCACCACAAACAGGTGCAATGCACCACAGAAAGGCAGTTTCCTAAATTTACCATATCATTCAGAAATTGCTTCCTTCAGCTTAGTATGAAACAGGGCACGTAACAACCCTTCAGTATCAAAAAAAACAATTGTGGTAGGTAAGAAGTGCGCAGTTGTGGTGAAACTGCTGCGATGGGAAACTGCATTGATGCAAGTGTGTTCACCAATACAATCAGACTTAATAGTATATACATGTATAATTTTGTTGCTGTTTTCTGTATCGCGAACCAGACCCGAAGATATTGGAGCGCTTTACATGAGCACCAAGTACATTACACAAGGTCAGATTCATTTTTAGACATAGAGAGATTGTGATTTGCTCAGAATAACAGGATGTGGATCTGAGCCAAGACTCCAACCTGATTTCCCAGTTCCAAAGTCAGCTGCTCTGGCAGTAACACCACATCCTCTCTCAATATAGGATAATAGCTGACAAAATGTCATGTAGGAGTGGTCAGTGTGCTTAGTGGGCCAGGGTCTGTCAGGGCTGAAACAGATACTGAACCAGGACCCATTGGAACCATCGGTTTCTGTCTTTCATTGGCTGAATGAGAAAGCTTTACCTGCTTGTCTGTTATATCGTCATCACCAGAAGCTCTTTTTGTGACACAGGTACCAAGTGAAACAGTGGATAATGTTATAATTGGTGTCCCCAGGCCTATGACATTATTTAATTCCTTATTGAATACAAGTTTTCTGCTTTGTACATTATACTCTACAAAGGTGCCAATAGCAAGCTGCCGAGGTGCTGCTCACTTTTAACTTTACCATGTCAAGTGCATTATTGATTGGGGCCCAGAATATTGATGCTATTATGATTGTCAAAGAAATACCTTGTTACCTGTTGATTTCCATTATTTTGGGTCCAGCTGGAAGTTTATTAACTTGTCAAGCAAAGTCTCTATTGCACACGTCTTAGGCAGAGTCCTTAGTTTCATAGGCCACGCCTCTTGTTGTGGGTTGTTAGAAATGCTTCTTAGGCCACCCCTGTTTTACCCCTCCTCACCATTTCATTCAATTTAAGGCACTGAGTATTGGTCTTTTTTTGGCAAATGCAACTTGTGGACTTAGGATAATACTCTGCTGACAGGACTGCTCTATAACTGTGGTGAAGTCCATAGTGGTAATTTTGAGACACATCACTGGTAGTAAGAATGCCTTAGTCAGGAGAATCCAACATAAGTCCAGGAGGGTCCGACCTATGTCTAATTTTCAGGACAACTGCTTACTATGCAAATTAGTTCCCTTAAGTATTGTATGCAAATATATTTTACAGATATTTTACATCCTGGAAATCTGGCAATCTGCCATGGATTAGAACATTTTGAAATCATATCAGGCTCTCCTGGCCTAGGAGAAGGGTGATAGAAATATTGTTGTGTGCGTGGAGGGATACTGCAGTTTTCAATGTCAGCACTTGCAGCTATAAAACGTGTCAGTGATAATCCCATGACATCATCCTGCTAACTACAATATTATATTTATCAGACGAAAAACATTAGTATTGCTGGTATTCAGCGTAATATACTGTTGGCTGCAATGTTACTTTTTTGAGGATGCTAATCATATAACTATCACTTCCTTCAGGTCCTTAACAAGAGCAACATGGAAGCAATACACTGCTAGAAAATATTGTATTTTATTACATCAGCGAAAAACAGACCACTGCCTAATAATGGTCTAATCTTTCAGGCTATTGTAGATAGTAGTGGTGATGGGTCATGTTTTTCACATCAGAGGTCTATGAGCGGTAGTAGGCTCTGGTAGCAAAGCTTGTGCTGTCCATAAGGTTTTTTTAACATCGGAAGTAAAAACCACTCCTGAATGACATATATTGATCTACTATGTTAGGCTGCATATGGTTCTTGTTAGACCTGACACCTTTGGGTGGTAGTCTCCCAAACATTTTGCCTTCACCCCTTCCTGTTTTACTGAACTCGTTTTGTTGGATTTTAGGACACTGTGCACTTTACCACTACTGACACATGCTAAAGGGTTTGTGCCCCCTCCTGTAAACATGTTAACATTGGCTCACACCCAATTGGCACATTTAGTTGACTTGCAAGTCACTAGTAAAGTGGTACTACATGTACCCAGGGCTGGTAAATTAAATGCTTCTAGTGGGCATGTAGCACTCGCTTTGCCACTGGTGAACTGTTTGTGTCTGCCCCTCTAAACATGGTAACATTGGTTTACACCCATTTGGCATATTTAACCCCTTCGCTGCTCATGACGAGCTCAGCTCGTCATGAGGCACAGTGGAACTGTGCTTATGACGAGCTGAGCTTGTCATGAAACAATAGTATTCAAAGCCTCCCAGCACAGGAGGGGAAAAGCCATAGCAGCCAAGGTGTTAATTTACTTGTAAGTCCCTAGTAAAGCGGCACTACATATACTCCGGGCCTGTAAAGTAAATGCTGCTGGTGGGCCTAATTGTGCCAGCTACTAAGTAGCCCTTTAAAATCTGTCTCAGGCCAGCCATTGCAGCCTGTGCATGTAGTTGTAAACTGCCATTTTGACGTAGCAAAGTAAACCTTATACCAGATCTAAAACTCCCTTTTTTACATACAAGCCACCTGGAAGGTAGGGCCTAAACAGCCTAATGGGTAGAGTTCATTGTATTTAAAAAGTTGAACATGTACTTTTAAGTTTCACATGTCCTGATAGAGATAAGCTCCTAAATTAGTTTTTCATGACTGTGAGGCCTATCTCTCCCATAGGATAACATTGGGTTACCTTATCACATTCAATAAGTGATGACTTTTGTATGGAAGCAGGTAGGTATATCATGTTTGGTGTCTAATGAATTGTATTGAAAAGCCCTCTTTAATGGTAAAGTCAGGTGATTTTAAGTCACATTTCTGAAAATGCCACTTCTAGAAAACTGGCAATTTCTTATCCTAGCCATTTAGTCACTGTTAGAAATTGGGTTTCTGGTTGGCAGAGGTGCATACCTTGTCCAAGCAGGAACCACAATCCTAGTCAGGGGAAGTGTAGTACACACGAAATGTTTACCTGTGGTCACCCTCTGGTAGCTTGGCACAGAGCAGTCAGGTTAAACTAAAGATGCAATGAAAACACACACACAGTAATAAAGTGAAAACACCACAAAAGTACTCCACATAGGTTTAGAAAAATAGCCAATGTTTATCTGAGTAAAACAGAGAAAAATCCGAAATACACAATTCAATATATGAATTTGGCAAGACTAAATCATAATGCAGTGCTTAGAAATCAATAGCTCTAACTGGGGCTATCTGGTTGTATTTGACTGGGGCAAATCCCAAAGTTCAGTCTGACCGCGATGGAGCGTGGGCTGCATACAGGAGTCACGCAGACCCACTGACAGTACCTTGGCTATGTTGATGCTCAGGGATGATGCTCTAAAATACAGATGTGATGCTTCACTGTCGCAGGTGAGGCATTAATTCCGTACTCTGGCAAAGTCGTTCATGTGTCGATGTCAAGAGTGATTTGTGTTGGTTCCAAGGCATCGATGCCAAACTGCTTTGCTGCAGATGATACTTTGGTTGGTAGACACGCAGGGCCAGGAATGTGTCAGTGTTGGGGACGGGGAGTCGCAGATGTCGGTGATGTGTAGTCCAAGACTCACGCAGCAGCTGTGATTTGAAGGCACTGCGTCAGCAAAGTCAGGGCTGCGGTGTAAGTCGAGGTTGTTGTGTCCCACACACTTGGTGAGCTGTGTACATGGCTTCGGTGCAGGCAGTGGCAATGCGTTGATTTTGCAGGGAATACGCTGGTTCTGAACAACGCTTTGTGTCGCTGAGTTGCTTTCTTGGGTTGAAGCAGCAGACACTCACTTCCAAGGATCCAGGACTGTATTTGGCACCACTTGGCAGAGCAGGACTCACAGAAGAGGAGTGCAGGTGCTAGTTGCAAAATGCAGGTGTAGTCTTTGATGTCCCTAAGACTTCAGAAATAGGAGGAAAGCACAAACAAGCCCTTGGAGAACCTTTAGAGATGCAGGATATAGAGAGCCCTCTCACTCCCAGACAAGAAGCAGCAGGCAGAAGCCCACAACAGTAATGCAAGCAGCAAAGTGTCAGTCCCTCCTGGCAGCACAACAGCTCTTCTTCCTGGCAGAATGTCCTTAGTCCAGAAGTGTTCTGAGTATATGGTGTCAGAGGTCCGGTACTTAAACCCATTTTAGCCTTTGAAGAAGGGGAGACTTTAAAGAAAGGTCTTTGTAGTGCACAAGACCCTTCCCTGTCTTTAGACGTACTACAGGAGGGTACAAGTGTCAGCTCCTGCCTCTCACTCTAGCTCAGGAAGTACCATCAGCATGGTGATGGTCATCAGGATATGCAGGGCACACCTCTGCTCCCTTTGTGTGTGACTGTCTAGAGGGGATGCTTAAAGTCCAGCTGTCACCCAACCAAGATGTGTATTTTAGGGACAGGCAGAGGCACAGAATGGTTACAGTAAGAAAATGCAAACTTTCTAAAAGTGGCATTTTCAGACCGCCATTTTAAAAACCAACTTCATTAAAAGATGTGTCTTTCAATTTTGAGTCCAGAGACACCAACATACTCTTCTTATCTTTTCCCAATTGAAAGTTGCACATGTAAAGTTAACCTATGGGAGAGATAGGCCTTGCTGTAGTGAAAAACACATATAGCAGTGTTTCACTAACAGGAGATCTAAAACTTCAAAGTACATTCCCTACCTTTTAAATTCACTGAACCCTCCACATGGGTTACCTAGTGCCTAATCTAGGGTTGATTTATATGTAATAAGAGGGAAGGTTTGGGCCTGCCAAGTAGTTGAACTTGCCAGGACAAAATAGCAATTTGAAACTGCCCGAGAAAGGCTGGAAGGCTACTCGTGTGGGTGGTGGCACTATCAGTGCTGTAGGCCCACTAGTTGCATTTGATTTAAAGTACCTGGGCACATGTAATGCACTGTGCTAGGGACTTATTAGTAAATCATATATGCCAATCATGGAGAAACCAAATGCCATTACATTGTAGACACAGTGCACATTGACTTTACCACTGGTCAGCAGTGAAAAAGTGCAGAGTCCTAAAACAAGCAAAACAAAGTTCAGCACAAAGCCAAAACAGCAGGACAGTGGCCAAAATGTCAGGGGAAGCCACAACAAAAGATGCCAGGTCTAACAGTCCCTTCAGCTTGTATCCTGGGTCACATGCCTAGGTGTATTTGGCAGTTGGCCTTTGTGTATTACTTGCAATCAGTATCAGAATAGAGGATCTGGGTATTGGCAGGATGAATCATTCTGACTTAATTAGGGGGGCAGAGCTCTCACCTACTACACCTGTAATTCAAAGGCACTGGCCCAAATCACTCTCAAATGACTTCACACTAGCCTATTGTGTCCCCAGACAGACTGGGATCAGGGCCAGAAGGCCGGAAATTAAAGACACCTCTATAAGGGGAAAACTCCAAAAGCTTCTCCCACTGCAAAGAGCGAACCAGCTGCATAATGGGACCCTCCAACCCACTTGTCAGTACACTACCAGACGTGTGTATACTTCAGAAGACGAATGCCCTGCAGCCCTGCTGTTCGAGGCCTGCTCTGCTTGCTGAGAAGGAAGACTAGACCCGTCCCCTTCTTCCCAGGCTGTAGTGATGCCAAGGGTCGGCTCTGACCTCGTAATCTGTGCTACAGGGACATAACAAGCTCTAGAGGCCTCCCTGCAACTGCCCAGCTGATATACTGCAATTGGGCCTGCCTGCACCTACATCTAGACCTGCCCGAGCTCTGCTGGACTCTACTGGAGTGAGTTCCTGAGCCTTAAGAGGTGCCTCCCAGGTCCTGGACTCTTGGTATGTCATCAGTTAAACTCCTCCTTGAAGAAAATAGCGAATGGTCCAGTTCGCTCCAAGATCTTGCCATCCGTGCGACGACCAATGCAAAGCTCCAGTGAACTCGACTCTTTGTGCTAAAACGACTGCAATGGATGAGTAACAACGCAAGAGCTACACTACGCACTACAGCATCGACAGCCTGCAGTGACCTCAGGATGTAACTGCTACACCAATGCCCGGCCTACACTTTGCGCTAAAGCAAAGACAATCCGCAATGCTCTCCCAGATCCTCGTGGCCTCTTCCACTGCAAATAGAACACTTCGCACTGGACTTTAAAAGGTAACTTTTTCAGTAGGACTAACCTGATCGCAGTATCCAGCCCACACTCCATCAAGGTTGGCCTGAACTTGTGACTTTCGGCTGGTCCCGCACAACCAGGTAGCCATGAGTAGTTCTTTGAGTTTTTAGGCACTATACTCATCTGAAACCTTGAAAATTGGATATGTGCAGTTGTACTGATTGGGTTTTTGCTGTTTTGGTGTCAAATAATTTATTCAATTTTAATCTATTTTTCTAAATAGGTGTGGGGTTTTTCTTGTATTATGTTTTCACTTTATTACCGCTCAAGTGTTGCATACATTCTTTACACCTTTGCCATTAAGATAAGCCTGACCTCTTTTGGGTCAAACTATGAGAGCTGCAATTTCGACCTGGAAAAATAAACATTTTACCAGGAAAAAACACCCTTTTTATTACATATTAGTCACCCCTAAGGTAGGACCTAAACAGCCCATAGGGCAGAGTACATTGTATTTATAAAGTTGGACATGTACCTTTAATTCTTACTGTCCTGGTAGTCAAAAAACTCCTACATTCTTTTTTCACTACTGAAAAGCCTACCTCTCATAGCTTAATACTGGGTTTTCTTATTGCATTTAATAGGTGATAACATTTGTGTGGGAACAGGTAGGATTGTCATGTTTGTTGTCTGAGGAGATAATTTAAGACCTTCTTTAATGGTCAAGTTGGATTTTTAATCACAATTCTGAAAATGCTACTTTTTGAAAGTTGGAATTGTCTTGTCCTAACCATTTGGTGCCTGCATCCTGATCCTGGGTTACATCACCATGTGTAACTAGCAGTTGGTTTTTGTGTATTGCTCCCAGGAAGTGAGACAAAGGGAAGATAGGTGTTGCCAAGATGGGGCAATATGAGGTAATGAAGGTGAGGAACTGTCACCTACCACACTTGCACATCACCCAGGCTCTGCCTGGGCACTCTCATAAATGGGCTGTCACCAGTGTTTTGTGACCGCTGGGAAGCTGGGGCCAGGACAAGGAGGAAGGGGTCCCTACCACCTAAGGGGAGTGGTAACCTCTAGAAGCTTCCTTCACTTCAAAGTGGGCACCAGGGATATGTATTGGACCTCTGACAGCAACTCTTCCGTACACTTCTATACCTGTAGACTCTGTCAGAAAGAAGGACTGGGGGGCCCATAAAAGGACTGCCACTCTGATTTAATGTTGCTCTGAGGGACTGCTGCCCTGCTGTGCTGACCTGCTGCCCACTGCCCTGCTGACCTGCTGACCACTGCCCTGCTGACCTGCTGCCCACTACCCTCCTGCCTGGATGAGAAGGACTAGACCTGCATCTCTTGACACCAGGACCCCAGAGTGACTCCAAGGGTTAGGTGGCTGGCCTCCTGACTAGAGCCTCAGGCACAGAAGGCTCCAACAACTGTGAACCCAGCACCCGGACTCTGTAATCTGTAAGTCCTACCCCACCAATTGCTGCTACCCCAGTCCTGGACCCTCGAAAGTGGGCCTGGAGGTGCTCTGCCAGCCCTTTTGTCGATCCGGCACAGCCAATATATCTCCTCTGCTGTGCAGCAAAACCTGCGGAGAACTGACATCTGCTCTGCTGCGTGCACTTCCCCAATTCAAGGACTTCGAACTGCAGCCAGGTTCCCTATTGGGACCTCCACTGGGCGATGCATCCCCGATGCAGGCCCTCACATGGCAAGTCTCTCATTGACAGGATCATTGAAGGCAAAGCAGGGCCTTACATTGCAGCCTCGCAGTGCCTTGAAACCAACAGCTTGCCTCAGTTGCATGGCGTATCCTGGACAACAGACTTCACATAGTATTCCCTCATCAGCGGGATCATCGACAATGATGCAGGATCTCGCACTGCATCCTCGCAGCTCCTCAGAACCGATGCATCACCTTGCTGTGTGATGCATCCTTGATGCGGGACTATGCAACTCTTCACAACCAGGATTTAGGGTACTCTTGTTCAGCGGACCTAGCTGTGTTCCTGTAGATGTCTCATACTCCATTGTGGTTGGCCTGAACTTCCCAACCAGTTACCAACAGTTGACGAATCATGCTTTTTAATGCTTTATTCACTGAAATCATTAAAATCGCATATCTCCGGTTCTACTGATTGGATTTTTGTTGTTGTGGTATTGATTTATCAAAATGTACTCTATTTTTTCTAAATTGATGTGGGATTTTCCATGTTGTGTTTTCACTGTATTACTGTTTGAAGGGCTGCATACATTCATTGCCTCTACCTGACTGCTCTTTGCCAAGCTGCCAGAAGGTTGAGTATAGGTTAATTTAGGGTTTGCTTGTGCCTCATCCTGACAAGGATTGTGGTTGCTGCTTGAGAAAAGGTTTCACTACTACCATCAACCAGTAACCCAATTTCTTACATAGACAAATAAACACACACACACATGCACTCTGTCATGATAACACACACAGATGCACTTACACAAAGGTAAACACGCTGACATGCAGGCACACACCCAGACACAAAGTGACACATACAGAAACATACTGACATTCACACATGCAAACATACACACACACTGTACTGTTGATCATGTCACTAATAATATCATAATCTCGCCAAACTGGTACACATCTGCCCTGATATATCAATGGGTTGCTCGTTTTCAATTATTATTGACAGTTTTTGAAACGTTCTCATTTGCATCTATTTTTCGAAATACACTGCAGATTTGTGTTGTTCATGTTCCATTCTATCATACATTTTATCCCAAAGGTTTGGGGGAAAAAACGAAAAAGGTCATGCATGAAAAGGAATAACCGCAAACCTAAAATTCTAATATTGTGATGAAAAGAGGAAAAGCAACTAGGCAGATGAACAATATAGAGCAGTGTTTGCGCTGTAAATCTTCTTTCTTATTCGACAATATCATTATTAAATTTCGTAAATCATGCCTCCACATTCTTTATCAGAAAACAAATCTTTATTGAGCCGATGTTGTATATTTATTACTAATTAGAGGCCAAATGGCCTTAAAAACGCGTCCGAATACCATATCTGACGCCAAGAATGGGCAATAAAGTTTAAACCCAGACAGAATAATTCAGAGTGATCACATTTCTCTCACTGGCTTGAACTTCCTACGTTTGTTTTCCCTGTTTGACCCAGGCATCATGGAAACAAGACTGTGTATTATGATTTGGACGCAAATATCCCTTCTAGCCAAAGAGGCATGTCTTCAAAATGAAACATTTTGTTGGCTGTTTATGACATGAGCACACCCCCTGCCTGGATTGACTCAGAAAGTCACAAATTCAGTACTCAGAAATTTCACAAAGGCTCCAGTTCCAAGTGAGCTTGCCAAAATCCTTCGAGCTCTGCTGGCTGTGCTCAAATTTTGGGCCCGGCCGACTGAGTAATCCCTCTCGTCAACACAAGACCTTTCGATCATCGGAGTGAGGAGCCAACGCACTGAGCAGGGCCACATGCCAGTGAAATGCAAATGCTAAAAATGTAATAGAGTTTGCACCAATGCATGGGTGTAATTGAATTTCTGGTTCTAATAATAGGCTTTAATTAAATAATGTGTATTTTGAATGTGTAATTTGACTGTCAGAGCAACAGCAGAGATCACATGTGGTGTCTTTGTACCAGCCAGTAATAACCACGGGAGCTGTTGATTAGCAGCATACTGGTAGCCTCATTTCCTTGTCTGTTTAGGTCATGCTGCCAGCATTTTCATTAATTCTTTGACAGATGTGGTTGTCATGTGCACGACAAGCGCTGAGCAAAAGCAGGGAGGGAGTAAATGGCAAGTGCCTGGCTGGAGCCACTGCTACTGTGCCACATTATAGTCAACTCCAGTCTTCTGGCTGAAGTCTTGTTTTCTTGCCTCCTGTATCCTGGTTTTTCTTTTATTGGGCTTACAATGCATCACGTCTGATTGGACATTCTGAGCCCCCGTGTAAGGGGCAAGGGGATGCCTGCTTCTATCGTGAGCACAGAAGCACATTTGTGTGGCCACGCAGTGAGTTTCCTCTAGCTTCTTCACAAGTGGCAAAGTACATTTCTTTTCCTAACTCACTAACAACATTGTTTTGGTTTTGCCACAAAACTTTAGCACCTTTTTCCTGATGAGAAGGGTAGCAAAGATTTCAAAACAAGGCTTAAGGATCAGATTGTGTGTAAATAGAAATGTATCCTCTGGAGAGCGTGGGTAGTGTTATTGTATCCATACTGGTGCTACAGCCTTACTACAAGCTGTCTGTTGTCTCATATGTATCTGAAGTTCAATTCCCCGCCTCGGCGGGTCTTGGGCTCAAAATTCCACGGACCTGATAATTCTCGCCTCTGTGCCTACTCTAATCATTGAGTCCCACTCTGCAACTCTGGGCAATAGCTTGCTTAATCTCCACAACGGCCCCCACAACGCTAAGGATGCCTGGCCTCCACCTTGGGGGTGCCCAGGAGTGGACGCCTCACAGGGAAAGCCAGGATGGGTTCCACAGCGGTATTCGTACAAGCGCCTTGAGACCCTTGTGGGTGAGTAGTGCGCTATACAAGTATCAATTTACATTTACATAAATCATGAGTATCCTACATAAGAAGATGCCTCCTTAAGGCGGGCTCTCCATGTGTGTGTGTGAGTCTACTAGTGTTTCCTTTGACAACACTTCTCTCAGCATCCAATAGGAAACATTGTGCTTGGGTTACAGCTAGATCTACATTGTAAAACAAGGCCATCAATTTCCTGAAGCTCACAGACACTTTCCTGGGAAGAGATGCCTCAAATAGCAAGACACCTCAACAGGGAAATTTCTGGGTTCTGTTCCACATGAATAAACACACCTGCGTTGACCTTCCTGGTGAACAATGCAGACAGACAAATCTCCACTAACAAGAAAGACAGGATTGTGCCCAAGATCACATCACCATCTTGATTTTCTCAATAGGGATTAAATAGATGGAGGTCCAGAATATTATGTAGATTGACCAATCTCTTGCAGGTACCAAATATCTGAATTAACAAAAAACATTGACTGCTTTGCTTTCAGCACATATTCTATAGCATTTACGGATCTAACGATCAGAGTTGGGCCATTTATGCTAGGCTGTAACACAAAGCAGAAGCCTGCAGGGGAAGGGAGCTAGATAAGAGACCTGCTGAAACAACACACACAATGTCAGCCAAGGCTGGTACACTGCAATAACCACTTAGAGCTGTGCCTATCATAGATGTGGTTGTTATTGTGGCATCTACATGGCCGTAGGTGGAGATCAGCAGTTCCACACCTTTGCTGTGAATAGAACACAACATGTCTAAAGTTTCTCTCATCAAAGGAATGAGAAGAGCATCATTGAAGGGTTGTAACTCTTCCTAAATATTTAAACCACTTCTGCTTAAAAAAGTGATCTAGACATGCTTGAGAGAGAAAGATACATCACTGCAGTTAGAATGTATGATGTTACAACACATTTACAACGCATGCCTTTACAACACAGTTTTTCCATCGCAACATCCTTTACAACCATTCCATTACATTGCATTTTTAGAAACTACCTTTACAACGCATTCCATTACATTGCATAATAGCTTTACAAAGCATACCATTACAATGCATACCATTACATTGCATTTAAGGTAAGTATTGGATAGTATAGGGGTAAAAATTACTATTCTAACTCCAGGTGGTGCAACAGTAGGGTAAGTGTTGGATAGTATAGTGGTAAAAATTACTATTCTAACTCCAGGTGGTGCAACAGTAGGGTAAGTGTTGGATAGTGTAGTGGTAAAAATTACTATTCTAACTCCAGGGAGTGCATCAGTATGGTAAGTGTTGGATAGTGTAGTGGTAAAAATTACTATTCTAACTCCAGGGGGTGCAACAGTAGGGTAAGTGTTGGATAGTGTAGTGGTAAAAATTACTATTCTAACTCCAGGTGGTGCAACAGTAGGGTAAGTGTTGGATAGTGTAGTGGTAAAAATTACTATTCTAACTCCAGGTGGTGCAACAGTAGGGTAAGTGTTGGATAGTGTAGTGGTAAAAATTACTATTCTAACTCCAGGGAGTGCATCAGTAGGGTAAGTGTTGGATAGTGTAGTGGTAAAAATTACTATTCTAACTCCAGGGGGTGCAACAGTAGGGTAAGTGTTGGATAGTGTAGTGGTAAAAATTACTATTCTAACTCCAGGTGGTGCAACAGTAGGGTAAGTGTTGGATAGTGTAGTGGTAAAAATTACTATTCTAACTCCAGGGGGTGCAACAGTAGGGTAAGTGTTGGTTAGTGTAGGGGTACTATGTGTTGTAATGGTATGCATTGTAATGGTATGCCTTGTAATGCCCGCTTTGTAGTGTCATGCAATGTAGTTTCATGCGTTGTAATGCCTGCGTTGTAGTGACATGCATTGTAAAGGATGTTGCGATGTAATGACTGCATTGTAAGTGTAGTGCGATGTAATGACTGCATTGTAAAGGTTGTTTCCCGTGCTGTTAGCATCCTTTTTTAGAGGCATGAAAGAGGGAACCACAAGACTCTTGCCCTTTGTCAACTCAGGTGGCCACAGGAAGATTCTCTACGGGAAGCAAGTTAGAGTGCTCACTCCCTAAATTAATAGATTCAAAAGAGCTGCAACTTCTGGAAATGTCACCACTGTTTTTCACAGTGGGGCCTTTCATCCAGAAGAGTCTGCACAGACTTCACAGACACCATCCTGAAGTGCTCTGGGGCTTAAGCAGTGTCAATCAAAGATTGCTCTTCTCATGACAATTCCCTCTTTTATTGATCCAATTGGCAAACAGGCTCAGCTAAGATAGTAGCAAAAAGAATTGCCTCTACATGCAACTCCTTGGCTCTACAAGGGTTCTGAGAACCTTGAGTGTGCCATAATTTTACCAATAGCTTCCATAGGCACTAGAGTGGCGCTGGAATCGATCGAGGCACAGTGAAAAATCAAATGAAAGATGAACATTTTGAAAACAAGCAGTTCCATATTCACCTGCTTTTAGATTGTTATAAAGACAAAAAGTGGTGCAGACTGCAGGAAAAAGGCAAAAAACATTTCACATTCCAACATAGGCAGGAAAGGCAGGGAGATAAAAGGCAACAATGTATCAAAGTCAAAAATAAAAGGCGAAGAGGCTGCGAATGCCCTAGGGGAGTAGCCTGAAATGTGGGATTACAAAAATAATCAATGAAAACAAGACTTAGTCCCCTTGTGACTTTAAACTCATTGACTAAATTGGTACTTGTGTTCATCTTTCAGTATGATGTGGTCACGGGCTTTACTTTCATCAAATACCTAGAATATGATGAGGCATTGCCTTTTCTTACATCAGGCCTCTATTGAGCTAAATTAAACATAGAGGTTACAGGCAGCAGCAGCAGCAGTTAGCAGCAGGGGCAGGCAGCTACTGGGGGACTGGCGCTTCAAAAATATTCGCAGGGATCTGGGGAGTAGAGCAGGGGTAGGAGCAAGATCCACCATCAGGTATCTCTACAATTCAGGGTTTGCCACACCAAACATACGCTCTTGATAAAGGGAACTATGGGCACAATGAACCCGAGTGGCACTGATGATAATCCTGCAAAGTGACTTAATAGAATAATGAAATTGCTATGACATTCGAGAAGGGTGGCCATTCCATAGCATGATGGTATACTCATGCCATGGACAACCACCAGGATTTTGGAGTGACTAGTGGGAGTAAAGGAATGAAGGGAAAGGGTCCATAGGGCGGTCAATTACTTTGGGTGGGGGAACAATGCATCGCTGAATGTGGCTGGTCAGAGTGCTGCTACTGCTGTCTGCTACCACAGTCATGTATTGATTTACACAGGGGATCAATCTGCCATGTTTACAGCAATGCATAGAAATAGAGGAGCTCTTCTGCACAATCACTGGATGTGTTGAGGAAGGATAACACCATGAAACTTGTCCCTTCCTTTACCTCTACTGACTTCTACAATCATTACAGCACCAAGTGCACCATCTGATGGCTGTGCCTCAAGGCGCAAAAACGTGAAAAGAAGCCCCCACCAAATTTGTACTCGCCCTGTAAAGCTTCTCATATTTTGCTCTTTCAAAACTCTCTATTTTTTCATCCTCCTGATAAGCACACAGTGCCCATCAAGAGATTTCAAGGTGTCGGTCTGTATACTTTCCTCCGTGCACAGTAGTTGGAACATACATGCACATTTTTGCTGAACACACATAGATATGCTACAGCTTAATGTTCTCTAGTTTTCAAAGTACAGGCTTAGTTAAGGAAATTACAAGACTCACTTTTCCCGGGGTAGACGTATATGCAAATGCATTTCATTTGCACAAATGCAAGACTGCAATCAACATTTAATTACAGCCTAGGTAGTGATGAAAGATAAGAGAAGGACGAGGATGGAAAGAGCTGAGAGTTCCTTTATTTAATCCTCTGGCGAGAAGCAGATTTTTCCAGAATAAACTGCCGTGATGTTTACATTCACAACATGCCCTTCTTCAAACTCTAGAAGTGGGCCTGGGTGAGCTGCAATACAAAAGCACTCATTCTATGGAAACATGCTCCTTACCTCTGTGATGTTTTCTTGTACTTTCTCCTACAAGGAAAAACAAACAGAGACATGAACAAAGGAGAAAAACAGAAAGTTTGATTAAGAAAGAGCACAGTGGGGAGTCTCTTTCTTTGAGGGTATGGACACTGGGAGAAAGTGCACACAACACTGAAGTGGATGAAGCAAACAAAGTGGCAAGACCATCATCTAAGCATGGACCAATTCCTTGGTTGCCGGGTGCAAGCACAATGCGTCATCGTGAAAGGTGCGTGAAATGAACACAACACATTCAGAGGAACAAAATGCACTTTCTAAATAGGATAGGGTAGGGATGGTGAGAATTTTACAACAAGGAGGTGTAGAGGACCAACAAAGTAGTTACACATACTTCATAGTGTCATGCTGTTTTATATTTTGTTGTGTTAGGCTCTAGCGGGATACAGATCATAAGGGGGGTGGGTTAATGGCATTGCGTCAGTGTGTAACACCAGGCTATCTCAAGGTGCTTGCTGCCTAGAAGGAAAGCTGTGGATTGTCTACTCTCTAAATAGGACCTTCACTTGAGTCTTTGATACAGGTGGCTGTGTTTAGATTTAGTGTTGTGTGTCGTTCTTCATGTGATTGATTAGTATCAACTTCAACTCAACATTCAGATAGGGCTTCCAGAATGATAATCCTTTTCTATGGTTGCTGGTACAGTGAGAAGCCCAGCCCAAGAAACTGCAAAGAACCAAGGTGACTTCATGTGCTAGCTGGAAACAATACTGTTTATACAGTAGTAGCACACTAGATAATGTTTTCTACAACTGCACAACTTCTGTCTAACCACAATGACAAGCAATACCAGAAAGCATGCCAGCTTGCCTACTCACGTTTATTTGTACCTAAAGTATATTTTGTTGTACAGTACTCTCGACTCTATAGAGTCTGCCCACAATTAGTAAACTAAAAAGAAACAAAGCCGCCATTTACTGACTGGGGTGAGGATCGCCAAACTAATTGAAGTAGATGCAGAAATTAAGTATGAGCCATGCTAACTATTAACACTAAACAGCATTCATCTAACTGCAGTTGAGGTGCTCTTGTTATTTGCCAGTGACATTTCCCTGTGTTTGATATTTGTTTGATTGTTGTGCATGCGGTTTTCCTGAAACAATGGTGTGTATTTTATGGAGGCAGTAGATGTGTTCTAGCATCCAAATTGTTGACCACAGAGCACACAGCTTTGGATTACAAAAAATGGTGTGATTCTTTGCAAATCAGTTCATCTCCCTGTGCCTCAGATTTAAAATACTGTAATGTACTAAGGTAAAAAACGAATGCGTGGTAGGTGGTGTCACAATTACTTGTGTTATCCCTCACTTATCTCAACCCCTTCAATCAGGACATGGTTTGATTTGTAATCCAGTCTCATTTGAATCCAAATCCAACAATGTACATTACTTCAGGTATTTGATACAGCACTGAGCTACATTCAAGGAGTGATGGAGAGCTTTGAGACAGTTTCTTTGCAGCAAGAGCAATATATATGTTTTCTTTAGAAATGTTTTCTATGCCATTCCACTTGTTCCAAAGTGAAGATTTCAAGTAATGCACAGAATTTATTGCGTACATAGCACAAGGAAATTGCCATCTCAGCCAACTTACCTTAGACATAGTCTTGACTTAAAAGCAAAAATGTGAAAAATAGATTTCGTTTGTACCCATGCTACATCTATTCAGTCTTAGGAGCTCTGCCATAAAAGGTTTGTGCACTCCTCAGCTCATATATGCATACACATGCTCCATGCAGGCGGATTATCAACTTGGTTGAAAATGTTCATGAGTACATTTTGGTCATAGAGAGCATTGTTTAAAAGGTATATCTGCCATAGATTTTCACACATACTCTAGGGATTCCTTGGAATCCCCCAAATTTGGGAAATGTACTCCAAACTTAGGTGGAAACTTTTGGTGGTAGAATTTAAGCCCTACAATCTGAGTCAGATAATGTGTCTTTTTTCATGTCCATTAGCTGTCATTCAATGTAATTTCTGATGGGAAATTTACTGATGTGAACAATATATGAGGAGTTTTCTGGGGGTTTTGGTCTAAAGTCACAAAAAAACTAGTTGAGTTCCCGGACGAAAGGGGTTGGACTGCATTGGCAGGATTAGAATCAATGATGTGAAAGTCAAAGGCTCACCAACTTTGAACTATCACCTCCCCAGTTTGCTTCTCTATTCTAAATGGCTTCTGTTGCAGAGATATAAAATCAACCTAATCATCTCAACAAGTGAATGACGACTTGTCTTAACACACCTTTCACAGAACCACCTTAAAAGAGTTTATACTTTTGACCACCTACTGATCCTCCTACTGCTTTCTGAAGAGGCACAATGTGCAATTTGTGGCTGTGGTGGGGATGGAGGCAATATTTATGCAGGACCTGCTTTCCTTGGTGAGTTTTGCCCAGTGAGAACCCCATCATACAACATTGAAATCAATAGAAACGGTCTTCGTTTAGCATTAAACACACAAAAGGTTATGGGTGGATGCTTTAAAATAGCCTAACCACTGTCAATCACTCAGAGTAGCCTTCACACTGTGCCACTCTAGACAGAGGCATGCCTTATGCAAACATGTACTGACCTATCTTCTGATGGGAAGAGTCCCTGCTGAACTCCCAGGTGAGGATCCCTCGGATAGAGAACGCAAGCAACCCTAGACCGCCTCCAACCCTATTAGGCCTCGTGAATTATTTAGTATAGCCATTTCTGGGGGGAGAGGTGAGAAATCAATAGCACTCTGGTGGCATACAACATCGTTGAACCATCTCATCCCCCTGTCCCTCAGTTATTTTGAGAGAAGCAAGAGCTGTGCCAGCACCTGTGGTGGGATAGAGGTGATGCGCAATCCCAAGGACAAATTTACCATGCCGAAGTCCAATGTCCTGATCACTTGGATGATTCCGAAGACGCGGATGAAAAAATGCACCTCGGAATCAAAGGACCAAATCACAGGAAATGAGATGTGAAAAGCATTTAGCGTGTGTTTGACCCCCCCGTCGTTCCATTTTAAAACCATCGCAATTCGCATTTGATTTACTCACTGCAAGATAAAGGGGAAGTCTGAAGGCCAAAGCTCTTCCTCATCTGCTGTCATTTTCCAGAAAATGAAGCATGGTCACGTTCATCAAAAGCTCTAAATAGATCTCAAGAAAATAAATTGGCTGGAAATTGCTTTTCTGATGCCTGCTCTAGCTGATGCATTGGTAGATACTTGCGCCCTGGAGCAAATTAGCACATTCTTGTCTGATTCATGTTGTCAAAATATTTTTCAGAACTCAAATAGAAAAAAATGGCGGTTCTTTTATAAGAAGTAGAAAATGCAACAGGAGTCCTAGCTTGCCTTAGCTCTGTGTGCACTAAAAACATTATCCCCCTGGGATTTGCGGCCCTTTGTAAAGCATTTTCACTAATGCGAACAAAGACTGAAGATAATGCAGTAATGACTGCATGACCTCAATGCCGGGCAGCCTGACTGGCTGTGCATCCCAGCATCATCTCTGAATGTAAACAAAGCACCCAGCTCTTTCGAAAACAGCTTCAATGAAAAGCTGCCTCTACTCAGTGCATAACCTACTTTCTCTCCATCTATATCCACCTTAGAGTCAGGAATCTTGCATATCCCTGCTCTGAAATCAATCTAGCACTCGCTGTTCAAATGGGCACGTATTTCTAACTGAGTCTGAAAATACGATGTAAACACAGCGGTCTTCCAAATGGGGAGAAAATGAGATGTCATAAATGTTCATTTGGAACAATGTATTTTACTTCGAGGTCATGCCATGTTCTTTTCACAGAAGTATTATATAACTACCAACTGAAATAAACAGAGCGGTTCTATGGAATGGCTATTCAGTAGTGTCAAAGAAGAAATGAGTCAATCTTCAATCACTGGCCTGCCAGGTAAGGCCAAAAACTCATGTTGGTTACATTCCTCCGTGGAATGCCTGATCTCTTAATCTATCATTCTGGTGGATTTAATTTTTAAAACATTTCCACATGCTAAAATACATTTTAAAGGACGCTCTCTCAAATGAATTAAAATGCTGGAAAACATATTTTGCTATGCAAAATATTTTAGGCCAAGACATGAAGTTTCCATTTGTTAACTGAGGTATTGTCCCTCTTCACTCTCCTGTCTTTGGCGCGTGTTGTATTGTTTGGCAGTGGTGAGGGTCAGTGGCATAACAAAAGTTTAAGGACCCCTCCTGCAATGTATGCAGAGGGGCCCCAGCTCCGCATTTTATCTGGAGCGCTCAGATCCAAGTTCTGTGCTGAGGGGGCCACCTACAGCTGGGGGACCCCGCCCCGCGGGGGATGTGGGGTCCTGAGTTGTGCCCCCTGGTGAGGGGAGCCAAAGAAAGAAAAGGTAAAGGGGCACCCAATACTATTGTTAACTAAACATTGCTGAGCATCATCCAACCAGTATTAGCCCTAATGCCTGAAACCTGATCGAAGGATGATGTAGCTCAGCCTGATAAAAGTGACTGACCATAGCATCAGCGCCAAAGATATAGTGCCTATGCAATACAGAGAACATACCAGAGACATCTATTGATAAAAACAATACATTGCCACCAAAACAATTACCAGCTTCATTATTTCTTATTGAATAAAGTGCAAACATAGCAGGTTTCTTTTGGTCGTTCAGACACTGTACAAATCGTGCTATGAAATGCAGAACGACTGGCATGTCTGTTTAGCAGATCGCAAGAGGTAGAAGAGAAGGGGTGACCTTAGGCATGAGCAAGCTGTGCACCTGCAAAGGGCAGCCAAACCCCAGGGACCGCCACGCCATTATATATCCTTAATATAATAATCCTCTGAGGATGGATACATATTTGCGTGGTGGCCCGTGGCAGGTGCACTTCCAAAGACCCTGCCCCCCCCTCTCTTCACTGGCCTCCTTGCCTGCATTCCTCAGGGGGCCCCCTACCTACGCTCCTTGCCCAGGGCTGCCATGAGCCTAGATCCGCCCCTGAGAAGTGACTCTGGTACAAGGAGAAATTCACTTCAAACCAGTTTGCACTTCAAATCACTAGAATAGCAAGGTATCGTCCTCAGATGCCCTTGAATGAAAGGTGAGTGGACTGGGTAAGTGTTTAGAAGTGAAGTAGCCACCTGTGACATGTCAATTTGGTGAATGTCAGCAAGAAGTGTCTTTCATTTTTTATGACGTATGGATACTATAAATATGATTGGATAGTGTAATAGTGAAAAGTATGAATAGAGGAAATCAGGACCTAAATGTATTTTTCAATTCAAATAATTTTACTGAACAATTTTAAAGCATAGGTTTGTGCACGACTTATTTTTAAAAGTATAAAAGTTGGTAAACAGTTTTGCAAGGAATGTCGTCTTTCCTTAAATTGATTTTTGCAGGGATGAATGTGAACTGCCATATTTGTGCATGGTTTATATTTTCATATTATCATGTGGAAATTTGTTCATGTCCTTAATATGCCACATCTGTCTTTTTTCTCCACTTTGTAGATGCTTGATGAATTTTTTAATTTATGTAAGATCTATTTGCAATCTATAGGTCAATTCCACCGAAACGCAGGGATAAAATATTGATACATGATTTAAAGACACTGGATATCCTCATATGGTATTAATTAGATATCAAAGATTTTCAGTGGTACATGAAACAGAGGGGCTTTTCCCTGTACTTTTCAATGGGGAGATCTCCATCCAAGTATGAAAAGTAACTAGCAGTAGCTTTACACTCATAAATTCATTCTTGGGTGTTCCCACCTCCTGATTTCATGGGTGGAGACATCTAAGTCTTCACTTAGGTGTAAATCTACACTCTGAAAAGGAGAACAGTGAAAATATTTAGACTTACACTGAGGTGTAGGAGTAGATTTACTTGGGGATAAATATACAAGTGCAAATTTTCCATTGTGAAAAGGGCCCATTGTGTTTTTGTAAACCAAACATGTAGACACAAAGATGTAGATGAGTCATTCAAGATTGGGAGATAAGTGAAGGCGATGCACAGAATATGCCTTCTGAAAATATATTTAGAAATTATCTCTGTCATATGAAAAGAAATTATACAAGCTAGCATCAAATAGGTTATGATAGTTACAAAATCATAAAACACAGTATTTTATCTGCTGCATTTGACAAATATACTGCTGTACATGCAGACCAATTAGTTGGTGAAGATCAGTGAATCATATCAATTTCAGGTTCAGACTGACAAGCCTCCTGTGAATCTGTTAGCATCATTCAGGCCTTAACCGTGAGAGTATAGTTCTTTAGTTGCATCAGCTCAAACAATAGATCTTGTTTGTGATATCATCCTGTTTTTTGTTAACAGTCTCTATAGAGGATACTACACCTTACTTTCAACAAACATGAAATTAAATCCTAATAAGCAAACTGTATCCCCTTGACACTTAAGCTACTCTATATCCCCGTAAGCAGGATTTCCCAAACACAAGAAAGCTCAGTTATTTTTTATCCAAAAAGTTGCCCCCTATAACTAAGTGATTGTTGTTTTCTTTAGATCGATCAATTTGACTTTGTTCCGATTATTCTTCATTACTCTGAACAGTGTTTGAGGAAATTCACTCACAATGTCCTGATTGTGCCAAACTGTTTTTCAATCGGTCTGAATGTTCTTTGTCAATTTTCTACAGGGGGAGGGGGAGGAAGAAAGACAACTTGTGCATGTAAAGAACTGAACTGCGTACAAGACTACTGGATGACAATAAGATATGGTGAGCAGTACATTACGAAGATCAGAAGTTTGTGAAGTCATGCAGAGCCTCTATATTCTACTGGTATAGATTGGCCTAGAGGACACTGTGTGAATTTCTTCTACAATCTACTTGTTGCATATTTGGAATTTACATCTTAGATTGTAGTATAATGACCAAAAACACAAATTCTGATCACTTTGGTTTGGTGGGCATGGTCTAAATATATACTGTATGCATTTATTGACAAATACATAATTTATTCAAATATACTTATATTTCAAAGGCATAAGCTTTCTTCTTTGGAGCTCAGGTCTAAATTGAAAACATATTACTCTTAATTAGTGAAGGCCAAGATCATCCTAAGCTGGTCAAATGGCCTTCAACTTCTAAGACAAGTGAGACTAAGATTGACTGATTAATTCATGGGAATTAAAGATCAATGAGTATTATTTAGTTTGGTACATGCAATATGTGAGAAATAAAGTTGTTGGTTGAGGAGGGTTGTTAGACCTGTTAGCGTTAGGATGGTCTTCCCTCCAACGTTTTGTATTCCTCCTCCATTTTTGATAATCTTGTTTTTGCTGGCCTTAGGACTCCGTACACTTTACCACTGCTAACCAGTGCTAAAGTGCTTGTGCTCACTCCTTAGAACATGGCAATATTAGCGTCTTCCCCATTGACATTTTTTATTTACTTGTAAGTCCCCAGTAAAGTTGCACTACATGTGCCCAAGTACTGTAAATTAAATGCTACTAGTGGCCCTGCAGCACTGGTGTGCCACCCACTTAAGTAGCCCACAGAAACATGTTTTAGGCTTGCCATTGCAGCCTGTGTGTGCAGTTTAACTGCTATGTTGATCCGGCAAACAAAATCCTTTTTCCAGGCCCAAACCAACCCTTTTTATGCATGTAAGTCATCCCTAAGCTAGGCTTTGGACAGCCCAGAGGGCATAGTGCAGTGTATGTAAAAGGTAGGACATGTACTTATAAGTTTTACGTGTCCTGGTAGTTAAACACTCTTTAACCCCTTCCAGGCTCATGACGAGCTGGGCTCGTCATGGTGTAGCCTCCTCGCACGCTGATGACGAGCCCAGCTCGTCATGAATAAGGGGCTTTTAGAAATCTCAGCATAGAAGGAGAATTCAACTAGCGCGGATGTGGTTAATTTGTTTTTCACTACAGCCAGGCCTACCTCTCCCATGGACTAATATTGGATTACATTATTACATTTTATAAGCTGTAATTTCCAAATGGGACCAGGCAACCATTTCATGTTTGATGTCTCTGGAATGAGAAATCCTAACTTATGTGAAGTCAGATTTTAAATTACCATTTTGATAATACCACTTTCACAAAGTTATCATTTTCTTGATTTAGCCATTCAGTGCCTGTAGCCTGTACCTGGGTCAACTGGCTGGGTGTGCTGACAGTTGAGCTTTGTGTATTTCTCTTAGACAGCCACACACAATGCAGTGCTCAGGTGTAACTGGATGGGACATTACTGGCAGGATGGGAGGGAGAACTGGGCACAGGTAAACTTACACTTGAATAGACTGTGCCTTGCCTCCACACAAAGGGCTGTAAAGGGCGTATTTACTCTGGAGCTAGGACAGGGAAGGCAGGATGCCTGAGGACTTCAAAGGGAAACTTCTATAAACTTCTCCCCCACTTCAAAGGCACGACTGGGTATAAATACTGGACCTCAGACACCACCTTTCAGTGAACTTACAACCCTGTAGATAGTCTGTCAGGAAAAAGGACTTCTGTGCTGCTGAAGGGCTGCCATTCTGCTGAACTGCACTCTGTTTGACTACTGCCTTGTAGTGCTACTGCTTTGCTGTGCTGAAATACTGCCTGATGCCTCACTGCTTAGGCGAGGAGGACTGGAACTGCATCTCTTGAACCCAGACTGACTCAAAGGGCTCGTTGGATGGCCTCCTGACACGAGCCTCATGGACAGAAGGCTCCAACAACCCTGCACCTTCACCTGGACTCTGCTATCTGCGAGTTTACTCTGTGGTGGACCCTTGGAAGAAGGCCTAAGGTGCTTTATCAGGCTATGTGGTCCTAGTGGAACCGACACTTCGCCGCTGCTGCATGGGTTGGAACCGCTTCAAAGACCTGCATCACATCAGTGCATGTCCTCAGATCCCTCAGCGACTGCAGCCTCGACGTTGATGCCAGACTTCGCAGCTCCTCGGAAACGATTCATCACCCCGACTGCGCAACACATCCCCAACTTCAGACTTCACATCGCCAGCCCTTGTCGACAGGATCTTCAACGACTATCAACAGATCCTCGACTGCAGCCTCGCCACATCTTGGATCTGATGCATTGCTTCAGTTGCATGAGATATCTTTGCCAGAGTTCCTCGCAACATTCCGCAAACCAGAATTGAAAATATTTTATTCGGCAGCCTTACGTTGGTCCCTGTAACTGGCTTACGCTCCATCGCAGTGGCCTGAACTTGTGACTTTGTCCTGTTCCAGTGTGACCAGATATCCACAGTTGGTGCTTTACACTTTTTGGTGCTACCTTTACTAAAACCTTTACAATTGAATATCTCCTGGTTCTAGTGATTGAATATTTCTCATTTTGGTCTTTTTTAATTGATTAAAAAGTACTCTATTTTCCTAATTCTATTGTGGTCTTCTTTTGCGGTGTGTTTTCACTGTATTACTATTTGAATTGTTGCACAAATACTTTACACATTGTCTCTGAGTTAAGGCTTACTGTTCTGTGCCAAGCTACCCAAGGGTTGAGCACAGGATGGGGCAAAGCCGAAAGTTATTGCTTACCTCGAAGTTGTGTGATTCGGATATAAGAATGAATCGGGCAGGTCTCTGCTTAGCTTCAGACTAAGAAAAATATCAGAGCAGGTAAAGTTCATCAGGCCATGGCAGCTAGTGATGTCCAAGGAGGAGGCGCCATTAGGGAGCTGCTCTACAAAGTTGTGGTGAAGATTTCTACACTCAAACTTAGTCTCCTTTATGCAAGCCAAAAATCTCCAGTAGGACGAAGCTGCAGCCAGTAGCCAATGAGGGTTCCACGAGACCGGAAACCCCTTCTGTGAGGAGCCGCTGAACAGGATTTGCTGCTGCATAGAAGAATGTAGCAGGAGCTGCAGCAAAGTCAGGCCGACCGCCGGAGCACCTTGGGCAGATGGACAAACAGGTAGGACCTGGCCTCCTCTTGGCTCTCACAGCACGATTTGGCAGAACATTTCCCAAGTTTTGGATTTGGACTATCTAGGTACCGTTAAGCACCACTTCCAAGGGTCCAGGGCTGGAGGGACACCACTTGAAGAGTTAGGACTCATTCAGGCTTGAACCAAGGTAAGGTACAAGGTGGTTGGAGCCTTTTCTGTCCCTAAGGCACAGACCAGCCAACTAGCCCTTTGAGTCACTTTGGAAGTCTTGGTTTCAAGCAGGAAAGCAGGTCTCAGGCAGCAGGACAGTCCTCTGAGGGCACAAGGCAGGCTTCAGGCAGCAGCAGGGCAGTCCTCTTGGTGTGGCAGGGCTGTCCTCTGAAGTACACAGAATCTCACAGGCAGCAGGGCAGTCCTCTGAGAGTCCTTCAGCAGAAGTAAACCAAAGAGTGGATCTGAGGGCCCTACTTGTATACCTGGTGCAAGCTTTGAAGTGGAAAAAACATCTGGAATTTTCTCCCACAGAAGTGTCTGGAATGTCCTGCCTCCCTGCCATGGTCCCAATCTGTATGCAGTCACAATGGGCAAGTGTAAAGTTGTTTGTGTGTGAGTGGAGACAGGGTCTTAGAAGTGCAAGTGGGGCTGTGCAAAGCTCTGCCCCTCCATACTGGTTGGATGGTCCATCCCGCCAACACCCAGTCCCTCCATGGAGCAGCTGTCTGGGAGAAATACACAAAGGCCAACTGAAAACTACACCCAGTCATATGATCCAGAAAACAGGCTGCAGGCAAAAAATGGTTAAGAAAAGAAAAAAAAAACTTTCTAAAAGTAAAAAGTGCAAATGATGGACGGAATGCTGAACTATTACAAACACTAACTCCCAGTCAGAGGTCTGGGCCTAAATCTAATTTTTGTTTGCCTACCACACCATTCCAGTTTGGACCCAGACATATGCAAATCAGTCTTGACCCTGCTCCTCATGGGAACAGTTGAGCCCGAACTGCCAGGCTGGGTCCTCCCTGGACCAGAAACAAGCATCAGAGAACCAGTTTCGGGGTACCACTTCTCATCAGCCAGGATAGCTTGACTCCGGTGGCATGGCGAGCACAGGGCCCACGTCTGGGCATACCCATCCCACTTATGGTGACAAATGTAAAAAGAACAAATGATTGATAGAATGCAGAACAATTCTCAAACACTCACCCCTAGTCAGAGATCTGTGCCTAAATCCATCGTTTTTTTGCTCACCAGTCCAGTTTGGGCCCAGCCACATGCAAATTATTTTTGACCCCACTTCCCATGGGAACAGTGCAGCCCAAACTACCAGGCCAGGTCTTCCCTGGACTGGAAACAAGCATCCTAGGACCTGTTCGGGTATCACCCCTCATCAGCCTGGATAACTTCACTCCAATAACATGGCGAGCACGGGATTCACATTTGGGCATACCCGCCCCACTCATGGCAACAAATGCAAAAAGAAAAAATGATGGATGGAAAGCTAAACAATGCCAAACATTCCTCCCCAGTCAGAGATCTTGGCATAAATGCATTGTTTTATTGCTCACAACACCATTCCAGTTTGGAACCAGTTGTTGGACGTGTATGCCCAGAGGTGGGTCCTGTGCAAACTTTCTTATGGGCTCATCAGCCAAGCACAGCTTGGTACCAGTGACAAAGTCGAAACCGGTCCTGGATTGCTTGTGTTCCGGGTCAGGAAGGCCCTGGCTTCGCAGGTCGGACTGGACTGTTCCTATTAGAGCAGGGTCAAGATTGATTTGAATATAACTGGGTCTAGACTGAGGTGGCATGGTGTGCAGAATAACAATGGATTGGGATGCGGCCCGAGTGATTACCAGTGGCTGAGAATAATTCAAGCTTTCCATCTATCACTGTTTTGTACACTGATTGTGTCACCCTAAGTGGTCCGGGTGTGCCCAGACATGGGTCCTGGACACACTGTGTCACTAGAACTAAGCTGTACCTGGCTGATGAGCCCGTAATTAGGGTGAAACCGGCCCTGAACTGCTTGTGTTTCGGTTCAGGGAGGACCTGGCTTGGCAGTTCGGGCTGGTCTGTTCCTATTGGAGCAGGGTCAAGACTAATTTGCATATAGCTAGGTCCAAACGCAGGCGGCATGGTGTGCAGAATAACAATGGATTGGGATAAGGCCTGAGTGATTACCAATCACGGAGATTAATGCAAGCATTCCATCCCTCACTGTTTTGTATAATTATTGTGGTGCCTTAAGTGGGACAGGTATGCACAGACCAGATGTGGCTCCCATGTACACTGTTATTGGAACCAAGCTGTGCCCATACTAGGGCGAAACTGATCCTGGTTTGCTTGTCTTCCGGTTCAGGGAGGACCTGGCTTGCCTGGACTGTTTCCATTGGAGAAGGGTCAAGACTGATCTGCATATAGCTGGGACCAAACTGAGTTAGCATGGTGCGCAGAATAACAATGGACTGGAATGCGGCTAGAGGGTTTACCATTGGCTGAGATTAATTCAAGCATTTCATCCATCATTGTTTTGTATACTGATTGTGTCACCCTAAGTGGGACGGGTATGCTCAGACAATGGTCCAGTGCACACTATGTCACTGGAACCAAGCTGTACTCGGTTGATGAACTCATAACTAGGGCGAAGCTAGTCCTGGGTTGCTTCTTTTCGGGTTCAGGGCGGACATGACTAAGCAGTTTGGCTGAGCTGTTCCTACTGGCGGAGGGTCAAGACTGATTTGCATATAGCTGGGTCCAAACTGTGCAGAATAATGATGGATGGGAATGCGGCTCCAATTGATTACCAGTGACTGAGATTTTTTTCACTGTCACTGTTTTGTATACTAACTTTCTTAAAGTGGTATTTTCAGAATTGTGACTTAAAATTCGACTTTACCATTAATGAGGATTTTAAATTACAATTCCTCAGACACCAAACATGGCAATCCTACCTGATCCCACATCAAAGTTATCTTACCACTTATTAAATGTAATAAGGTATCCCAATGTTATCCTAAGATTGTGGCAGGCCTCACAGTACTGAAAAACAAATGTGTGAGTTTTTCACTAGCAGGACATGTAAAACTTAAATGTACATGTCCATTTTTGTTTAAATACACTGCACCCTGCCCTATGGGGTGTTCAGAGCCTACATTAGACTTCTTTGTATTAAAAGGGAGTTTTAGGCTTGGCAAGAGGTTTTGCCAAGTAGAATTGGCAGTTTAAAACTGCACGTAGACTACAATGACAGGCCTGAGACATGTTTAAAAAAAGCTACTTAAGTGGGTAGCACAATAAGTGCTCCAAGCGCACTGGCAGCATTTAATATATATAGGCCATGGGTACATGTACTACCACTTTACTAGGGACATATAAGTAAATGTAATGTGCCAATTGGATGTAAGCCAATTTTACCAAGTTTGAAAGAGAGAGAACAAGCACTTTAGTACTGGTTAGCAGTGGTAAAGTGCACAGAGTCCTAAGGCCAACAAAAGTGAATTCAGCAATACAGGAGGGGTGAAGGCAAAACGTGTGGGGAAGACCCTGCAGATTGGGCCCAGTCCAACACAGGGCATATGCTAAAAATAGGCGAGTTTCCTGTCACCCTTTTTAGAATGTATACCCGACTATATACTCTAAAGAGAGCAGACGTGACATCCGCCTATTTTTGGCATATTTTTCGTATCGGCAAACTCATAATAGCCCATGCCTTTTCAGGATAAACTGTAGTATTCTGTTGAATATAAAATAATTATGTTTGCATGGTCTTTTCATTGTATTATATCTACCTTATGTATATTGCAATGCTTTGAGGGGCAATAAAGACTTGCTTGGAAGTAACACTCTAAGAGTATCCATATGCTTTTTTAAAGGAATAGCATATTCACTGTAAGTTGGAGCCAGCTCACACAGTCAAAGCAGCCTTGATGCCTGCACTGCAGCAAAGAATATTGATATGTAATATCTAAATGGATTTTAACAAAGAGCTGCTTTAATTAACTCCTGTGGTCAATAAATGGAGCTTCAGGGAAGCCAGATTCCGATCTCCATGTAAATCAATGTCTGCTTAAATATAGCTGTATTTACTTTAATGGCTCTGCAACTATTACTTACCAAACGGAAAATGGATTGTGTGTTTCAACAGAAACACTATGAGGAGATTGTGCTGCAGGCAGGATTGGTACATTTACTTAGGAGGCCATATTTCAGTCTACCTAACATCCGTGCAAATTCTGCCCAAGTACTTCTTTAGCATCCATTTCTTAATTCCCCGAGTCCACACCCTTTTTTCCCCTGGTGTACTGACAATCCTTCTTTAAGTCCAAGAGCTAAGGATGTTTATGAGTCTAAAAACAGCTAAAGAATTAGCTTATCCTGGAAATATCTCTTTCAATTGATTTGAACCCCATTGACCCCACTTGGACTTCCTGCCTCCATGTATGCTAATAAGAGTGTTTGACCCCAGTGGCCCTCAAAAGAAGCTCTGGAAAAATGTGCAAACCAGCCCAGCTCCCTTCCCCCTCTTACTATCTCTCTCCATCTCTTCCATTATCTTCCTCTTTCCTTCTTTTTCTGTTCCCTCACTCTGATCTCGCTCACTCTCTCTCCCGAGGCTCTGCTGTACCTGCTGTAATAGGGAGCTAGAGAAAGTGACAAAGGCACCAGCAGGTGCCTGGGGGCCCTCAAAGCACCCCCGGGCAATGCCCGATTGGATAAATGGCTGGTCTTACCCTGAAGACGTGCATGATTTGTGTCTGCCTTCCATTAAGATATAGCTACCAACCAGCCGCAGACAATAAGGGATACCTTCTCCTACTCTCAGGATTCCAGCCAACAGAACTAGGCATGCTGGGTCTTGCTGGTCGAAATATAAAATGGAAAAACGTGTAACTACAGATCCCAAGAGTGCCACGGGCTGGAAAACCTCAACAACCTGAAGGCGAAACTCATCGCATGTGGCTAATTGACGGCTGTGTTAAAGAAACAGCGGGGCTGGATGAATGACTGAATGGGGCTGCAATAAACATTTAGAACCTTCCATGCCATTGTGTATGTATTCGTGGATCCAACACACACACACCTTCATTGGATTAAGGCCAGAAGCCTGGACAATCTAATAAATTAACTAATAAATAATGCAGACAAAGCGCTAGCATTAACATCTATGAACTGCCAATTTCAGCCCAGAAGCTCACTACAGACCCTACCCATTTTCAGCAATTAACTAACAAAATATAAACTTTGTCTGAGGCTCTAGATAGGATATTTCTGAAAAAAATAGAATGATGTCTACGACACCCGGATATCTCGAGGAATTTTAGGTCTCCAAGTGAAGTACATTTTTGTGCCATTTACCTACATCCCTGCCCAATGAGTTCATGAGGAGCAGGTGGCGCCTCAGCGACCTGCTTTGGAGGCCTTTGCAGAGACAGCCCCGTAGCACTGTGGGATATCCAGAATGGGCACTGTACCTGGCTTCAGCCTGCCTGGCATGTGTGCCTCACCGCCTTCCATAACAACGCATACGAAGAGCATGTTTGCTTTGCTAGAGCAAGCAGCTCTACCAGCACCAGTTGGTGACCTTTTAGGGATATTTATCAAATAAGACTGGCTACATTTGCCCGATCAACTTTCCAATTTTAAATGTCTTAGACTTGTGTCGAGCAGATTTCGTGCGCGTTTCACATTACTGAGCAACAACATTTAGAATCTGCTAGAATGGAAATAAATGCAGAGATCCGTTTCTTTATAAGGCCTTCTGTTTGATAGGTTTTCATGTTTTTCTTTGCCTGCTACACTTATCATGCTCATTCTTCCTTCTTCTGCTCCTCATTACCTTGTGTTCATTTATTTTTTATTTTTTCCATTGTGTGATTTGTCCAGTGCCAGGCGGGTCCTCTTGTGATTTCTTCTGTGACATTATTTTTCAGGCCTTTATGAAATGTGGGATTGAGTCACTGTGGGTGAGATTTTTAAAACATTTTTTTTCTTTATGTGACTTATATAGCACCTGAATCACCCCATGCGGGGTATCTCTGCGCTGAGACTGCTTGTGGCCATACCGAGGAGGACTAGAACAATTCAGTTTCCAGAAGTTTCCTAAAGGCTAAGAAATGTGTGCACTGGGGCATCTGTATAGGGAGTTGGTTCCAGTACCAGGGGGCCAGACGGGAGAAAGCTTTGCCTCCTGTGCGTGCCAGTTTGACACGGGGAGTACAAAGAAGTGCTTGATGGCTAGACCTAAGGGGCCTGGCCGGGGTATATCTGACCAACTTTTGGGCTAGATAGCTGGGGCCCATGTTGTGTAATGATTTGTACACAATGCAACAGATTTTGAATTTAATTCTCTTTTTTATTGGGAGCCAGTGAAGTTTGCAGAGAAGTGGAGCAGAGGGTGTTCTGGAAGGGGCATTGCTCACGAGGCGGGCAGCAGTGTTCTGAACTATCTGAAGTTTGTTTAGGGATTTTTCTTTAGCAGAGATCAGCAGAACATTGCAATAATCCAGGCGACTGATAATCAGCGCCTGGATTACAATTTTTCAGGTTACTGATGGCAGCAAGGGAAAACCCCTCGGAAGATGTCAAGGGTATGAAAGCAAGTCTTGGCTGTAATGCTTAAGTGTTCCTCTAACGTTAGTTCCTGATCAATTCACACTCCTAGGTTTTTCACTGTCTGCCTTGGGGGTGGGGATGGTCCTAATTCCCCTGGCCACCAATTGGGGGACCATCTCAATTTTGCTTCTCGGAACAACATGATCTCGGATTTTTCAGCGTTCAATTGGAGGAAGTTAGTTCTCATCCACTGTGCGATGCCTTTCATCCCTTCTGAGAAGATGTCCTGTATATGTGGATTTTATTTGTCAAAGGAGAGGAGGAGTTGCGTGTCATCGGCGTATGAGATGGGAATGAAGTCTAATTTCCTCAGTAGCCCTTCCAAGGGGGTGACATAGATATTGAACAACGTGGGGCTCAGTCAAGAGCCCTGTAGAACCCCCTTGGTGACTGATGTGGTCTGGGATCGGTAGGAACCGAGGTTGATTTTTTTATGTCCTGTTGGTTAAGTCAGTCAGCCAGCTCAAGGCTTTGCCCCGGATGCCTATATCCTCAAGACGTTTGAGCAGGACCTGGTGGGATATGGTGTCAAAGGCTGCAGACAGGTCAAGCAGCACCAAAAGCACTGCCTGACCACTATCCGCAGCCATTCGGATGTTATCAGTAACCTTCACCAGTGTCGACTCTGTACTGTGCTTTGGGCGAAAGCCAGACTGTGATTGGTTGAGGCGGTTAGTGGATTCAATGAACTCAGATAGATGTTTGTTCATATGTTTTTCTTGCAGTTTACTGTATAGGGGGAGCAGAGAGATGGTGCGGTAGTCGGTGACGTCCTCTGGTGGTGCTTTCCACTCAGTTGTAAGGGTGCCTTCTTTCATAGAGCTGTTGAGGATTGAGCATATAGGCCTGGCAAGAATGTTAGACAAAGTGGCAGAGATCTTGGCAGGTAAAGGATCTAATGGGGACCCAGATTTGACTGTTTTTAGGAGGGAGTCTGTTTCAGTGATAGTGAGAGCAGGGAAGACTTCTAAGGTGAGGGAATCAATTGCGGTAGGTGGAGAATCTATGTGGGGGTTGGAGTGACAGGCAGAGACAGAGGTGATTTTTTAATTTTTTTTTTAATTTTTCTGAGAGAGGTGGTTTGAGATGGAGCTTCTTCAGTATTGCATGCTCTAGGGTTGGTGAATGAGTTTAGTATCTGGAACAGAGTCCCAGAGGAGTTTTCTGCTTTATCAATCTGTTGAGCGATATATTGTTTACGAGCTGATTTCTATGATAAACCGCTAATGTGCTTTTGAATCGGTTTTTATCTTGTGGGCTGTGTGAGAGGCGCCAAATTCATTCTAGTTTTTTGCACAGGCATTTCTCAGTTCTAAGGGAGTGGGAGTACCATGGGGCGTGAGTGAGTTTGCAGGTGATTGATTGGGGCTTTAAAGGAGCTAAATGGTCTATGGTGGCTAGAAGATTAGTAGTTAGGGAAGATAATCGTTTCTCTGTGCTATCAGATTCCACATAAAGGGGTGGGATGAAAGATTCCTGAAAGGATTTTGTGCCACTGTCTGTGTTTCCTGATAGATTTGGTTTTAGGGCCAGCATCTCCGTGTCGGCCTCTAATTGCGAAGTTGATCATAGAATGATCTGACCACTCCAGGAGCTTGGTGGTTTTATAGATAATATTGGCAGAATTAGTTAGAATTAAGTCTAACATATGTCCGGCCTGATGGGTAGGATCAGTATTAACTTTGCTTAAATCAAGTGAGGTAAGGTCAGTTAATAGTGTTGCAGCCTCTTTGTTTTCAGGATTTTCCCCATGCACATTAAAATCTCCCAAAAATAAGACGTTTTGGGTGGAAATCACATAGGGAGAGATTAGTTCCAATAGTTGGGAAGGGAAGTTGGGTAGGGGCCCAGGAGGTCGATATAGCAGGGCACCCTTCCAGAAGAGTTGAGGGTGTATGTCTGCTCTGAAAATTAGTATCTCCATAGTGTCACTGCATAGTTGACCAATAATAGAGATTTTAATGGGGTACTGGTATATTATTGCTAGTCCTCCTCCTGCTTTGAGTGGTCTGTCTTGTCTCTGAATGTGGTTAACCTCTGGGAGTGCGATGGCGATGTCAGGATTGGAGTGGGGCTTGGTCAAAAATCCGATATGGGGGCAGGGTGGAGGATAGCAAATCCCAAATGTCCATGGAATATTTGGGTAGGGATCGTACATTGGCCAAGAAACAATTCCAGTCTATGTTAGTTTGATGGGCTAGGTGCAAGGGCTCATGCTGTACCCTGTTGTCTTGTATTGGCTTGGTGACTTGGTGGTGTGTGGCTGTGTTGATTGCCCTGTGTGGGGGCCTGGTTTGCACTGTGCATTGGAATCTGCAATTCCTGCAGGAGAAAGGTCCTTCTGGGATTCTGGGATGGGAGCATGTACTAGTAGGGGAGGTGCTAGGGTGGTGCCTGTCTCTGATGCACCTAAGTTCTACATTGGAATAGTTCTTAGCGGTCTGTATTTTTTGGGACCAATCTAGGGCCTGACTGACAGGGGTTCTGGGCTGGCTACTGGCGATGACCAGGCGCGGATGGGCGCAGACGGGCTTGCCTTTGGTACGCCTTTGGTGCGCCAGCGGCGTGCCCGCTGCGCGCTGTGCCCTGCATCAGCTTTTATGGTGGTTGCTATAGCGCTGACTGCCCCAGTCTGGTGTCCGCCGGAAGTGCAGACTGGCTGCCTTCCAGTAGGTGTCTACTCCCTCCACACAAACGGAATGTTCAGTGGTGGACCAGGGAGGCACCTAACAATGATTTGTGAGCAGCATGTGCCAGTAAAATGAAATACCAAATAGTTGCTGTGCAAGCAATGCTATTTTAAAAGCGGTGCATTTATCCTAGGGTTAGTGAATTAAAAAGCATAGGAGGCACCAAATAGGAGATTACAGTGGGACCCCTTTATCAGGCGTTCCTCGGGTTATCTGAACAGTGGTCTTGCCTGTAGAGTGGCCACAAGCGCGTCCACTCCATCCGAGATGGATGGAGTATGGAACACAGGAAGCTGGCCATTCCTCAGGAAGTCACTACTCCACCTCAAACAATGATTAGTTGTACATTCAGCTTGTGTGTGGTGGAGGTGTGTAGGAGAAAGGCACTTACTGATGGAGCGTGACTATGCAGGCTGAGTATATGCCAATCGTCTAGTGCAGTTTGAATCCAGATGAGATGTGAAGTGTGAGTTCTAAGTTGTGTGCAAAGTATGGAGACCCCTTCCCTCCAGGTCATTTCAGACACTGTCCTGGCCATTTATGTGATAGCCAAATGCATTCTGAGTGTCCTGGTCTCATTATGCTCTCGTTGACTAGACTAACAAACTTAAAATCACATTAGCGATTTGTAGGTGAACATTTCAGTACTAAAGACAGAGTCCTTAATAATTTATGAGTGAGACAGGCACGCAACACCCATTGGGCTCACCGGGCTTCAGCACCCCTCCCCTGTCATGTGTGTCAGCCCGGCTGAGACAGTTTCACAGGCTGGTGACCCTCTAATTGCAGCCGCACCAGAGTACTTCCCAGGTCTTTAAAAGACCATTCACTTGTTAATAAGGCTTTTGTTGTGTTTTCACCCCTTCTTAGAGCCACTCTGTCTATGGCTGGAAGAATTAACTCCCCCCCAGCCCCGAAATCTTTTTCAGCCCCCCCCACCCCCCAACGAAATTCAGCTCTAGTTGACCGCCTGCAGTGAGGTGATCACCATAGTGAAAAGTTTTTAAAACACAGCAAAGTTTGGTATCGATCTCAATTATTGGCCTACTAAAGGTTCACAGCATTTTCCTTTTTGTCTTTGTCCTTGTGTATTTTCCTTGAAGCTGACAATATTTGGGTTGGTGCGACGGGACTATGGAAATGAATGGAGTAGTTTCTGTCCTGTAACTCCAGTTCTGTAGTAGGGGTATCTCTGTTATAGTCATAATCTAGTGAATAGTCCCGCCCATGTGCGTGGACCCCGGCAATCAAAAATAATCTCTTAAGTTGTCAAAATAATGCAGAAAACTGCAAAGACACTTAAGAGAGAATTTAAAGACAAATAATGCAGCCTATATCCACCGGCCACACTGTCCAGTACTTCAACTAGAAATTCCACCAAAAAACACCACACACAGCACAGCCTGCCAGTTTCTACCATAGAGAAACTTGCCTCCCCCAGTCAGAGACTCTGGAATGATAGAGAGGAAGGTAGGGACAGACAAGCCCCATAGGCTGCCATTATGTGGCTTAAATAGGATACTGTGCCTTTAAGAGAACTTTCCAGAACTTCTCCCAGTATCCCAGAATGCATAGCAGGTCCCTCTACTTTCAGTTCTTTTTGAAGGCGAAGCACGCCAGACCTGTCGCATTCCGTACATGACGAAATATCTCCACCGGGGAGGAGGGCGGGCGCTTATGACTATAACAGAGATACTGGGAGAAAAAAGAAGAACTAAGCTTGGAGCTCAATAACAACCACACTAGGATGTTAAGGAAGGCCCTCACTCACCACCTAGTGATGACATGCTTCATCATCGGGCCCCACCAAAGAGACCGAGTGTCTCTTTGGTGCGCTGAAAAATGGTGTGAAAATTATAAAAATGTCGGGGTCCGGTAGAAGGGCGACGTAGGTACACTACGGGTGCCGAGCGTCGAGGGCGGTGTGCCAAATACGCTCCCACCCTCCTCCTGAGACCTATGGTGTTTATTCTTAACACCTTAAAAGTGCAGAAACGATCAGTAGAAGCCTCCTAAACCAGGAGTAATTAGGAATTAATCCATTATTCCTAATTTTTTTGCACTTTTTTCAAATTTTTATAATTTTCACATCTCACGTCCCTAGGTAAGGGTGGGCCTTAGAGTGCCCATACCGCCAGGGTTTACCACACCCAGTCCTGAAGAATTGCCGGGTAAATTGACACCGTTTCGATGGCAAGAAACATGTTGACTACTCTCTAGGATCCCACCATTCAATTAAAAGTGGACTGGATCCTTTAATACATTTTAAATATTCTGTCTTTAGTGATCATTAATAAAATTGCTTCAGATACACTACTGACAATTTTTTTAAATACCCTCATCACTCACTAATTTTTCATTTTCACTCAACGCGCCCTATATTCACCATCCAGCTCCGCAGTAATCCTGGCGTTGCAGCACACCAAAGAGACACTCGGTCTCTTTGGTGGGGCCCGATGATGAAGCATGTCATCACTAGGTGGTGAGTGAGGGCCTTCCTTAACATCCTAGTGTGGTTGTTATTGAGCTCCAAGCTTAGTTCTTCTTTTTTCTCCCAGGCACTCTTCTTTTGTTTATTGATTATTGACCGGGGAACAAGAGTGTCAGATACTCTCCCTACCCCTCTCCTTGATATTTTATAACAGAGATACCCCTACTACAGAACTGGAGTTACAGGACAGAAACTACTCCTTCTGTAGTAGGGGATCTCTGTGTATAGTCATAATCTAGTGAATAGAATGGCAAGCCCATCCCCACACCAAAGCGGCGGTGGAGAATAAAACATAACGCCACTACTGTGCGAACAAATTCCGCAGCGAAGCCTGCCCAACCTGAGCGTCTGCCCTGGCGTCAGTGTCCAGGCAGTAATGCTTAGCAAAGGTATGAACCGACTTCCAAGTGGCTGCCTTGCAGATTTCAGCAATCGGCACGTTACGGAGCAGAGCCGTCGTGGCAGCTTTGCCCCTGGTGGAATGAGCCTTAGGCTTACCTCCTAAGGTCTTATTAGCCTTCTGATAACACAATTGTATGCAGGACACAATCCACCTAGAGATGGACTGCTTAGAGGTCGCAAGACCCGTCCTGACCGATCCATAATTGATAAACAACTGGTCAGACCTACGAATATCTTTGGTTTTATCCAGATAAAATTTCAACACCCTCCTAACATCCAGGGAATGGAGAGACCTCTCCGCTGGGGATGAAGGGTTCTGAAAAAACGTAGGCAAAGTTATAGTCTGGTTGACATGAAAATCAGAAATAACCTTGGGAAGAAATTTAGGGTGCGTACGCATAACAACCTTAGCAGCATGAAATACAGTATAAGGTTCATTGCAACACAATGCCTGAATTTCACTCACCCTGCGGGCCGATGTAATGGCCACGAGGAACGCCGCCTTCCAGGACAGGTGCTGCAACGAAGCCTTATGAATAGGTTCAAAAGGCTCCTTCATCAATCTGGACAGCACCACATTCAATTCCCATGAAGGCGAGGGAAGCCTGACAGGAGGGAATACTTTCTTCAATCCTTCCAGAAAATCTTTGATCACGGGGATCTGGAAAAAGGAAGTCTGTGAAGGGCATTTCCTGTAGGCAGTCAATGCAGCAAGATGAACCTTAATGGAATGAACATTAAGGCCAGACTGCGCCAAATGTAAAAGGTAAGGAAGTATGACATCTTCCTTGCAGGTCGTAGGATCATGGTTCTTAGACTGGCACCAGATACAAAACCTCTTCCACTTGTAAGCATATGAAGTCCGAGTGGAAGGTCTCTTAGAGTCCTTCAGTATGTCCATGCAATCATCGGGCAGATTCAGATGGCCATATTGCACTATCTCAGGAGCCATGCCGCCAAACTCAAAGACGAGAGGTTGGGGTGTAACATCCGTCCCCCGAACTTCGTGAGAAGGTCCGGCCTGCACGGCAACCGAATGTGAGGAAGGAGAGACCGGTGAAGTAGGTCCGTGAACCACCACTGCCTGGGCCACTCCGGGGCGATGAGTATCATCCGAGCTCTGGACCGGGCCAGCTTGATGAGCACCGCCGGAATCAGGGGAATGGGAGGAAAGGCGTACAGAAAGCTGTTCGTCCAGTTGATCCATAACGCATTCCCCAGCGTCCCTTGCTGGAAGTACCTGGAGGCGAAGTCTCTGCACTTGCTGTTTTCGGCGGTGGCGAACAAGTCTACGTCTGGAGTTCCCCACCTTGTGAAGACTTCTCCTAGTATTTCGTCGTTTATGACCCATTCGTGGGGTTCCTGAACCAGTCTGCTCAGTGCGTCTGCCTGAACATTCTGCACACCTGGCAGATGGGTGGCCGTTATCGTCAGTCCTCTGGCTAGGAGCCAGTGCCAGATCGCCTGCGCCTCCTGTGACAGAGTGCGTGATCTCGAGCCCCCCTGCTTGTTGAGGTAATACATCGTGGTGGTATTGTCCGTCTGTACAAGCAGAGAGTTGGTCTGGAAGGACGGAAGAAAGGCCTTCAGCGCCAAGTGAACAGCCCTGAGTTCCAGGAAATTGATATGATACGTGGCCTCCATCGGTGACCACGTGCCTTGAATCTGTAGAGTCCCGGAGTGCGCTCCCCATCCCAGAAGAGACGCATCCGTCACGACATTCTGCGTGGGAATGTCCTTGTGAAAGGGAACCCCTCTGAGGAGATTCTCCGCCGAACACCACCACTTCAGAGACTGAAGAGCATGCAGCGACAGTCGAATCTTGTCGTCCCAAGATCCTTTCCTCTGATCCCACTGGTCCTCCAAGCACTCCTGCAGTGGTCTCATGTGCAGCTGTGCGTGTGGCGTCAGGAAGATACAAGAGGCCATCGATCCCAGTAGAGAAGACACCGTCCTCACTGTTGTAGATGGAGTCGTCATAAGAGCCTGAGCCTTCCGAAGGAGTGATAATCGTCGCTCTTCCGAAGGAGACACGCTTGCTGACAGCGTATCGATGGAGGCTCCCAAGTACTGTATGCATTGGACCGGAGTCGGGACAGACTTGGCCATGTTGATGTGCAGCCCCAGCTTCTTCAAGAGAACGCACGTCTTCTGGAAGTGTGCTCGCGCTTCCGAGAAGGAGGAAGCCTTGATCAACCAATCGTCCAAGTACGGGTAGACGAACACCTTGTTCTTCCTCAGGTGTGCTGCTACCACCGCCATGCACTTCGAGAACGTTCTCGGCGCAGACTTCAGTCCGAATGGGAGTACTGTGTATTGATAGTGATTGGTGCTGACTTGGAACCGCAGGAAGTTCCTGTGTTTGTGTGCAATGGGCACATGGAAGTACGCATCCTGTAGGTCTATTGCGCAAAGCCAGTCTCCCTGTTGCAACTGAGGGTAAATCTGATGCAACGCCAGCATGCAAAACTTTTCTCTGCGAATCCATTTGTTTGCCTTTCGCAAATCCAGAATGGGCCTGAACTCGTTCTTGTCCTTCTTGCGAACCAGAAAGAACCGGGAGTACAGACCTCTTCCTCTCTGAGACAGAGGTACGTCTTCTATCGCCCTTTTCCTCAACAGGATATCCGCTTCCGCCTGAAGCTCGCGCAGCTGAAACTGCGAGCTGACCGGGGGAATTGCTGGAGGAGGGCTGGTGAACCTAAGACTGTATCCATTGCAAACAATATTCAGCACCCACTTGTCCTGAGTAATTTTTCTCCACTCTGCCAGAAAAAATTGAATGCTTCCCCCTACCGGAGTGGGTAACAGATCCGGGGGAAGTAGGTTCCTAGGGCCTAGACCCAGCCTGGCCCTTGGGCGCTGGGGCCGATTGCTGGCCACCTCTGCCCTTCTGGCGCTTCTGGAATGGCTTACGGAACTGGTGTTGCTGTTGCGATTGCCCCGCAGCCTGTCCCCGTCCTCGGCCTTGCCCGCCGAACCGCCGTTGGAAAGGGCGGTACTGCTTCTTGGTCTCTTTAGGCTTCTCCAGGCCCACAGCCGTTAGCGTCTCGGCCTCCGCCTTCATGCGGGCCATCTCATCGTCCGCATGCTTCCCGAAGAGGGTCTCACCGGAGAACGGTAGATTGGCCACCCTCTGCTGTGTGTCCGGTTTCAGGGACGTAAGCCGGAGCCATGCGTGGCGCCGTTGGTTGACTCCGTGGCAAAATCCGTGAGCAGCCAACAGGGAAGAGTCCGCTGCCGCGCTGATAATCTGGTTGGCCACCAGCATCCCCTCACTCAGTACTTCCATGAAGTCTTCACGCTTCTCCCGAGGTAAATGCTCCGCAAATCGCTCGAGGGAGTCCCAGAGGCCGCGGTCGTAGCGGCCCAACAGCGCCGTGGCACTCGCAGCTTTCATGGAGGTAGCGGAAGTGCCACAGACTTTCCTCCCCGCCGAATCCATCCACCTTGACTCCTTATCCGGGGGAACCGTGGAGGAAGGGGTGGTGGCATGCTGCTTGCGGGCCGCTGTCACAATGACAGAGTCCGGAGGAGGTTCCGTTCTCAAAAAGGCCGGATCCGAATCGGGGGCCCGGTACTTCTTCAGTAATCTTGATGGAGCCGCCTTCGTCACCGCAGGGGAGAGAAACAGGGCCATAGCCGGTTCTTCCAAGCCCGGCACCAGAGGCAGGAGAGGACGAGACAGGTGTTTTTGATGTAAAGTCTCAAAAATGACCAACGTTTTCGGAGTAGGCACCGTCAGGGATATGCCCAACTTCGCAGCGCCCCTTAAAAGGACGTCATGGAACGCCACCAGGTCATCTATCGGAGACACTCTCGTGTCCGGTGACCCCGATAGGGTAGGAGAATAGTCCCTGGTCCCAGAGGACCTCGTGTGTGAGCGAGATTCGCGCCTCCTATGGCGGTGTCTCGACCTCGTGGATGATCTGCGTCGCGATCTATCCTTCCTCCCAGAGCGAGAACGAGACCTGTCTGCTCGTGGCCGCTCCTTTGGTTTACGTGGAGGGGTCTTCCTCGGTTCCTCACGGGGTTTCGGTTTCGGGGTCCCCTTAGGAGGAACAGGCAGGGACGGCAGGGAAGTGGACCTCGGAGGAGGAACCTTCGGCTGCGGGGTGGGCCCATGTGGAGGGACCGGAGGCGGAGGAGGGTCTCCTGAAGGCAGTGGAGGTTTGGGTGGAGGATCCTCCTTAGGAACAGGAGGAGGAGTCGGAGTCCTGGGCCGAGATGGTGTGTACACCTCTGAGTACACCGAGCCCGGTGACCCTTTAGGCGAAGGGTGCGGAGAGCCAGCCCCATCAGCAGGTGACCGCTTCCTCTTGCGTCCTCCACTTGAAGCAGCGTGACTTCTGGGACTAGAATCCCTCTTGCGCCGTTTTGGAGAGGCTGACCGACTCCTAGACGCTGACCGCTGTCTGCTGGACGCAGAGTGACGCTTTTCCGGCGTCGAACGACGCTTCCTCGACTCCGGCGTCGATCGCCGTCTCCTCGGCGTCGATCCTCTTTTCCTCGGCGTCGAACGTCGACTCCTCGACGTCGACCTCTCCTTCCGCGACGCCGTACGCTGCCTTCTCGACGCCGAGCGTTCCGTCTTCGACGACGAACGTCGTCGTCCTCTTGATGCTCTCGACGTCGAGGAGCCCCTCGACGTCGACCGGTACCTTGACGCCGATCGACGGTGTCGCCTCGACGGCGATCGACAGTGTCGCCTCGACGGCGAGCCTCGATGCCTCTTCGACGGCGAGCGTCGATGCTTGTCACTACGCCTCCGGCGTCGGTAGGAAGACCTCGACGTCGACGAAGACGATGACGTCGACGGTGGCTTCGACGGCGACTTTTCCATGATCTTCGACGTCGAGCCGTCACGCCGTCTCGACCCGGAGCCCCGGGGAGAAGGGGAGCACACCGTCGTAATCCCTCTCGACGTCGTCGTCGATGCCATCGACGTCGACGGAGACCGGGACCGTTTGCTGGGCTTCCTGCCTCCGGGGAGCCCCCCAGAGGCCTCAGCAGGGGCAGAGGGAGCCTTCCCAGCCTGCCCAGACCCACCTGCAGTCTGCAGACGCCTCTCTTCCAGGCCAGAAATCCTGATCTTCATCCTGTCCCTCAGAGTCCGAGCAGAAAGCTGCTGGCAGATGGTACAATCCTCAGGGACATGATCTTCAGGGAGGCACACGATGCAGACATCATGGGGATCACTCTTGGCCTTCTTCCTCCCACATGCTGGGCACTTATCAAAAAGGCCAGGCATTTTAGAGCCCTAAAACGCCTAAAACAGCACAAAAAAGGAGAAGAGAACACCAAGAAATAAACTGCAACACTTTTAGAATTCAAAAGTGTCAAAAAAATCCAATAAACCCTTGAAAATGGGAGAGCTCAATGCCAGGGTCCTGTAAGCAGGAGCCGGAAAAAAGAACTGAAAGTAGAGGGACCTGCTATGCATTCTGGGATACTGGGAGAAGTTCTGGAAAGTTCTCTTAAAGGCACAGTATCCTATTTAAGCCACATAATGGCAGCCTATGGGGCTTGTCTGTCCCTACCTTCCTCTCTATCATTCCAGAGTCTCTTACTGGGGGAGGCAAGTTTCTCTATGGTAGAAACTGGCAGGCTGTGTGTGGTGTTTTTTGGTGGAATTTCTAGTTGAAGTACTGGACAGTGTGGCCTGTGGATATAGGCTGCATTATTTGTCTTTAAATTCTCTCTTAAGTGTCTTTGCAGTTTTCTGCATTATTTTGACAATTTAAGAGATTATTTTTGATTGCCGGGGTCCACGCACATGGGCGGGACTATTCACTAGATTATGACTATACACAGAGATCCCCTACTACAGAAGTGCCATTTCCTTCCAAGCTTCCAAGCTAAACTTTAAAGCCATTTTTCTTGAGAGCATTCAAAGTAAGTGGATGTTGGTGATTTATATTACTTATTTGGTGAACACAACTTAAAAGTGTTGAGAGTATTCCAATTTTAACAAGAAAAAGCAATTTTTATGAACTAAAGTTAGTGGTAATCCTAATGTCAACAAGAACTATAGGACGTTCACAAGAGAAACCCTTTACACTATTGCTGCATATTGTGATTTCAATTCTGCATCAAAGCTATTCTTGAAGAGTTTTATTTTCAGGAGTCCTTCACCGATTGGTTGGTTGGCTTTAGCCAAAAGGAGTAGAATACCAGCATTTCACGACCTGGAGTCCCATATTCCAAGGGATATGCCCACCTAAAACACCCCTCACCTCTAAGAAGTCTGGAAACTGCTGTGGAACTTAGATCCGTCTTCACTATGGTGGAAAAAAATCTTTTGACCTGAAACAATCATGTTTGGCTAGAGCTAAGAGCTTTAAATAGTGTATTAAATCTGGTTGACGCTAAGATGCTGTCCAACAGTCAAAGATTGCAAAACGTGCTGAAGCCCCGCACCGGTAACCGTGACAAGATATGCCCCAACTTGTCATGAGAACGTCCTAACCATTTAGCCATCTCCCCTGGGAACAAGGCTGAATCTTTAGTTGAGGCGTTCTAACATGCCTGCCCCTGCTGCTGTCCAGCCTGCTCGGAGAAGTCCAGTCACCTCAAGATGACTGTGGGAGTGCATCCAGCTTATTCAGTAGTCCCTGCAATCTCTAACCACCGACAAACGAAAGCTGATAGTAAGCTTCCATTAACTATTAGGAAATAAACCCCAGGAGCAATTACTCTGCCTACCCGCATGCTCCCGGCACCTTTACTTTATTGACTATAGCTTTTGTGGTCGCCTTGTGCCCAAAGAATATAGGGTGCTAACCTCCCCTCGATATTTTAGGGTCCTGTGACACCCATACCCACACTTCAGCCTTGGTGGAGAGTATAGTGGTCCAGCACCTGGTTAGACTCTGTACCCAACAAACCCTGCACTTGCAGCTTTGACCATGAGGTGCCTTTGTGTGTTATTTTTCTTTATGCTTGTTTCTGCAAAGCAAAAAGAGAATGCCAAGAGGGCTTAATCAGTATAGTGGCGTGGCATTCAACTGTGACAAATGTGCATCCAACACATCGGTGGATACACTCTCACCAGTGAGATCCTTGCAAGCACAGGTGGGGATCTCTCAACAGGGCAGACAGCCCTTCAGTGGGAATGTAGAGGCAATGTCCTTCCCTAACTTGATGGCCTACCTGCCAAAGTGTAAATGAAACCCTGTGCTATTTAAAGTTTGCAGGCTATCAAACATAGTCAGTTGGGTACTGGAGACGCAGATGGGCCCCAAAGATGAGATTTTTCAACTGAAATGGCTAGCTCCTGAGATATCAGTGCTTGAGGTTCAGGTACTCTGGGTGGGTACCGCGCAAAAAATGTCCAACCACGTCCAATAGAATACTTGATAAATTGACTTTCTTACAGTTTTATTTCCTTTAATTCTACTTTCACTTCCATACTTTGATTTAGACTTGGGCTTATTTTACGAAATAGTCTTAAAATCACTGGTGAGTTTCAGGAAAGGATGAGTATTGAGTCCGAGAGGGCACTTGTTTAGATAATGAGCATTCTTTTCATTGTCTCCTTACTGTGGCAATGGTAATATTTGTGATAATCTGTAAATGTCCTCAGTCTTCACATAAACTCCCATGATCTAGACTTTGACTGCTCCAGCAAGCAACCATGGAGAGTACGAAGGACGTAAGAGGCCACCTTTCTATTGCAGACCCAGTACCCAGCAAAATGTGTAACATACCCAGTCTCTCCTTTGATAAGGCTAGGTGCATCTAGCAGATTCGAAAATCTGGGAGAATGGTTGGAAGTAGATGCTCATAAAACAGGAACTGGATTCTGGAGGGATTGACATTGCCCTCAGTATCTGGGAGAGAGACTTAGGATTGCATGCTAAGTGAAATACTTTCCCTCCATCTACTGAAGAACTCAACACCATTAGCAGAAAAGTAAGACATGCCTCACGCTGCAATTCCATTACTAGCCAACATTCCTATTGCACAGCGCGTCATTAGAGTTGTGTGATCTTGAAAGCATTATAGTCTTATAAACATAAATTGTGATTAATATTTACTTCAAGCCACAACTAAGCAGAAGACACATTACAAGGGTTTAGGTAATGTGAAAAGTAAAACTATTAAGTAAGCCATGTAACCAATGAGCACTGTGAATATAGGCTCAATGTTATTAGTCACAAGAGAGGGTGATTCAAGAAATTCAATATCAATTATTGGTTCACTGACAGAAAAGGACTGTTTATCTAATATTTCCCCACCAGCTAGACAAACTGTAATCTCCAAAGCTTTTACTAGTGTTTCTTGGCTGTGCCCTTGCTCATGTAAAAGTACTCATTATATTTTCCCAGTACACTCACCAGAAACGGATTATGTTTTGCAAGAATATTCCAAAAGAGTGCACAGATTTTTAATTCTCAAGGCAAAACAGAATATTGTTTTCAGAATTGCGCGGGCATTTGTTCTCATTTGGTGCTAGATGGGGCACCGAAGTCTCTGCATTACCACTGGGGATAGTCAACCCATTGCCATAGTGATCGATTTCTACTGCAGTAATAGACCGTGCAGGGTTTCTGGCTGCTCCCATCGCCAATGCAAAATGTCTCTCCTGGCAGCCCCCACTTTTACCTCTCAAGGCAAAGCCTCTGTCCCCTGGTCACAGTCACGCTCATATCCATCATAGGGCAAATTATAGCTAATCCCCACCCGCATGGCAAAGTCCCCCTACTACCGGTCTGCCCATCTTCCCACCCTTGAGACCTCCCCATGTACAGAGGCTACTGCTGCAGCCCTGCCTGGCTTACATGGGCCGTAGGAAGATAACAAATATAATGAAGCTCCTGCACCACAATTACCATACTACAGAATGTTCTGGATCACAAAACCAATGTTCTGCCGAGTGTGGGGTAGGCTTGTCTCACATTAGCCAATAAGGCAAAGTTAAGAAACTGTAAGGTTGTGCAAGGGCAAAAGTTCCCAACTTCGCCTTCCCAGCTGGTGGAGTAAACCGTTACCCATCCCTTCTCATGACGGCTTAAGGACAAATAGCAACCATGTCAATAAGACTCAAAGAGTATTCTAAGCCCCCCACAGAACATGTCCTAGGAGTATAAATAAATGTTCAGGAGGCCATTATCATTCAGATATTTGTCCTTCAACTTACTGACCATCACGTAGGACCAAATAATTTTGCCTTTGGAAAATGATTTTGTGTTAATAACTAGTAAACAATTCTATAATGCTATAATAGTATTTGTTTGCAAAAAAGAAGAAGGCACACCCTTTACAGAGTCTACTGGTCCCCCAGGAAATTGGCCAAGATGGGAGGCACAAGAAGAAAATGCTGTCCGAAATGCCAAGTGGAAAATGCAGACGATCTACTTCTCTTTTGGCATTGTCCAGCTATCCAGATCTTCTGGTTAGAAGTGGGTAATGTATTAGCAAAAATGCTGGGCTGCAATTTTGAGGTAAGCCTTCCCCTGGCTATATTGGGGATGGATAAAAACAACTGTGGGAGAAACATCAGATGTCTGTTATTTATCTTAATGATAATAGCGCGCAGGGAAATATGTATAAAATGGGGGTCTGAACCCCACCCCACATGTGTGGGTTGAATGAATTTTGTAAGACATATAGCGAGACTAGACTGCCAACTGGGGTCAGCGAAGAAAGAAAAAATCTGGGCCCCCTTTGCTTTTCTTGATTCTGGCTATTTGCATGCTTGACTTCCTTTGGTTTTTTTTTGTTTGTTTTTGTTTTTGTTTTTGTCCAAGGATTAAGACCAGCTCAATGGGTTGATGAGATTGGTGGTGGTTACTACCAGACTCTATATCAACTGTGAGTGGAAAGGGCCTTAGCATAAGATCTTAGAAGGTACATGGCGCCCAGATCTCGCAGTCCTTTAGGAGGATCTTGCTTAGAGCCTTTGGCAAATATGAGGACTAACATTTTTTGTTAAAAAAATTTTTAAAAAAAGAAGGCACCGAAAATCACAGTCTTGAATCTTCATAATGCAGCTTACAGTTATAGTGATATTTTTCTACTCAACGGTAATTGATTATGTGACCTCGCAAATCCTCATAATCAGCATATACCTTACTCTTTAAAAACATGATGGAATAGTAGTCCCTGGTACAGTGTGCAACAGTGTGGTGTGTCAATATAACTGGTGCATTCTGCAACAATTCCTCCCTTTACCAAACTCCCTTCTTGTCAACCAGCAAAATCGCAGGTGGCTAATCCTTTTTTGGGGAGTTTTATATAGCACAAACTCAACCCGAAGGTATCAGAGCACTTTACATAAGCACCAGTTGCGTTACAGATAGACACTTTAATGGTTTAGACACATGGAGAATAAGTGATTTGCCAGAATCACAGGAAGTTGAGCGTCCCTTCTAAGACTTGGACCTGTTTCTACCACTTCGAGGTCGACTGCTCTAGCCGTTAGGCCCCATCCTCTCCCCTAATGGCATTATCAATGCACGGATGTATGATCCACAGATAAAGATATCATATGGTTATTGTAAAAAAACAAATTTAAATGTTTACCATACAAGGGCAATGGATTTGCAATAAAACTTTATGAAGAAGGCATGGCTTTAGTACATTTCCCCAAGTAAAGGAAAATGGTTTACTGCAAACTTGTAAATGTGCCAGAGGCCCTAAGGATTTTGATAATGGACCCAAGGAGACTAGGTTATTACGATAATAACATGAGATGAATTTTGCACAGTAGTAGTTTTAGAGAAATCACCCAATCTAGTCCAAGTAGGGTCCTTTCCAGTGTTGCTCAGGAAAATCTGTGAACCTTGCTGAAAGGCCCACAGAATACTGGAAAAGCAATATATCTACTTAAAAGTAAAAAAATTAAAAATACCTATCCAAGTAGGTATTTACAGTACAACAAATGCCCGGTCAGGATAAAATTCGTTTATAATTAACTGTAATATGGAAGAAAGAGTGCATAATAGAGACCTTGTTCAAGCAAAACCCAAGGGCTATTTAAAATAAATGAGTGGGACCAGGTTTCAAATAATTTAAATATAGTCACCACTGTGCAGTTATCACTAGGTCACAGTTTCCATTGAAAGAGTGTTTTTTGCTAATAACTTTGGTGCCGTTTCAATAATTTGCACAAAACATTCGACAATAAAAAGATTCATCCATCTTAATGAAAAGTTTTGCACTGATCCATCAATCAGGGGCCTTGAAAAAGAGGGGTTCCAAAGTGCTACTTCACGTTACTGACCGGAGGAAAGTTTTCTCTCTGATACACAAAAAAACAGCTTAATGGAATTGCACCAAATTCGGCAAAAAGTTAGAATTTTTACAAAGAAAGCATGCGATCTATGATTTGGTGTAAATACGGTCAGTGTTTTTCAAGCATTTGAAGAGGGGTTCGGGTTGGGCATGAAGGGATTAACCGAAGGAAACAGTTAGGAATATTTGGATGCTTGGTCCAACTACAGTCTTGTGGTACCAAATAGTAAAAAAAATACGGCCTCCTGATTCGCATATGTAGCTTTTTCTCCGTGGTAACAAAAAATGTTTCAAAGCATAATACCAGGGTCTGGTCATATATCAGACTCTGTAGTCAACCATCATAATGCAGGCATTTAACTGTGCACAGTGGGTTGGCTGCCTGCAGAGGGTTGGCCTCAGGTCCAACCCACTCCTGCACACTACAAAATGGACCTGCTGCAGGGACTTTGGAGCCTGCTGGGGATTGGGTGTTGCCTTTAGACATGTACAGTCAGTCACTGGCCACCAGCAGGACCTGGCCCTGCCCAGCGGAGGTTTTGGCCAGAGGGTACCCGAGGGGGTTTGTCATATGCTCAAGTTTAAATATATATTTTTTTTAAACCACAGAAATTTGCTGAAAAAAAGAAAGCAACATTATAGTTGGGTTTGGTAATAAGATCATAGCTTACTTTTTAAAAATAAAAAAGAAATTCTATATGTTAGACTTGGCATCCTTGTTGTGGTTTCCCCAGACTTTTTGCCTCCTGCTGTGCTGGATTTAGTTTTTGCTGGCTTAGATTCGTTCAGCACTTTGCCACTGCTGATCAGTGTCAAAGTGCAAGTGCTCACTGTATAAATTGTCATTATGATTGGTCATCCATGATTAGCATATTTGATGTACTGGTAAGTCCCTAGTAAAGTGCAATGAGTGTGCCAGGGCCTGTAAATCAAATGCTACAAGTGGGCCTGCAGCAATGATTGTGCCACGCACACAAGTAGCCTTTCAAAGGTATCTCAGACCTGCCAAAGCAGTATCTGTGTGTAGTTTTTACTACCATGTCAACCCCCTTACCAGGCCCTAACCTTCCCTTTTCTTAAATGCAAGACACCCCTCAGGTAGGTCCAAGGTACCCCATGGGCCGGGTGCAGTATGTGTGAAAGGTAGGGCATGTACTGGTGTGCTTTACTTGTCTTCATAGTGAGATACCAATTTCGTTTTTCACAATTGAAAGGATATCGGTCCCATAGTCTAACATGGGACTTACTTTGTAACATCTAACTTTCCATTGGGATAATATAGAGAAACAGAATTTAGGCTCTCTGAACCCAGAATGTATTGACATATCTTTTTAAGGAGATGGTTTTTAAATTGTGTGTTTGAAAATGACAATTGCTAGGGATGCATTCACTGTAGATTGCCACTGGGGAGGGGGTGGTTTAAGGTGTGTCCTGCGTTATCTGGGGGACTCAGAGTGACCTTGGCTGCATTTAGAGTGGTAGGTTGACTTTCACTTACACTTGAATAAGCAATGTCGCCTCTGCACAATGCTGTCTCCACCTCCTGTAGTGATACTGCACTAGAGAGGACAGAACTGGTTCGGATTGGGATCAGAGACCCTTGCAACAAAGGGAACAAACACAAAATAGGGTATACGTAGTGGACCTTAAACCCCATAGAATTAGATCACTTCTGGACTCAAGATGAACCTTTTGCCAAGGAGATGAACTGGGGAGCTGTAAGGAAGAGTACTGCCCCTTTGCTGTGTGCTTTGCTGGGTCGGCCTGCAGTTGCTGCTTCTTCTAAGGAAGGGGACTGGAACGTTGCTTAGAACCTGCTTGAAGGAGAATCTCCAAGGGCTTATGTGTGCTGGCCTACTGTTCTGAAGTCTCAGGGACACAAATACTTTACTACCAGCTCCTCTGAACTCCACTGCTATGAGTTCAGACCTGCCAGGAGGTGCCTGTTCCAGTTCTGGGCCTCTGTAGGTTGCTCCTGTTGTTGGGAGCTGGATGAAACCTAAAGAAATCAAGAAAACCAATTAAGACGCCCTCAGCGCCGCCAAAAGTGATGCCGCAACCTGCACCGAGGCCAGGGTCACTGGTCGTGAAGTGCACGATGCACCGCCCCACCTGCACCCCAGCTCCAATGCCCTTCGACACCTGCAGCTATTGGCCTTCCCGACGCCAGCGCTCGCACCAACGCCGTCACCGCCAGCGCCTGCATCCTATTATCGTAGCGCCAATAACTGATGATGGTGACTTTACAAACTCTTCGACTTTGCATCGCATCACTGGAACCGACGCCTCATTGCCAATGTTGCCATCTCCACCTGTCCTGGAATCGACACCTCGCCTCCTCGCGGACACGATGCCTCATCTCCCCCATGGCAACCTAGGGAACCAGCCGCGACCTCAGCACCAACGCCTCGCCTCCACGATGCCATGCTTCGTTTATAGACTTCGTTTTCCAAGATACTGTTGTTTGGGGACTTGCTGACTCTGTGCCCTTGCTGGGCACCTCACGTTGGGTACTGTACTTTGGATTTATTCTTGACACAATGTTATAATAGCCCTAGGTGGAGGTATTTGTTTCTACAAGTGCTATTTCTGCAAGTAGCTGTTTTTAAGTGCTATTTTGATATACATATCTTGAATTCTTGTCGTTTTGGTCTTGTTTGGTTTAGATTAAGATACTTTATTTTTTTAAACTGGTATGGTGTCCATTTGTGATGTTTTCACTGTGTTACTGTGTGTCTTGAGCACAAATCCTTTACATGTTGACTTTAGGATAAGCCTTTCTGCTTGTGCCAAGTTACCAAGTGGGTGAGCAGGGATTATCTAAAGTGTGTATCCCCCTTACACCTGACTAGAAGCAAGGGTCCCTACTTGGACTTGCGTAAATTGCTCTTCGGGGTGGGGGAAATATATCATACCAGTCTTTAACAAATATGAAGCCCTGATTAGAGCCACAGTACTTCTTGCCTGGAACTCGAAACACGTTGGCATTTACAGGCACAGAGGAACTGTGAATCATAACTAATTCAATTTGAGGGAAATAAAATGAAAACTATCACCCTCTGTTTGTATTAATTGTTCCCTGTGTTTTGTTCAGGAGAGGCAGAATAATTGGCAGCCTCTAGGTGTTTTATTGATAAATAAGAAATGGTGCAAGGATATGTTAGCTATTTTTTGATGTAGTGATGTCACATGTGTTAATCTTTGTTGTGTATGAATATTGATATTCATTCAATTTGTCATTTGCTAATGTTTATGTCTTTAGAATGAAATAGTGTTATTCTTTTCAAACATTTGAATTTTTTTGTGAAAAAAAGTAAAATATCAATGAATGACAAGGTTAAATAAATAACCTGATCAAACCAGAATAATTGTTGTTTGACTGTTGCTACAAAGAGACAGCATGAAAGTTGAGAAGGTGTCAGGTCCCTCCCCTTTTTTTGTCTAATAAATGATATTGCCCTACCGGACCCTGGTCTTTTGGGCCTAACCCCAGTTGTTAGTTTACTTTTATAAAGTTGGCATTTTCCTAACTTAGCTATTTTTGCCTGCAGCATGTCTCTGTGTCACAGGACTGTGTGTAGTTGGCAGTTGGTTTTTGTGTATTCCTCCTAGACGTACAAACACAACAGAGATCTTAGGTGTGTCTGGATGAGCCATCACTGGATGGGAGGGAGGAGTTAGAAGCAGCCCTACTTACACCTGAACAGGCTGTGTCCTGCCTGTACACAAAGAACTGCATCCCCCATGTAGATAGGCTGTAGCCAAGGCAGTGGCGGTAAGAAACCTGTGCACCTCAAAGAGAAACCTCTAGAAGCTTCTCCCACTTCAAAGGAAGCACCAGGTATACATATTGGACTGCAGGCACCATCTCTTCAGTACACTTCGGGACCTGTGGAGGATTCTGTCAGGAAGAAGGACTGCGGTGCTGCTGGACTGCTGCCCTAAAGGATTGCTGCCTATTGTGCTGGCCTACTGACCTCTTGCATAGGTGACTGGACCTGCAACCTGTACCCAGGACCACCAGAGTGACTGTAAACACTAGTGTCTCTAGTTACCAGCACCTTTGCTCTGCAAATGTGAGTCCTACCCTGCTAAGTGGTGCCACTCCAGCTCGGGACTCTTGGAAGTGGGTCTGAAGGTCGTCAAACAACCCATCTGTGGATCCAGAAGAGCCAATTTATCTCCTCCAATGCCCGGCACAAACCCTGAGCAGAACCAATGCATTGCCTCTGCTACGTGGACATTCCCAACACAAGCACTTTGCATTGCAGCCCCATTGGGACCACTACTGCTTGGCGCACCCCCACCCCAAATGCAAGACCATGAATCACAAGCTTTTCGTTGACGAGATCCTCGATGATGATACAGGACCTCCCATTGCAGCTCTTCGGAAGTAATGCATCACCTCAGCTCTGCGGTGCATCCTTGATGCAGGACTTAGAATCGCAAGCCCTCGTTAGTGAGATCCTCGACGATGATGCAAAACCTCACACCGCAGCCTTGCAGCTCCTTGGAACCGATGCATCACCTTAGCTACACAATGCATCCTTGAGTTGGAACTCTGCACCTCTTTGCAACCAGGATGTAAGGTACTCTTGTTCAGCTGGCCTATGTGGGTCCCTGTAAGTGGCCCATGCTGCCTCACGGCCGGCCTGAACTTTTGACTTTGTCCATATCTAGTGCGACCAGATAGCCAGAGTTGATGCTTTCTGCTTTTTGGTGCTATTTTCTCGTAATCTTTCAATTGCATATCTATGGTTCCACAGACTGATTTTTTTTATCACTTTGGTCGTCTTTTATTTATCAAAATGTACTCAATTTTTCTAATCAGGTGTGGGGTTTTTTTGTGGTGTGTTCACACTTTGTTACTGTTTGAAGGGAAATAATTGACACATTGCCTCTGAGCACAGATTAATTTAAGGTATGCGTGTGACTTCACCCTGACAAGGTTTGTGGTTCCTGCTTGGGTAGGTATTCCCCCAACATGTAAACCCAATGTCTTACAATGTGACAGCATGTTGGACACATAGGATATGTGTCAAATCGCCTGTGACCCTCTTTTTACTGGTATTCATCCACCTATCAAACAAAATTTCTCCCTAGACCATAATGTGGTCAGCCCCTTTTTAAACATTGAACACCCTCCAAAAAAGAGTTTATATACTATTCTCCTTAACATTATTATCTTCTTAAAGACTCTGCATGACCGGACCTGTACTGTCAGGACCTGTAGGCAAACCTCGGTAGTTTGCTAAAATACTCTACAACATTCCTGAGATAAGCACAATGGCATACAACCTTAGAGCCATGCTTACAACCCCAGAGTGAGGTAAACCAATCATGCTCTCCCATCGTATGACATCACTCATGATGTGTTAAATGACAACCCAAATGACATCATTAATGACATCGCTCATGACAACATCCATTGTTAGCTTGATTTTTCTAAAGATGTGAATGATTCATTTAGATATTGACATTATATAAGTACAATCTTTTCTAACAAGCTGTTTTGGAACTACTGTTTTTGTGACAGTATTTAAAAAAAATAGAATAAAGCTTTAATGATGAAGTATGTTATATTTCAGCATGATGGTGGCTCTCTTGTTCTGTAAGAATAGCTGTGTGTTTGTTCAATGGTTATATAAGTATATGTCGAACAGTGTGTGATTACATAATGAAGTGGGCCATTGGGTTGAGAGTCTACATTTGTCTTTTGTGTAGTGAAGTCCTGTATATGGTATTGTATTTAACATGGTGAAAGAGGCATAAGGGTACATCTATTCGTGTTTGTCATAGACAGATTGCATGTATGTATCTATCTATATACACATGTATGTATCTATGAAGGTATTTCTTTAGGTTCAACCTAGCCAGAAGGCAGCTGAGATTCACCGTCCACTTTTCTGTGTGTTTGCATTTATCAGTGGATGTACAGCAGTTAAGTAGTATATTATAGTGGTCGTTTCATGTAATGATGGTGAATGTGTGGTAGTGAGATTGTGGGTGTCTTAGTCTATGTTGGATCTTTTACAGTGGTGTAATATAATTGTGCCTGTCTCAATATGCATATATGCAGGTTTAAAAAAAATCTTTTTTTCTAAATGATTAAAGTGGGTTAATGTTTGAAACAGAGTTTTGTTTCTGTAGTAATAGTGTGGAGTGGTGTAGAGTATTGTGGCTTAGAGTAGTGTGGTACTTGAAAAAGAAGTAATGTGAAAGTGGGTGAACAGCTGTAAATGTAATGTATCAGAAATATAGATTATGAGGTGTAAATAGTGTAAATGGTGCTAAAGTTATAAGCGTTTAATTACTTAGCAATATGCTGTGCAGTGGTATACCATGGTAACTTTGCAATGTACCATGCTATATGCCAATGAGAGCGCAGTATCTGATTGGCCAATGGCTGTCTTTACTAAACGTAAAAGGCAGCCATAGAGTTTTCTGCACACTTTTGCTGTGCTTTGGGTTAGGGCACTCTATAAAGGTACGTATTTGGTTTTATGGTTATTCCCTACCTACTACCACTGTATGAAAGTGATAATAGTTAGAGATTTATTTTTAAATTATCTAGATATTTTTCCAGCAGTGTAGAGAGAATTGCAAATGTTTTACATTTATTTCTAAGTAGGTGGCAATTTGTAGGTATTACCGCGGTACTCCGTAGACTTTTTTGTGAATATTAAATACATTAACAAAATTAAATATACTGCAGTACTCTATATTTGTAAAATATGGAGCAGTACGGTATAGTTTTAAATTTTTTTTCATTATTATTTATTTATTCTTTTAAAGTACCACTGTACTTCCTAAGAAGTACTGCGGTTCCCCATACATTTGTTTTATTATATTAAAAATATATATATTTTCCCCTACCTTTTACCACTTTAAAGTGATCGTTGGCAGGGGACAAATATCAAAACTAATACTTAACTTTATCTAAGAATGTAATGCAGAACACATCCAAACTGTACCTAAAACAACATGGTTGGCTTTAACTTTTGTAAAATCAGGGATTAGCCAGTCACATAATGCCTTGTTGTTTCTAGTTACTGTGGAACTTTCATAGTATTTCACATTATTTTGCGAAAATACTGCAACAACAGATATCACTAAGTTAACATGCCTTATAACTTAATAAATAGTTACCCTACATACCTGTAGTACCCAAAATGATCCTTTACACACCCTAATGTATAATCCTGTCAAATTTCATGGAACTCAAACTGGGTGTTTGGCCACTACACATGAGTACAAAGTGTATAGAAAAATGCATTGATGCCCAAAGTGTTTTGGGACCCCCCTCCCTTTTATCTTTGCTACCGCTTGACCAATCACTGCTAAACTTTCAATCCTCTGTCAATGTAGAAAAAGCAATATGTCTGGAAACTTTAGTGAAGATTCATAAAATGGGCACAAAGTTATTAATGGCGAAAAATCTGAGGAATTCTCATCTCTGTTAACCCATACTATATATAGTGAGTGACTGTAATGGTGAGTTAGCAGGTGTATGAATGGCTGTGTGAGTGACTGGGTGTGTATGGGTGAGTGGGTGGCTATTTGAGTGGGTGTTTGGTTAAGTGAGTTGGTGTGTGAGAGGCTGTATTGAAGAGTGAGTGTTTAAATGGCTGTATGGATGAGTGAGAGGATGTGTGAGTGCTTGTATGGATGAGTAAGTGGCAGTGTTGAGAGGCTGTCTGGGTGAGTGAGTGGCTGTATAGGTGAATACGTGGATGTGTGAATAGATGTATGGGTGAATGTGTAGCTGTGTGAGTGGCTGTATGACTGAGTGACTGTTTCTATGCATAGCTGTATGTTTGAGTGAGCAGTTGTGTGAGTGGTCTGTATGAGTGGGGGTGTGAGTGGCTCCATGAATGAGTTGTTGTGTGGGTGTGTGAGTGGGTATATGAGAGGTTATGTAGGGTTATGAGAGAGTGTGTGAGTTGTTCTGTGGCTCATGTCATCAGTGATGTCATTTGAGATGTCATGAGTGATGTCACTGACCATGTCATGAGTAATGCAATATGTGAGGTCGTAAGTTATAGTTAGCTCAGGTAACTATAACTGCTGAATTTTTAATTGTTTTGTACGAGTGAAGTCTGAATCTAAATTTAACCTCCCTGTAACCTTTGTTTTTTTTGTGAATTTCTAAAGTTTTTCAACTTTAAGAAATATGCCCATTACAATGCACAGCGGGTGGGTGGTTGAATGCAGGGACTGTCCTGAAACTCTGCCACCCCCACCCAAGATTGCTGCTCCTGCCTCCTCCTCCTTGCCATCCTTTGTCCAAGTTCATGACACTGCTCCCTCACTACAGCCGAGTGTGGCTGTTGTTGTGAAACAGTTCTTCAAGCCTACCCTAAACAGTTATCTTGCTGCCCCATCCACCTCCTCCCCACCCGCTGTTGTCCAGGTCGATGCACCAGCCCCCTCCCTCCTGCCCTGTCCGATTGGCTGCCACTGCCCTTCATTTAGCTTGATGTCCCTGCCCACTCCTCTGGCCCTCCGTTGCACAATTTGGTGTCCCAACATTGTCCTCCTGCTTAGCCTCTATGCTGATCTTGCTGCCCCTACTCTCCTTCCCCCTGCCCTCCGATGTCTGTGTGCATGCCGCTGTTTTTGTTTTTGTTCATGCCGCTGCTACCTCCTTTTTGCCCACCATATTCCATGGATCTGCTACCCTCCTATCTACTCTGAGTGTTCCGTTGAGCTGCCACTGCACCTCCCACCTGCCTAGCATGGTCAGATGGCTGCTGCCTGTCCCTGCCATCTCTACCTTGCCTGTCCAAGTTCCATGTACCTATCTCCTACTTTCTGTCCTCCATGCTCCATTTTGCTGCCACTCCCTTCTGGCAGCCAAGCTCTGTTGTGTTGCTACTGCTCCTCTTGCCTGCCCTGCATTGTCTGTTGTGAAGCCCCTTCCCCTGTGCTCTTTTGTCTGTGTCCACCCCCTACCTCAACCCCTCCTTTCTGTCTTTTATGGTCCTTTGTGCACGCCCCTGCCCACTCCCTCTGCCCCGCTATGGCCCTTGTGCTGCCACTAACCCTCTTGCTTACCATGCATGGTCTTTCGTGCAGTCACAGCACCTCCCACCTGCCCTGTGTGTGGAATTTTAGTTTGCGATCTGAACATTATCTGCGCCAGCTTGTCACCTATGCACCACATGCACGGCAGCCATTTTAGATATCATGGTCTCCCTGTCCACGATCGATCGCCAGTGCACCCCTCTGACCCAGCAGGCATCCTCCGCGCACCCTGGCTCCCCCTCCCTCCTCCTTATGAGCATGACCCTTCTGCATGACCCTGTCCTTGGGAGCCACGCCAGCGCCTGACCGACACCTCCTCTCCTCCCATGAATGCCCCTCTGTTGATAAACCTCCCCTCTGCGCTGGATCGTCCACGCGGCATGAATACCACTCCATTGATGGCCCCTCACCCCGTGTCCAACTGTCCACACAGGTCCGAGGCCACTGCCTAAGCCGGGAGATATCATTTACTGCCCCTTATTGTATGAGGTCGCTCTCCTTCAAAGGACCCTCTATTGATCCAGGCCTCCCCACCCCCTGTGATATGATCAGGCGCACACATCCTAAGACTCGACGGAACACACAGCTGCGTGATGACCCCCTCCTCTTATCAGCAGGTTGAGGACCTCTATTGTGAAGGTATATGGGGGTGGGATTAACACGAGGATTACGGGGATGCCTTTTCCTTGCCTTACAAAGTTGTGATTGTAATAAAGGAAGGTCACATGCCATAAACCGGTGTATAAGAGGCCAGGCCTCTGAGAGGCTGTTAGAGCACCTCGAGACGATACCTTGTTGTCTGATCTGATGTGTTCTGCTCCGTCGGAATAAACTCCTGTTTCCTGCCTTCTGGTCTCCGGCGCCTGCCTCATTGCTTGGTAAATTTGAATGGTACAAGGGCGGTTAGCGCCGGGCAAATCTTGAGAAAGGTCCTAGCCCTACCTTTTTCTACAATTTGGCGTCCCAAAGCGTGGGGCCCATCAGCGACACGTGGATCCAGTGGGAGAGGTCCCGATGACAGAGTGAACGACTGCAACGATCGGGAAGAGCTCATGTCCGATAGACCCTCGTCTGACAGCCGATCATCCGACCTTCACTAGTTCTGAACCGACCTCTCTCGAGTGATCTACGGTCCTGACTGGGAACCATCAGGAGTGCCGCGAACATCACGAAGGAGAGAGGACGATCGGGCGCTGGATCCAGAGGACAGGAAACCGTCCATGCGGTCCGGGTAAGGTCGTGTAAACACGACGAATTGAGGAAAATTGTTTTTGTTTGGATAATACTAGTATTACGATTTGTTGAAACCTCTGGAGATTCGCTGTCTGCAAACGGGGAAAAACAAACAGGCTCTCTCTTTGCAAACATTGAAGGATAGGTAACGCAGACCTTTGCCCCTGTTGTAATCCGTCGTACCTATCTTCCTCCCCCACTGTTTCCCGAACTGTCGTTCGTGGATTATTGTCTGGAGATTCTTTGTCTGCAAACAGAGAAGAACAAGGTCTCTCTTTGCAGGTAGAGAAAGAGTGGGTAGCGATAACTTTTCGTGCCCACTTATTCTCCCCACTGAATTGTTTGATTGGCCGATTATTCGGTATTGGTTCGTTTGAGGTATTCATCGCCGGCAAACAACGGAGAATAGAAATATTCTGTCTAGTCTTTGCCCGCCGTGATAAGATAGGTAGTGCAGACTTTTTGTCCCCGGTGTAAACCGTCATGCCTATCTTCTCCCCACTGGTTGGTAGCCTGTTTAGCCCGGACCGCTTATTAGAGATGAACCATCCAGCTCCACTGGAGGGCACCCCTAATAAGGACATGTTCACTAAGTATGGACTAGTCGCCATAGCTTACACTAGACTATGGCATAAATATACGAAAAAGAACCCTGAAAGTCAGTGGCCACTGATAGGTTCCTTTAACGAAAATAAAATAAAAACATTAGAAATAGCGCTCCAGAAGAATAAGACCACGCCCACTATGCTCGACAGTATCGGCATGTGGCGCAAAGAAACGGAACAACGAAAGAAAAGAGAAGAAGCAAAAATAGGGAAAGAACTACGAAAGGCAGCCCACCTAGCCGCAAAGCAACTAGAAGAAGAAATAAAAGAAAGAAAAGAAGCAGCACAAAACCAAGAATCAGGGTCGACAGGTCAATGCCCTATTAGGACCCCCTCTGCGCTCTACCCTGAACTGCCCTCCAAACAACGGGCAAACGATGAGTTACTGCTAGGTCCCCCAATCATCTACATGCCCCCTCCATACGCTCCCAGCCAACAAAACCTGCAAGCCCCGAGTGTGAGTGAAAGTGACCCTAGTGCTAGTGCACCGGCCCTCACGGCCTCCGCACCAGCCGCATTAACAACTTCGTCAGATGACCCCGAGGCTAGCAAACAATCATCAGCCAGGTTAAGTAGGTTAAGCAAAGATGAGCGGGATGGGATCAACAAAATAGCAAAGACATTGGTAGACCGAAGGGAGAGCGAAGAATACACAATGAGCGTATATAATTCACACGCCGACAGCCACAGACGGCATTTCATTTTGCGATTCAGCTACCACACCCTGAACGCGTATGAAGATAGGTATCAGAGTAAGGGTCCCGCTAGACTAACAACACTGTATAGGAAGGTTGATGTTGGAGATGGGACTGAACGTGAGGCGACGGAGCTCTTCATGCAAACGCTTGAGGTCTTCCGCCACCTCGCGGAACAGAAGCCAGAAGCCAAGGTTACGGTCCCTGAAACAACCTCGGCAGAAGTAGTCAATACTATGATGCCTATCAGAGAAGCGGCCCCTTACTGGATCCCGCCGCGGGGCCAGGGAACGAGCGATGATGTTAATAGTGAAAATGCAAAGGGGAGGGTTGTGTACAATTGGGTTTACCAACCATGGGACCGACAAGATATCCTAACCTTCAAACAAACCCTGCCCGACTTAAGAAAGAACCCAACGGCATTTTATACCGAATTAGGCACAGCCTTGGGTTCGACAATAATGACTTTAGCAGATATTGACTTGTTCTTTGGGTTATGCCTGCCAGCTGATGTGTGGAAGCAAATCCGGAAGGTTGACCACACAGATCTGTTTGGACATACCTGGGACCAACTCGGTAAACTAGATAGACAGCGAGAGCCGGGGAGTAAACCAGTGAAGGACATACTGGAACTCCCAGACAAACTGGTCCAGAAGTTGAAAACCCTGGTCCCGGAAAGAAAAGTAGACTGGTCGATAGTCACAGCCTGTCGACAGAAACCCCAGGAAGATGTGTCAGAATACTTCTCCCGATTTGAGACAGTGTTCTCCGACTACAGTGGCCAAGACTTGACCACCGCAACCGGACAGCACCTGTTTGTGCAAAATTATGTAAAGGGACTAACACAAGAAGTCTCCCAAAAACTGCAGACGAGCGAGAGTAGTTGGGGGGCCTCCAAACCCGCAGCTATCCTTCAGATGGCTCAGTATTACGAGCACCAAAAGAATGAGAATGATAGGGCGTCCGAGAAAAAGAAGAAAGATTTAAAGGAAAGGGTAATGATAGCCCAGATACAAGGTATAGCGCTTGGACGGGAACACCAAAGGGGGAACTACCAATCAACCACCCCCAGAGATCTACCTCCTAAAGATCACACCCCAGCACCCCACACTGGACGTAGAGACGTTAGCAATGACCAATGCGCCTTCTGCAAAGGGCTCGGCCATTGGAAATTCCAGTGTCCAGTTCTGCTAGAAATGAATAGGAATAGGGATTCCAGGGATGTGGCGGGTGGTCCGAGGAATAGAGTACAGGGACGAGGGAGCCCCAACGACACCAATAATGACAGATCAGGAAGACCGAACACATTTGACCGTCCCCGACAGAACCAATATCAGCTATCTGAAGGTGAACATGCCCCCGACTTTGCATAGGACTGCCAGGGGCAAGGGAGGGATCCAGTCGAGCTCTGTGTTGACCAGCAAGGTCCTTATGTCACCGCTAAGGTCTTGGGTACAGAGTCTCCATTCTTGGTAGACACTGGGGCGACACGTAGTGTGTTATCAAAACGACTGATTCCAAGGGCACCCTTGTCTGGCTCACACATAACGTCGATAGGTTTCGATGGGACGCCCTCCACTAACCCCCTGTCCGTACCTATTACCTTTGACCTAGAAAACAACACTACTGACGCGACATTTCTACTCTCCTCCAACTCCCCTGACGCCATTATGGGTATTGACTTACTGAAACATTTTCGAGCTACCATTAGGTGTTCCCCAGATGGAATACGAGTCATCCTGTACGACAACCCAGACATGTCCAGATCCCCTCCCCCACGACACATGTGCTCCGTAACTGACGCTGACCTGTCCCTGCTTGACACCCTACCCCCGTACCTGTGGGCCAAAAATGACTCTGATGTGGGGCGAATGATGATTGATCCTATTCACATAACTGTACGACAGGACGCTATGCTCCCGAAACTCCCGCAGTATCGGATATCACCAGAGGGTGAGAAGGCACTGGTAGCGATCATTCAGTCTCTGGTAGATGCAGGAGTGGTTGAAGAGGTGGTTAGCAACGTCTGCAACAGCCCAATCCTACCTATTGTTAAGAAGCAAGGTGAAGGAGATGAGAAAGCGTACCGCTTCATCATCGACCTGCGAGAGATTAACAAAGTGGTTGTACCCCAATATCCTGTGGTCTCTGATATCACCACCATTCTGACCCTCATCCCGTCCACTGCCACCACCTTCACTGTTATCGACCTTAAGAACGCGTTTTTCTCTATCCCCATTCATCCAGATAGCCGTTATCTGTTCGGCTTCACCTTAAAATCCCGTTCGTACCGATTTTGTAGAGCTCCCCAGGGGTACACTGAAAGTCCCAGCATTTACAGCCAGGCCCTCAAAAGACAGCTGGATGCCTTCCAGCTACCGGAGGGAGTGGTGTTGATCCAATATGTTGATGATATCCTTTTGGCGGCCGACACCACCCCGCTTGCAACGACAGCCACCGTCCAACTCCTACACTTTCTTGCAGAGAATGGCCATAAAGTCTCCAAAAAGAAGTTACAGTTCTGCCAGCCACAAGTGACTTACCTAGGCCATCTTCTGTCCAAAGAAGGGAGGAAACTCACACCCGACCGAATCCAAACCATCCTAGATACCCCCATCCCGAAAACACAGAAGCAGGTCCGCTCTTTGGTTGGCCTAACCTCTTTTTGCAGACAGTGGTTGCCTAATTACAGCCTCATTGTGAAACCATTACTTGCCCTACTGACCAAAGATGTCCCCTCCCCGCTTCCTTGGACCACTGAGTGTCAAGCCTCCTTTAAAGAATTACGGGATGCACTCTGCTCAGCGCCTGTCCTAGGAACGCCGGATTACTCCAAACCCTTCTCCCTCTTCACCCACGAAAAGGAGGGATGCGCATTGTCTGTCCTAACTCAATCAATTGGTCCTAAGCAGCGCCCTTGTGCCTACTTCTCCGCCACTCTTGATCCTGTAGCCAGAGCCTTGCCTGCCTGCCTTCGAGCAGTAGCCGCCGCTGCTGTCTCTATCCGTCAGAGCGAGGGAATTGTACTTTCCAACTCCCTCACAGTGCTAGTACCCCATGCAGTCGACACCCTCTTGAATCAGACAAAGACCCAGCACCTGACTAGCGCACGACTGACAGGGTACGAGTTGACTCTACTTGCACCCCACATCACACTGAAGAGATGCACGACTTTGAATCCTGCCACATTACTGCCTCTGCCTGAAAATGACCCCGACGTGCCTCCCATACACGACTGTGTGACCCTCACGGACGAGCAAACTAGGAGTAGGGTTGACCTCCGAGACACTGCTTTTCCCGACCCCGATGGAGAGCTATGGGTAGACGGCTCTTGCATCAAACTCCCAGATGGCACCACTTCAGCTGCCTATGCAGTAACGACAGCCCGAACAGTAGTTGAGACAGCCTGCATCACACAACGATCTGCCCAGGCAGCAGAGCTGATAGCCCTCACCCGAGCATGCATCATAGCCGCAGGGACCACCACGAACGTATATACGGACAGCCAGTATGCCTTCGGAGTGGTCCACCATTTTGGGCTCCTGTGGAGGGAGAGGGGATTCCTGACATCCCACGGCACCCCGATCCTCCACGGAGATCTAGTTTTCGCTCTGATTGAAGCAGTTCTCCTCCCCAAACGACTAGCGGTGATCAAATGTCAAGCACACAAAAGGGTGACAGACTTAGTTGGGCAAGGGAATGCATTGGCCGACGTCACTGCACGAACCACAGCTGAGAATAGGACGGTGACGCGCATGTACATGACCAGGTCACAAGCAGAAACATGGAGTGACACAAGGATGATGATTAGAGACATACAATCGGCCAGCACCCCTCACGAGCTGACTAAGTGGGCAAGGATGGGTTTGAAGGATGAGGAGGGCTGTTGGCGAACGAAGGATGCAAGCAAATGGTTGCTGCCCGACTCATACCTGATCCCCATACTGACAATGGCTCACTCCCCCGCACACATAGGATCTGCACCCATGATCGAACTCATTTCCAAAGTCTGGCACAATGACAAAATCCCTGACTCAGCCAGACGCCTAGTTCAGCAGTGCCTCATCTGTCTGCAACACAACCCCGGGAAAGGAACTGTAGTGCCCCGGGGAGGGTTTGGGACCCCCAATCACCCCTTTGAGGTCCTTCAGATGGATTACATCCAACTAGAGAGATGCCAAAGCCTGAAGTATGTACTAGTCATCGTATGTGCCTTCAGCAAATGGGTAGAAGCCTATCCAACCCGTGACAACACTGCCATGACTACTGCCAAAGTACTACTGAAGGAATTCTTCCCTCGCTATGGCCTTTGCCGAATTTTATGGAGTGACAATGGCCCCCACTTCATAGCTGAGGTTATCCAGCTAATCCTGAAAGGGTTGGGGGTGAAGCAACGATTCCATGCGGTCTTCCACCCCCAATCCGCGGGTCTAGTGGAACGCCACAATGCCACACTCAAGCTGAAACTGGCAAAAATAGTGGCCACCACTGGACTTAATTGGCCGGATGCCCTCCCACTGGCTTTGTTATCAATGCGCTCCACTCCCACCAAGCACCATTTGACCCCCTATGAGGTCGTGTTTGGGCGGCCTATGAACCTCTGGACTGCTCCCAAACCGACCTCCATTCATGACGTCCCAGACGTCCTACTATCTGATTATTTGTGCAAGTTGACTAAAACGTTGTCTGTCATTCATCAACAGGTGCAGCAGGCCATCCCCGATGCTTCCAGGGGCCCCGGTCACGACATCCAACCGGGAAATTTTGTATTGATACGAAATTTCCAGCGAACCAAGAGTCTGGAACCTCGGTGGACGGGCCCCTGGCAAGTGCTGATCACCACTCGAACAGCACTCCGAGTGGAGGGGAAGAAGCACTGGCTGCACGCGCATCATTGTCGGAAGGTCCCTGCAAACCTGGCCACGACAGAAAACGTCAGCACCCAAGAAGAGCTCCTGACCAAAGACCGACCGATATTGGACTGTTATCCAGATACTGGGGCACTCGAACTTGCAAAATTCTCTGATCCTACTGTGCCATCCAGAGAAGGGTATTTCCTGCGTCGAAAGGAGGGAGTCTCGGCTAAGTAGGCCACGGACTAAGTTAAAATCTCAGAACGGTGACCTACACACAATCAAGGGTTGCCGGGAGAGAAGCTAAACAAAGTCTGTGGTTCTGCCCACTACCGAGCCCCTTGAAGGTGATGGAAGCGCCAAATAAGAAGATGATGGAAGCGCCAGATAAGAAGATGATGGAAGCAACGGGAAATACCCAGTATAGGAATCCAAAGACTGACAACCTGCACAAATCGAAGACAATTGCACTCTTCATTGTCTTCCTCTTCTGCCTCCTTCTCATGACCTCCCTCTGGATTCTGGAAGAGAGCACACCGGCTCATGAGACATTGCTACCTACTGCACAGCCAACACCCCTGAAAGAGCATCACCTAATCTCTCTGTCGCCTCAGCTCCGAGAAAGGCGCAGGGAATTCTGGAACAATTCCTTTGTGCAACTGTTGCACCAACATAACCTTGCCGCAAATGCTACGAACTGTTGGATCTGTGGGTTGCTCCCACATGCCACTGGACACTCCATCCCCTTCATCCCTTCACCCTTCTCAGTTCACGGCTCTTGCCTCGCCTGGTTGATCCTCATGCAAGAGAGCCACAGGGACAACGCCACCTCCAGCCGGACAGTGTCACTCTTCTACTCTGGGTTCTGGCTGAACAAAACAGGAAAGACTCCAGCTGCCCTGTGTCCAGCACTTGCAGGCACCACCTTCATCAAAGACATTCCAGCCAAAGAACGAGTCGAAGTACAGGTGCTCCACAATCCAGCCAGAACCACCTTCTCTCATCTGCAGAAACAAACTACCGCCACCCTGACTGTGGCTCTGTCCGTGATCAATGCCACTGGCCTTGTGTGCCTAGAAGGCCAAGGAACGCAGCTGGTGGGTTACAGCGCCTGCCGGGTCACCAGAACATTGGACTCAGCTGAACCCCCTTCTTTTGTTGCTTCTCCGAATATGTACTTTGTGTGTGGCACCAAGGCTTACACCTGGCTCCCGAAAGGATGGAAGGGCACCTGTTATATTGCCTTCGTTCTTCCACCCACATATGTAGCCCCTGCCAACCACCACCGGCAGAGGCGTGCAGATGACCTTGGGCAAGCCGACTCCACTGGAGCACAGTTCCTGGATGCAGCAAAGGGACTTGTTCCTCTGTGGGGCCCAATGGCTAACAGCCGTGCTATCCGACACCTGACCCAGGCAGTAGAAACAACGATCAATATCACGGCTGGCATCCTCGCCAACAATACTGCGGAGCTTCAGGCGGTCCGCCTCGTGACCCTCCAAAATCGTCTTGTCCTAGACGTGGTCCTAGCCGACCGAGGAGGAGCATGCCGCATCATCGGATCCAGCTGCTGCACCTACGTGCCTGACAACTCGCCTTCAGTCTACAAAGCCATTGAACACCTCCACAGACTGTCCTCAGAGGTTCACCAAGAGCAGGAAGGATGGTCGCTTAGGAGCTGGTTTTGGGACACTTTGAAAAATTGGGGTTGGAAGTTGTTTTCCTTCGTACTGATACCTATTGTAATATTATGTGGGTGTTGCTTAGGTATCCAATGTCTGCCACCTCTGCTCGGCCTTGCTTCTAACTGTATGTGCCCAAAGACTTTGGACTTCCGAAATGAGCACATGAGCCCCCTCTATGAAGTAGAAATACGTGGCCTTATGGGGATAAATCCAAACTGACAAGTTGGCGAGACATGTTAAAAGGGAGGACTGTGGAATTTTAGTTTGCGATCTGAACATTATCTGCGCCAGCTTGTCACCTATGCACCACATGCACGGCAGCCATTTTAGATATCATGGTCTCCCTGTCCACGATCGATCGCCAGTGCACCCCTCTGACCCAGCAGGCATCCTCCGCGCACCCTGGCTCCCCCTCCCTCCTCCTTATGAGCATGACCCTTCTGCATGACCCTGTCCTTGGGAGCCACGCCAGCGCCTGACCGACACCTCCTCTCCTCCCATGAATGCCCCTCTGTTGATAAACCTCCCCTCTGCGCTGGATCGTCCACGCGGCATGAATACCACTCCATTGATGGCCCCTCACCCCGTGTCCAACTGTCCACACAGGTCCGAGGCCACTGCCTAAGCCGGGAGATATCATTTACTGCCCCTTATTGTATGAGGTCGCTCTCCTTCAAAGGACCCTCTATTGATCCAGGCCTCCCCACCCCCTGTGATATGATCAGGCGCACACATCCTAAGACTCGACGGAACACACAGCTGCGTGATGACCCCCTCCTCTTATCAGCAGGTTGAGGACCTCTATTGTGAAGGTATATGGGGGTGGGATTAACACGAGGATTACGGGGATGCCTTTTCCTTGCCTTACAAAGTTGTGATTGTAATAAAGGAAGGTCACATGCCATAAACCGGTGTATAAGAGGCCAGGCCTCTGAGAGGCTGTTAGAGCACCTCGAGACGATACCTTGTTGTCTGATCTGATGTGTTCTGCTCCGTCGGAATAAACTCCTGTTTCCTGCCTTCTGGTCTCCGGCGCCTGCCTCATTGCTTGGTAAATTTGAATGGTACAAGGGCGGTTAGCGCCGGGCAAATCTTGAGAAAGGTCCTAGCCCTACCTTTTTCTACATGTGTGGTCATGCTTCCTGCCCATGACCCCCTTCCTCCTTTCCATCCATTGTCAGTGTGTATGCCATAATAGTCTCAATATTGCTCTACATGGTGTTTTGTGCTTTTGGTGCCCATTCTGCCTGCCCTCCATGATCACCTTGCATTAGAACACTGTAGTAAAGCTGCTGATCACCTGGTATGCTTCATTCTGCGTGCCAGAGTGTTTAATAAAATAGAAGAGAAATATATTTGAGAACTCACTTAAAATGTGTCCTAGTTTTTCTTCCTACAGCACTCGCCACATTTTCTATGACAAACTGAACCCCCTAATATTGTTCCTTTCTAAATTAACTGTTTTAAGTTATACCAGTTTGATTCAATCAACATGGCTTCAAGTGTGCATACTTTTGTCACAAGTAACACTTTTAGTGCTCTAGTTGTTCTTTAGAACCCTCTGGGAGGCTGCAGTAGAACAGAAGGGAATCAACTTACAGGCTGCTCCTGTTGGAAAGTACATGATCTACTGAGAATGTCAGACTTCATTTTCATATGGCTGAAAAAGATAGTGTGAATTTACAGGAAATATGTTCTCATTTTAGCTTCTGAAACACCTTCCATAACCTCTATGGGAAAATCATGAGAAAACTGTTTTTTCTCAAACATGATCCATGAAATCCCAGCAGAAGGTTTTTTCATAGGGTAAAATCACCATAGAACACACCACAATTCCTAAAATTAGTATGATACCATCAACAAATGATTTATATTGTAATCGAAGTCTGTTATTACCTTTTACATGTTCTCCTTTTTATGACCCTCAAAACCTGCCATTCACGGCAATGCATTTCAATGGGGTGCTATCATGTATTTTGGTGCCAAGATGGCTGCCAACACCTCCTGGCCGAAGTGTTGGTAGCCAATCAGATTCCACCACAAGATCTGTGCTTAGGCTACGCCAAGATATACAAATTTGGTTTTCCATTAATATCTCCAAAACTACTGAATGGATTTACACAAATACCAGAAAAAATTGTGACCTCTGGAACAAAATCTACCTTTATGCCAACTTTGGTGTAATTCCGTCTAATTTTTCAGGCTGCAGACGTGCCTAAAGACTATATGGGAATTAAAAGCACTTTTTTAATCCTCCCCCTTCTTCTCGGCCGCCGCTTGAAAGATCACCCTGAAACTTTCCATGTACAACAAGACCCAAGTTGACACTAATTTGAGAAAATTTTGTGAAGATTCCTCAAATGGTGCTGAAATTATAGCCAAGAATGAAAATGTTTTTTCTTATGGATACATGGTCCTATGTACACCCACTGGCATCCACCAAGAGGTGTGTGTGTATATATATATATATATATATATATATATATATATATATATATATATATATATTCCACAAAGGTGCTCAACAAGTGAAGTGCCACACACGACGTTTTCTTTACCATGTTTTATTCAGGAAGCTGCAGCGAAATCAGTACAATTCATCCAGCCTCGTCATTTCAAGCCTCTTTTTGCCAAACGCGTTTCTGGAGTCTGTCTCCCTTGCTCACTGGCAGGCATGTGGAAAACAGGGCCAGCTGCACTTCGTTTTTTTCACCAAAATTCAAGTTTGTAGTCCCGCCCTACTCGGGGGCGTGCTTATGATTTGCATGATGGTATATGCAGTTCCAGGTAAGTTAAAGCTATAGTAGCGGCTTGCTTGTAGCATAGAGCAACAAAAAGGAACAACGTCACCTTTTCAGGAAGCACAAGTATGAAGCTTAAACACCATCTTTCAAGGCACGTGTAATTTGCTGTAGGGAATAAAGGGACGACTGCCGCTACTATAGCTTTAATGTTGAAGTTGCCGCCTTCATTGATTGTTTGAATTCTAATAACCTTAATTTGCATTTCACAAGTACTGTAAGTTCTACCTCTATTGTGTTTTTAGACGTGGAGATTTATATAGATCAGGGTAAGATGCACACTAAACTCCACAGGAAACCAACAGCAGGCAACACTGTGTTGCATGCGTATAGTCATCACCCACCCCACCTTATAAAGAGCATCCCCTATGGGGAAATGCTCCGCATAAGGCGTATCTGCAGCAACGATACAGATTGCCTAAAAGCACAGGATGAGTGTAGATCCAGATTTTTGAGCAGAGGCTATGATCTGCACGCAATTGACAATGCACAGAGGAGGGCTAATTCACTTGACAGACAGCAATTGCTATGCCCCACTAACGCTACTGTCAAACTGTCGCGCACTGAAGCCAACAATGAAACTAGACTTATTATGACCTTCAGTAACCAACATAAGTCTATCCGTAGCTTAGTGAAGAACAATTGGTTCTTGATTAGAAGTGACCCTGTTATTGGCAATCTAGTAACGATTAGGCCGAATATTACCTACAGGAAAGCCAGATCTATGGAAACTAGTCTGGTCTCAAGTAGCCCTGAACTAATCACGGACTCATGGTTAGCGGGGAGCAAAGGGTTCTTAAAGTGCGCCACCTGTAAGGCCTGTAGAAATGAAATCAGCAAATCTGAATATACCATACCTTTCTCTCCTGTTCCTTTAAAAATCAAAGAGAAGGTTAATTGCAAAACAGAATTTGCTGTATATGTCTTACAGTGCCCCTGTGGGCTTAGATATGTGGGGAGCACAAGGCCCCAAGTCCACAAAAGGATTCTACAGCATCTGAGGGCTATTTCTAATGCAGACCCCACATATCCAGTGGCCAGACACTTTGAAATTGCACATAATAAGAACCCAGAAGGCCTCACATACTTTGTCATCGACAGGGTCCCTCCCCAACGAAGAGGTGGCGACAGGGAAGGGTTCCTTCGTAAACTTGAGACCCGCTACATCATCTTGCTGGATAGCAAGATGCCTAACGGGCTCAATAAGAGTGAAGATTGTCACACTTATCTTTAAACCCGGTCCAACTACTAGTAATTCTACTCTAGACCAATAATGTATTCACCTACTACTATTCTCTTTTATGCAACTGATCCTTTTAGTAAACTTCCGTTGTCTCCACACAGACTACTTTTTAATTGATGAAATACTCTTATCACTCTTTTTTACTTAATTGGGCACACCTTGTTTTATCTCACAGTGGTAGCACTTTATGAGTTTATATGCGTGATGTTGCACATACAACCTATAAGCACTGAACCTTTAGCGTCTTTTGCACATGTGAATGAATTGCCCACATGGGCATTATTAATAACATGTATTTTTATCATTATGAATTGATTTTAGAAAACATTGTATTTGATCTATATGTTTTTAATTGATTTTATTGTTGTTTTTATAAGAAAAACATACGGTTAACAATGTTTACATGTTCATAATTCTAGCCAATTCTACCATGAAATGAGCTATACACACAACGTGCATCTGTAACAATGTTTTGCTATTTTTCGTTCAGTGCCAGCGGAATTAATTCTGTGTATTTATACAATCAATTTGCATTTTAATGTATTTTACTGATAATACATTATGTTGGTATTAATGACTTTGCCAATGTCGCAATACATTCAGGATAGTATTTTTACTATATCCATCACGCACTCTGCACTTTAAAAATGGTGGCCAGGCCCCATGACTGCGTCATGATCAAGGCTTTTGCTAGCCGAAACGCGTCATGGCAGACTGGTGTTGGGTGCAATAAAACTTTAACACCAAAGATTTGGGTCTCGTCTCGTCTCTACATCAAATTGACGGCATGTGTTGTGGTTGAGCCAGCTGAGGACGAATCGTACCGCATATATATATATATATATATATATATATATATATATATATATATATATATATATATATATATATATATAGTTCCTTTCGAGTGTCCACGCTGGGAGATGGAAATGTAACCTTCATACACAGTCAGAATTTTTCCAACACAAATTTTAGACCTAGAGCCACTATGAAACTTTCACAGGTTTGGCTCCACCTCGTGCTCACCAGTGATGGCTCGGCAGCGTTTGTTACCCTTCCTCAGCTGGAGATAGATTTGTATGCACACATCCTACATCTGAATTAGGTGTTTTGATAAGCGATAACCACCTTGAGAATGCATTTTACTTATTTCTACCTTTCCTTTCATATATAAAGCAGGCAAATAAGGTAGTGGTTGAAATGTAAACTATAGAGCTTTACATACAAACCTCCAGAATACCAACGGAGCGCTGTGAACTGAGTATGTGAAAAGAGTAAATGTTTCATGAAGACGCTTCCATGTTGCTCATTTTAAACAGTCTCTGCTTCACAATGGAAAGAAATCATCTTGACGTTTCCATTCCAGAGCAAAATACACCTGGCACTGCTCTATAATTTAAAGCTTTGTGTAGGAAAGAAAAGAGGATAAAACTAGAAAGAGAGCCTGGCAGTGTGGAACTCCTGGAGAGAGTTCACCCCAGAACACCCCACCGCGTTAAACTACATGCAATAAAATTAAAGCAGTGCTCCTAAGAGTGGGTCACATAGCCTGACTAAAAACATTTCAGAAACGCATTTCACATTTTCACTAGGAAAGAGTTTTTGTATTTTCAGCGAGTCAATTAATGCAAATGAACATACCAAAGAAACCTAAATAGGTTCTACACTCCTAGTGTACACGTGGTCCATTGCCCATAGTCTAGTGGACCTCCTGCTTGGAAGGCAATATAATATTGTTTCAAATTTTTCATCCCTTGGAAAGAAGTTTTCATTGTAGAAAAATGCTCCCTTTGCAACTGTTATGCAAACTGTGTGTACCCGTTCCTTTGCTACCCTGGAACAAGAGTACCATTCTTTCCAAGGGAGTAACGCAGGCCCCCGAAGCCCTGCAGTGCTGAAAGGCCCCCAACCCTCCTCGGGGCCACCAACTCTTCATGGGGCAACATTCAGACTAAGGTGAGTGAATATTTCTGAGATAAAAAAGACTCACATTCTGCAGGCGGGGATATCATTTTGTGTTATGTCACTAATTCTTCCATGTGTAATTCTGTGACTCAGGATCACCTACTCCCACCCACAGGTCCACTTACATATGCAAAACATTATGTGAATCAGGCCCTAGAGAGTCTTTGGTGCTTTCACTTTGTCAACAGTGTGCTTGCTTGAAATGCAACTCTGGGGGGGGGGGGGTGGGGGCCTTACAAAGTGAGGTCCAAATCCGATTCCTCATGGTGGTGAGATGCAATATACATGAGAGGTCACAATCTGGCTGTTTCCGTTAAGAGTAATTGAACAATGTGGTAAAGCTTTCTTAGAGGTCCTGTAGTGCTGGTATCCATGGACACCAGTAGCTTCAACCAGGCTCATTAAATGTTTTTCAATCTGAAGCAAACAAGGGGGGGGGGTGTAGGGTAAATAAAAGCAACTTTTAAACAAGGCTTGAAAATTGCACTGCTGCACAGCAAGACCTGAATGGGGTAGAAGAGTGTTTTACGGATAATGAAAAGAATAGATAAGACAGACTTGAAATTCCAAGACAGTAATGTTCATTCTTTACTAGACTACTAGACAGATTTGTAAATGTAGATACTCTTTCAAGAACTTAAGATCCATCTCTCAAATATCTAGGCAGAATGATGTCTTACAAGGACAGCATAATCAAGAATAGATAAGATAGCATGTGTACACAGAACATCAATAACCGAAAAGGATAAACCTTCTATCTGTATTCATATGCGAGACCATGATAGATGTTTTGTCACATGGAAATGATGTTGGGGAAAGTGATATTTTGAGCTTTCGTTTGAAGATGTGAAAAGAAGAGATCATCCTAAAAGAGATGGATGGAGATCCAGAATCTGGGACTGCTACGATAGCAAGCGTGATTGACAGATGTCCCTGTCTTAAAAGCTGCAGTTTCCTCAAGGAAAGAATCTATACTATGGAGTGCCATAATCTACCTGAGATGATAAATTATTTGGCTAGACACTGGAGGAGTGCTCATGAAAAGACATATGAACAACGCAATCTAGCTTCAACTGTCTTCACTATATGAAAAGCCAACTGAGCAAACACAAGACTGGAATAATATGGACTGATCTTCAAGCAACCAGTTTCAGGCAAACTGCAGCACAGGGGCCTGCTTTTAAAGGTAGAAAGTTAATTTTTTGGATGTAGGTTAGCAGTGATATGCCATAATCAATTTTTAAGAGCACTAAGGACAAACGATAGACTTCGTTCTTTTTTAAGTTCTTATTTGAAAGCACACCCAGTTACCTAGAATGTTAATGCGAACCTGATTCCTTGTTTTTTTCCCCAAAAGTAAATCCTAAAGATTTAGCACTGCCCACAGTTCTAGACTTGCTGTCCAGTATGTTTGTTGCATCCAGCCACGCCTCGATTGCCTTGGAGTATTTCGAGGGTGTTATGAGAAGGAACTTTAATTTTATATAACTCTGGATGAGGAGGAGCGACATAGAGAATTGAAAGGTATTTACATTCTTAGGTAACTCAATAAAGTCGTTTAGAGAGACGACTCTCTGGTAGATCTGACTGTCATTAATGTAGCAGTAGAACATGATGTTTAAATGATTCAGGAGTGTGTGTGAAGGCTTCATGTACAAATTAAAGAGATGGTTTTTCACTGATAAAAAGTTGTTATTGCTTTGCCACACAGCTCTCCAGAACTTTAGTTAGGAAGAGGTGGGTGCTAAAGTTCTAACATTGTTCAGGTGTGCTTGGTCTGCTCCATTTTTTGAGTAATGGTGTGCGTAAACAGTTTTTTAACTCGTTGGTGCTATGCAATGTTTCAGGGTCAAAGTGACTAGGTATGTTAAGTCTGGGAGGAGCGTGGTATGATTACTATTTTTTCACCATTTGAGAAACAACAATCTATCAAGAATAATTTCACTTATTAAACAATGGCTTTTAGGAATTATTCTTTACCCTAGATGATTACTATTGCAGAAATCTGCGGATGATGTCACCACGCCATCGGGCAGCTGATGTTCGAATGAGAGGACCAGAAAGATGCTCTGAAGATGAACTGGGGATATTAAAACTGAGCTCATGACCATTATTTGCAGTGCCCTCTCTGCAGTATGTAATCCTATCAGAAATGTGGATGCTGAATTGCTGATTAACGACAATGCCTGGGGTAGCAGAGGTGATATAGCACACCCTTTGAAATCCAATGAAATCCCCCCATCGCCCCCATGTCCCACCCTAAGCCCCTCACCCATCTTTTTATCTGTTGCTCATTTATGAGGTTGGGTGCAAGGAGTGGAACCATATAATGAGCACCTTTCATTCCTGCCACTGCTTTCATGGCCCGGAGACTAGGTCTAGCAAGGGCAGTGCGAGGGGTAGCATCAGCTGCCACTAGCTACCCTTAATTTCCGTCTGTAAGCACCAGAATTCAGCATGCCAAGAATGTCCCGTCTTGTAAGAGACATCGCAGTCCCGTCGGCACTGTTCAGAGATGCAGCCAGTACATTACGATAGCAACAGATTGTATTCCTTCTGCGAATTTGTGTCTTCGACAAGTGCGCGCTTGAACCCCTCACGAGAGCGCGAGCTCGGGGCGAGCCACTCGCATCGGCGGTGTGACTTCAACACCGCGGGGAATTCCTGGGAAAATACATGGCACGCGTCCAAGAGCATCAGGAGAGGCTGCTGACAAAGGGGCCGGTAGGGCCGTGCCCGTGGCCCCCATCACTCCGTGTGTAACCAGGATTAAAGAAACATCATGAGGGGAGAGCCGGCTGACATCACCTCAGCGTCCCCGGGTGAAGGCACCACTTCACGCTGGAAAGCTGCATCTGGCCTTAAACTCCAGAAAATCTCCCCAGACTGTTGCCTATTATTGTCCACTTCCCTCCCGCCCTCCCCCCACTGTCTGCTAGATGACAGCTGGTATGACGCAGAATTTCAAATCTCACGCTCGTGCCAGACCCTCTCCTGACGCTGGTTCTCAAGCAGAAACACTCGGATTATTGTCAGCGACTCCAAAGAGGGAGCGCGCAATGGAAGGCGTGCACAAAGGGGCCGTGTTCAGCGTCCAAAGCGCCTTTTGGAACCCGGGCCGTCCCCTCGGAGCGGCCATTGCAGCCACCGCAAGTGTAATCCCCGGAGCGGTACTTTATTAGTAAGGCTTATCAGAGGGGCCGTTGGCACCACCCGGTGTGGGGGGGTGTAAACAGAAGGGAGAATATGAGAAGAGGTGCCACATAGCTGGCTAGTGGCCCATGTCATGGGTGACGCCTTCTGCCAGCACTCGCTTTGTATCCAGCACCACCACTTTATGTTAAAAGAAGACACTTCCGACAATGCAAAGTGTTAGTTAAAAAGTTTAAACTTGGTGAAAGTGTCACACGTGACTTCATGTTTTAAGTGAATTTCTTCTTGGTGCTTAAAAGGTTGGCATTTTATTTAGTCATCTCAATGGATGTCATTGTGTTGACCTCTGACCTCCCAATGGTCGAGAACTCCTTCAAAGTATGCTAACTTCTAAGGGCAGGCACCCAACACAGTGAGCTAACTTTACTAATACAGAAACTCTAATTTTGCTTATATGAAATGATCAAATGTTGATTACCCTTATGGGTCCCCATAAACAGCATATAAACAGTCATATTGAATACTAATAACACAAAAGTGAAGCACTTCCCCTCACACACATACACACGAGCACACACACACACATACATCAAGCATTTCGGAGGACAGGACAACCCAGCAACGAATCACCCAGTAATGGCCCTGCTGAATGACATAATATATGCTTGCCAATAGTTTGTTGCGTCACGTAGGACTTCATAGAGCTTCAGCAGCCTGTCCTATCTTTTATGTGCAGAATTCTCTGCCCCGACTGCCTAGTCTCCGAGTCATACAATTACGATTAGTAAAATTAAACTCGTAGTTTGTAAAAACCAAAAAAATAGTACATTTACACAAAAGTGTAAGTTTACCTTTGTGAATCAGGGCTGATATGTACATGTGCATTAGATGGCTCCTTCTGCTGTGGACATTTGTAAATAAATTACAATGAACTTTGTTTCAGGGTAAAACCAGGGAGGCCTTTTACATAAATCTTGATCCGTGCTGCGAGCACTGTGCAACTGGAGAATTAATAAAATGGCAAAGCATTATATGCTTGAACTGACAATGCATACCTACAGCCACAGCTACATGACAGAGCTCTATTTCAAGAAGCTGGGCAGGTCTTGCATGCTCCTGTGATGGACACATAACAAATTAAACCCAGTACTGCGCTGCACTCTCTGTTTATAAGCTGCAGATTCGTTAGTAACTGAAAGCAGATCATACTATCTGGATAAGTCTGCCACTTAAGATATTTTCTTTTCGGCTGCAAATCAGTGCTTAATTTGAGCCGGTGCTTAATTTGAGCCAGTGGGTTCTGGTGCTCGGCCCGGACACTTAATTGTTAACACCGGTGCTTGTGGCAGTTTGCCACAAGGTGGCGCTCTCTGAGATGACCACAGTCAATTATTAATTCAGTATACATTAAAAATCATTATTACCTCCTGCCCAAGCCATTCTCATGGCTTTGAGGGGCCTGGAATAGTCCGAATTGTCATACTTGTAGGAGTGTGATGGTTAGTAGTTGTGTTATTACTACCATTGGCAGCATGGCAGGGCCAATGAGTGGTGCACGTTGCAGTGGTCTCCTGATAAGAGCCATGGCACTTATTGTTTTACAAATCAAGCACTGTATACAGCGCTGGCTATTCACAATTAATTTCCTGCATCTTAATTTCAACTACAAGTGGTGATTAATGTGGGTTTATGAGAAACAGTAATGGGCTGCATTACATTAATGACCCCTCGACCCTAGTCGCTTGTTCAGCCACCTTTCCCTAGATGAGAAGTTGAGTGTGCAGCCAGAGGCTGACCCTCTACAGCCAACCCAAGATGCTCCATAATACCTTGTGCCACAA